>NC_134364.1:91380440-91980440 GCF_048569485.1 Anomaloglossus baeobatrachus | reverse complement strand
ACCTGAAGGGTTGGTCTTGAAGAGCTCTCCACAATATACAAGGCACCTTTTTAGCTTATTGACAGGGAGTGGTTGAACGCCTGGTAATTGTTATCTCTCAATCAACACTAATAATGCGGAAACCTTTATTTGTGAGCTACAGTCCCGACATCTGTCAATGCAGCCAGTTCCATGTGCGGTTTCCCTAAAGCCATTAATAGGGTCAGGAATCAGTTAATGGACAAATGTGACGCATGGTATCACCCGCCTGCGTTAATAATTACGTTTGCTATACCATAGGCCATATTTAACACATGCAAGGGTGTAATGCATTCCTTCCCACGAAAGCTAACGCTGTAATCTTTATTCCAAGGACATTGCTCTCTCTGTGTAGACTGTGTGAATCGAGCAGTGCCGAGCTGTAACATACCACACAGGACATTGACTTTGGAGTGCTGCTGTTACTAACGTAGATGGAAATGAGGCAGTTTAATGCTTGTAGATTAGTCTGTGATTCCACCACAAGCAAATCATTAACCAGAATGTATGCTGCTCACCTAAGGCAAAGCTCAGACGTCAACATCAATCAATATCTCTCTATTGATTGTTGATGGTGTTGTTCTTTGATTTCAAAGCTCCTTATTACTTTCTCATAGTAGAAGGTGGTAACAAAGAACATCTGGAACTCTGGAGGACTTGTCCAGGCCCACACTACACAGAAATCCCATTTGTTTGAATGGATGCTGTGTAATACTTCATTTCTCCAGTGGTGGTGCTGTGGGGAAATTTAATTGTCACAAATTACAGCTGATCACGGGAGATCAAGGGAGAACTTTGCGTCTTTGAAGTACAGATTGATGTATTGTCGAAAGTAGACGATGCTGGGTCTTGGAATCTTTTTAGGAGGCTTATATTGTATCTGTATTGAGATGAATGTATTCTATGATCAAGTGCCAATTAGTATATACTCTGCAGATTCAAATGGGATGTCTCATGAAGACAACCCCTATTCATCGGCCACAGTGCATGGAGGATTATAGCTATCCATTCTGGAGAAAATGAGACATCCTTCCATTACATGGGTGGCCATTCATCTGATTGGTTATAGTGTAATACTACAAGCCAATGGCTTTTGCTGGCAAATTCAGCTATTAATCGAGAGTGGGACCCGGCAACAGGGACCATATTTTGAAAGTGGAAAGTAAAACAAATCTTTTGAAATACCTTGAATTGTCGTAAAAAATTGATTTCATAGGAAATCGACTCACTGGGAATTGATTGTATTCCAAAGTGTCAAATTACCCTGAAAATGTATATATGACCTATTTTATTTTTCTTAAACAGTAATCTTCCATACTGCTGTGCTTTCACACACTATATGTACAGGTTTTCAGTGTTTTATGTCTTTCTTTTCCTATCTCTATGGCTAAGCCTTGAGCTGTGACATTTCCTCAATATCCAGATTCCTCACAAGTTGTCTGCTGCATTTCCTTTCTCAGCTTTTATACACACTCCGATAGCCCCTTCAGACTTACTGTGATATGATATCTGCACAAAATTATGGGAGAGCCCAATGTAATGTGATTTTTTTTCTTGTCGATGCAATCTTCCACACCAGTTTAGGCAAATAGTTCAAAGGGTATAGCAAATTGTTCAAATTTGCATGGAACAGTGAATTTTTGAAAATTTGACCCTAATTTGAGTGGCATATTTTTAGTGGTGGGACTTTGAAATAAAGTTATTACATTATTATTAAACCGTTATATTAGCACCTAAGTGGCCAATTTGGTAAGCTCAATGATTTAATGGTTTTTTTTTAACTCTTACCTTTACAGACTATTGTGTTCTTAGATATTTATGTTGAAAGTTTTCATGAAAACTAATTTGTATCATATTGGTTTGTAGATGCGGTGGGATTGTCTGATATTGGACACGTGGAAAGCATTCAAGAGAAGTCCCAGTGTGCCCTAGAAGAGTATGTCCGAAACCAGTACCCTACTCAACCTACCCGGTTTGGTCGTCTTCTACTGCGTCTGCCGTCACTGCGCATTGTCTCTGCACCAGTTATAGAACAACTTTTCTTTGTGCGTCTAGTCGGAAAGACGCCCATTGAGACTTTAATCCGAGACATGCTCTTGTCCGGGTCCAGCTTTAATTGGCCTTACATGCCTATGCAGTAACGAGGTTCTCCCAAAATCCTTGGACTTTGAATGTTTGATGAACCAGTTTGCTCTCTACCATCCACTTTGGTCAAGAATTCCAGAAGACCTCAGAGCTAAAAACTGGTAGAAGAGTTGGACAAACACTGCTATTTCTGAAGGATTATGGTTTTTGTAACAAATCAAATTTTTGTCAGAATTTTAAGACCCAAATAATGGGTTTCATTCACATCAACAAAAACCAAGAAACAAGCCATGTTCCTCAAGACGATCAAATTAGGTCTGAATTATCCTTGAGACTTGTTGGAAACACAATAGTTCAATTCAGACAATGTCATCTTGGTTAAATATTTGCATCCGTTAATCAGCCTTGTCCAGCAAGGGTTCTGCCCAGAGGATGTGCACTTTTTTTTTTTTACAAAAGTTTGCCGAATTTTTGAGAAAATTCAATATTCGAGAAAATGAGAATGAATCCGTGTATAGACTTTATTGAAAAAAGACTATGAGTTGACATGTGTATGATGGCTACATGATGTCAAAGACTGGCTAGCACTGCAATCCACAACGTAAAGCACTGAAGAAGCCTTGCCCACTTCACCCCCTCTAGTGTGGGTCTAACAAGAGACTATTTATAAAGAAAGTTGGGGACTGTCTGCTGTTTTCAATAAATTTATGTGTATATTCACCACTTCATACTCCTTCCCCTTTTGCTTTTTTTCCTTATATGAGTATGTTTGTAAAATATTTTGGTGTGTGAATTGTGATATTTTTTTTTCATAACTTGGCGGCAAAATCTTGCTTATTTTGCTGGTTGATCTGGCTAATTATTCAATACAGTATCAGTTATTAAATTGGAGTATTTGTGTTGTTTTTGCAATTTTTCTTATAACACATAATTTTGCCAACATTTATGTGGGAAAATTAATGATTACATCTGACCCGACCCTTCTTGGAAATGTCCAAGAATACTCATTTTGTGCATGGTGTATAAAAAACCTGTCCCCTTTTGCCCCAAATTTGCCAGAACTGTATCTGAAAATTCAGGATGGTTCTGGCAAATTTAGAACAGTTGAAAAGTATAGATAGATAGAGTAGATAGCACACTTTATTAGTTGTGGCATCATTTTGGTAAACAAAAGATCCTTGATAGATAGACAGACAGACAGATAGAAATAATCACTTATGATTTATAGTACTGATTTCCTCATTTGGGCCCAAAGGACCTCTTGGACCTGAGGATCTATGTGAAACTGCACACTCAGCACCCCCTACAGTCAGCGGTTTCCCTTCATCTTTGTCTATCTGTTTTTTAATGACAATTTATTACACAGCTATTTGTCTCTTATCTACCATACTATAAAGAAAAAGACATGGATCGCACATCCCAAAAATACAATGATCTAAAAGCCGCTAGGCAAAAAATTTAATAGAACATGAGGTTCTTTTGTTACCATTCTGATCAGATTGTATTAAGCCCACTGCCACGTCACGGCAAACCTCTTGAGTGGGTCCCTAACCTGACCTTTTTGTGTGGCACCGTGCACCGACCACCGCCGCAGCGACAAAGCGCCAGCAGGGCGGGCGACCTGGTGCCTCACAGCACCCATGCTGCAAGGCAAAGCCCCCAAGGCTCCAGGCCGCGCCGCCCCACCGACACCACACCACACCACCACAACAGCAGCCACCACACAGCACCAACACACAGTGAGAGGAGCTGTGCACTCACCTCCCAATGGCTCCCATATGTGAACTGGGAGCAAAAAGAAGGCTGACCCCTCTTGCAGTCTCCTGCTGATTAAAATCACCTGTGCCAAATGGGGGAGAGTGCAGATCCAATTAAAAAAAGAGGGGGATAGACTGATATAAATACCATACTATAAAGCGCTTTGTCGCTGCGGCGGTGGTCGGTGCACGGTGCCACACAAAAAGGTCAGGTTAGGGACCCACTCAAGAGGTTTGCCGTGACGTGGCAGTGGGCTTAATACAATCTGATCAGAATGGTAACAAAAGAACCTCATGTTCTATTAAAATTTTTTGCCTAGCGGCTTTTAGATCATTGTATTTTTGGGATGTGCGATCCATGTCTTTTTCTTTATAGTATGGTATTTGTCTCTTATCTACCAATGCACAGTATGTATCTGAATAAGGATATATAAATTGGTTGATATCAAATAGATGAGTGAAACAACTAATTGACCGGGATAACGAGAACCCTGGAATTTGGATTAAAGACCCAGCCAAGAAGCACATCATGTGTAGGTACAGTAACAGCAAAGTCGAAAGTGTTTTCTTCTACTCATTTCTTCCTTATTCTCGTCTCATGCTTGTGATTAAAGAACTTTATTCATTCAGAATTGGGGTGCTGCTATGGAATTGGACATATTTGCAACAGTCCACTGATGAAATTACAATATTTTTAAAGCATTTCTAGTAGAATTTTAACTAGACGAAGACATCACTTATGGCCTCAAGCAAAATATGACAAGAGTTGTCAGGATTGGCAAGACCTGAACATGTCTCGAAGCGATCCCATACAACTCTAGAATGAATCATAAAGTACAAAAAATTGTCCAAAAATTCAATGTAAAATAATTCAGCTACAAAAAAGTGTATTAACTTGAGACTAGGGAAAAATTCCCAATCTATCGAACATTACAGAGATTCACAAGCTGGTCATTAAAATGCTCACATTAAAAATGCCATCAGTTAACTGTGTACTTAGAATTGAAAAGTGTCTAAACAGGATCTCAACCTCATAGGCAGGAGGTGCTATATAAAAGTGTAGTATTTCTTAAAAGGCTTTTATTCCCACCATATGAAACTGTTGTTGGGCAGAGCTTGTAAAATAAGCACTAATTTACTGCTTATTAAAATTTGCAGTCATTCTTGAGATATAAACACATTTCTTTTGTTTACAACTAGTTGCCTAGGAGACAGACCACTGCTGCTGTCTAGATTGTAAGCAGTGCATTGAAGTGTGCTGGACTGAAAAGACAACCATGCGCTCCAGCATTCCTGACCAGCTGCAAAGCAACATTTACAAACTCAACAGTAAAAAGCCTGTAGGCACTGTGCATGTTTGACTAACCGCTAGCCAGCAGTGGTGGTCAGTAACTAAGGCACCGAACCTGCAACAAAAAAAAAGTAAAGTGACAATATCTTAAGAACGGTTAAAATTTTTAAGAAAGGAAAAATTGCAAAAGTGCTTGTTTTTACAAACACTATCCAACAATACTTAACTTTGAAGATAAGAATAACCCTATTAACCAACAGGTAGTCATTCCGATCCCTTCACAAACATGCTGCTGCCCAACAGGCCCCTTGAAAACAAAGAACTGGACGTGCTAAAAATATATAGAGTAATGGTGAAGACTATCCATGAGTTTATGCATACATTGTAGTAAATATTTTCCGAACGGTAAGGGTGATATCATAGTAAAGATTGACCTTGAGGTATTGGTAAGCACAGTAAAGATTTTCAAGCAAGTAATGATTACATTTGAATAATTACTTATAATACGGTAATAGTTACAGACCTGTCCTTAGTAAGCTTCCCTCTTGGCTCAAAATATCTAAAGTTGATGGCCTATTTAAAACATAAAAAAGAACATCTATTAGGCATTGATGCTATATATGTCTAACTGAGAATACATCAGATGCACATAGAGTCCTTACAGAAATTGTTTGAAAGGTACACTTGCCAGCTCTACCGGACAGCCCAAAAGGATGCATGAATACGGCGAAACCTTACTGAAAAGTTCAAATTTCTCCTAGTTGACACAGAAACCTCCTGTAGCATGCTATTAAGCAACGTTTTCTGTGCACACCAGAGGGAATCTTTGCTATCAAACTAAGCTTTGGTGTTAAGAGGCCAGATGCACATTCATGGGTAGCGAGAAGTAGGGGGCAGGGAAGCGGTGTGGTTTGTAAAAAGAGGGTGCACTTACCCCACATTTTGTAATCTCTGCAAGACCACTTCAAACTGTTGCTATGTCTATTAGATATTTGTTATATAGTATAATAAAAACTATTCACAAAGCACTGGTTCTCTGTCGGTTGTTGCTTATGCTAAATTTGTCCGCATGAGACTGAATCATATTTGAAATGCGACAAAATAGAGTCTTTAATGAAAATAATGAAAGTTAGGATAGACCCATCTATATGTCTTAGTAAAGACTATCTAGGAACATACATATCAACTCTTCTGAAAAGTTTGAGAAGATCCTAGAGAAAAGGGAGAACTTCTTGACATGAAAAACTTGGCCAATCTACAGGACACAGAAGAAGCCTGCAGGAACATCCTGATAAGCAGCCTTCCTTAAGCTGGGTTCACACTAAGCGACAGCGACAACGACGTCGCTGTTACGTCACCATTTTCTGTGACGTAACAGCGACCTTGTAAGTCGCTGTTATGATCGCTACTTAGCTGTCAAACACAGCGACGCAGCAGCGATCATAACGTCGCTGTGCTACATGTGCAGAGAGCAGGGAGCCGCGCTTAGCTCTGGCTCCTTGCTTTCCTAGGTACAGTACACATCTGGTTAATTAACCCGATGTGTACTGCAGCTACATGTCACAGTGCAGAGAGCAGGGAGCCGCGCACACTGCTTAGCGCTGGCTCCTTGCTCTCCTAGCTACAGTACACATAGGGTTAATTACCCGATGTGTACTGCAGCCACATGTGCACAGAGCAGGAGCCGACGCTGGCAGCAAGGACGGAGGCTGGTAACGAAGGTAAATATCGGGTAACCAGGGAAAGGTCTTCCCTTGGTTACCCGAAGTTTACGCTGGTCACAGCTTACCGCAGCTGCCAGACGCCGGCTCCTGCTCCCTGCTCGCTTCATTTCGTCGCTCTCTCGCTGTCACACACAGCGATGTGTGTGTCACAGCGGGAGAGTGACGACCAAAAAATGAAGCTGGACATTGAGCAACGACCGGCAACCTAACAGCAGGGGCCAGGTCGTTGCTGGATGTCACACACAGCGACAGCGACGGGACGTCGCTGCAACGTCACAGAAAATGGTGACGTAGCAGCGAAGTCGTTGTCGTTGTCGCTGTGTGTGACACCAGCTTTAAAGGTTTTCCTTGAATGGGCCCATGATGTTTTGCAATCCTGGAACCTACTGTTGACTGAGCTCTGAAGTCCAGATGTGCATTTGCTGGGATAGAGTGGATTGGAAGTGTTGTGACCTGTAAAAAATGTCTCACTCACTTCACATTTCTGGAATGTCCTACGAGACCATTTAAAAAATCCGGCAAGCATCTCGCTGATATAACTGGTACCTAGTGGACAGGTACCAGTTGTATTGTTATATAACAGTAATATAACCATTATCTCAAAGGCATAGTTGCCAAGGTTTTGAAACAACCAGGAGTGCTGCTTACCAGGAGGCTTCTGCAGCACCAGCCTTTTCATGAGTCTGTGCAAAAATTGTCAAGTATGCTTAAAGATAGTCTTTACTAACACATAGAGATGGGTCCACCATAACCTTTCCAAGAATTTATTTAAAGTGGCCAGTTTTTGCTACTGTTTTAGTCCAACTACTCCTTAGTCTAATCCTTTTTTTTAAATTCTCCACATGGTTTCAGAGATATGGCCTTTTTATATTCTCCCAATTTTTATAGTTTTTATTAAGGGGGCATGGCTGAAAGATCCTTGGGTGAGTGCCTTTAGGTGGTTCTGTAAAGTCCATAAAACTTAGGCACTAAAAAAGGCGGCCCATATCTCTGGAACTATATCACTGATTTAACAAAAAAAACAGGCACAGAGTACTAAGAGTAGCATAAGGAATAAAGTAGAGCAAAAACTGGTCACTTCTGACCTCGTAGCAGGTTCTCTTAAAGTGACTGCTCTCCAAGTGGCAATAAACACAGTCAATGAGGATAATAAACAGTTTTGGAGTCATAAACATGGTGATGAGGCTACAGTAGTGCCTGAACTTAAAGTGAGTCTAAATGTATAATTTAGGATAATATTTATTCATTTATATAGCGCTATTAATTCCACAGTGCTTTACATACATTGGCAACACTATCCCCATTGGGGCTCACAATATAGAGTCCCTATCTATATGTCTTTGGAGTGTGGGAGGAAGCCAGAGTATCCAGAGGAAACCCACGCAAACACGGGGAGAACATACAAACTCCTTGCAGATGTTGTCCTTGGTGGTATTTGAGCCCAGGACCCCAGCGCTGCAAGACTGCTGTGCTAACCACTGAGGCACTGTGCCACTATGAACTGAGCTCATTTTGTGCAGCTGTCATAATGAACAACAAGTCTGAATTGGTCCCAATTTTCAGATGAAAAAAAAGTAGATACAATAATTTTTTGACGTTTCTGAATTTTTTATTTGGCAAATTCTCGAGTGCAGAACGTTAGGAGTTAATGTGTAAAGCTGCATAGAAATGTCTCTGGCCCCCACTCTAAGCTTAGTATATGCTAAAATACCTTTTAGTCAGAATTTATTGTCATAGACAGAAGGTGCATAAAATGTGACAGACTGGACGCAAGACGAGAGGGTAGAGGAGGAAGGTGCCAAAGGTCCTTATTAGTGGAATGGACTGAGTGGAGGTCATTG
Source organism: Anomaloglossus baeobatrachus (assembly GCF_048569485.1). Taxonomy (NCBI): domain Eukaryota; kingdom Metazoa; phylum Chordata; class Amphibia; order Anura; family Aromobatidae; genus Anomaloglossus; species Anomaloglossus baeobatrachus. The sequence goes on along the minus strand of NC_134364.1, from coordinate 91,971,724 downwards.
GGGCACTAACCCCATCTTTTAATTGGGGAGATGCTAGAGAGAGACCATGAGAATGGGCGCCATATTCATGAAGAGGGGATGGCATCAGCGCGGCTGGTGTCGCCGGGTCGGTTTTATGTCTGATCAGCGTGGGGAGGGTGAGATGCGACTCGAGAAGCCCGGGTGGGCTCGTTTGGTTGCTAAGAGACAGAAGCGCTAAGTGGTCTCACTCGGGCACAGAGATGACCTTGATGTAGTCCTCCTGTCAGGTGCAGAAAGACTCGTTTGATTCACTGACATGTTGCCAAATGAGGTCCCATCGTCTTTGGGAAAGGGTGTGTAATGCTAAGAAAGGGGGAGGAAAAGCAAAATAATGTTCTTAGCAATATTAGAGCATGATTTATAATTATTATTACTTGTAATTCTGTAAATTATAACATTTATACATTATAATTACTAGGATGAAAAAAGATGAGGGAATGATGAAACGTAATCCAAACATCGACATTTTTATGATTTTCCTTATGTGGTTTTGCATTTTTCACTATGGCCTTTTTTTAAGGATTTTTCCATAGATTTCCAAACAAAATGTAGAGCAAAAGCATGTGACAAAAAAAAAAAATCATTGTAAAAACATGAACATAATGGCGTTTTTCACAAGCACCAACAAAACAAAAGAAGAAAAGTGTGTGTGATGGTAAGTTTTGGGTTTGTTGACCCAAAGTTGTTTATTTAACTTGGATTTTGGCTCAGAAAATATCTGCTTTTTGTGCCAAAAACAAATATTGTTGGTCTTAAATTTTGGGACCATGGTACTCTGTTTGCACCTTTCGGACTCTTATTGGAGCTACTAGCTATAATAGAGTATCTCTGGGTCCATTCACCTTCAATGTCCCTCCTTTTGGAATACCAGTTGTTAATGGAGTCTTAAAGGCAATGGTCCATGGGAAAAAGTATGCAAATGAGCTTTCTACCAGAGGGACGTACCATCTATTTACTAGCTATACAATTCCATATTGTCCCTGCTCATACAACGATCCCATCCTCTTCACGTGAGTAGGTGTCCATGGACTGTCTGGAATGAACTTTATAACAGCAGCCGGCGACTTGAGATTTATAATATCTCCATGAGTTTCCGATAAATGGGCTAACAATTCTCATCTGTCAGATATCTGATTCATCACTGTTGTCTTCCCACATCTCGATCTAAGCCAAGGAGTTCACATTGACTTAAACAGTGTGAATCAGCGGTGATTAATGGCCACGTTACAGCAGAGGCTGGCTCCATCTGTAATCCGGGGGCACTCACATTGTGCTGAATACTGGTTTTGTAGTCATACTATATAGTATATTATGAAGTCATTTATTCAGGACGAGTACATTGATGTTCCAAGCTGAAATGTTCAAATAGCATAGAGGCTACAAATTGCAAGGTCCAAGTCAGGACCATTTTAATAAGAGGGCAAAGAGGGCAATTGCCTCGGGCCCACCAGGACAACAAGCAGCTCTAAGTAATGGGATCTGTAATGAAGAAGTTCTATCTCAGATCTATGGTGTCACAGAAAGACAATGGATCTAATGTTTTGAGAAGAATGGTTCCCTCTGTCCAGTAAAATGCTTAGTTAAACAGTTCAAGTCAAGAAGTAAATAGTAGGCTCACAGTTATGACCTAAATAGGGATGTGTAAACTGGAATTTCCACAGCTCGATTTACACCATGGAGGTAAAAATGATGTTGGTCAAGGCTAGTGATGGGCGAACCTGCAGATACCCAGGATTGGCAGGGCCAACTGGATTTATTTAAAAAAATCAGGTTCAGGCCCGGAATGGAGACCCGAATCATGTACTTTAAAATGGTGGTAGAAAGGACTAGGGGGATTAGAGCACGCGCGTTATACTTACCAGTCTCTGCGCAGCTGTAACACTACTTCCGGGGCCGCTCATTACCCTCATGCATATACACTGCTTCCCATGCCAACTGGCAGTCCCTGCATCTGTGATTGGTTTCAGTCATACCGTGCCCCTACTCTGTGTGAAAGCATGTCTGACTGCTTGCCGTCACAGGTGCTGTCTGTGTCCCTATCGTGGAGTAAAACTAAATAAATAAAACAATTGGCGTAGCGAACCCCCGTATTATGATAACCAGCACAGATACATCTACAGGCTGCAGCCCCCAGCCGTGCACTTATCTTAGCTGTTAATCAAAATAAGAAGAGGGACCCAATGTGGCTTTTAACGCACCTGCTTTATTCTTCTTCTTTTTTTTTTTTTCTTATTATCTGAGTGGCCGGGTCCGGATAATTACCCGGAATTTACTGAGAACTCCGGGCACGGGAGATCTGTGCACGGGTACTAGGTAACCCGCATGGATCCAGACTTTTACAGTCTGGGTCTGCCTATCCTAGTCAAGGCCTGTTAGAGAAAGGGATGCCTAAAAGATATACATTTGTGACACCAAGACTGGTTGTCCACATAGTAGAGGTGAACGAAATTCTTCTAATTTGTGAGTAAAGGAGAGCATACACATTATACTAATAATGGCTGGACCTGTAGATATCAGTGGTCTTTCCTAACACTTTAACGCATGTTGGGACTTCCTGACGATTCCCAGATGATGTCGTAGAAGGTAGGGATCCGGCGAGTCTAATTTCGACCTCACGATACTCTGTCCTCCAGAGGTGACTGTCAGCGGCTCTCTCGAAGGCAGTAAAGGGGGGACTGCCAGTAGAATACATGGAGCATGGTGGGGCTGCCAGTAGTATACATGGAGCATGGGGGGCTGCCAGCAGTATACATGGAGCATGGGGGGCTGCCAGCAGTATACATGGAGCATGGGGGGGCTTCCAGCAGTATACATGGAGCATGGGGGGGGGCTGCCAGCAGTATACATGGAGCATGGGGGGCTGCCAGCAGTATACATGGAGCATGGGGGGCTACCAGCAGTATACATGGAGTATGGGGGGCTGCCAGCAGTATACATGGAGAATGGGGGGGCTGCTAGCAGTATACATGGAGCATGGGGGGGGGGCTGCCAGCAGTATACATGGAGCATAGGGGGCTGCCAGTAGTATACATGGAGCAAGGGGGGGCTGCCATTAGTATACATGGAGCAAGGGGGGACTGCCAGTAGTATACATGGAGCATGGTGGGGCTGCCAGTAGTATACATGGAGCATGGGGGGGGCTGCCAGTAGTATACATGGAGCATGAGGGGGGGGGCTGCCAGTAGTATACATGGAGCATGGGGGGGCTGCCAGCATTATACATGGGGGGGGGCTGCATCATACATGGAGGCCTGGGGTTGAATTATAATATATGGAGTACTATGGGGTGAATTATAATACATGGAGAACTATGGGAAATGCATTATAATACATGGAGGACTATGTAGCTGCATTCTAATATATGAAGGGTTATGTGGGACCCTTTATACAATATGGAAGGCTATGCAGGGGCCATTATTGTATTTGGAAAAACTATATACAAGAGGGGACAAAGATACAAGCAGGGGATGGGAACGTTTTGTGCTGAGGGAAAAGTGCTTTTTCCCTCAGCACCCAGCTTTCCCATGCTCTGCTATACATCTCTCAGCACCCAGCTTTCCCATGCTTTGATATGGGAAAGCTGGGTGCTGAGGGAAATATGTATAGCAGAGCATGGGGAAGCTGGGTGCCAAGGAAAAGATGGATATCAGAACATAGGAAAGCTGGGTGCTGAGGGAAAGAGCCAAGTGTCAGCGGCATTATCCTATACCCCAAGTGTCAGTGTACGTAGAGGGGGGCCCAGGTCCGAACTTTGCACCGGGGCCCATCAAACTCTAGTTACGCCACTGCCAAGAGCAATCTATGAAGCTGACAGATCAGATTTTTGGCAGACAATAGCAGGCTGATCACAAATGATCATTTCCAATCGAAATTATCTTTAGCAAATTGGTTGATCATTTTTCGACAACCTTTATCTTAGGTGTATGGTAAAAAGAAGAGACATTTATCCTTTGACTCTGTAGAGTATATCTCCAGACAGAATTTTATTGGCAAAGTGGAGCACCTTGTAAAGGAGGTTATTTTGGGTACGATCTATTGCAGGGGTCCTTAACTGTGGCTCAGGAGCCACATGTGTGGCTCATGACTGTCTGCCATCTAGGTGCATTTGCAACAGGTCTTGCAAGCAGTTATGAAGAGCAAGTCTCCAGATGGTGACATTTGTGAGTAGCCTCACACAGAAGAGCAGATCTGAATGGAGGTAGGAACCTGTGGATATTGGTATACTGCCTTAGTGTGGTGAATTCTGTGGAAATGCTTTGGCTGTAATTATACTCAGAATGGGGAGTCTGGGTGTCGCTACTGTGTGGATTGGGAGCTACATGTGACTCGTGACCCTCTCTCAGAGCTGAATGTGGCTTCTGACCCTCTCTCAGAGTTGAATGTAGCTCTAAAGGCCAGAAAGGTTGGGACCACTGCTCTATTAAGTACACAGCCACTATTAACCCCGTAACCACCGCAGGCAGTAAAATTACGTCCCAGCAGTCATACCTGTCTGCCACGGGCAGCCGAGGGGATCCACGCAATGTCAGCTGATTTGTACAGCCAACATGTGTGCCTAGCAGGCATGAGCAGATCCGCGATCTTCCTGTACCTGTTAACCCCTTAAATGGCGCTGTCAAATGTGACAGCACCATTAGAATAGCAGTCACGGTAGAAGTTTACTCACCGCCCGACACTGGAAGTCACGTGGATCCGATGGTTGTCATGGTAGCACAGGGTCATATGATGACTCCTGTAGCTCACATGACTCACTTCCTGTTTCACACAGCCGAGAGCTGTGTGAGACAGGAGATGAGCATATCTGGTGTTCACAGCTGTGTAGCTGTAATCAGCAGATATGAAAGAGCGATCAGACTGCTGATCCTTATAGTCCCCTAGGGTGACAAGTAAAAAAAAAAAAAAAAAAAATCAAGTTTTGAAAAATTAAAAAAACTAAAACTTCAAATCACACCTCATTAGTCGATTTGAAAATTAAAGGGTTAAAAAATAAGAAATATACCCACATTTGGTATTGCCGCGCTCAGAAATGCCCGATATATCAAAATATAAAATCAATTAATCTGATTGGTACACAGCATAGCAGCAAAAAAATTCCAAGCGCCAAAATTATGTTTTTTTAATCGCTACAACTTTGCGTGAAATGCAATAACAGGCGATCAAAGCATCTGCGCGAAAATGGTACCATTAAAAATGTCAGCTTGAGACGCAAAAAATAAGCCCTCACTGAGCCATGAATCCCAAAAAATAAGAACTATACGGGTCGCGGACAATGGCGCAAAACATGCGCCACTTTTTTTTTACAAACTTCTGATTTTTTTTAACCCCTTAGATAAAAGTAAACTTATACATGTTTGGTGTCTATGAACTCGCACCGACCTGAGGCATCACACCGACACATCAGTTTTACCACATAGTAAACACAGTGAATAAAATATCTCAAAAACAATTGTGCGATTGCACTTTTTTTGCAATTTTTCCACATTCAGATTTTTTTTTCCATTTTCCAGTACACTATATGATAAAACTAATAGCTTAATTTAAAAGTACAACTCGTTCCGCAAAAAACAAGCTCTCACATGGCTATATTGACGGAAAAATAAAAAAGTTATGGCTCTTGGAAGAATGGCGAAAAAAAACCGCAAAGCGTAAAATCGTACGGTCGTGAAGGTGTTAAGCACTTCAAAAACTTTACTGACAAGCTATGTCATGACTTATAGTTTTGAAAAAAAACTGAGAAAAATCCATCAGTGAGTTATCTTAATTTTTCTTTATTCGAATGGGAACTCTTCTGCTGGAACTCTGCTTTGATCCTTCTGTGGTTGAGCCCATAAGTAATTCAAAAAGTCATAAAGGAAACTCTTAATGGCTCCTCTGATGACTAAGCATGAACGGTTTTTCACATTTTGAATGTTCTTATAGGCATGTAAGTCATAGACAGCCACTCCACTTCTACCTCTACCTGACTTTCTACTACCTTATTCCAAAGGTTCACTCCTATCCACGGACAATGGTCCTTACCACTGTCTTCATGCTTGGATCACTAGCGCTGGGCATGTAATAATAGCTTGCTCCTCAAAATGAACCTGTTGTTTGGACATAGTTTTGCCGATTCTAAAATTGGTGGCAGCAGACGAAGAGCAGTGAGAAGACATCAATTACAACTAGCCAATAGTGCTATTGAGGGAAAGAGACAACCCACTAGAAATGTTAATTTGCATATGTCAAGGAAGGCTATAAAACGTATTCCGAGAACATAGAAACACTTGTTATGGCTATCAAGAATATCATTGGGATGAAGGATTAGGGCTAAAAATAGTAATGATGCCAGTTTGGAAGGCTGGCAGAACCTGATTGGTTCTCTGTAAAGAGTCAATATCCTTTTTTTCTGACAATCTCCTGCCACTGCAGGTGTTTTATTGTCCATTCCCCTAGACACCAGGGTCTGAAACAGAAGATCCAATAAAGTCTTCTGACTGTTAAAGTTATATTCTGTAATTTAGCATTTCACCTAGCTTGTGTTTCACAACCTCTACCTGTCTGCTGCCCATCCTGACATTTCTTCTTTCTACTACCAATATTTCACTCTAACTACCTGGAAAATGACTTCTACCTTTTTTATGCTCATTCTGACCTTTCATCTTCCAACTACTAGAATACTCCCCTTGCCCGGGTCTCTCTTAACTATGACTTCTATCTCTCTGCTGCCCTTCCTGACCCTTCTTCTTCCCACTAATAATGTACTCTGCCTGACTTAACTACAACTTCTACCTGTTACCTGCTTTACACGCTATGATATCGTCATTAACGATATCGCAGCGTGTGACACTTACCAGCGACCTTAAAAATGGTGAAAATCATTCATCATGGAGAGGTCGTCCCAAAACCAAAAATCGGTAATGGTTGATTATCGATGTTGTTCGTCGCTCCTGCGGCAGCACACATCGCTGTGTGTGACTCCGCAGGAGCGAGGAACGTCTCCTTACCTGCCGCCGGCCGCAATGCGGAAGGAGGTGGGCGGGATGTTACATCCCGCTCATCTCCGCCCCTCCGCTTTGATTGGCCGGCTGCTTAGTGACGTCGTGGTGACGTCGCTGTGATGCCGAACGTCCCTCCCCCTTGAAGGAGGGATTGTTCGGCAGTCACAGAGACGTCGCCGAGCAGGTAAGTGCGTGTGACACTACCGTAGCGATAATGTTCGCTACGGCAGCGAACACACGATATCGCACACACAACGGGGGCGGGTGCTTACAGGTTCGATATCGCTAGCAATTGATAGTGATGTCGTAGCGTGTAAAGCCCGCTTTAGTATCCCAACCTGATATCATCTGCTCAGTTTATTGTTATTGATAATGAATATTACTACCTTGGGAAACAAACTGGCAATTCCCTACCATGAAGATCAGATCCATGTGAAGGGGGTACAAGGAAATTCATTAGATTTTGCTCCTGGGCTTTAGCCTAAAATCAAATCTACAGAAACTCAGTAGGCCCACATCAGATGTCTGCAGGAATGTACAGTTCCAAAAACTCTGTTCATTACTTTAACCCCTTCACGACCGCGGGCAGTAAAATTACGTCCTATTTTAACGTGACTTAACGACCAGGGACGTAATTTTACTGCCTAAACTTCATTTGATTGCCGTGGCCATAGCAACGGCTTTCAAATGATGTCCCCTGCTGTTTCTTACAGCAGGGGACCTTTGCTTGACCCCAGGGGGGGTGGCATCGCCACCCCCTATCGACGATCGATGTGATTGGCTGTTCAAATCTGAACCGCCAACCACATCGATCGCACTAATTTCGGCAAAAATAATGCCCGAATTAGTGCGATCCTGTGAGATCCAGCTATGAGATGCCGCAGCTGCTGCAGCATATCATAGGTGGACCTCAAACATGTCGCCCCCAGCCCCTGCAGCACTGATTGGAGCGATCGTGCTATGACGCGCAATCGCTCCAATCAGTGTGCAGTGGGGCGGTCTGATCTGCCGGTGGCCGCCCTCCCCAGGCCTGTACTGCTCTGGGGACCCTCCCCCAACATGGCTGCAGCGTGGAGTGGCTGGTACTTTTGGTACCACGCCACCGCTGCTGCCGCCGCAGACGCCGCCTCTGCTGTCACCGCGCCAGCTCCAAAGGTAAGTATTGTGCTCCGGCGATGGCCCCTGCGCGCTCCCGTGAAGGCCCCTGCGCGCTCCCGTGAAGGCCCCTGCCCGTGCCCCCCCAGATCTGCCCCCCTACGCCCCGATCTGCCCCCCTACGCCCCGATCTGCCCCCCGGCATCCCGATCTGCGACCACCGCTGCTGCTGAGGTCACCGCTGCTGCTGCAAAGTGAGTACTGTGCTCCGGCGATGGCCCCTGCGCGCTCCCGTGAAGGCCCCTGCGCGCTCCCGTGAAGGCCCCTGCCCGTGCCCCCCCAGATCTGCCCCCCTACGCCCCGATCTGCCCCCCTACGCCCCGATCTGCCCCCCGGCATCCCGATCTGCGACCACCGCTGCTGCTGAGGTCACCGCTGCTGCTGCAAAGTGAGTACTGTGCTCCGGCGATGGCCCCTGCGCGCTCCCGTGAAGGCCCCTGCGCGCTCCCGTGAAGGCCCCTGCCCGTGCCCCCCCAGATCTGCCCCCCTACGCCCCGATCTGCCCCCCTACGCCCCGATCTGCCCCCCGGCATCCCGATCTGCTCCCCACGCGATCTGCCTGCCTCCTCTGTCATCTGCTTCCAAGGTTCCTTCCTTCTGCCTTTGCTTCTCCGCCCCCTCTGCTCTCCCTCTAACCCCCCCCCATCTGCCCCCCCCTCTCCCCATCTGCCCCCCCCTCTCCCCATCCCCCCCCCCTGCCCCCCCCGACGTCCTCTTACCTGCCTTCACGGGTCGTCCGAGGTCTTCACTGGCCCGATCACATCTGCCTCCATCTGGGTCCTTCTGCTGATCTGTCCAACGTCCTGCCTGCTGCTGGTGTAAAGCTGTCTATCTCACTGCCTTCTTGTTCCTCTGCAACTCTTCTGGTCAGTGATCCTCTTGGTACTGTGAGTATAACTTTTTTTTTTTTTTTTTTATTGTATCTTGTCCATTTTTACACTTCATCTGTCCGTGCGTCCCGCCAAGCGCTGATCAGGGATGCAGATAACGGATCGGCATCCCTGCTCAATTTTTGGCGTGACTTTTTTCCGTATTCGCGACGCTTTTTGTATCGCGTCCGACCGTGCGTCCCGCCAAGCGCTGATCAGGGATGCAGATAACGGATCTGCATCCGTGGTCAGTTTTTGGCATGACTTTTTTCCGTATTCGCGACGCTTTTTGTATCGCGTCCGTCCGTGCGTCCTGCCAAGCGCTGATCAGGGATGCACATAACGGATCTGCATCCCTGCTCAATTTTTGGCGTGACCTTTTTTCCGTATTCGCGACAATTTTTGTATGGCATCCGTCCGTGCGTCCCGCCGAGCGCTGATCAGGGATGCAGATAACGGATCGGCATCCCTGCTCAATTTTTGGCGTGACTTTTTTCCGTATTCCCGACGCTTTTTGTATCGCATCCGTCCGTGCGTCCCGCCGAGCGCTGATCAGGGATGCAGAGAACGGATCGGCATCCCTGCTCAATTTTTGGCGTGACTTTTTTCCGTATTCGCGACAATTTTTGTATGGCATCCGTCTGTGCGTCCCGCCGAGCGCTGATCAGGGATGCACATAACATATCTGCATCCATGGTCAATTTTTGGCGTGACTTTTTTTTTTATGTATCCCCGACGCTTTTTTTATCGCATCCGACCGTGCGTCCTGCAGCGACCGATCAGTGCACTGCGTCTGTGCGTTTGAAAAGTCAAATGGCGCTCCTTCTCTTCTGAGCCCCGCCATGCGCCCAAACAATTACTTTCCACCACATATGAGGTATCTGCGTACTCAGGAGAAAATGCACAATACGTTTTATGGTGCATTTTTTCCTGATAGCCTTGTGAAAAAAAAAGCTACCTAGTTGAAGCAACCGTTTTGTGGTAAAAAAAAATTTTTTCTTTTCACGGCTCAACGCTATAAACTTCTGTGAAGCCCCCAGGTGTTCAAAGTGCTCACCAAACATCTAGAAAAATTATTTGAGGGCTCTAGTTTCCAAAATGGTGTCACTTGTGGGGGAGCTCCACTGTTTAGGCACCATAGGGGGTCTCCAAACGTGACATGGCGTCCGCTAATGATTCCAACCAATTTTGCTGTCAAATGGCGCTCCTTCTCTTCTGAGCCCCGCCATGCGCCCAAACAATTACTTTCCACCACATATGAGGTATCTGCGTACTCAGGAGAAAATGCACAATACATTTTATGGTGCATTTTTTCCTGTTACCCTTGTGAAAAAAAAAGCTACCTAATTGAAGCAACCGTTTTGTGGTAAAAAATTTTTTTTTTTCTTTTCACGGCTCAACGCTATAAACTTCTGTGAAGCCCCCAGGTGTTCAAAGTGCTCACCAAACATCTAGAAAAATTATTTGAGGGCTCTAGTTTCCAAAATGGGGTCACTTGTGGGGGAGCTCCATTGTTTAGGCACATCAGGGGGTCTTCAAACCTGACATGGCGTCCGCTAATGAGTGCAGCTAATTTTGCATTTAAATGGCGCTCCTTGCCTTCCGAGCACTGCCGTGTGTCCAAACATTTGATTTCCACCACATATGAGGTATCTGCGTACTCAGGAGAAAATGGACAATACATTTTATGTTGCATTTTTTCCCGATACCCTTGTGAAAAAAAAAGCTACCTAGTTGAAGCAACAGTTTTGTGGTAAAAAAAATTTTTTTTTCTTTTCACGGCTCAACGTTATAAACTTCTGTGAAGCCCCCAGGTGTTCAAAGTGCTCATCAAACATCTAGAAAAAATATTTGAGGGCTCTAGTTTCCAAAATGGGGTCACTTGTGGGGGAGCTCCATTGTTTAGGCACCTCAGGGGGTCTTCAAACCCGACATGGCGTCCGCTAATTAGTGCAGCAAATTTTGCGTTCAAAAATTCAAATGGCGCTCCTTGCATTCCGAGCACTGCCGTGTGTCCAAACATTTGATTTCCACCACATATGAGGTATCTGCGTACTCAGGAGAAAATGGACAATATATTTTATGTTGCATTTTTTCCCAATACCCTTGTGAAAAAAAAAGCTACCTAGTTGAAGCAACAGTTTTGTGGTAAAAAAAATTTTTTTTCTTTTCACGGCTCAACGTTATAAACTTCTGTGAAGCCCCCAGGTGTTCAAAGTGCTCATCAAACATCTAGAAAAAATATTTGAGGGCTCTAGTTTCCAAAATGGGGTCACTTGTGGGGGAGCTCTATTGTTTAGGCACCTCAGGGGGTCTTCAAACCCGACATGGCGTCCGCTAATTAGTGCAGCTAATTTTGCGTTCAAAAATTCAAATGGCGCTCCTTGCATTCCAAGCACTGCCGTGTGTCCAAACATTTGATTTCCACCACATATGAGGTATCTGCGTACTCAGGAGAAAATGGACAATACATTTTATGTTGCATTTTTTCCCGATACCCTTGTGAAAAAAAAAGCTACCTAGTTGAAGCAACAGTTTTGTGGTAAAAAAATTTTTTTTTCTTTTCACGGCTCAACGTTATAAACTTCTGTGAAGCCCCCAGGTGTTCAAAGTGCTCATCAAACATCTAGAAAAAATATTTGAGGGCTCTAGTTTCCAAAATGGGGTCACTTGTGGGGGAGCTCCATTGTTTAGGCACCTCAGGGGGTCTTCAAACCCGACATGGCGTCCGCTAATGAGTGCAGCTAATTTTGCGTTCAAAAATTCAAATGGCGCTCCTTCCCTTCCGAGCTCCGCTGTGCACCCAAACAATTGATTTTTACCACATATGGGGTATCGGCGTACTCAGGAGAAAATGCACAATAAATTGTAGGGTGCACTTTCTCTTTTCTCCCTTGTGAAAATGAAAATTTTATGGCTAAAGTAACATTTTTGTGTTAAAAAGTAAAATTTTCATTTTTTCCTTCCACATTGCTTTGGTTCCTGTGAAGCACCTAAAGGGTTAATAAACTTTTTGGATGTGGTTTTGAGCAGAGTGAGGGGTGCAGTTTTTAGAATGGGGTCACTTTTGGGTATTTTCTGTCACCTCGGTCTCTCAAAGTCACCTCAAATGTGATGTGGTCCCTAAAAAAAATTATTTTCTAAATTTTGTTGGAAAAATGAGAAATTGCTGATGAACTTTGACCCCTTCTAACTTCCTAACGAAAAAAAAATTTGTTTCGAAAATTGCGCTGATGTAAAGTAGACAAGTGGGAAATGTTATTTAGTAACTATTTTGTGTGACATATTTCTCAGATTTATGGGCATAAATTTTCAAAGTTTGAAAATTGCGAAATTTTCAAAATTTTCGCCAAATTTCCTAAATTTTCACAAATAAACGCAAAAAATATCGGCCTAAATTTACCACTGACATGAAGTACAATATGTCACGAAAAAACAATCTCAGAATCGCCAGGATCCGTTGAAGCGTTCCAGAGTTATAACCTGTCAAAGTGACACTGGTCAGAATTGCAAAAAATGGCCCGGTCATTAGGGTGTTTTAGTGGCCGGGGGTGAAGGGGTTAATGACAGCAGTAGTTCAGATTTAGTCAACATTGCAGATCTAGTCACTCATGCTGAAGCCTTGCAGGGATTAAGCCGCCTCTTGGATGTTTTTTTCTTCTTTGAAGCTGATTGATACCGGTGCCTGCAAAGATTTATATGAAATTAAACTAGGTATAAATCAGACTTAAGTAATACAGAAGTCGTCTCGCCAGCTGTTCCCTTTAAAATGATAACATCCACCCAATCCATCTTCATAGGGTATTATCTCAGGTCCCATCTAAGCAGCTCTCACATCAGCCCCCAGATCCCAAGGAGCATTACAATATCCAGTGTTAAGTGACTTGGGCTGGAGCGTTGGGCGCTGGAAGAGGCAGAAATGGTGATGGCCTTTTGTGGTATTAGCTATGTTAATGTGCAAGTGAAGGATTAGCGAGCGGGGGATTGTACTCCATTAGTAGATTAGTGACTCCATAATGGAGTTTATAAATTAAACGGTGTCAGATGCTACATTAAGGGGGGGAATAGAAAGGGGGAGGGATATTTTTCAAAGATGCATAGGAACAAGGAGACGATGGCCAAGAAGTGGATCCACATGAAAAGAAGAGTATTCTTGAAAGGCTTTGGGGCCACAGTGACACACAAAGATCCCACAGATGCAAATTATGGATTATATGATCTCTCTGTTCCGCCATATAGTGCACCATATTCACTTGTAGAAGCAAAGCTTCTAGGGACAGCCAGTTTATGACAGAAGGAGCCAAGATGTTTTTTCAAAAGCTTATTAATAACTTTGAAAGTATAGGTAAAATGTTTCTGATCAGTGAGAGTCCAACCAATGAGACCTCCACCGTTTCTTTCCTACAGATAGCAATTAATTTCAAAACCTCATTTTCAAAATCAATGAGGGTCCCAGAGATTGGGCCTCCATTGATGAGCGTTATCACTTATTCTTATTGATAGGTGATAAATATTAACGGTGGGAACATCCCTTTAAAAAAATTGTCCTACATGAAAGGTGATATCTATTCTCTGAGACTTTCAGAGGTCATAAAATGAGGAGCACCGACACACCCATTTGTTTCCATTAGCCCCATAGACATTGAATAGTGTGGCACCATCATGATGCTCCAGACAAATGTACGCTTCATGAAAGTCTTGCAGTAAGAATTAAAGCGTCGCTTGGGACTGTCGTAGTGATCGGTGGGAATCACAGAACTAGAGCCTCCAATGACCAGTCCAGATCAGAAATTGTAAAATGTGGATAGGTGATAAATGTTATGTTAATTGTTGACTAACCCCGTTAATGGTCGACAAATCAATTTTCTCCTTAAATGCACTTTATAAACCCAAACTAGTGGTTGGTAAGGAGTCTATAATTTGCAAAATAAGGGGCCTTGATCAATCTTAAAGCATCTCTTAGACAATGTAGAAAAGTTGGCTGAAATTGCCGATTTCATTGGTACCAAAAATGAGACTGATCCAATTTTCAAAATGTTTCTTTGCAACCGTAGACAGTTGACAAACTCATACAAACTTTGGAAGGTTTGAGACAAGGAGAAGAGGTGATATCCCGGAACCCCCCACCCATCAAGAGTCATCCACACTTTACGCAAGTCTTTACGGCTCAGATATGCTAATTGCGTGAAGCCCGTGCACCTGGGCGGCAGAATTCGGCTACGTGTTTTCCCTTTGAAACACTTGAGTGAGCTTCTTTCTTTACTTCCTTCCTAATTAGTATTTTTCCACCTCCACAGATCATTGTTGAATAACTTTCTGTTTGATCTCACAATTAATGAGCAGGCAGCCCGACAATTAGTCTGTGGCTACATTTGATGGAATTAATGAGAGGTCCGTGCTCTTACCAAGTAACAGATGTAGCCCGGTGCTGGTGCGCTGATCTGTAATTCTTGCAGAAATCCGTCTGCCACTAGAAGATGGCATCTGAATAAGATACAGGGGAATGCATTCTAACACCTGCCACGTCTGATACAGGCTCCCGACCTGACAAGGTTGTCACCGCTGATTAGCCTTCAAGTGCTAATTGTCCAGCTGCGCGAGAATAATCTTACTGAGCATCAGACTGTCGGTAATGAAATGCAACAGATCCTAAGGGTTGTTTGGGTCCAAGGGATAATTGCTCGTAGGTGTTGGCCTTAGGTTCAGTTCTCAGGATCTACCTTGGGTGAACTTTTGGTGGATGGCTCAGGGTAGATTTAGTCATTTACAGCTCTTATAACGTAAGGTTGACACCGGTCCAGTATGTTCTGTAAATCCATCTGTAAGACCCCCCAAAATTAAAACAGTTTTGAATCATTTTAATTTTTTTTTACAAAATGTGACGTTACACAGGACAAATTTTTGTTAATAGGTTTTTTTTAATCTTTTTTTTTTACAATCTGATTATTGCCACCATTAAGCCCAGGTTTGATAATAATGATAATTTTCAGATTGGTGGAGGCACCTATCTATATAATTTATGAGAACTTTCTGATTGGTAAGGGCATCTATCCATAGAATTAATAAGAACTTTCTGATTGGTGGAGGCACCTTTCCATAGAATTGATAATAACTTTCTGGTTGGTAGAGGCACCTTTCCATGGAATTAAAGAAAACGTTATGAATGGTGGAGGCACTTTTTCATAGAATTTATGAAAACTTTCTTATTGGTGGAAGTACCTATCCACAGAATTAATGAGAACTTTCTGAATGGTGGAGGCAGCTATCCATAGAATTAATAAAACATTTCTGATTGGTGGAAGTACCTATCCACAGAATTAATGAGAACTTTCTGAATGGTGGAGGCAGCTATCCATAGAATTAATAAGGACTTTCTGATTGGTGAAGGCACCTAACCACAGAATTAATGAGAACTTTCGAATTGGTGGAGGCACCTATCCATAGAATTAACAAAAACTTTCTGATTTGTGGAGGCACCTATCCACAGAATTAATGAGAGCTTTGTGATTGGGGGAGGTCCAACAGCCAATCTGGAGATCGGACTCTGGAGTGCCCCGTCGGAACAAAACTTAGGTAAGCACATGCGAAAACCTTACAATCAATCTCTGGCGGATTGCCGAAGGGACCCATCTAGGGATCGTGAGGATCTTAACAGTCAGACCCCCAACAATGCGAAAATAATCACTTATCGTATGGGTAACGTTCTATGTCAAGAATAACTCTTTAATGGCTGTTGGGCATTAACTCTTCATGCGAATAGATATTTATACTGTACACGTGGACAGCTTAGCATCAGCTTTTCTTAATGGGGGAGGAGAGTAAGACACTGGCAGACAACTCTAGTGACTTCTAAACTTCCCAGAGGTCCAATCAAGGGGACTTTGAAATTCAACATGCCGGATACTTCTTTATCTTGAAATGTCTGTTAGGAGGCCCTCATACTCACTGGATTATTGACTGGTCAGGTCAATATTACTTCAACACCTTTGGCCTTGAAGGAGGGAGTGTAATGGGCAATTATCTTAAAGTGGTACTGCAGGAAGAAAAAAAAAAGTAGTTCCAGCATCACATTGAATTACAGGTAGTGTGAGGATATGGAACAGCATTGTGTATTTTATCTTTACAGTTAATGAGGGTAGAAACAGTAGAATTTTAATGCCAAACTTCTTTTTTCAAGTCATACCACCTTCTCACCCTTCGTGAAACATCAAAACCTTCCAAAACTGCTAATCTCCTAGAAAGTTTGACCACACCTAGAATATCTTTCATCTCTTCCACATGTCCAGGAAGTCTCCCCTTACTCAGGAGCCTTGCAGAGGAGAGCTGCCACTGGAGATGGGCGGAACCATGAAAATTCAGGTTTGCCGAATTAGTACGTACTTGAAAAAAGTTAGTTTTCGGAAGCAAACTTCACCCCAGACACCCAACCCCATACAAGTTAATAGGGACCTGAATTTCTGTATTGAAAAATGGCTGTAAAATGGTCTTAGTAAGAGCTAAAGGTCTGCAAAAGAAAGCAAAATGAGGGTAAGAGCAGAACAGTAATACATACCGTGTTTCCTGGAGGATAACTCAGCAGTAAGACTCTTTTCTGGGCCCTTTTCAGGCCCACTCATTAAACTTCATGAATATTTACTGCTTCCCCTGCCCACCCTCTATGCCAGCATCTGTGATTGGCTGCAGACTGCTACACACACCCCCACCGTCTGTGTCGGTGTCTGTGACGGGCTGAATAGCCCGTTTGCTGCACTGCATTGTAATAAGAATTAAATAATTTTAAAAAGTGGCATGGGCTTCCGCCTTATTTTTGATAAGCAGTGCAGGTAAAACAGACAACTACGGGCTGCAACCCTCAGCTGTCAGCTTTACTTTGGTTGGTTATCTAAAATAGAGGGGATCCCACATATTTTTTTTTAAGTATTTAAATAAATAATTAAAAACGAAAAAAAAAAACAAAAAAAAACCAGTGTGGGGTCCACACTATTTTTTATAACCAGCCAAGGTAAAGCTGACAGCTAGGCGTTGGTAGTATCAGGGTGGGAAGAACCATGGTTATTTCCCCATCCCAGTTTAAAAATACCAACCCGCAGCCACCCCAGAATTGGCACATCCATTAGATGAACTAATTCTGGCGCTTTAGCTGGCTCATTCCAATTGCACTGGTGTGGTGGCAATTGGGGGTAAAATATGGAGTTGATGTCAGCTGTGATTTGTCAAAAATCACAGTTGCTATCAAGAGGTAGTTTAGTATTGGGGAAGTGTCTGTGAGTCACCCCCATTACTAACCCTGTAAGTTAAAAGAAATACACACAAACACAAAAAATCCTTTATTTGAAATAAAAAACACAAACCCGCTTTCACCCATTTAGTAACCCCCAAAACACCCCCGAAAAACTGACGTAATCCACACAACGTCCCATGACGATCTTCAGCTTTGCTACATCCATAGGCTGCAGGGACAGAAAACGTGACCCCTCATTGCAGCCTCTGGGACACAGTGAAGGCAGTGGGGGGCCCACGTCTGTGAGAAGCAGTGACATCACTCAGTTCACAGCCCGACACTCCCACAGTACCAACTGTGACTGCCAGTGAATTCCCTGCTGGACTGCTCATGCACCGTGTCATGCAATCCAAGAGTCCAGTAACAAGTTCAACTGTGGTCACAGTTGGTGGCTCACACACTGTGAACTACTAGCTGAGACCTCAGTTGAACTCGCTGTCGGCTTGCTGGACTGTAAGAGTGCATAACACGGTGGCAGAGCAGTCCGACAGCGAGTTCAACTAAGGTCACAGCTGGTAGCTCCTACTCTGCCATCTGTGCCGTGTGAGCTACCAACTGTGACCAGCAGTAAACTTGCTGCCAGATTTCCGGACTGTTGAATTGCATGACAAGGTGGCGGAGCAGTCCAGCAATTTGGCAGCACGTTCACTGGCGGTCACAGTTGGTACTGTGGGGGTCCTAAGTGACGTCTCCATTTCTCACTGTCGGGGACTCCCTGGCTGCCATCAGTGTGTCCCAGAGGCTGCAGTGAGCAGTCGCGTTTTCTGTCACTGCAGCCTCTGGATGTAGCAGTATCCTCATTGGACGCCGTGTGGATTACATCAGATCAGCAAGGGGGGTTTTGGGTATTAATAAATGGGTGAAAGAGGGTGTCTTTGTTTTCTTTATTTCAAATAAAGGATTTTTCTGTGTTTTGTGGGCTCCCCTCTATTGCTGATAACCAGCCAAGGTAAAGCAGACTGCTAGGGGTTGCAGCCCGTAGCTGTCTGTTTTACCCGATCTGGTTATCAAAAATAAGGTGGGAGTTCACGTAATTTTCTTCTATTATTATTTTTCGTTACAGTGCACCGGCCAATCACAGCCAGGCCATTATGTAAGTGTTCACACAGGAAAAACTTGCTGAATGACAGCACTGCAGCATTTCAACAAGCTTTATTTGGGTTATATACCCGAACAGGAACTGGAAATACAGGCAAAAGTCTTTTTTTGGGTCTGGGACCTGACCACCCGGTGTTCGGTACGAACCCCGAACTTTACATTTCGGGCTTGCTCATCCCTATATATCCCTCATTACACATATAACCAAGGCACCCCTGTATTATCCAATTACAGCAATGCTGTCCTCTCATCGGAGAGGAACTTTACGATCTGGCTGTGACTGCAAATTTTGCACCTCCCAGAGCCTATTGAAAGTTTTCGCGAAAAAAATAAAAATAAGAAGAATAATAATGCAAAAGAAAGCAAATTATTTTAGCAAAAGTATTAAAAGTATAACTATATAGCCATTGCCACAGTCAAAACGTTTTTGAAAGCAATATACAACTGAATAATTGCTTTTTTAAATCCCCCTCAATAAAAATAAGTTTTTATGTTTTACTGTTTTTGCTATAATTGTGTAAAAGTTGTAAAACATATATCTAATATATAAAGCTCAGTGTATGTATGTGTGTGTGTCCGCTAAAGGAATCCACACCGTCGCATTTAGAATCACGAAATTTTGCACAGACGCCCCATGTGACTCAGGGAACGTCATAGACTATGTTTTAACAGATAAATTTAACCCAGCTTTCCAGTTACTCTCCAAATTTAACTGAATGGAGGTGGGAGCTACAGGCTATTAAAAGCAACTGTCAGTGGTTGCTATAGGAACAAAATTAACTGTTAGTATAAGAAGCTTATGTGTGAGGTGATATAATGTCGGTGGTGAGACGGATAGAGAGAGAGACAGAAAAAGACAGACAGACAGAGACACAGACAGGGAAAGAGACAGAGAGATAGAGACAGACAGAGACAGACGGGCAAAGAAACAGACTTGGAAAGAGACAGACTTGGAAAGAGACAGCCCTGGAAAGAGACAGGCCTGGAAAGAGACAGCCCTGGAAAGAGACAGCCCTTGAAAGAGACAGCCGGGCAAAGAGACAGACCTGGAAAGAGACAGACCTGGAAAGAGAGAGCCGGGCAAAGAAACAGACCTGGAAAGATACAGACCTGGAAAGAGACAGACGGGGAAAGAGACAGCCCTGGAAAGAGACAGCCCTGGAAAAAGACAGACGGGGAACGAGACTGACAGGCAGATAGAGAGACAGGCAGATAGAGAGACAGACAGACACAGAGAAAGAGAGAGACACAGAGATAGAGAGAGACAGACAGAGAAACTGATAGAGACAGAGACAGACAGAAATTCGAAGAGACAGTTACTATCCCGGGCAACGCCCGGGTACTACAGCTAGTATATATACAGTGCTGGCCAAAAGTATTGGCACCCCTGCAATTCTGTCAGATAATACTGAGTTTCTTCCTGAAAATGATTGCAATCACAAATTCTTTGGTATTATTTTCTTCATTTATTTTGCGTGCAATGAAAAAACACAAAAGAGAATGAAACAAAAATCAGATCATTGATCATTTCCCACAAAACTCCAAAAATGGTCCAGACAAAAGTATTGGCACCCTAAAGGTGGTGTCACACACAGCGACAACGACGTCGCTGCTACGTCACAATTTTCTGTGACGTTGCAGCGACGTCCCGTTGCTGTTGCTGTGTGTGACATTCAGCAACGACCTGGCCCCTGCTGTGAGGTCGCCGGTCGTTGCTGAATGTCCAGCTTCATTTTTTGGTCGTCGCTCTCCCGCTGTGACGCACACATCGCTGTGTGTGACAGCGAGAGAGCGACAAAATGAAGCGAGCAGGGAGCAGGAGCCGGCTTCTGGCAGCTGCGGTAAGCTGTAACCAGGGTAAACATCGGGTAACCAAGGGAAGACCTTTCCCTGGTTACCCAATATTTACCTTCGTTACCAGCGTCCGCTGCTCTCGCTGCCAGTGCCGGCTCTCTGCACATGTAGCTGCAGTACACATCGGGTAATTAACCCGATGTGTACTGTAGCTAGGAGTGCAGGGAGCCAGCGCTAAGCAGTGTGCGCGGCTCTCTGCACATGTAGCTGCAGTACACATTGGGTAATTAACCCGATGTGTACTGTAGCTAGGAGTACAGGGAGCCAGTGCTAAGCAGTGTGCGCGGCTCCCTGCTCTCTGCACATGTAGCACAGCGACGCGTCGTTATGATCGCTGCTGCGTCTGCTGTGTTTGACAGCTAAGCAGCGATCATAACAGCGACTTACAAGGTCGCTGTTGCGTCACAGAAAATGGTGACGTAACAGCGACGTCGTTGTTGCTGTCGCTATGTGTGAACCCAGCTTTAGCCTAATACTTGGTTGCACAACCTTTAGCCAAAATAACTGCGAACAACCGCTTCCGGTAACCATCATGAGTTTCTTACAATGCTCTGCTGGAATTTTAGACCATTCTTCTTTGGCAAACTGCTCCAGGTCCATGAGATTTGAAGGGGGCCTTCTCCAGACTGCCATTTTGGGATCTCTCCACAGGTGTTCTATGGGATTCAGGTCTGGACTCATTGCTGGCCACTTTAGTAGTCTCCAGTGCTTTTTCTCAAACCATTTTCTAGTGCTTTTTGAAGTGTGTTTTGGGTCATTGTCCTGCTGGAAGGCCCATGACCTCTGAGGGAGACCCAGCTTTCTCACACTGGGCCCTACATTATGCTTCAAAATTTGTTGGTAGTCTTCAGACTTCATAATGCCATGCACACGGTCAAACAGTCCAGTGCCAGAGGAAGCAAAGCAACCCCAAAACATGAGGGAACCTCCGCCATGCTTGACTGTAGGGACCGTGTTCTTTTCTTTGAATGCCTCTTTTTTTTCCCCTATAAACTCTATGTTGATGGCTTTTCCGAAAAAGCTCTACTTTTGTTTCATCTGACCAGAGAACATTCTTCCAAAACGTTTTAGGCTTTCTCAGGTAAGCTTTGGCAAAATCCAGCCTGGCTTTTTTATGTCTCGGGGTAAGAAGTGGGGTCTTCCTGGGTATCCTACCATACAAACCCTTTTCATTCAGATGCCAACGGATAGTACGGGTTGACACTGTTGTACCCTCGGACTGCAGGGCAGCTTGAACTTGTTTGGATGTTAGTCAAGGTTCTTTATCCACCATCTGCATAATCTTGCGTTGAAATCTCTCGTCAATTTTTCTTTTCCTTCCACATCTAGGGAGGTTAGCCACAGTGCCATGGGCTTTAAACTTCTTGATGACACTGCGCACCGTAGACACAGGAACTTTCAGGTCTTTGGAGATGGACTTGTAGCCTTGAGATTGCTCACGCTTCCTCAAAATTTGGATTCTCAAGTCCTCAGACAGTTCTTTGGTCTTCTTTCTTTTCTCCATGCTCAATGTGGTGCACACAAGGATACAGGACAGAGGTTGAGTCAACTTTAATCCATGTCAACTGGCTACAAGTGTGATTTAGTTATTGCCAACACCTGTTAGGTGCCACAGGTAAGTTACAGGTGCTGTTAATTACACAAATTAGAGAAGCATCACATGATTTTTCAAACAGTGCCAATACTTTAGTCCGCCCCCTTTTTATGTTTGGTATGGAATTATATCCAATTTGGCTGTATGACAATTTTTTTTTCAATGAAGACAAATTAAATGAAGATAATAATACCAAAGAATTTGTGATTGCAATCATTTTCAGGAACAAACTAAGTATTCTCTAACAGAATTGCAGGGGTGCCAATACTTTTGGCCAGCCCTGTGTATATTTATATATATATATATATATATATATATATATATATATATATATATATATATATATATATATATATATATATATATATATATATATTTATTTATGTACATATATATAATAAAATGACAAAATCATTATATTTATGCCATCTGACAAATGACTTAAGTTTATAAAAAGAAAGAGGACAAAATTACTGTTGCTTTTCCACTTACGTATCCCATATGTTACAATGAAAAATTACGACTTTTGCTGTAAAAAAAATATATTGTAAAGCAAAATCAATAAGAGTCATAAAGCAAAAAATTAACAAATATTAAAAAAATCCTAAAAATATAGAACCAGTAGTATTAGTATATTTTGATTGCGTGCAATCTATAGATGTGAATATAAGTGGAACTATAACTCCCAGCGAGTATGGAGGTGACTGTTATGAAATTATTTTAGTTCCCAGAGCTGAAATGTTTAATTGGATATGATCCACAGAAATCTGCTCTGCCGTGTGATCGCCTTAAATTTCCGCTTAAGCTCTGAATGGTGAGGAATCAATACTGCATCGGCTCAATGTGGTCTCCTGTTTCTTTAAGTGGGGAAATAGCGTGACGCCCCCCCCTTTCCTTCGACCCCGGGAGGGTTAAGATCGGTGTCTATTCTTTGGATAAGTCCCAAGGTTTAACCCCTCTCCTGCCAGTTCAGCCAGGAGGTAGTTAATGGCACATTCACTTCATAAATGGATAAAGAGATTTGCAAAATTCTCCTTAAGGGGATTTACAGCGACTAATGAGAGGGACACAAACCGGTCTGTTCGGGGAGGTGTATATGTTGAGACTATTACAGAACTGTGACGTTTTCTGTCTTGCTATGTGAAAAATTGCAAATTTGCCCTTAATCACCATTCCCCCCATCATAATGCAAAGAAGGTCTGTTTGGAGGCAAATTGCAGAAAATAACAGGCAATCGCATAAATAACAATCCCATATTGTATTGTTATTAAAAAAAATAGCTGTGACCCATTAACCAAGAATATACAGACTCGAACAGGGGATGCAGCCGGCTTCATAGTGGATAAAAAGGGATTTGCTTTTTATGTACCGTAATTGACTTATATAGCACTGCCAAACTGAGAACTCCTCGGTAATATCTCACTCCGCTATTTCACATTAACTTGTATGATCTGTGCACTGGTAGATTCACATAAAAAGACCTTCCCTAATGGGAGGCTACAATCCAAATGCACTATATAGAAATAATAGTACCGTATAATGCTTATGAAATGGAATTATATAGTGCCTAAATAATAGTGCCATACAATGCTCACGAAATGAAATTATACAGTGCCTACATAATAGTGCCATACATTGATAATAAAATGCAGTCAAACAGCGCTTAAATAATAGTGCCATAAAGTGATCATGAAATGTAGTCACAGTGTCTAAATAATAGTGCCATATAATGCTCATGATATGTAGTTATACAGTGCCTAAATAATAATGCCATGCATTGCCCATGAAATGTAATTATACAGTGCCTCATACATTGCTAATAAAATGCAGTCATATAGTGCCTAAATAATAGTGCCATACAGTGCTCATTAAATGTGCCATATAGTGCTTGAGAATGTAGTTATATTGTGTATAATAATAGTGCCTTTCAGTTCTTATGAAATGTAGTCACAAAGTACCTAAGTAATAATAGTGCCATATAGTGCATATGAAATGTAGTTATACAGTGAATAAATAATAGTGCCACATAGTGGTCATGAAATGTAATCATACAGTGCCTAAACAATAGTGCCATACATTGCTAATAAAATGCAGTCATATAGTGCCTAAATAATTGTGCCATATAGTCAGGGCTGTGAAGTCGGAATCGTGGAGTCGGAGTTCATTTTGGTGGAGTCGGAGTCAGTATAAAATGGACCGACTCCTAAAATATATAAGAAATTGGGTACAGCGTGCAATGCAGAATGTGCTGAATATTTAGTCATATGAATTTGGGAAAGTTATGAAATGCCCTATAAATGGCTGTTCTATTCCTGGCTGTTCTATTCCTGATCTAAGGCTACATTCACACACAGCGTTTTTGCTGCGTTTTTTGAGGATACGTTTTTCAGCTGCAAAAGCAGATCAGCTTTTTAAAAAACCATCACCTGAAAGATTTTTGAGCTCATAGATAATGTTTTCAATAGCAAAAGCAAATCAGAAAAACGCCACAAACTGCCTGCTCATTCTTTGTGAGGATCCATTTTTGAAGCCTCCAGTTTCTCCAGTGGAAAAAGTTCTGCAAGATTGCGAACTCAAAAAAGAACAGGTTCTTGCTATTTTAACGGACAATGCTTCAAACATGATAAGTACAATTACACTGATGAATGAGAGTAATGAACAACAGCTAGAAGAAAATTTACAATTCAGTATGTGTGAGATGGAGCCACAGTGCTGCTCATGTAACTGAGGAACAAACAGATATTACAACAGAAGAACAGCTAAATGATACTTTAGAATTAGATGATCTTGTTGAAGCTGCTTCAAAACACTTTCATATTCATCACATGTGCTGTGTTGTGCACATGCTGCAGCAGGCAATAACAGATAGTCTGCAAGAGGGACATGCTGGAAATCTGATTGGAAAAGTGAGGAAATTGGTTATTGCCGCCAGAACCCCTAAAATTGATTTCATCTTGAATAGACGTGCTGGGAAAGGGGCAATTGTCGATCAAGCCACTCGGTGGGGAAGCACTTATTTAATGATTGAGCAATTGCCTGAAGTAAAACCGTTTCTTATAGATATAGCAAACCCTCAGGTAAAGGCCGCTTTACACGCAGCGATCTCGCTAGCGTGCGTACCCGCCCCCATCGTTTGTGCGTCACGGGCATATCGCTGCCCGTGGCGCACAACGCACGGACCCATCACATACTTACCTGCATAGCGACGTCGCTGTGACCGGCGAAAGGCCTCCTTTCTAAGGGGGCGGTTCGTTCGCCATCACAGCGACGTCACTAAGTGGCCACCCAATCAAAGCGGATGGGTGGAGATGAGCGGCCGTAACATCCAGCCAAGCTCCTTCCTTCCTCATTGCTGGCGAGACGCAGGTAAGGAGAGGTTCCTCGTTCCTGCGGTGTCACACATAGCGATTTTTGCAACGATTCAAAATCGCTAATAGGTGTCACACGCAACGACATCGCTAACGCGACCGGATGTGCGTCACAAAATCCGTGACCCCAATGACATTAGCTATGTCGTAGCGTGTAAAGCCACCTTAACCCCTTAACGACCCATGACGTACTGGGTACGTCATGGATTGTGTGCCGGTAAGCCCCGCCCCCTGCAGCGATCCGCGCACATATCAGCTGTTATCAACAGCTGACATGTGTGCCTGCTGGCCGCGGGTGGAATCGCATCCACCCGCGGCCATTAACCCCTTACATTTCGCTGCCAAAATCTGGCAGCGATATGTATATGGGCGCCGCCATGACAGTCAACTTACCCCGCCCCCACCGGAAGTCACGTGACATGATCACATGACTTTCGGTGGTTGCCATGGTAGCACAGGGTCATGTGATGACGCCTGTAGCTAACATGACTCACTTCCTCTCAATGCCGGAATATAGCCGGCATTGAAAGTAAAGCAGCAAATCTGCAGTTCTCAGCTCTGTAGCTGAGATCTGCAGATAGATAATAGCGATCGGATTGCTGATCGCTATAGCCCCCTAGGGGGACTAGTAAAATAAAAAAAAAATTTAAAAAAAAGTTTTAAAAAATTAAAAAAAAATAAAAAAGCCTAAAAGTTCAAATCACCCCCCTTTCACCCCATTGAAAATTAAAGGGTTAAAAAAAATACAAAATACACACATATTTGGTATCGCCGCGTTCAGAAATGCCCGATCTATCAAAATATAAAATCAATGAATCTGATCAGTAAACGGCGTAGCGGCAAAAAAGGGAATTTTGTTTACTTACCGTAAATTCCTTTTCTTCTAGCTCCTATTGGGAGACCCAGACAATTAGGGTGTATAGCTTCTGCCTCCGGAGGCCACACAAAGTATTACACTTTTAAAAAAGTGTAACCCCTCCCCTCTGCCTATACACCCTCCCGTGGATCACGGGCTCCTCAGTTTTGGTGCAAAAGCAGGAAGGAGAAAACTTATAAATTCACAAAAGAACAACTAGCCCGAAGGGCACAGGGGCGGGTGCTGGGTCTCCCAATAGGAGCTAGAAGAAAAGGAATTTACGGTAAGTAAACAAAATTCCCTTTTTCTTTGTCGCTCCATTGGGAGACCCAGACAATTGGGACGTCCAAGAGCAGTCCCTGGGTGGGTACAAGAATACCTCAATAAAAGGAGCCGAAAACGGCCCCCTCTTAAAGGTGGGCAACCGCCGCCTGGAGGACTCGCCTACCTAGACTGGCGTCTGCCGAAGCATAGGCATGCACTTGATAGTGTGCAGACTAGACCACGTAGCTGCCTAACACACCTGCTGAGACGTCGCCCGGTGCCGCAAAGCCCAGGACGCACCTACGGCTCTGGTAGAATGGGCTTTCAACCCTGAAGGAAGTGGAAGCCCAGAAGAACGGTAGGCCTCGAGAATCGGTTCCTTGATCCACCGAGCCAAGGTTGACTTGGAGGCCTGAGAGCCCTTACGCTGGCCAGCGACAAGGACAAAAAGCGCGTCTGAACGGCGCAGGGGCGCCGTGCGAGACACGTAGAACCGGAGTGCTCTCACTAGATCCAAAGAGTGCAAATCCTTTTCACACTGGTGAATTGGATTAGGGCAAAAGGAAGGCAAGGAGATATCCTGATTTAGATGAAAAGGGGATACCACCTTAGGGAGAAATTCCGGGACAGGACGCAGAACCACCTTATCCTGGTGAAAAACCAGGAAGGGGGCTTTGCATGACAGCGCTGCAAGCTCAGACACTCTCCGAAGTGATGTGACCGCCACCAGGAAGGCCACCTTCTGAGAAAGACGGGAGAGAGAGACATCCCGCAGCGGCTCAAAAGGCGGCTTTTGAAGAGCCGTCAGAACCCTGTTAAGATCCCAAGGTTCCAACGGACGTTTGTAAGGTGGGACCATGTGGCAAACCCCCTGCAGGAACGTGCGGACCTGCGGAAGCTTGGCTAGACGCTTTTGAAAAAACACGGAGAGCGCCGACACTTTGCCCTTGAGAGAGCCGAGGGACAAACCCTTGTCCATTCCAGATTGTAGGAATGAAAGAAATGTGGGTAAAGCAAACGGCCATGGAGGAAACCGTTATCAGAGCACCAGGATAAGAAGATTTGCCAAGACCTGTAATAGATTTTGGCGGACGTAGGCTTCCTGGCTTGTCTCATGGTGGCAATGACATCCTGAGATAACCCTGAAGACGCTAGGAGCCAGGACTCAATGGCCACACAGTCAGGTTGAGGGCGACACAATTGAGATGGAAAAACGGCCCTTGTGACAGCAAGTCTGGGCGGTCTGGAAGCGCCCACGGTTGACCCACCGTGAGATGCCACAGATCCGGATACCACGACCGCCTCGGCCAGTCTGGAGCGACGAGAATGGCGCGACGGCAGTCAGACCGGATCTTGAGTATTACTCTGGGCAGCATCGCCAGAGGGGGAAACACATATGGCAGTCGAAACTGCGACCAATCCTGGACCAGAGCGTCCGCTGCCAGAGCTCTGTGATCCTGAGACCGTGCCATGAAGGCCGGGACCTTGTTGTTGTGTCGTGACGCCATGAGATCGACGTCCGGCGTTCCCCAGCGGAGACAGATCTCTCGAAACACGTCTGGGTGAAGAGACCATTCCCCCGCGTCCATGCCCTGACGACTGAGAAAATCTGCTTCCCAGTTTTCCACCCCCGGGATGTGAACTGCGGAGATGGTGGAGCCTGTGACTTCCACCCACTGCAGAATCCGCCCGACTTCCTGGAAGGCTTGACGACTGCGAGTGCCGCCTTGGTGGTTGATGTAGGCGACGGCAGTGGCGTTGTCCGACTGGATTCGGATCTGCCTGCCCTCCAGCCACCGATAGAAAGCCAATAGGGCTAGATATACTGCCCTTATCTCCAGAATATTGATCTGAAGGGACGATTCTATTGGAGTCCAGGTTCCTTGAGCCCTGTGGTGGAGAAAAAACGCTCCCCAACCTGACAGGCTCGCGTCCGTGGTGACCATGGACCAGGTTGGGGGGGAGGAAGGATTTTCCCCGAGACAGAGATGTGGGTAGGAGCCACCACTGAAGTGATGTTTTGGTTGCAAGTGAAAGAGAGATGTTCTTGTCGAGGGAAGCCGAACTCTTGTCCCATTTGCGAAGAATGTCCCATTGGAGTGGCCGTAGATGGAATTGCGCGAACGGCACTGCCTCCATAGCTGCAACCATCTTCCCCAGGAAGTGCATGAGGCGCCTTAAGGGGTGTGACTGACTCCGAAGAAGTGACTGCACCCCCGCCTGCAGAGAAAGCTGTTTGTCCAGCGGTAGCTTGACTAACGCTGGAAGGGTATGAAACTCCATCCCGAGGTAAGTCAGTGATTGGGTCGGCGTCAACTTGGATTTCGGGAAATTGATAATCCACCCGAACTGCTGGAGAGTCGCCAGAGTGACGGTAAGACTTCGTTGACACGCCACCCGAGAAGGGGCCCTGACTAGGAGATCGTCCAAGTATGGGATTACCGAGTGGCCCTGAGAGTGCAGGACCGCCACGACGGATGCCATGACTTTGGTGAAGACCCGTGGGGCTGTCGCCAGGCCGAAGGGCAATGCGACGAACTGGAGGTGTTCGTCCCCGATGGCGAAACGCAGGAAACGTTGATGTTCGGGTGCGATCGGCACATGGAGATAAGCATCCTTGATGTCGATCGATGCTAGGAAGTCTCCTTGTGACATCGAGGCGATGACCGAGCGGAGAGATTCCATCCGAAACCGTCTGGTTCTCACTTGTCTGTTGAGCAGCTTGAGGTCCAGAACGGGACGGAAAGACCCGTCCTTTTTTGGCACCACGAACAAGTTGGAGTAAAATCCGCGACCACGTTTCTGAAGGGGAACGGGAATCACAACTCCTTCCATCTTTAGAGCGTCCACCGCCTGAAACAGTGCGTCTGCCTGTGCGGGGGGTGGGGAGGTTCTGAAAAAACGAGCCGTAGGTCGAGAGCTGAACTCTATCCTGTAACCATGAGACAGAATGTCTCTCACCCATCGGTCTTGAACGTGTGGCCACCAGGCGTCGCCAAAGCGGGAGAGCCTGCCACCGACCGAGGATGTGGCTAGATGAGGCCGAGAGTCATGAGGAGGCCATCTTGGAGGCAGTGCCTCCTGCGGCCTTTTGGGGGCGTGACTTGGACCGCCACGCATAGGAGTTCCTCTGGCCTTT
Organism: Anomaloglossus baeobatrachus; assembly: GCF_048569485.1. Taxonomy (NCBI): domain Eukaryota; kingdom Metazoa; phylum Chordata; class Amphibia; order Anura; family Aromobatidae; genus Anomaloglossus; species Anomaloglossus baeobatrachus. The sequence goes on along the minus strand of NC_134364.1, from coordinate 91,942,248 downwards.
CTCCGGCCGGTTGGACGAAGAGGATTGGGGCTTGGCGGAGGGACGAAAGGACCGAAACCTCGATTGGATTTTTCTCTGCTGCGGTCTCTTAGGTATGGACTGGGGTAAGGAGGAGTCCTTTCCCGAGGATTCCTTAATAATCTCATCCAACCGTTCGCCAAACAAACGTTCGCCAGAAAAAGGCAAACCAGTTAAGAACCTTTTGGAAGCAGAGTCTGCTTTCCATTCGCGCAGCCACATGGCCCTGCGGACTGCCACGGAGTTAGCGGATGCTACAGCCGTACGGCTAGTAGAGTCCAGGACGGCATTCATGGCGTAGGACGAAAATGCTGATGCCTGAGAGGTCAAGGAAGACACATGCGGAGCAGAATTCCGCGTGACAGCATTAATCTCAGTCAGACATGCCGAGATTGCTTGGAGAGCCCACACAGCCGCAAAGGTCGGGGCAAAAGACGCGCCCGTGGCCTCATAAATAGACTTCACCAAGAGCTCTATCTGTCTGTCAGTAGCATCCTTCAGGGATGAGCCATCGGCAACAGACACAACGGACCTAGCAGCCAATCTAGAGACTGGCGGATCCACCTTGGTTGAGTGTGCCCAGCCCTTAACGACTTCAGGTGGAAAGGGATAACGCGTGTCAGAGTGCCTTTTAGCAAAACGCTTGTCCGGGACCGCTCTGGGCTTCTGGACAGCGTCCCTGAAGTTAGAGTGATCAAAGAACGTATTGCGCGTACCTTTGGGGAATCGAAATTGGTGTTTCTCCTGCTGAGAAGCCGACTCCTCTACAGGTGGAGGCGGGGGAGAGAGATCCAACACCTGGTTGATGGACGAAATAAGATCATTTACTAAGGCGTCCCCCTCAGGGGTATCAAGGTTTAGGGCGAAGTCAGGGTCAGAGCCCTGAGCTCCCACGTCCGCCTCGTCATCCTGAGAGTCCTCCAGCTGAGATCCAGAGCAGCGTGAGGAGGCCGGGGAAGAGTCCCAGCGAGGCCGCTTAGCCGGTCTGGGACTGCGATCCGGGCAGGAGTCCTCCGCCTGGGACCTAGGGGCTATCCTGGGAGCGCGCTGCGGCGCGGACCGAGAAGGCCCTGGAGGAGACAAACTAACAGAGGCCGGGGCCTGTGAAGAGCCCGGTCTGGACTGCAATGCCTCAAGGAGCTTAGATGACCATTTGTCCATAGACTGTGCAATGGATTGAGAAAGTGACTGAGAGAGTTTCTCAGCGAAAGAGGCCAATGGCGGTGACTCTGTCCCTGCAGCCTGCTCAGGAGGAGCAGGGGGATCTACATGAGCCGAGGGGCCCACAAGTGCCCTGGGCTCCGGCTGAGCAAGCGTGGCAGGAGTCGAGCATTGATCACAGTGAGGGTAGGTGGATCCCGCAGGCAACATAGCCCCACAAGAGGTACAGGCTGCGAAAAAAACCTGTGCCTTAGGGGCTTTGCTCCTTGTGGACGACATGCTGTAAGCAATAAGTGTCCCTTAGGAGAGCGACCACTGAGGGTATATGGGAAAGGGTTAAACAGCCGTTCCGAATATATATAATATATATAGATATATATATATCACGGCACCCTAGGGGAATCAGCACCGGGTGACCGGTGTGGCTTACCAACCGCTGGTGTCCTCCAGATTCCCTGTCGTGGGTCCCCCGGAGCTGTAGAGCTGTGCAGCTGCAGCATACACCGGCAGAATGCCAAACATGGCCGCCGGAGCTCTCAAGGGGGGAGTGGAGCCATGGGCGGCGCCGGCAAAAGGCGGGAATCTGGAGGCCCCATAGTGGTCCATGAGAGGGGAGGGGAGACATGCAAAGATGCTCCAGCCCTCTGTCGGTAATCCCGCCCTTACCCCTGACAAGCAGGCCCGGGGGCGGTATTTTTCGCGACTAGGCCGCGATGAAGCCGGGGACTAAATTTAAGGCCGTGCCCGACAAGCAGGCACGGCCGGCGCGGATGTCCGATGAAAAAACAACGGACGGCGCTACTGGGGAGAAAGGCGACCTCTCTCCCCGTACCGTCCCCCCATGGGGACACAGAGTACCTTGAAGGTGCAGGGCCCGGTCCCTGGGGATGAAAACGCTCCGGTCCAGCAGGTTCCACCAGGGGCTGCGGATGGAGCACGGTCTCAGCAGATGAATGACCGGTGAGGCTCCCACTTCTCCCAGAGCCGCATAAGGGATGGTGAAGGAGACGGCATGTGGCTCCAGCCTTTGTACCCGCAATGGGTACCTCAACCTTAACAACACCGCCGACATAGTGGGGTGAGAAGGGAGCATGCTGGGGACCCCATAGGGGACCTCTTTTCTTCCATCCGTCATACTATGTATGAGAAATCTTTTTTTTTTTTTTCTATGAGTGGATGTGTGCCTCCTTCCACACAAAGCATAAAACTGAGGAGCCCGTGATCCACGGGAGGGTGTATAGGCAGAGGGGAGGGGTTACACTTTTTTAAAAGTGTAATACTTTGTGTGGCCTCCAGAGGCAGAAGCTATACACCCTAATTGTCTGGGTCTCCCAATGGAGCGACAAAGAAAAAATTCCAAACACCAAAATTACGTTTTTTGGTCGTCGCAAATTTTGCGCAAAATGCAATAACAGGCGATCAAAACGTAGCATCTGAGCAAAAATGGTACCATTAAAAACGTCAGGTCGAGACACAAAAAATAAGCCATCACTGAGCCTCAGATCCCGAAAAATGAGAACGCTACGAGTTTTGGAAAATGGCGCAAAACGTGTGCCACTTTTTTTGGACAAGCTTGTGATTTTTTTTTAACCCCTTAGATACAAGTAAACCTATACATGTTTGGTGTTTACAAACTCGCACTGACCTGATGCATCACATAGATACCTCAGTTTTACCATATAGTGAACACGGTGAATAAAATATCCCAAAACTATTGTACGATCACACTTTTTTTGCAATTTTTCCGCACTTGGAATTTTTTTGCCGTTTTCCAGTACACTATATGGTAAAACTTATGGTATCATTTAAAAGTACAACTCTTCGCGCAAAAAACAAGCCCTCATATGGCAAGATTGATAGAAAAGTAAAAAAGTTACGCCTCTCGGAAGAAGGGGAGCAAAAAACAAAAACGGAAAGTGCCCGGGGGCTGAAGGGGTTAACCGTAAATGAAGGTCAATGGACACAGGTGGCTGAATTGAAGGAATTGCTTAATCATCCATTTACCATGACTAAAAAATTACAAGCTAAGGATTTAACTTCTGGCATTTTCAAAAGGGAGTGGAAGAACTTGCTATTTTGCCTGTCCCAAAGAGGAGGTTTAATCGCAGATGGCATTTCTGCTTCAATGAAACGGAGAGAGACAGACACAGCTTTTGGAAAATAAAATTCTTCTGGCAGCTGATTATGTGGACCCAAGTCATAGTATACTGCTTGATGATCTACAGCTTACTAAAGGAAAAGAAGCTCTGAGTGAGGTAGCAGTTAGGATGAGTGGCTACAGGACTGCCAGGCGGAAGAGGACTGGAGTTCTAAAGTTGTATTCCAATAAATATATTTTATGTTCTATCTAAATATCTTGATTATTGTATCATAAAAATGATTGATGTATCATAAAAATGTCTGATGTTCACATTGTACTACAATACATTTTTCACTTAAATATAAGCAATATACAGTTAGGTCCAGAAATATTTGGACAGTGACACAATTTTCGCGAGTTGGGCTCTGCATGCCACAACATTGGATTTGAAATGAAACCTCTACAACAGAATTCAAGTGCAGATTGTAACGTTTAATTTGAAGGTTTGAACTAAAATATCTGATAGAAATTGTAGGAATTGTACACATTTCTTTACAAACACTCCACATTTTAGGAGGTCAAAAGTAATTGGACAAATAAACCAAACCCAAACAAAATAGTTTTATTTTCAATATTTTGTTGCGAATCCTTTGGAGGCAATCACTGCCTTAAGTCTGGAACCCATGGACATCACCAAATGCTGGGTTTCCTCCTTCTTAATGCTTTGCCAGGCCTTTACAGCCGCAGCCTTCAGGTCTTGCTTGTTTGTGGGTCTTTCCGTCTTAAGTCTGGATTTGAGCAAGTGAAATGCATGCTCAATTGGGTTAAGATCTGGTGATTGACTTGGCCATTGCAGAATGTTCCACTTTTTTGCACTCATGAACTCCTGGGTAGCTTTGGCTGTATGCTTGGGGTCATTGTCCATCTGTACTATGAAACGCCGTCCAATCAACTTTGCGGTATTTGGCTGAATCTGGGCTGAAAGTATATCCCGGTACACTTCAGAATTCATCCGGCTACTCTTGTCTGCTGTTATGTCATCAATAAACACAAGTGACCCAGTGCCATTGAAAGCCATGCATGCCCATGCTATCACGTTGCCTCCACCATGTTTTACAGAGGATGTGGTGTGCCTTGGATCATGTGCCGTTCCCTTTCTTCTCCAAACTTTTTTCTTCCCATCATTCTGGTACAGGTTGATCTTTGTCTCATCTGTCCATAGAATACTTTTCCAGAACTGAGCTGGCTTCATGAGGTGTTTTTCAGCAAATTTAACTCTGGCCTGTCTATTTTTGGAATTGATGAATGGTTTGCATCTAGATGTGAACCCTTTGTATTTACTTTCATAGAGTCTTTTCTTTACTGTTGACTTAGAGACAGATACACCTACTTCACTGAGAGTGTTCTAGACTTCAGTTGATGTTGTGAACGGGTTCTTCTTCACCAAAGAAAGTATGCGGCGATCATCCACCACTGTTGTCATCCGTGGACGCCCAGGCCTTTTTGAGTTCCCAAGCTCACCAGTCAATTCCTTTTTTCTCAGAATGTACCCGACTGTTGATTTTGCTACTCCAAGCATGTCTGCTATCTCTCTGATGGATTTTTTTCAGCCTCAGGATGTTCTGCTTCACCTCAATTGAGAGTTCCTTAGACCGCATGTTGTCTGGTCACAGCAACAGCTTCCAAATGCAAAACCACACACCTGTAATCAACCCCAGACCTTTTAACTACTTCATTGATTACAGGTTAACGAGGGAGACGACTTCAGAGTTAATTGCAGCCCTTAGAGTCCCTTGTCCAATTACTTTTGGTCCCTTTAAAAAGAGGAGGCTATGCATTACAGAGCTATGATTCCTAAACCCTTTCTCCGATTTGGATGTGAAAACTCTCATATTGCAGCTGGGAGTGTGCACTTTCAGCCCATATTATATATATAATTGTATTTCTGAGCATGTTTTTGTAAACAGCTAAAATAACAAAACTTGTGTCACTGTCCAAATATTTCTGGACCTAACTGTATGTGGGAGTCAGAGTCGTGGAGTCGGAGTAGGAGCAAGGGAAATTGAGGAGTCTGAGTCACAGGTTTGGCTTATCGACTGCATATAGTGTCATGAAATATAATTATACAGTGCCTAAATAGTAGTTCTATACATTGCTGATAATATGCAGTCATATAGTGCTTAATAGAGCCATATAGTGCTTGTGAAATATAGTTAAATTGTGCACAAATATTAATAACACCTTACAGTGCTCATGAAATGTAGTCACAAAGTACCTAAGTAATAGTGCCATACAGTCCACATGAAATGTAGTTATACAGTGATTAAATAATAGTGCCGTACAGTGCTCATAAAATGTAGTCATATAGTGCGCACATTTGCTGTACATAATTGGTGAAGGGTGCAAACTGCAGACTGGAACTCCAGTCCTTGGCACTTGCCCATTTGCAGGGCGCTGGCCCTGTTTATACCTCTCCTTCCAAGGAACCCTAGGGACTCAGTTCATCTCCCAAGACCTAACTATCCGCAATTCTTCAGAACCTGCCAATATCGCCAGAGAACACTATGACATCACTGAATCTGGTCGTTACCCCTGCTGACATCATACAACGTGACTGCATCATTTGTGATCTCAGGCCATAATTACGTCTGAGGTAAATTCTATTGTGGGTTCTTGTATGTTTTCCTGTGCTCGGATTGCAAACCGGGTCTGCATGACAACACTACACCTGACAGTAGACGTGATGTCATCAGAGTCAGTAGTGCAGCCTCAGGCTTCGGGCCTGTAACTTCATATGACCATATCTCAGCCTGGAAGGGAGAAATTTAAGAACGTTTTTTACATTTTTATTGCCTTCCTTCTGGGTTCACAGATGCTTGACTACTCCCCCTAAGTGAGATATTTGCTGACGCATCATGTGTCTATTACAATTGTTCTTTTTTTTCTAGGTCTTATAAGTGTAAATCTTGCCCCGGGCAGGGGAGCGGTGGCACGCTGACCTCTTTGTCACATCCGTAACTGAGGGTGAGAACTATATTGTGATCTGTAGGAGGATCTGTCAAAGGTCTTCATCTGGAATTCACCTTTTTGGACACGTTAATTCGGGAAGGTGCTTGGCGACTTTCCGTCTCGATGGTGGCCTCTTTCATTTAGGCTACTTTCACACATCCGGTTTGAGCACTGCGGCTCAATCCGGCTGTGAAACCTATGCAACGGATGCGGCGAAAACACCGCATCCTTTGCATAAGTTTTTACATGCAGCCCGTCCGTTTTTTTCCGGTTGCGTCACGCTACTGAGTATGCGCAGTGGAAGAAACTGCATGCGTTTTTTGCCGCATTGCGCCGCATCCGGCATCCATAGGCATGCATTGAAAAATGCGCCGCAGCGGCCGGATGCGGCGCAATGCGTTTTTTGCCGGAGCAAAAAACGTGCCAGGGAACGTTTCATCCAGCCGCATAGGCTAAATCTGCAGCATGCGGCAAAAAACTGACATAACGCAAGCCCATGCGGCACAATGCGGTGCCAATGCAAGTCAATGCTGGAAAAAACGAAACCGGCGGCAAAAAACCCCACGGTTTCGTTTTTTCAGCAGAGCACCGGATTGTGCCGTACTGCTACAGCCGGATGTGTAAAGTAGCCTAAAAGACGAGTTAATAAAACTACCTGGTGCAACTTGCTGTTTGTTTGCAAGGGTGACATGAATATTGTGATTTAGTTATTTTAGTCATTAACAACAATGCCATTCTCCTGCTTCTTGTCAGGAACCACAGCACTGATGAGACAGTCAGTATCAGATACACATTTACATCCAGGTACCTTATCGGTTATAGGTAACATCTTCTCTGAGGTCGTTCTCCTTTTCTTTTTCTTCTGTTCCAGACGTCATGATGACTTTTCTCCGGTCTCCTGCAATACATCCTGACACGGTGCCCTTAAAGAGAACCTGTCACCAGATTTTTCCCTATTAAACTAAAAGAATCACCTTCTGCAGCTCCTGGGCTGCATTCTATGAAGGTGCACCTTGGCTCTGACTCCCCTTCCACACCCCAAAAATAACTTTATAAAACTTGGTCGTTAGGTATGCTAATTACCTGTGTTGGCCAGATGGGCAGGCTCATTTTCTGCTCCTTTATCCCCCTCCTGCCGCTGATTGCTGTCCTCCTTTCTTGATTGATGTGATGACGCCTGCGTCATTATCTTCGTTGCATTTTCAAATCTCGCGCCTGTGCAGTTAGTTCCGCTCACGCAGGTGGTTTGCTCTGCCATATCGCGGGCAGAGGAGATAACAGCTGGCCTCGCTCGCGCCGGTGAGCTAAATGCGCAGGTGTGAGATTATGGTCGGCGCTGTGCATGACCTCACCAGCGCCATCCTCGTACCCGCCCATCTCGCACCTGCGCATTTAACTCACCGGCGCGCGTAAGGGCAGCTATGTTTTCTGCTCTGCCCGCGATATGGCAGAGCGAACTGCGCCTGCACGAGCCGACATAACTGCACAGGCGCGAGATTTGAAAATGCAACGAGGATGATGACGGAGGCGTCATCACATCAATCAAGAAAGGAGGACAGCGATCAGTGGCAGGAGGGGGATAAAGGAGCAGAAAATGAACCCACCCATCTGGCCAACACAGGTAATTAGCATACCTAATGGCCAAGTTTTATAAAGTTATTTTTGGGGTCTGGAAGGGGAGTTAGGGCCAAGGTGCACCTTCATAGAATGCAGCCCAGGAGCCGCAGAAGGGGATTCTTTTAGTTTAATAGGGAAAAATCTGGTGACAGGTTCCCTTTAAAAATGGCAGCATAATTATAATGCTCCGCTGTGGCCCTATATAACTGTCACTCACTGTGCTCACTGCGCAAAGTATGACCTCTACACTGTCCTTCTTATGGTTCATGATTCGCTATAATCACCGCACTGTCCATCTTTATTAGTTGCAACAAGAGTCCCTCACCATGCTACCACTTTCCATACTGGACCCCCTATTCACACTCTTTCCTCACAATGTGTCCCAATATACTGCCTAATCTCTATACTAGACACCTACCTTACAACCTTCCCTGCTGCAAACTGCCCCATCCTTGTGGGACCATCACACTATTCTCACCAGACTGTCTCATCACGCTTCACTCTCCCCATGGTGTCCCCTTAAACAATTCCCCTCATACTGTCTCCTCACACTATTCCCCATGCTGTTCACACAATTCTCAACACACTGTCGCTCTCTCCTTTCTCCCCATAATTTCCCCTCACACTTTCTCCTCCAATACTGTCCCTACAACCCCCCCCCCCCCATTCTATCCCCTCAAACTACTCCCCCCATACTGTCCTCTCACAACTTTCTGCTCCTATACGGTCTCGGCACTTTTCCACCATGCTGTCCTTTCAGACTAATCTAACATGCTGTCTCCTCGCACTTTCTCCCTCCATACTGTCTGTTCACTCAATTCCTCACAGGTTGTTCCCTTACCTTTCACCTCATACTGTCCCCTAAAACTATTACCCCATCACCGTCCCCACACTTTCTCCTCACTGTCCCCTCAAACTATTCCCCTCATATTATCCCCTCACACTATTCCGCCCATACTGTCAGTTCCAACTACTCCTCCCATACTGTCCCCTCACATATTTCTCCCTCAATACTGTTCCCTCATACGATTCTCCCAATACTGTCCCCTAACACTTTCTGTTCCCATACTGTTTCTTCACATTTTTCTCCTCAAATACTGTCTCCTCACATATTTCTCTATTTATTCTGTCTCCTCGCATAATTCCCCACATACTGTCCACTTATCCTTTAGCTCACCATATTCTCCTTACACTATTCCCCACATACTGTCCTTTTATCCTTTAGCTCACCCTATTCTGCTTACACTATTCCCCACATACTGTCCCCTTATCCTTTACCTCATATTACCTGCTCATACAATTCCCCACATATTGTCCCCTTATCCTTTACCTCACACTATTCTGCTTACACTATTCCCCACATACTGTCCCCTTATCCTTTACTTCATATTACCTGCTCATACTATTCCCCACATATTGTCCCCTTATCCTTTACCTCACACTATTCTGCTTACACTATTCCCCACATACTGTCCCCTTATTTTACCTCACCCTATTCTGCTTACACTATTCCCCACATATTGTCCCCTTATCCTTTACCTCATATTACCTGCTCATACTATTCCCCACATATTGTCCCCTTATCCTTTACCTCATATTACCTGCTCATACAATTCCCCACATATTGTCCCCTTATCCTTTACCTCATATTACCTGCTCATACAATTCCCCACATATTGTCCCCTTATCCTTTACCTCACACTATTCTGCTTACACTATTCCCCACATACTGTCCATTAATCCTTTACCTCATACTACCTGCTCATACTATTCCGCTCACATTATTCCCCCATGTTGTCTCTGCACACATTTCTCTCTATTCTGACACCTCACACTCTCTGTTCCCATACTGGTCCCTACATTTTCCCTTTCCATACTGTCTCCTCATACTTGTTCCTCATATATTTCTCCCTTTCTTCTGTCTCCGTGCACAATTCCTCCACACGCTGTCCAGTTATCCTTTACCTCATGCTGCCCCTCAGCTATTCCTCTCACACAATTCCCCCATGCTGTCCCCTTCCCCATTATCTCCTACTATCTCCTCTCACACTCGCCTCCCACTCTCTCCCCTTATGCTGCTTCTCACATTATTCCCCTCTCCTTATTACTGCTCCACGCTGACCAACTCACAGGATTGTTTCTCCTCATAAACCCCCTCAGTGTTTTCGGCTCATTTACTTTCCCGCCGTCGTCCTGTGCGGTACGGGAGTGACGTCATCAGCCGGATCAGGTGACCGGATCATGTTGCTGACGCCACCTCGACCCCGGAAGTGCCGGCGTCCGGGGCTCCCATCGAACTCTCTCCTGTGCAGTGGAGCGCAGGGAGCCGGCATTATACTTTGTCTCCGTGCCGGCAAAGTGAGACACTCGCTGCCATTACAGAAGCTGGTAATGGAGCTGGGCACATTCTGCCAGGAGCCCGAGGCCACCCATCCTAGGGGATCTATTTTCAGTGTCTGCCCCCCCCCCCCCTTCTTGCGAACCACCAATGAAAGAGCCCTTTAAGGTCAGAATCTATTAACCATTTCTCTGCTGCAGGGATTTTGTGTCTCCTTTCAATCCCAGGATGGGTTAACATCTGCCGGCAATTAATTATTCCCCATGCGAGCCTTTGTCTATGTGTCTAGAAATTATAGTCTATGATAAAAAAAAACTCTCCGTGATGAGAAGACTACAAATTAGCTGAGCATTTCGCTATTGGAGGCATCTGATTTTTTTTTTTTTTTTGCAAATGCCATTCTGTCTTAGATAATTGCATAGTAAGCACCTCCATTCAACGCACAAAATGCCCACTGCAAAAAAAAAAAAAATATGAAGACTTGGTAAAAATCTAATTGACAAGGAGAATAATAGGACGGCATCGGCAATCTGGGAGGAGGGGGGCTCCATAATTCAGCAGAGGGGTCCGCTCTATGGAGGGAGAGACAATGGAACAATCAGATTGCACATCTTCCACGCTTTTTTTTTTTTACCCAAACAAACTCTGATAAAGCCGAACTAACTATGAATAATAAGGAGGATAGATGGCGGCGGAAGATGGAGGGGGAGGGGCGGCAAAGGGAAAAGCAGACATGGAGTGAGATCAAATGGATGGAGGGTCCACCATGGGCAGACTCGCCCAGGATGGGCATTGGGCCAGCAGTGCCCACAGGCTGGGGGGCAGGTGGATCGGTTGGGCTACTCATATTCACTCTCTGGCCATTAATAAATTGGCATGGAGGATGTAGTCCCCAAGCAAATCCGTAAAAGGGGCCCATCAACCATGAGGCATATACATATACAAGGTGGCCATAAAATAACCTAAGGTGTTTGGAGCCGGGTGCAGACGGACCCAGAGGACAGAATTGGCTGATAATTGGTATGTATGCTATTCAAGGCATGAGGAAACGGAAGGCATCAAAAAAAAAAATTTGATGACACGTTTTGAGGCAACAGGATTACTTAGTGTTCAGCCAGGGAGTGGAGAACTTTCAACACTGTGCTGTACGGGAGCCCCAATTGCCTGGAAAAACGGTGCACTGCGTTTCCCAGCAGGGTTGTTCGTGCCCTGTTCCACGACGGCAGTGGCAATGTCCTCAACATCCTCTCTACAGGTTGTCGCCCGCACCATAGCTGAACACTCAGGCTCAGGTGTCAGAAGAACCGTTGCGCTGTTGGCTAAATCGCAACCAACATCATTTTACCTCAGCAATCGACGTTACTTTTGCGACCGACATATTTTTACTTCCACCACTGACAGTTTTACTTCAGTAACTGGCAAAGTTTTACATCCGAAACCAACGTAGTTTCACCTCAGCAACCAACAATTTAATCTCTGCGACCAACATATTTACAACTCTGCAGCTGACATTTTTTTCTCCACCACCGACATATTTTTACCGCAGTCGATATACCGTATTTTTCGGACTATAATGTTGGGGGAAAGTGGGGGTGCGTCTTATAGTCTGAATGTAGGGCTGCGGGGAAATAAGGGTACTGCAGTAGAGCGGGTCATCGGCGGCACGAGCAGGCTGTAGCAGCGCCTGCCGTGACCACGTGGCCCCGCTCATTTCATATGTACGCCCATTCTCCCGTCCATCATCTCTTAGCGCTGACAGGTGGGCGGGATGATGCGCAGGGGGTGCGCGTATAGTAAACAGCCGGCCCGCATGATCACCCTTGGCAACTACAGCCTGGATAAGTGCCACCATCAGGGCATTACTACTGTGCCTGGTGTAGGGGGCCCGGTGAAGAGAGGGGGCCCGGACAGGCCCGAGATAAATACTTATCTTTATTAAGCCCCCGGCAGGACAGGCCCCTCCTCTTCACCAGGCCCCAGTCACAGCTGCCCGGCGGTGTCGCTTCACCTCCTTACATGACTAATTTGCATGTGACGGGGCGAAGCATGCAAATTAGCCATATGGTGGAGTGGAGGCAAAGTCACTGGAGCAGAGCAGGGCGTCGGTGCATCATCGCTGGGCCTTGCAGCAGTGTGGTGAGGTCATCACTCTGCGACCTCATTACACTCCTGCAAGTAACAGCGGCAGAGGTGGCGAGGACGCGTCAGCCAGCGGGACAGGTAAGCTCTGTGAGCTGAAGACATTCGCCTGGGGGGTGTGAGGTGGCGAGGTGGCCCACCCGCTCATCTCAGCCCGGGGGGGGCGCTTATCTCAGACCAGAGGGGTGAGGTGGCCCGCCGCTCATCTCAGACCGGGGGGGGCCCGCTTCTCTCAGACCGGGGGGGGGTGTCAGGTAGTGAGGTGGCCCGCCCGTTCATCTCAGACCAGGGGGGCCCGCTGCTCTCAGCCCGGGGAAGGGGCGCTGATCCCAGCCAGGTTCAGCTGATCTCAGACTGGGGGGGCCTGCCGACCCCAACCCCTGCCTTATCTCAGCTAGATGCGTGGGAGGGCGCTGAATTGCATCAGGGGCAGGTGAGTATAATGTGAATCATGTGTTATGTACTGTCTGTGTCTGTGTAATGTGCTGTCTGTGTAATGTGCTGTCTTTGGCTGTGTAATGTGCTGTCTGTGTCTGTGTTATGTGCTGTCTGTGTAATGTGCTGTCTGTGTCTGTGTTATGTGCTGTCTGTGTCTGTGTTATGTGCTATCTGTGTCTGTGTTATGTGCTATCTGTGTCTGTGTTATGTGCTGTCTGTAAGTGTTATGTGCTGCCTGTATGTGTTATGTATAAGATATGTGTGTCCTGTATAGTGTGCAATATGTAGCTGTCTGTCTATGTATACTATCTGTGTATACTGTCTGTCTGTCTATGTATACTATCTGTGTATACTGTCTGTCTATGTATACTTTCTGTGTCTATGTATACTATCTATGTATACTGTCTGTCTATGTATACTATCTATGTATACTGTCTGTCTATGTATGCTATCTGTCTGTGTATACTGTCTGTCTGTATATACTGTCTGTCTTAAAAAACTGTCTGTGTATACTGTCTTTCTGTGTATACTGTCTTTCTGTGTATACTGTGTATACAGTCTGTCTATGTATACTGTCTGTCTGTGTATACTGTCTGTGTATGTCTGTGTATACTATCTGTATGTATATATTGTCTGTGTGTATTCAGTTTGTCTGTGTATACAGTCTGTGTATACAGTCTGTGTATACAGTATGTCTGGGTATACAGTCTGTTTGTCTGTGTATACTATCTGTATGTACCGTATATACTGTCTGTCTGTGTATTCAGTCTGTCTTTGTATAGTCTGTCTGTATATACAGTCTGTCTGCGTATACTATCTGTCTGTGTATACAATCTTTCTCTGTATACAGTCTGTCTGTATATACAGTCTGTCTGTGTATACAGTTCTGTTTGTCTGTGTATTCAGTCTGTCTGTGTATTCAGTCTGTCTGTATACAGTCTGTCTGTCTGTGTATTCAGTCTGTCTGTATATACAGTCTGTCTGTGTATACTATCCGTCTGTGTATACAGTCTGTCTCTGTAAACAGTCTGTCTGTATATACAGTCTGTCTGTCTGTGTATACAGTTCTGTTTGTCTGTGTATTCAGTCTGTCTGTGTATTCAGTCTGTCTGTATATACTGTCTGTCTGTGTATACAGTCTGTCTGTGTAATTTTCTGAGGGAAACAACTTCCAGGGTGCTAACACTTTTGGCCATGACTGTACATACATATATGTTTTTGCAAGAGTGGCAGTGAGACCCGCAACACACATCCGTTTAATTTGTACGTGTGCGGTACGTATTTGCACGTACCGGAGACACGTACACACGGAGACCCATGTTGTTCTATGGTAGATGGCACACACACGTAAAATCGCACGGAACGTGTGTCCGTGAGGTAAGTACGTGTGTGCGCTTTTCTACATGGACAACATGTCCGTTTTTGGCCGTCAGCACGCAGGCACGGACCCGCTTTAGTCTATGGGTCCGTGCCTGCACGTACCGCACACGGAGTATGTCCGTGTTCAGCACGTTTCGTGCGTGTGCGTTTTTACACTAGCGATCTTATTTTTATTTTTTTTTTAATTAAATTCAGTATACTTACCGTTTTTTCTGCTGTTCTCAGTCATACTTACATTGGCGCTCGGTTTTTTTCTTCCCCCGGCTCATACCGCTCCCCGATCACCAGCGCGGCGAGGAACAGCTGTGCAGAGAATACGCAGCAACAATTACTTTGAATATGCCGGCCGCTCATTAATCAATCTCGTATTCCCTGCTTTCCCCACCCACAGACGCCTGTGATTGGTTGCAGTCAGACACGCCCCCCACACTGAGTGACAGCTGTCTCACTGCACTCAATCACAGCAGCCAGTGGGCGTGTTTATACTGTGCAGTAAAATAAATAAATAATTTAAAAAACCGGCGTGCGGTCCCCCCCAATTTAATACCAGCCAGATAAAGCCATACGGCTGAAGGCTGGTATTCTCAGGATGGGGAGCCCCACGTTATGGGGAGCCCCCCAGCCTAACAATATCAGTCAGCAGCCGCCCAGAATTGACGCATACATTATATGCGATAGTTCTGGGACTGTACCCGGCTCTTCCCGATTTGCCCTGGTGCGTTTGCAAATCGGGGTAATAAGGAGTTATTGGCATCCCATAGCTGCCAATAAGTCCTAGATTAATCATGTCAGGCGTCTCCCCGAGATACCTTCCATAATTAATCTGTAAGTGACAGTAAATAAACACACACACACACACACGAAAAAATCCTTTATTAGAAATAAAAAACACAAACATATACCCTGGTTCACCACTTTAATAAGCCCGAAAAAGCCCTCCATGTCCGGCGTAATCCAGGATGCTCCAGTGTCGCATCCAGCTCTGCTGCATGGAGGTGACCGGAGCTGCAGAAGACACCGCCGCTCCTGTCACCTCCACGCAGCTAATGAAGGCAATAGCGAGATCAGCTGTATTCAGCGTTGGCCGCGAGTAACCTCAGTGACAGCCCATAACGTGGGGCTCCCCATCCTGAGAATACCAGCCTTCAGCCGTATGGCTTTATCTGGCTGGTATTAAAATGGGGGGGACCGCACGCCGTTTTTTTAATTATTTATTTATTTTACTGCACAGTATAGACACGCCCACCGGCTGCTGTGATTGGGTGCAGTGAGACAGCTGTCACTCAGCGTGGGGGGCGTGTCTGACTGCAACCAATCACAGGCGTCTGTGGGTGGGGAAAGCAGGGAATACGAGATTGATTAATGAGCGGCTGGCATATTCAAAGTAATTGTTGCCGCGTATTCTCTGCACAGCTGTTCCTCGCCGCGCTGGTAATCGGGGAGCGGTAAGTATGAGAGAGGGCTGCTAACTTCAGTCACTCGGGGGATTAGCGGTCACTGGTGAATCCTTCACAGGTGACCGCTAATCAGTACGCGGCACACAGACAGAGCCGCGGCATGACAATGAAGTCGGGTGAAGTTCACCCGAGTTCATTCTCATCGCGCAACTCTGTCTGCTGTCAGCTGACATGTATCAACAACATAGTGCAACACACAAACGGACATTCCACACGGACATTCCACGTACACATACACGGGCATTTTACACACAAACACGGACATTTTACACGTACACACGGCTCGCATACGCCATCACACGGATGCCATACGTACCGGAGAAACGCCCCAAAAAAACGGAACACGGACCCGAAAAACGTACCGTGTCACACGCACGGTTTTTTTGCGGAAGTGTGTTTTAGGCCTGAGACTGTAGGAAGTTTGAGTGGTGGAGGCGGAGCTGGGGGTGGAGCCTGGGTGGAGTCCCAAGGGGGCCCACAAATTTTGCCAGTATGGGGCCCTGAAATTCCTAGTGGCGGCCCTGGCCTGGAGTGATCATGTGCGGCTATATTCACTGTCCCCCCGCACATCTTCTGCGCGGGGGGTCAGTGAATAAGTACGGTATACTTACCCGTCACCGTTGCCCTGCAGCATCGCGATGTCCTATTGTCTGACGGCCAGCTGATCTGTGTAGAGAGCGGTGAGCACAGCGATGACGTCATCGCTTTGCGCACCGCTAGGCTCCACACACATCAGCGGGCCGGCAGACAGGAGGACATCGCGATGCTGCAGGGAACGGCTCCATACAGGTCAGCGGCCCTATCAGGATGGGGGTATATATCAGGATGGGGGTATATTAGGAGCAGGATGGGGGTATATAGCAGGATGGGGGTATATTATAAGCAGGATGGGGGTATATAGCAGGATAGGGGTATTTATCAGGATGGGGGTGTATAACAGGATGGGGGCTATACCAGGATGGGGGTATTTATCAGGATGGGGGACATATATACAAGAATGGGGATCATATACAAGGCAGGAGGATCATTACCAGAACGGGGTACTTTAGTCGAGAATTTGGGGACATTACCCCCATAAGGCCCTGTGCGCACTGGAAAACGGAATTTTCTTAAGAAAATTCGGCAGGTCTGAAAGATTACCGCACCTGCGGTAAAAAAACGCGGCAAACCGCACCCGAAAACCGCATGCGCATGCATATTGTTCGCGGTATTGCCGCGGTTTTGCCGCATGCGGGTTGGTACATGTGCTTTAATGCATTCAATGCAATAAAGCACATTGAAAAAAAAAATAGAAAAGTAATTTCCTTCTGAGATAGATAGCAGACAGATAAATAGATAAATAGACAGATAGAAGAATAGATAGAAGGATAGATAGAGGGATAGATAGAGTCCCTGTGAGCACACACTGCATTTCTCCCGAGCGGTAATGTGTGTTCACATTACCGGCCGTGGGAAATGCCCTGTGGTTACCTCTCTGCAGTCTGTCTTGCTGCGAGGCTGCATTCAGCGCTGTGTGTCAGTCGCGGCTGGATGCAAGGATCGCAGGACGTGGATTACGCCGGAGCTGTGTGTTTTGGGGGAGTTAATAAAATGGTGAACCAGGGGCTTTTTTGTGTTTTATTTAAAATAAAGGATTTTTCGGTGTGTGTGTTTTTTTCACTTTACTTACGGGTTGATCATGTCAGCTGTCACATAGACGCTGCCATGATCAAGCCTGGACTTAGTGGCGGCGATCCGCCGCCATTAACTCCTTATATTACCCTGATTTGCCACCGCATCACGGCAACAGGAAGAGCTGGGGACACTCCGGTACTGCCGCATAATGGATGCGACAGTCCCGGGGCAGCTGCGGGCTGATATTCTCGGCTGCGGGAGGAGGGGGGCATTAACCCTGTCCCTTGCCCTCCCCAGCCTGAGAATACCAGGCCGCCGCTGTGTGCTTACCTCGGCTGGACGGTAAAAATACGGCGGAGCCCACGTGTTTTTTATTTCTATACGTCCGTTTGCTTTCTATGTGTATTCAATATGTCTGTGTGTGAGTGCGATATGTGTGTATTCTGTGTCTGTGATATGTGTGTGTTTAGGCTGCTTTCACACATCCGGCTTGAGCTCTGCGGCTCAATCCGGCTGTGCAAGCTATGCAACGGATGCGGTGAAAACACCGCATCCTTTGCATAAGTTTTTCCTTTGCGGCCCGTCCGGTTTTTGCCGCTTGCGGCATGCTACTGAGCATGCGCAGTGGCAAAAACCGCATGCGGCGGCCGGATGCGGTTATTGCCGTATCGCGCCGCATCCGGCTGCCATAGGCATGCATTGAAAAATGCGCCGCATCGGCCGAATGCGGCGCGATGCGGTTTTTTTTTGCCGCACGAAAAAACGTGCCAGGCAACGTTCCATCCGGCCGCCGCATCGGCTAAATCTGCCGCATGCGGCAAAAACCGGATGGAACGCAAGGCCATGCGGCACTAATTAAAGTCTATGCAGGAAAATCGCAACCGGCAGCAAAAAAAAACGGTTGCGATTTTCCTGCAAAGTGCCGGATTGTGCCGCAGAAGAAAACCCGGATGTGTGAAAGCAGCCTTACTCTGCTCCGTTTCCTCTTCCTGTCATAATGATATCACTTCCCTGCAAACCGCAGGGCAGCGATGAACATTACCGCAGGTAAACCGCGAAATACCGGAGGGAATAACGCAGGAAAACGCAATGAACCGCACAGAATTTGCTGCCTGCGTTATTCCCTGCGGGATTTCACGATTACATGGCAGTCAATGGAGTGAAATCCTGCAGCGACGTGCGGAAAAGAAGTGACATGCAATTGTTTTTGCTGCGGAAATCCCGCAGCAAAACATGCAGCTGTCAAAATCCGCATAGTGCGCACAGCATTTTTTTTCCCCATAGGTTTTGCTGGTGAATCACTGCAGAGATGTTATGAACATAACATGCAGCGAAACATGCAGCAAAACCGCAGGAAATCCGCAGCAAAAACCGACCGACATATTTTTACCTCAGAAACTGACATACTTTTACCTCAGCAATCGCCATATTTTTACCTCCATAACCGACATAGTTTTACCTCTGCAAGCAACATATTTTCAACTCAAAAACTGACATATTTTTACCTCAGCGACCAACATGGTTTTACTTCTGCGACCAACATATATTTACCTCAGCTACCGACATATTTCTACCTCAGCAACTGGCAAAGTTTTACCTCCAAATGTGACATTTTTACCTCTGGGACTGACATATTTTTACCTCAGCAACCGACATGGTTTTACCTCAGCGAACGCCATATTTTTTTTTATCTCTACAGCCAATATATTTTTACCTCAGAAACTGACATAGTTTTACATCCGTGACCCACATGGTTTTACTTCAGGAACCAGCATAGTTTTACCTCTGCAGCTGACATAGTTTTACCTCAGCTACCAGACAAGAAGTGACATAATTGACTGCCTTGTCTTTTCTATCCTTTCCTGGCAGAGATGCAGGACTAGAAAGGCGTTTGTTGCTGGCACCGTTTACGGGTACAGGGTAAATCAATATGCGCTATTATTTAGGGGAACATATTTTTAGTCCCTTTTTTGTGTACGTTTTGAGTATCCATAGCCATGAATGAATTAGCCCAGACAATGGGAGCACCAGGCAGGCTGGGATTTCTCAGGATACATGGCCCGGGGGGGATAGAAGAAGACTGTCCTCTCCAGATAGGAATACCAGAGGCATTGAGTGGGTCTGGACAGAAGGTGAGACTCCGTCACAGCGCACAGATTACTGAGGCACGCTGTTGCATCAACAGGAGTTAAGCTTATTACTACCCATGGGAGAATCCCTTTTATCACTGGGGACGGCCATTGATTTTTCTCCATTTTGCAGCTGATCTTTTGCTTAGATACCTCTATGCCTTAAGGGCTGGGGGCTATTAATCTGCTTTGTTTTTAACTCTTCCATGCCTACAAATCCTTTTTGAGGGTCAGTTTCTCCTTTAAAACCATCACTCCCTTTAAACTTGAGTCGTCCTCGTCTTTCCAGTCTGTTTCTGAAAAAGTTAGATGCTGCTAAGGCTAGGTTCACACTTCCGTTAAAATGTATCAGTCACAATCTGCCGCTCTGGTAAACAACGCTATCCGTTTAGCGGATTCCGTTGTGTCCCATAGACTTGTATTAGTGGCGGATTGCGACTGATGACCTTGCGTTGCATCCGCTGCATCGCGGTCAGTCGTTTTTTGACTGACCGCTGGGCGGGGAGCAATGCAGAATGTAACGTTTTTCTGGCCGTCAAAATTGACGCACCACGCAGGAATCCGCCGCAGTCCGTCACGTTTGTAATGTATGTCTATGGTGCTGGATTCCGTCGTAATCCGTCTTACGACGGAATCCAGCGCTGGATTCCGTCATGCTCTACTGAGCATGCCCAGCAGGTTTGGCACACCCACTGGGCTGTCCGAAACACAAATGGATCATGACTGATCCGTCAAAAAACGGACACACAGCGGATGCAACGGATCAGTTTTTTCACAGGATTCCTGTGAAAGGAATCCTGTGAAAAACACATCCGTTGCATCAGTTGACAACTTAAAAACGACTGATCCGTTGCTGACGGACCTGACGGATTTAAAACAACGGAAGTGTGAACCTAGCCTAACCTGTGTGGCCGACGCACTGTGATGTAATAATGGTGGCCACATTTGTATAGTCAAAGGGGGCGGTGCTTGGGAACATCAAGACTGGGTGTTTAGAGGCAATCCTAGTAGTTTGGGGACAGGCTTAAGTGTCCTGAATATTTTGTTTTCCATGTTAGTAAGTAAGTCTAGCCCTTAAATCTCTGCTCAAAATATATAAATTCACAACCCCTCCTTCCAAAATCCTAATTTTTTTGGGATCCTCTTACTGAAATTATAGGATGTCTTCTTCAGCACCATCTTGCTCTGCATAATTAAGAAAAAATTAACTATGGTGCCAGGTTGCAGAACTTGATATAGTGAAATAGGGGCCTATGACTAGCTTCATGAGTAAGATCGTAACATGGAAGCATTATAATAATTTGATAATGCACACAGTTATGTCACAGTACAGGAATAATGCACACAGTCATGTCACAGTACAGGGATAATGCACATAGTCATGTCACAGTACAGGAATAATGCACTTGATGATGTCACAGTACATAGACAATGCACACAGTCATGTCACAGTACAGGAATAATGCACACCGTCATGTCACAGTACAGGAATAATGCACACAGTGATGTCACAGTACAGGGATAATGTGCATAGTCATGTCACAGTACAGGAATAATGCACTTGATGATGTCACAGTACATAGACAATGCACATAGTCAAGTTACAGTACAGGGATAATGCATACAGTGATGTCACAGTACAGGGATAATAGACACAGTGATGTCACAGTACAGGGATAATACACAATGATGTCACAGAACAGGGCTAATACACACAGTGATGTCACAGTACAGGGATAATACACACAGATATGTCACAGTACAGGGATAATACACACAGTGATGTCACAGTACAGGGATAATACACAATGATGTCACAGAACAGGGCTAATACACACAGTGATGTCACAGTACAGGGATAATGCACACAGATATGTCACAGTACAGGGATAATACACACAATGATGTCACAGAACAGGGATAATACACACAGTGATGTCACAGTACAGGGATAATACACACAGTTATGTCACAGTACAGGGATAATACACACAGTGATGTCACAGTACAGGGATAATACACACAGTGATGTCACAGTACAGGGATAATGCGCACGATGATGGAAAATTACAGGTATAATACACACAGTGATGTTACAGTACAGGGATAATGCACACAGTGATGTCACAGTACAGGGATAATTTATACAGTGATGTCACAGTACAGAGATAATACAATGAATGATGTATCCATATACATTGCTTTGCAGTGAACAATCCCTTAGCGTTCTTTCTGTTTAAGTCTTGTCTAACTTCTTACAATAACTTCCTAATGTCTTCTGGCAAATCCTGGACTATTCTTTTATCGCTCACTTAATAAGAAGGGACAATCGGTAACGATCGATATAGGTTTATTTCATGAACCTACTGTGCCAGTCAGTCAGGCTATATAAACTATTACGTCCGTGTCATTAATATGCAATTGCATCCTGGCACGAGAGCTGCAGCCCCATAATTCAGCGACACCTAATAAGTGATAAAGGATCAGATCTAAGAGCTGCGATGGGAAAGCTCGTCACAAGTGCTACCAAATAGTGATGTGAATTTCCTGTAGGTGTTTGCTATATTAAGGAATTGCTTTGTGAGCAGTTTCCTATTATACTCCATTAGTATGAGCTGGAGGACGTCCTTTACAAGGCGGATCAGTTATATCAGTTTAGTTCGGGGCATTTCCAAGAACAGTCTGTAGTTAATGCCACCGGATGATTCTAAAAATGTGTTTTTAGAAAGATAAATCTGATATGCAAGCTGTGATTAGGAAAGTCATTGATTGATTGATCTCCCTCAGCAGCTATAGCAACTCTCACTGTTCACTTGCGTATGACTCGTGCGAGTCTCTCATCGGCATCACCCGGCACGGCCTGACGCTCTCTGGACAGGAGCGCCTCAGCTGCATAGAAATACATGCAGCCGACCCGCTCCTGTCGGAGAGTGTGCGGCTGTGCCGGGTGATACTGATGCGACACTCACATGAGTCATACGCAAGTGGAACCAAGGATTTCTACAAGATTTTGGAGGTGTTTGTGGGAATTTTTGCTCCTTTATCCAGAAGAGCATTTGCAAGGTCAGACACTGATGTTGGTGAATTCATCCCAAAGGTGTTGAATGGAGTTGAGGTCCAGGCTCTGTGCAGCGCATTGTGTTCTTCCCACCAAACTGCTCCAACCATGTCTGTATGGACTTACTGCACCAGGCACAGTCTTGAAGTACAGAAAAGGGCCTTCTCCAAACTGCTCCCATAAAGCTGGTAGCTGTAATACACAGTGCCTTGTGGTGAAGCATTAAGAATTCCCTTATACTGTACACCGCAGCGAGGAACCGGATGTTATACAGCAGGAGCAAGGGACTGGATGTTATATACAGGGGGCGAGGGATCTGATATTATTCTTCAGGGGTGGGGGAACAGATGTTATACAGCAGTGGAAAGGAGTCAGATCAGAAATTATTGGACCTCCCTCCCAAAAAAAAAAGAAAGAAAAAGAACAATTAATTTTTGGCCGGGTCACAGAAGAGCAAATCCCACAACTTTACAGCTCTTAGAAAGTAATATTTCCACCTATTGAAGCCTCTACAATCCCTTTTCATTGCACACAAAGTGTGATGCCAACAAAAGCTCCCCACAAACTCTTTGATTCCCCCACTATGAATCCCTACACAGTACTCTCCACACACACAGTATGTTGAGAGTACTGTACCCTCATCAACTACCCTGGCAAAGTATGGTGACCCCCAACGTAGTATGATCCCAAACATTGTGATCCCCACACAGCCTTCCATGCAGTATAATGGGATTACATACAGTTTCATGGCTCCCACACCTCTTCACACTGTATAATGGCCCCCACTAGCCCTCCAAACAGTATAATGGCCCCACACAGCCCTCCGCACAGTATGATGGACCCCACTCAAACCTTCACACTGCATAACTGCTTGCAGACAGTATAATGGCCCTCAGATAGCCCTCCATAATGTATAAAGGCTTCCCCATAGCCCACCAAATAGTATATTGGCCTCCACACTTCATATAGAACAATGCACACTCCATAATCTTCGATGTAGTTAATGCATTCCCCATAGTCCTCCATATAAAATAATGCACACCCTGTAGTCCTCCATATAGTATAATGCACACCCTTTAGGCCTCCATTTAAAATAATCAACACCCTATAGTCCTCCATATACATATAAACAACAATAAGAGGAATAAATATCCTCCATAGATTAGGAAATACTTACAGCAACAAGAGCAGTTGTGAACTGCCCAGGCCAAAAAACTAATGCACTAACAGGATGCAACCAAACCCCCATAAGAGGTGCAAATCACTCACACAACTCCAAAATATGGAGTCGGAATTTCACAACTGCTCTTGTTGCTGTAAGTACGGTATTTCCTAATCTATGGAGGATATTTATTCCTTTTATTGTTGTTTATATGTATATATTAGTATAGGGACCCACAAGAATGAGGATCCGTGATGTGGATTGTGGGCTTCCGTATCGTGGCCATAATACCAACCAATACCTCATATATATTTTATGTATATTTTTCTGCACAGGATGCAGCCAGGCCCCTTCATGTAAGGCCTTGCATAGTGGAGTTTCCGTCCCTGTATGGTGCACATAAGTGCTGGGGCAGCCCGCCTGATCGAATAGTATGGGCATTTAATAGGCTGTTGGCCAATTACTTTGCAGCTGCATGTGTGAATGATGCCCTATGCAAGCCACTAGTGTGCATTTTATCATCCAGCAATCGCCCCCTCCATATTTTGGAGTTGTGTGAGGGATTTGCTCCTCTTGCACCTGTGATGCCTCCACCTACTGTGGGTTTGGTTGCATCCTGTGAGTGCATTAGTTTTTTTTGGCCTGGGTAGTCCTCCGTTTGGTATAATGCATACCCCATAGTTCTCCACATATAATAATGCACTCCCCCAATAGCACTCCATATAAAATAATGCACCCCCTTAGTCCTCCAAGTAGAATAATGCACCCCAAAGTCCTCCGTAAAGTATAATGCACAGCGCATACTCTGCCATATAGAATAATGAACCTCCATATAGTATAATGCACCCCTATAGTCCTCCATTTGGTATAATGCATCACCATAGTCCTCCAAATAGTATAATGCACCCCCATAGTCATCCGTATAGTATTATCGCCAACAGTGTACTCATTAATTTAAAAATAAAAAAATATTCTCACCTCTCGTCCATGCCCTTGTGCTATGGTCTCCGTGGTGAGAAGTTTGCAGGCAGCTCTGCTCATCTCAGCACAGCGGGCGTGATGTAGTGAGGTCATTAAAGATTATTATTATTATTATTATTGCGCTTACTACCAGAATAACAGAGACTTTAGCCGCTGAGGGAGACTGATGGAGGAGGGCATGTCAGCGTAGCGCTCCTTGTTGCATCATTGCTTTCAACTGTATCAGCGTCCTGGATGCCAATACAGTTGAACGAACTGACGGGGAGGGTGTGTCCTGTAGTACCAGGCTTCTCCTAACTCACGGGCCGCGTGTGCTGCCACCATTGGCAGTTCTCCATTGAGTTAAATGTTATACACAGGGTGTGAAGGACCGGATGTTATACACCAGGGGCCAGCAGCAGAATGTTATACATTGGGATTGAAGGCCAAATGTTGTACACTGGGTAAGAGGAGATGGATTTTATACACTGGGTGCGAGGGGTCAGATATTATACACTTGGAATGAGGGGCTGAATGTTATACACTGGGGGGAAGAGCCACATATTATACACTGTGGTGAGAGGCTTGATGTTATACACTGGGAGCGAGGGGCCAGATGTTATACAGTGGGGACGGATGTTATACACTGGGGGCAATGGAATTTAAACCGGAATTTATCAACCATTGTCCAATATCCTACATTAGTCATACATGAGAAGTATCTTGCAGCGTACATATGTGCCGCCCCCGTGCCAGCGGCCGGCGCTGCTCGGATTCGGGGCCTACGGTATGGCTCGAGGGGTTCCCAGGACCCGTGGGTCGCACGGACACTCCGAATAAAAGGGGGGTGTATTTGTACGGGATTGATTGTAGAATGTCTGTGACGCCACCTACGGTGTGTGGTGAAGTGGGACACGACACCACCGCTGCTGTTGTGGGATACCCAAGGGTGATGTAATGGCAGCCGGATGTTAACCCCTCCGTGGGTAGGGATAGTTGCCCCCGGGCCCAGTGTCTCTGTGCAGGGTATGGCGACGGCAGGGCCTTGCACGCCCAGATGGACCAGGGGATAGTTGGTTACTCACAATTGAATGAATCACACGAGTCTTTTGGTAAACCAAGGTGCTGGTGGCCGGCCGCCACGGCCGGTTGTACTCTGGTCCGCCCACCTGGGCTGGTGGTCTCTGTCCTTTCCTTTGCACTGTTTTGTGTATTGTGGGCTGCCTGGTTTGGAACTCAGGAGTCCGCTCCCGGCTTTCTGTGTGCCTAAGGAGCCATGCCCGCTGACGCTGACCCGTGGGATCTATGGGCCCTGGCGGTTGCCCTATCCCTCTCTGTGGGTGGTTGCCTTCTTTTGGGACTTTGGTTGTGAAAAGACTTGTAATCCTGCCCACAATCGGTTAATTAGCTAGGCCGCTGGATTCGGTGCTGGCTTCAGGGTCCGAGTACCCCCTCTGTGCACGGTTTCCGGTCGGGTCTCCGGTGTCGGTATCGGTGTGCTCCAACCCTTCTCCGGTCCTCCTCGGATCTGCTGAGCTGTCTTCCCGTCTCCTGCTGACAGAGACCACCGTCTGCCACCTAGCCAAGGTACCAGGGCTCCGACCCTGGCACTGTTCAACTTGAACTTCCCTTTGCTGGAGCTAAACCTAGCTCCAGCCCACACTTCTCTCAACTTGAACTCCAAAACTAAACTGAAGCTTAACTGTTTGTTTTCCCGCCCCGGGCTGTCTAGACCCCTAGATGGGCGTTCCCTTACCGCCTGGTCCCGCCCACTGGTGTGCCTGTCTTGCCCTGAGGGGGGTGACTAGGGTTTCAGGTCGGCTGTATGTTACCTAGGTGAGGGAAGGTGTTATGCGGGGCCCTATGTGTGACTACCTGGTTTTGCCAGGGCGTCACACGTATATGTAGACTATCTACCCCACTCGGATGCCTTCTGCAGAGTTGTGTCCTCTAGATATTCGAGGTGGCCCATGCATCTCTTATGGATCTGTAGAGTTTTGCTATCGGTTGAATCCATCCATGGTCCACACGAAACAGCAGGAGAAAAAAAATCAGAGAATTCTCCCCTAATAGGACCAAGCAAGTTCCCTCTGGTTACTGGTATGGTTCATGTAATAGACCAGTCAATAATGATCTTGCTATGGTTTCCTATTAGCACTGGACAACCCAATGCAATTTTGGCTTCCTAGTTTCAAACCATGCCCCGAGGCCCAGACTTGACATACTATGTCAGACAATGTAAGACTGAAAGGAGCAGCCTGTAGTACATCAGCGTTAGAGACCCTGTTGCATTTAGCCACCATGTTCATTATGATGCAAATCAGACATCCAACTTATCCATTTTGCCGGCCTGTCTGATGGGTTTCAGGAAATGTTCTCCTGGAAGCTGATAAATGTCTTCTTCCCTCCGGCCAAAACCCCCCGTTATATCAAGCAGGTGTCACTCACACGTACAGCGAAATTCGGCCAGGAGTCCATTAGATTGTCCTGGCAGTGAATTTTATGAACTATGTATTAAGATCGGGCTTTATGACCCTTCTGCAGACATTCTGGCGGCCGTTACGCAGGTGGAAGCAGATGTAAGGGTGCTATTATTTCTTCTTATAACAGATGCGGATGAAGATGACTAATGAATGACTGCCATTACAAGACCCGATAAGTGAGGTCAGCTGACTTCCAAGAGACCCTGAATGGCATATAACACACTGTTATGGGGGTCTGTGTATAATGCAGTGTTGTGTGTGAATCTGTAGATGTCACAGTGTTATGGGTATCTTTGAGTAATCTAATTTAACTGTGAATGACACACTATTATGGGGGATCTGTGAATGACACATTATTATGGGGGATCTGTGGATGACACATTATTATGGGGCATCTGTGGATGACACACTATTATGGGGGATCTGTGAATGACACACTATTATGGGGATCTGTGAATGACACACTATTATGGGGCATCTGTGGATGACACACTATTATGGGGGATCTGTGAATGACACACTATTATGGGGATCTGTGGATGACACACTATTATGGGGATCTGTGAATGACACACTATTATGGGGGATCTGTGGATGACACACTATTATGGGGGATCTGTGAATGACACACTATTATGGGGATCTGTGGATGACACACTATTATGGTGGATCTGTGAATGACACACTATTATGGGGGATCTTTGGATGACACACTAGTATGGTGGATCTGTGGATGCTACACTATTATGGGGGATCTGTGAATGACACACTATTATGGGGGATCTGTGGATGACACACTAGTATGGTGGATCTGTGGATGATACACTATTATGGGGGATATAAAGGGGGATGACTAATGAATGACTGCCGAGATTAAATATGGAAAGGAAGGGCACCACCCTATGGGATCTCCAGGTATACGATAAGATACGATACAACAAGAAGAAAAGAGTATACCTATCAAGGGATCACCAGAAGATTAAGTCATATAAAAGTGAAAATCTTTATTACAAAAACAGAGAATACATGGTTCTCCTCACTGGGAGAAAGGCACATATGGACAATTTAAAAACACTTAAAAACAACATACATCCCCAAGCCAAAAAACCATTTGAAATAAATATAGAAATATATCACAGGATTTCTATATACCCCTCATACAGGTATTATATGTACAAGTAGTGTGTCTTGCTATACAGAATGTACCAAAGACCGCATGACAATGAAATTATAGCATTTATGTTTGGGCAGAGCCTCAGATGGTATACACAGGCAACAGTAATATCTCAAAAGTCATAAGCTGTCATTTAAAGTGACAGAGGTCTTAGTAGACCTGTTCCAATCTATTCACATCAATATAGTAAACGATATAGATAAAGAGGACTACAATGCCACAAACAGAGCCGGGATAAAACAGCCCCAAACAATGCTTGCGTGTTTTCAATATATACCGTATATACAGCGCAGCAATTAGCACAGGCTGGAATGACCCGACCTCTAATTATATGGTACATGTAAACCGATGCAGTTGGTTTAGGACCACAGACACTGTCCTGCTGGAAAGTGTATGTCTGTCAGTCCCTGAGGGACCGAGATATTACTCACAGAATCAGAGGTTAGTTGCCCTGATCTGAATCCGCGAGTGTAGACTGCAGCCAAGTTTTTTTTTGCCAAAAACCTACCCCTCTTGATATCCTGCTATACACCTGTCTTACCCCCTATTGGGATAGTGAGTATGGGACCAACTTGCATTACCCTGGACTACCGCAGAGGGTGTGCCCCAGTCCTTCTTTGCTAGCCTGTATTATTACAATATATAGGGTTTATGCAATTGTCCGCTGTACCCTTTGCACTTTCTTGGCTGCAGTCTACACTCGCGGATTCAGATCAGGGCAACTAACCTCTGATTCTGTGAGTAATATCTCGGTCCCTCAGGGACTGACAGACATACACTTTCCAGCAGGACAGTGTCTGTGGTCCTAAACCAACTGAATCGGTTTACATGTACCATATAATTAGAGATCGGGTCATTCCTACCTGTGCTAATTGCTGCGCTGTATATATATATTGAAAACACGCAAGCATTGTTTGGGGCTGTTTTATCCCGGCTCTGTTTGTGGCATTGTAGTCCTCTTTATCTATATCGTTTACTATATTGATGTGAATAGATTGGAACAGGTCTACTAAGACCTCTGTCACTTTAAATGACAGCTTATTACTTTTGAGATATTACTGTTCCCTGTGTATACCATCTGAGGCTCTGCCCAAACATAAATGCTATAATTTAATTGTCATGCGGTCTTTGGTACATTCTGTATAGCAAGACACACTACTTGTACATATAATACCTGTATGAGGGGTATATAGAAATCCTGTGATATAATTCTATATTTATTTCAAATGTTTTTTTTGGCTTGGGGATGTATGTTGTTTTTAAGTGTTTTTAAATTGTCCATATGTGCCTTTACTCCCAATGAGGACAACCATGTATTCTCTGTTTTTGTAATAAAGATTTTCACTATGACTTAATCTTCTGGTGATCCCTTGATAGGTATACTCTTTTCTTCTTGTTGTAATGAATGACTGCCATTACAAGACCCGATAAGTGAGGTCAGCTGACTTCCAAGAGTCCCTGAATGGCATATAACACACTGTTATGGGGGTCAGTGTTTGATGCAGTGTTGTGGGTGAATCTGTAGGTCTTGCAGTGTTATGGCTATCTTTGAATTATCTTTTAACTGTGCATGACACACTATTATGGGGGATCTGTGGATGACACACTATTATGGGGGATCTGTGGATGACACTATTATGGGAGATCTGTGCATGACACACTATTATGGGGGATCTGTGGATGACACACTATTATGGGGGATCTGTGGATGACACACTATTATGGGGGATCTGTGGATGACACTATTATGGGAGATCTGTGCATGACACACTATTATGGGGGATCTGTGGATGACACACTATTATGGGGTATCTGTGGATCACACACTATTATGGGGGATCTGTGGATGACACACTATTATGGGGGATCTGTGGATGACACACTATTATGGGGGATCTGTGGATGACCCAGTATTAAGGGGATGTGTGTATGATATAATGTTATGGATGATCTGTAGGTGACGTACTCTTATGGGGGATCTTTGGATGACGCTGTATAGGGAATCTGTGGATAACCAATAAAAAAGCCAATTCACTGCACAGCAGAGACAAGATGAGCCCAAAAGTCCAATCAAAATTCAGTACAAAGCGAGGACTGAAACATAACTTTTATTAGGTATCTCTAAAAACCACCAATAACATACAAAAAGTGCAGTGCATAATTATAAAGTGCAAATAAATACCAGTAAATAAATTGTCCACAATCTCACCCGATCCTTCTCCACGAGTAGATACAATTTATTTATTTATTTGCACTTTATAGTTATGCACTGCACTTTTTGTATGTTATTGGTGGTTTTTAGAGATACCTAGTAAAAGTTATGATTTAGTCCTCACTTTGTACTGATCTGTGGATGACGCGCTGTTATGGGGGATCCAAGGATGATGCTGTTGTGGGGGATCTGTGGATAATGCACTGTCATGGGGGATCTGTGAATGATGCACTGTTATGGGGGATCTCTGGATGATGCACTGTTATCATAAATATGTGGATGACACAGTTATGGGGATCTGTGGATGATGATGTTATGGGCATCTGTGGATAATGCACTGTTATTGGGGATCTGTGAATGATGCACTGTCATGGGAATCTGTGGAAGACACTGTTATGGTGGATCTGTGGATGACACTGTTATTGGGATCTGTGGATGATGCACTGTTATGGGTGATCTGTGGATGACACTGTTATGGGGATCTGTGGATGATGTGCTGTTATGGGGGATCTGTGGATGACTGTCTATTATGGGGATCTGTAGATGACGCTCTGTTATGGGGGATCTGTAGATGACGCTCTGTTATGGGGGATCTGTCGATGACTTATGGGGATCTATGGATGACACACCGTTATCAGGGATCTGTGGATGACACTGTTATGGAGGATCTGTGGATGACGCACTGTTATTGGGGAACCATGGATAATCCACTGATAAGTCTGTGAATGGACACTATTATGGTGGATCTGTGGATGATGCTGTTATGGGGTATCTGTGGATGACACTGTTATTGGGACATCTAAGGATGATGCACTGTTATGAGGGGATCTGTGGATGATGCACTGTTATGAGGGGATCTGCGGATGATGCACTGTTATAGGGGTTCTGTGGATGACGCTGTTATTGAGAGATCTGAGAATGCCGCACTGTTATGAGGCGATCTGCGGGTGATGCACTGTTATGGTTGATCTGTGTATGACACAGTGTTATGAGTGTTCTCTGAATAATACACTTTTATACGGGTATGATTAGATTTTCGTAAGGTTCTCTCATCCTGACACTTGTGTTCTTATATGCTCCTCAGGTCAGCCAAAGGCGGCAGCATCGGTTATTTCTGCACGGACAGTTGCAGAAGGCATCGGCGCTTATTTCCACATGGTCACCTGCACAGTTATTTAAGGTAAATGACCAGAGATGTAGAGAGATGAAGTCTGCGGGGCTCCTGACAGGTTCACCCTCCCGCTTGCTGCTGACCTCTGCAATCATTTTACACCCATTTCCATGTTAGGCAAGTTGACCAAAAAGACTCGGAATGACATCTCCTTTCACTCTTTACTACTTTCCCCATTGCAGCCCACCAGGACACCTCCGTCCCCTGTCAAAGAGTGCTGACAAGCGGCTGACACTTGCTTTGTCCGTGCCTGGTCGCCCTTCCGTAAGTGTTCGCTGACCCGGTAGCTTCCTCTTTACTTTCATTGTCTTGTTCTTGTTCTGACAGAAAAGACGAGAAAAATCGAGGAGCTTAACGCTGTCACCGGTCAAACAAGGCCCGAAGCGCTGACTGGAACCGTCTTAATGAACAATTGATTATAGAGATAGGGAGATCATCTATCTGATAAACCTCTGTGACAAACTGAAAAAAAGAGATGATCGTCGATGGATCGGGGCTGGTCAAAACTGTCTGAATGAGAAAAAAAAGGCCTTTGTTGGAAAATAGTAAACTATCACATCGCAATTTTCATTTTACCAGAGCACTTTTAGAATTGAAATCTAAGCTCTGATTCGTTGCTGTGGCGAACACAGACTTTTTCTTTTTTAGACATGAGGCCTGATTTTTTATATTTTTTCGCCTAAAATGCTCCATGGTGGATTTGTTTCATTTATTGGATATTATTCTAGACTTTCTAACGTTCGAGAGGCTCCAGGACAAGTTTTCTTGATGGAACTTTCTGGAAATCACAGATTCTCGTGCCCAAACATCTCGTGAAAGAAGCAACTTACGAATAGAAGGGAGCGAATGGGAAAAGGGTACAGATTAAATGTAAAACAAGAATTGAGATGTACAATTTATAAAAAGGGATTTGGTCAGAGTCACCGCCAAAATTTGAGAACTGAGCTCCACTTTTTGATGATCAGATCAACTGATGCTGTAACTTTTACTTTTCTAAGTTTTGTCTAGTCCAGGGGTGGGCAATTAATTTTCCCATGGGGCCGCATGAGAAATTGGGATTGGTTTAGAGGGCCGGACTAATATAATTACCTCAGTTCTACCCAATATATTACATCACTACACCCCCTCCATATACTACACCTGTAATAAACTACACCACTACACCCCTATATACTACACCTGTATTATACTACACCCCCCATATACACCTGTATTATACTACACTCCCTCCATATACCTGTAATATACTACACCCCCATATACACCTGTATTATACTACACCACTATATAATACACCTCCGATATACTACATCATTACACCCCTATATACTACACCTGTAATATACTACATCACTACACCC
This sequence comes from Anomaloglossus baeobatrachus, assembly GCF_048569485.1. Lineage (NCBI taxonomy): Eukaryota > Metazoa > Chordata > Amphibia > Anura > Aromobatidae > Anomaloglossus > Anomaloglossus baeobatrachus. The sequence continues at coordinate 91,909,287 of NC_134364.1, read as the reverse complement.
CATATACTACACCTGTAATATAGTACACCCCCATATAGTACACCTGTAATATACTACACCTCCATATAGCACACCTGTAATATACTACATCACTACACCCCATATACTACACCTGTAATATAGCACACCTGTAATATACTACAACTCCACATAGTACACCTGTAATATACTACATCACTACACCCCTATATACACCTGTAATATACTACATCACTACACCCCATATACTACACCTGTAATATAGTACACCTCCATATAGCACACCTGTAATATACTACAACTCCATATAGTACACCTGTAATATACTACATCACTACACCCCTATATACACCTGTAATATACTACATCACTACACCCCTATATACACCTGTAATATACACCTCCATATAGCACACCTGTAATATACTACACCTCCATATAGTACACCTGTAATATACTACCCCTCCATATAGCACACCTGTAATATACTACACCTCCATATAGTACACCTGTAATATACTACCCCTCCATATAGCACACCTGTAATATACTACACCTCCATATAGTACACCTGTAATATACTACATCACTACACCCCATATACTACACCTGTAATATAGTACACCCCCATATAGCACACCTGTAATATACTACAACTCCATATAGTACACCTGTAATATACTACATCACTAAACCCCTATATACACCTGTAATATACTACATCACTACACCCCATATACTACACCTGTAATATACTACACCTCCATATAGCACACCTGTAATATACTACACCTCCAGATAGCACACCTGTAATATACTACATCACTACACCCCCTATATAGCACACCTGTAATATACTACATCACTACACCCCTATATAGCACACCTGTAATATAGTACACCTCCATATAGCACACCTGTAATATACTACACCTCCATATAGTACACCTGTATTATACTACACCCCCATATGTCACACACCCTGCCCACATATTTCACCCTGCCTGTACCCCAACTTACCCCTCTCAAACACTCTGCACCCCTTCACATCCTTCTGTCAGTCTGCAGCTCTCATATGCCACTCACCCTGCAGCTCCATGTTCCCACATATGCCACTCACCCTGCAACTCCATCTTCCCTCATATGCCACTCACCCTGCAACTCCATCTTCCCACATATGCCACTCACCCTGCAACTCCATCTTCCCACATATGCCACTCACCCTGCAACTCCATCTTCCCACATATGCCACTCACCCTGCAGCTCCATCTTCCCACATATGCCACTCACCCTGCAACTCCATCTTCCCTCATATGCCACTCACCCTGCAACTCCATCTTCCCACATATGCCACTCACCCTGCAACTCCATCTTCCCTCATATGCCACTCACCCTGCAACTCCATCTTCCCACATATGCCACTCACCCTGCAGCTCCATGTTCCCACATATGCCACTCACCCTGCAGCTCCATGTTCCCACATATGCCACTCACCCTGCAGCTCCATGTTCCCACATATGCCAATCACCCTGCAACTCCATCTTCCCACATATGCCACTCACCCTGCAGCTCCATCTTCCCACATATGCCAATCACCCTGCAGCTCCATGTTCCCACATATGCCAATCACCCTGCAGCTCCATCTTCCCACATATGCCAATCACCCTGCAGCTCCATGTTCCCACATATGCCAATCACCCTGCAGCTCCATCTTCCCACATATGCCAATCACCCTGCAGCTCCATGTTCCCACATATGCCAATCACCCTGCAGCTCCATGTTCCCACATATGCCAATCACCCTGCAGCTCCATCTTCCCACATATGCACTCACCCTGCAGTCCCCCTCCCCCTCATGTCCCCTCTTTTCTTATTACCAGTCATCATGTGTCCACATCTCCTTCAGAATTCAGTATCTTGCTTTGTGCCCGGCATCCAGTGTCTCCTCCCACACAGTCACATGGGCGTGACATCATCGCAGGTCCTACAGTGCAGGATGAATTATTCCGTCTGCTGTGCTGCTTCTTCTCCAGCCCGGCGGGAACTTTTGAAATGACACACGCAGCGCAGTACTGACAACGTCAGAGCGCGCGCGTGTGTCACTGACAATTAGTGCCGGCAGGGAACAGAGGAAAGACTCCTGCGTTCCGCTGCCTGCACTGACTGTGCGGAGTGCGGACCTGTACAGGATCTCTCCTTGCTCGGCACGCTGCAGCCCGGCTCCACTGCACCGGCTGAAGATGGGCGGGCCGGTCACAGAGAGCAGGCGGGCCGGATGTGGCCCGCGGGCCGCCCCTTGCCCAGGTCTGGTCTAGTCGATCCTTTTGTTCATGTAGAAATTAACTTCAGCCAGAGGTGTCTGCAAGCAGTTTACTCCAACTTTCCTTCTTAAAAAAAACACATGAACACTCGGCCAAACTGAGCATGCATGTGCATTGGGAGGAAGTACTCATCCAAACAGAGGATATACAGGAGCAGAGGGAAACAATTCTAACTAAGCATTTAAGAACTACCCCCGAGTAATGCCTGACTCCTCCCTAAAACACGGTTTTCCTATGCCCCCCACACTTTTTGCACTTTTGTTCCTAAGACTGGTCCAGAAAAATCAATGTCTGCAAGGAGAAGCACATGTTTACCATCATTCTAATTGAACATTCAAGTTTCCCCCTGAGGAGTGCTTGATATGACCCTAAGACAAATAGTTACCCCCTCCTTTGGGAACAGTTTTCCTAAGCCTCCACCTTTTTGCACTCTGGTTCCCAGGACTGTTTCATCAAAATCAAGTCTGTAAGGAGAAGGACATACTTACCAACAGACTGATTGGAAAATGAAGACCCGCCTCCGAGGAGTGCTTGACACCACCCCAAAACAAATAGGAACACCCTCTTTTGGGCATGGTTTTCCTAAACCCCCACCCTATTTGCACTCTGATTCCCAGGACTGTCCAGCAAAATCAAGTCTGTAAGGCGAAGGACCTACTTACCAACATTCTAATTGGACATTGAAGTCCTGCCCCCAAGGAGTGCTTGACACCATCACAAAACAAAAGGAACACCCTATTTTGGGCACGTTTTTTGCTATGCCACACCCCTTTTGCACTCTGATATCGGGGACTGTCCCAGCAAAATCGAGACTATGAGAAGCAGGTTTCGGAGGATGACTTGGAAGGTGAAAATCATTGAGATGGAAAAATGAGCATGTGAAGATGGCACCAGTAGGTGTAATAAGCGACCTAAATAACTAGTAGGTAGCCGTAGCAGGAGTTACTGGAGCTACAATGTCCACAGTGGGCATTAGGGGAAATGTAGTTTTGGACGGGATTTAATTCTGCCATAGTATTTTCTAAAAAAAATCTAAATTAGTGAAAAATAACTAATTTACCATAATAAAATTAAACATATTATAAACTTTAAACAAAAAAAAATCATTTTTACACATAAATTAATTTATATTTAAATATAATGAAAAAGTAAAATAAATAATACAAAAAGTATATATAAATATGTAAAAAGAAATCTAAACATAAAATATAAAAAAATATTAGAAATGTAGTACTTTCTTCAGCCTACTTGGCAGCTGGCATCCCATAATCCTGCGTTGGCCTTCTACATGGATCTCATTTTACTAATTGGACGTATTATCTCTAACATCAGTACAGGGTAAAGGGGCACTGAGTGACCCCGAGTGTACCAGACTTGCAAGGAATAGTCTAAATGGGTATTAAGAAGGAAACAGTCCAATCTACAAAATAAAGACCCCCTTTTTCTAAGTCATAAAAGGAGAGTTAGATAGTGGGCCGTGCCAACAGAACGGGGCGACCATGCTTCAGTCTAAAAACTAGATCCCGAAGGAAAGTGGGAGTAAAAGGATACTACAGCTGTACAGTACTCAGATCTATAGGGCCACTGTTTTCTGGGTGACCCTAAAGGTCAAAGGTGAAGGGTTTCCCAGGAACGTCTTTGATGGGGGACGTCTTTGATGAGAAAGGAGTCTCTGTACAGATGTCCCAAAATTAGCATGAGAATGTGGAGCACATGCTCGAAAAGTGTAGCAGAGACGGAGAGCTTTAATGGAATTTAATTAAAACTGCCACATTCTTTTACTTTCCATTTTATCAGCCTCGCACCTCACACACACCAGTACCACCTTGTTCTCTGCGCTCCCCTCCACCAAATCTCACACTCCTGGTAACCTCGCTAAGGATGATGACCCGTGCCAGTTGTGCCATAGAAAATTCCATTCAAGAGCCCCATATCCCCACCCTATACTGCAAGAAGAAATCAGCTTTTTGCATATAGCTTACAGGAAATAAAATCTATAGAATCAGTCTATCAATTTATCTGTCTATCTATTTATCTACCGATCTATCAATTTTTCATCTATCTATCTATCCCTCTATCTATCTATCCCTCTATCTATCTATCTATCCAACTTTCTATCTATCTATCCCTCTTTCTATCTATCTATCTATCCCTCTATCTATCTATCTATCTATCTATTTATCTATCTATTTATCTATCATCTGTTAGATATCTATTTATCTATCATCTATCTCATAACTTCAAACCTTCTCACTTCCCTTCCCCTTGTTTCTTTTATTTCTTTTTTAATTTTCTTTATTTTCTTTCTTTTTTGCTCTTTCCATACTGGTTTCTCTTTCTTTCTTCCTTTTTCTTTCTTTCTATCTTTCTTTCTTTTTTTTTCTTCCTTTCTCGCTTTTTTCTTTTTTTTTTTTCTTTCCTTCTTTTTTTTCTTTCTTCTTTACTCTTTTCCAATCTGATTTCTCTTTCTTCCTTTCTTTCTTTTTTCTTTCTTTTTCTTTTCTGTTGATCCAGCCATCTATATATTTATGCTGTATCTATTTCCTTTGTATTGATTTACTTCATATACATCTATGTATCTCTTTGATACTTATATTACATATTTCTTTTCATCTATCTGTTTATCTATCTTTCGAACTATATCTAGATGAATAGATACATACTGGTATATTTTTAAAAAATCATACTTTGAAAATAGATATAGGATACATATATATATGGCTGGATACATAGCTATGAGATAGAGAAGGAAAGAACAAAATAATTAAAAAAAATAAAGAGAAAAGAGGTGAAAAAGTGAGGAAGGAAAGAAACAAACGAAGGAATGAAATTAAGAACAAATGAAATAAAGAGTTATAGGTATCAGATAATTAGATGGATAAAAACATACATATATATGAAAGATAGATCTATATCTATCTGTCTGTCTATATATCTATTATCTATCTTTCATTCTTTTATGTATAGATAGATAAAATATGTAGAGTAGATAATGGACATAGATAGCTACGAGATACATAGATATGAGACTTTTATTCCTATATAGTAAGTACATACATAAAATGTTATACTTTTGTTTTATCTATAGTAAATGTGAGCATTACACTGCCAACCACTCTGATCTGGTATGTTAAAGCATATAATAATTTTAAACAACTCTTCCAACTTTCCCATCCACTTGTGTTTGTCCTCTGCAGGATGAAGCCCCATCATCATATTACAAAGGAGCCAATCCGCCATACTCTCCAGCCTCTCTTTTTTCCTACAATCATTACTGATGATGATGTAGTCAACACTGAACTCCCTTGATTCCCCAATTAGCGCCAATTAGACAGACCGTTATCACACTTTCCCATTGAGTGGGAAAGGGATTAGTGCTACATATGTAATGACCACACATGAGCGGTGTGGCTGATGAATTGGTGAGATGTGGGTGTCTTGGTTTATTTTCTATGTGGCCAAAAAAGAAAGAGATGCTGTTGTTCCATCATTCTTGGTTACAGAGGTGAAGTTGGAACTGCAAAGAATTCAATAATGGACCATATGCTTGTAAATGCTGCAATTACTACTGCAAGACCCCCATAGGCTTGTTACAGTTTGGCTGCTTGGATCTCCAACCATCATCAGTGATGGGTGGGTGAATCTAGAAATAAAATATCAAAGTCGCTGCACCTCTACCGCAAGAGAGAAGAAGTATTACACTGTTATGTTAGTAATATACCAGGTCTTCTACAGGGCTCTCGATCTCAGTGTTTGTGATGGATAACTTTTTTTTTAAGTTCATAGTCTACTAGAAACCACCAAGTTGAGCATGAGGGACTTGGATCTTCTCTTCTTAGGTACTATGTTTTGAAAATATGTAATATACTTCTGAAGGTTATGATGAATGATGATGGCCCTTCATAGCCTATTATGCCCCATCATCTACCAGCATGGACCTTCGATAGCAGGCATGTAGAGAGCAGATGCATGTGCTAGCACCTCTCCACTTACTGGTGGTCACATTCCAGTTTACCTGGGGAATGGGCACCCCCTCATTCTCAAGATTCGCATTGATCCGAGAGGTGGGACCCACATATTTATGGCATACATAATTGTTATTGTGAAGCAGTCACTTTAAATGGGAATTCTCGTGCCATATCTTGGCAACACATCATGAGCTGCAATGATGATAAGCCAACCAGGTCAGAAGAGGAAGAGAGAAGATCGAAAGGAAATAAATGTAAAATCCATGGAGGTCAAGCACTGGAAAATGTTCACTAAAAAAGGGTCCTGTGCTGCACGTGTGAAAAGGCCAGTAATGTACATGCATCACCACAACTCTATTTACCTTTATGGGGGCAAAAATTTGCATGTTTGACTACTGCTTCTATAGACTATGAATGGAGTGGGGGGCAGGTTTGTCATTACCCCTTAGTTCAGAAGTGACTTTCTCCAGGTCAGTATTGGTGCCAGGTTCATCACCTATCTAGAGGTTTTTGGTGGTATAACCCTATATAATTAAGTGGGGTCTTCTTTACATTGGGGCATTTGCTCTTCCCATATTTTTCATGGAATAGTATAACAATACTGCACTGATCTACAGTGGTTTGTAGGCAATTTGTGGTTGAGTTCCTTAAAACCAAACCTGATTTTACAAACAGTGGGGCTTTTTGGCCTGAGAATTTTTGCATTTTCATGACCCTACGGGTAAAACAAAGGCTCAGCTAGCGTCACACTGGCTGCATCCATGCATGTCTAATTTTTTCTAAGGGCCCATAGAATTGAAATATTGACCCAGGTAAGCCTCTGAGATCCCACCATAGAAAATGCCAGTTTATGGCTTGTAGTGGACATGTTGCAGTTTATGCCAAATCTTCTACTACACAAATCAATGTGACACATCACGTCCAGGCTGGCCCATCTGTAAGAAGAAAATTCCCAGGATCAGGAGATGGGAGCGTCTTCCATGCTCTTTCCCATCCTTGCAAGGAGCCACCTCAATGAAGACACTAGCCATTCACTGGACACAATTGAGGTAATAACCCCCTTTCAACAAATGGCTTGGAAAGTGGTTATTGTGGGTCATTAGTGGGCCGCTATTGTGTGACCTCCTCCTGTTTAATGTTTGGTTAACCATAAACGTGAGCTAACACTTTTGTGCACACAGTGGCCTAATTACCAAGATAGGTCCCAACTTGATATATTGACATAGCAATATAGAGCTGACTGACCGTACAGACCCCTAGTTCCCACCTAATGGTCAGTGGGTTTAAGGCAGTCGGTCAACCATGTGTTTCCCAAATTTCATTACATGCTCTGAGCCTGTGAATCTCTGCATGTTGCATCCAATGAGACCATACTCAATAATTCGTAGACCAAGATTAATAATTCAGATTAGTTCCCAAAAAATTATATAATTTTTAAGAATATTTTTTTAGACTAATAATTAAAAAGTATTTCGCTCCATCTTATTAAAAATATAAACAAACAAAGGAATTGAATCCTAACAGTTTAACTAAATATGAAAAAGGCTTAAAGGGGTTTTCTCATCATCATAAATGGATAAAATTGTAAATTCCTTGTTTATCACAAGAAGTTTGGCAATGAACCCCTTATTAGAAATAATCACTATTCTCGAAAAAGGAGGGATTTTACAGTGCACTGTTCTATGTAGCTTATTAGAGGTGGTTGGGTAGCTTATCAGAGGCAAGGAGCAAAGCGCTTGTAAGCTTTTTGATATAAAGCTTGCAAACACTGCTCTGAAGGTGGACAGATCCAGCTTTAGAGTCTCTGTGCTCCTCTTCTTGCAGCATAGGAGAATGCACAGTTTGGGACAGCGGCTCGGTTATACTGTTGGCATGAAGAGTCAATCATGAGAAGCATAACACCCTATGGCAAGTTGCAGGCAGGGAAGTTATGCGCCACTGAAGAAGAAAGATGAGAAAACCCCTTTAAGGGCAGCATTTTAAATAGGCTCCCATTTAAAAAACTGCTATTATCAGTCCCAATTCATCAACACTTGGTAAAAGTCCTGATCCAATGACAGCTTATAATGATCTCAATCGAACAACAGTTGATAATAGTTCCAATCCAATGACAAATGATATTGGTCTCGATCCAATGACAGTTGACAATTGTCCTGATCCGAGAACAGTTGAAAATAGTCCTAATCCAATGACACATGATAATGGTCCCAATCCATGACAGATATTGGGTCCTAATCCAACGACAGATGATAATGGTCCTGATCTAACAAAGCTTGAATATAGTACCGTTCCAATGACAGATGATATTGGACCTGATCCAATGAAAATTGATCAGGGTCCTGATCCAATGACAGTTGATATTAATCCAGACCCAAATGGCAGATATGGGCCCAATTCAATGACAGATGATAAAGGTCCCAATCCAATGACAGTTAATAATGGTCTCAATCCAATGACAGATGATAATGGTCCTCATTCAATGACAGTTGATAATGGTCCCAATGCTATCACAGTGTAACGCTGGCGTCCCTGTACTCTCCCACTTCCTACCTCTCAGCAGGGACACTGACATACTCATCATAGACGGCCAGCAGTGAAATACCCACGTCCCTCTCCTACTTTGTCTCCAGGCTCCAGGGCACACACTGGGTATTTAAGGCACCTTCCCCTGTATGGAGGTGCCTGAGCAATTAGGTTCCTAATGAGTTAGTTCCTGCTAGCACATTAGTCTGCTGTCTGTCTTCTGATACTGACTCTTGTCCTTCACTCTGATCCCATCCTCCCAGTCTCCAGTATCGACTCCGTCCTATCAGTCTTGGTACCAACTCCTGCCTGCCAGCCTTCTGTACTTACTCCATCCTGCCTGTCCTTCTGTACCTGCTTCCCTGATCTTCCGGTCAGCTGCTGCAGTACCAGGGACTGCCTTTGAGTAATACCTGGAAAAAACTGTGGAGGAAGAAAGCGCAAAATAGGGTCTTATCTGGTGGACAAGAGATTAAAATGTAAAGAGACAGGTACTCACCTGTTTCAGTTGTGACAGGCACAACTCCTCTGCGAGCATTTAGGCAGAAAGTGCATATGGTGGTCAGCTGCAGCCCCGATGGGAAGGTAGATCACAAGATGTATGAGAAAAACGGGTTTGATGCTGCGCTAAAAACCACAACTCCAGGGGATTTGATGAAATCCTTTTCTTTATTTGCACGGGTCAACGCGTTTCGAAGGCACAGCCGCCTTCTTCATCAGGACAATACAAAGCAAAAAAGAACAGCATAACACATGTTGCTGCACACAGTGAGATATATAGTAATGAACAAGCAACAGGAATGACGTCAGAAGACCAGTGACTAATCGCCACGTGGAGTTCTCAGAGTAGAGAAAAAAAAAGGCGGGTGTAACTGTGAGATGAGAAAAAAGGGATTTGACCCCTGCTTTGTCTCCTTACTACGCCCTTGCCTGCCGATTCTGTTCCTGTTTTGCATCTCCTTGATTTTGACCCTGCCTGACGACCACGGACTACAGTCTACCACAGGTAGCGATCTCTGAGGCTCTGTGTAATTCCAAATCCCTGTACAGGGGTTAAAGGGTTGCAGAGTTCTTGGGGTCCTGCTTTGTGAGCGGCTTTTCACTAGATTCCCCTTACTGCCAGTCTGAGTCTGTGGCTCCTATCAGGCATTACAGTCAGCTGCTGCATTACCGGGAACTGCTGTGATGTGTGCATTTTCACCATCAAAGGCTCTGGCGAAGACCATGTAGGTACTTAGTCACGCCTCTTCAGGGTAAGCCCGGTCATAGTGGAGTGTGTCTGCACACGCGAGTGTGATAATTTGCTCAGGCCATGGTCCCCATTGAGTCCAATCACCCTCCACTCAATTTTTTCAACAGTCAATCCTCTAACATGAACAACAAGACCAAATCCTGGCCTTCCAGCAGTCGGTAAATGCATTGGTGCCTTCCGTTCCTCCTTCAACAGCCTATGCAGCAGCCACTAAACAGCCTGCAACCTTGGCACCTAGATTCGGCCCACGTCTGTCTGGCCCACCATAATTTGACAGTGATATCCAACTATGTCAAGTGTTCATCAATCAATGCATGGTGCATTTTGAACGGCTCCCTCATCAGTTCACCTCAGACCGGGCCAAAGTGGCCTTTTGAACGTCCCATCTGGGAGGAGAGGCTTTTGTCTGGATTAATCCCCTATGGGAGACAATAGACCCTGCCACCTTGGATATTTAGGTCTTCTTGGAGGCCAGTTGCAGGGTTTGAGATGAGCTAGGTCATATCTCTTCTGCAGCATCCTCCCTTCTCAGGCTGCGTTAGGGTAGCCAGACTGTGGATTAATATGTGATTCAATTCCGTACCCTCTCCTCTGAGTTGGGATAGACTATTGAGGCGCTGGTAGCCACCTTCTGGGAGATTCTGTCCAAAAGGATCAAGGATGAACTGGCTGGTCATGATATTTCTGCTGTTACGGTCGCCGAGGGGCGGTTAGCGTCCGGGAGTGAACCCACTAGGCCGTACACCGGATTCTCCTGAAGGACAGGGATTTTCTGGTGCAGCAACATGGGGCCTAAATGCAAGACTGCCAAGAACCAGTGGAGATCGGCTCTTACGGACTGGTAAAGTTTCTTAATGTTCGGTGTTGGTGTGCTCAGATGTGGCAGCACGAAGATGGTGGCTCGGACTTGGCAGCACAGAGGTGATGGCTCAGACATGGCAGCAAAGAGGGGGTGGATCAGATGTGGCAGCATGGAGGTGGTGGCTCAGAAGTGGCAGCATAGAGGTGGTGGTAGAGAGCAGACTCTAGGACGAGATGCAGGTTAGGAACACGAGACTGGTACTAGGACACAATTAGCAGTACTAGACACAGTAGCGTAATGGGATCTGACAACTAGCAATGCACCAACTAGTAGGTAATGTTGCTCAGGCGCCTCCTCTAAGGGGAGACAATCTTAAATACCTTCCAGGGTGAGCTGACCTCCAGGAACACTTCCGGTTAATCAGACACCGGCCCTTTAAGAAAGGGGCTTAGCCGCGTGCACAACCTATGGACACTCTCAGATGGCCTGCGTGTGGCCTGGAAGCAGAAGGAGGCCGCGGCAGAGCTCAGGACAGACACAGAACACATGGAGCCGGAAGGCAGGAGAGGAGAAGGTATCGGGGCGCCATCGTGGGCAAGCGGGGATGACACTCTGGGACTGGGCATGATACCTGCAACTCCGGATGATCTAATTTCCTTGGCTCCCCGGATCTCAGGTTCCATGAAAGGACCAGAGAGGTGGCACGCGAAAGTAGACCGTTTGTTCCTGGCTCTACCCTTTCAGATCCCGCTGACTTCCCAGTCACCTGCGCCTGCTACTGAACTGATGCAGGTTGACCTTATCAAGTTAACTGAGCAATGACAGGAACATAATTGTGCCAACTGTTGTGAATGTCAGTTATGCTTTTGCTGCTGTGAGGCTCCCTCTTGTGGCCAGGAATGGTTTGGACAGAGACCAGGTGTGTTGAGAAATGGGTGTTTCCATTGCTAAACTCTCTGCTTATTTAAACCCTGGTCTGCTAGCAGGCTATGCCGGATGTCCGTTGTTCTTTGTTCACCAGCTTGCTTCATCCTGCTCCAGACCACATCTACCCCAGATAAGTGCTTGGCTCTTTATTTGTTGTTTGGTTCTTTTTGCTCTTTTCTGAAATTGTCATTTGCTGTGGTTTTTGTCAGTTTATGCATGCAGGGATGTTCCCTCTCAGTTGCTTAGCTGGGAAGCTCCCTGCAGCTGTTTGGAGTATTGCTCCTATTAGTCCATGTGTTTGTTGCTTCTTGAATTTGTAATGGTTCCTTCTTTTTGTTCATTGGTTTGACAAGAGCGCCTGGTATGAGACGGAGTTCAGATCTAGCGATCTGAGGGCTTTTTGGATTTTTGCAGGGTTTTTCTCTGGCCACCATCAGTCCCTTTCCTATCCTGTCCTATTTAGTCAGTAGGGCCTCACCTTTTGCTAATCCTATCATCTATCTGTGAATTGTGTTTTTCTATATCTCCGCAGTCTTTGAATGTGGGGGGGCTTGCTATTCTTTATCTATTTTCTGAGGCAGAGAGTTATTCATCTACCCTTCCTTTAGGATAGCTAGTTCTCCGGCTGGGTCCTCGGTGCACAGGATGTTAGTTCACCCCTCGGCTACTTCTAGTGTTGATGGTTATTAAGGGGATGGCGGCCAGATTAGTTGCCAATGCTCTTGTCACCTTTTACCAATGATTTATGGTGGTCTTCATAGGCACAGTGATGCTCGGCTAGCAAGTTTCCGACACATGGCGTGACATGCACGCGTACCAACGACTGTCCGGCACATGGCAAAATACATGGGTATGAACGGTAATGATAAAGGAGATGAGGACCATGATGATAGGGAGCGGAAGATGGGCCACCTCCTGATACTAATCTGTGTCTGGTCCCTGAGCTCCCCTAACAACCCTATGCGAGTCCTTCCCCTTGTCGCCGTCACGTGCCTAGTCCATTACTGTCTCTCCATTCACCCTGGATATTGACAAGGCTGGGGAGTACGCTAGACGTCACCACTGCGGTAATGACATACAGGGAAAGGAGGACAAACAGGGAGATATTGACTAAAGGATATATGTGCCACCCCAACGTCAGTAGCAGCCGGGCTGCTCGGATCCGGACCCGCAGTGTGGCTCGAGGGATTATCCGGACCCGGGGGTCACGCGGACACTCCAAATCAAAGGGGGACGTATTTGTACGGAATTTGCCGTAGTCAGTCTGTGACGCCACCCACGGTGTGGTGAAGTATGGCACCACCGCTGTTGCTGTGGGACACCCGGGGCGATGGGATGGCAGCTGGTTGTTAACCCCTCCATGGGTAGGGATGGTTGCCCCGGGACCCAGTGACTTGGTGCAGGGGACGGTGATGGCAGGGGCCGTCGCGCCTGGTCAGACCAGGGAGTCACAGCTTACTCACGGTTATTGAAATCAGACAAGTCCAGTGGTTAACCAAGGTGCTGGTGGCTGGCCGCCGTGGCCGGGTGTACTTTGGTCCCCCACTCGGGCTGGTGGTTTGTGTCACTTTCCTCTGCACTGTGTTGTGATGTGGTGGACTTCCCGGTGTGGAACGCGGGAGTCTGCTCCCGGTACTATTGTTGGGAGCCGTGCCCGCTGACGCTGACCCATGGGATCTACCGGGCCATGGCGGATGCCCTATCCCTCTCTGTGGGTGGTTGTCTGTTTTTGGGACTTTGGTTGGGACAGGACCTATAATCCTGCCCTCAATTGGTTAATTAGCTAGGCCGCTGGTTCCGGTCCTGGTTTCAGGGTCCAAGTACCCCCTCTGTGCACGGTTTCCTGGTCGGTTCTCCGGTGTCGGTACCAGCGGGCTCCAACCCTTCCCCGGTCCACCTCGGATCTCCGGCTGCCGTCTTCCCGTCTCCTGCTAGACACGGACCACCGTCTGCCACCTAGCCAATGCACCAGGGCTCCAACCCTGGCGCCTCTGCTCTCTGCGCTTGAGCTTCACCTCCTCCACTCCACTCAGCTTGAGCTCTAAACTTGAGCTACTGCTTTTCCCGACCCGGGCTCTCCAGACCCCTAGGTGGTTGTTCTCCATCCGTTTGGTCCCGCCCACTGGTGCGCCTGTCTTTCCCTGGGGGGGTGACTAAAATTTCAGGTTGGGTGTGTGTAACCCTGCGAGGGAAGGTGTTGTGCAGGGGCCTAATCTGTATGACTACCTGGTTTTGCCAGGGCGTCACATATACAAACAGACTTCACTGCTGCAGCCAGACAGCAAGGCCACAGTCAACTAGTCTCCAAAACTTAGCACTGCAACAGCTAAGCTCCAGCAGCATAACACCAGCATCTCCAAGGAAACGTCCTCCCTCAAGGTGATCAGAAAGAGAATGAGATTCTATTATGGGCATCAGGTAGTGGATCTTGTGACTATTTAAAGGACATGAGAGTGTCACAAACCGGCTACACCTGAGGTTAACTAACCAGGAGCTGCTAGCAAGAAAAATGTCATTAACCCTTTCTGCACCAACAGAAAACAAAACACATTTCAAATCACAGAACAGTGTGAAGCTCCGGACCCCGAGTTGTCACAAGTCTCTCAAGCACGAGAGATACTCGTAAAAGGGAGTGTGCTTTTACTGTAGAGGCACGGAACATCTGATCCGTTAATGTCCCATAAAGCCGTAAAACTCCCAAGCCTAGGATCTGCTTGAGAGGCTGCCCTATGTGAGGTTATCTCTTCCGCTGACTGCCTGTTTCTGTTTTGTGTGGAGATATCTGATTCTCTGCGTCAGTCAGCCCTCTTGGACTCCAGATCAGCAGGAAATTTCCTGCAGTAAGCCATGATGGATACACATTGGATTCCGGTTCATCGTCTCCAAAGTCCTTTGATGGTATTGTCTGTCAATGGAAGGGCTCTATATGAGCCTGTACTCTTCGCTACTGAATAGGTGGAAATACAGGTCGGAATGTTGCATACAGAGAAGATCTCTTTCTGGTGCTTCTAAGCTTATCACACCCTCTCCTCCTGGGACTGCCTTGGCTCCATATTCACAAGCCCATTCAGGGCTGAAGTTCCGGAGAGATGCTAAGTTGGGGTCAGTCTTGTCACGGAGGGTGTCTCAACTCAGTACGACCAGTCTAGCCTCCTCTGACTCCATCAAGCCTTCCTGGCTTGCCTCCTGGCTACTATGCTGATGTCTTCGAGAAGAAGGAGGCGGAAATATTACCAACTATTAGTCCATATGACTGTACCATTGACTTGCTCCCTGTAGTCCTCGCCTTTTCAAGGTTGTATTTATTCCCTGTCGCTGGTAGAGACCAGCGACCACTGGTTGTATTTATTCCCTGTCGCTGGTAGAGACCAGAGACCACCAACATGTCTGATTATGTTAAAGAGAACCTAGCAAGAGAATTCATCCAGAAGTCATGCTCTCCAGCAGGGACGGGCTTCTTCTTTGTGAAGAAAAAAGATGGAACTCTCAGGCCGTGTACTGATTATATGGGTCTAAATCAGATCACGATTAAGAACAAGTATCCATTGCCTCTAATCCTGGAATTGTTTGATCGTATGAGAGGGGCTAAAGGAGGCTTTACACGCTGCGACATCGCTAGCGATTGCTAGCGATGTTGCGAGAGATAGCACCCGCCCCGTCGTACATGCGACATGTGATCGCTGCCGTATTGAACAATATCGCTATGGCAGTGTCACATGCATGCACATACCTGTTCAGCGACGTCACTGTTGCTGCCGAACAATCCCTCCTTCAAGGGGGGGTGCGTTCGGCGTCACAGCGACGTCACAGCGGCATCACAAAACGGCCGTCCAATAGAAGAGGAGGGGAGGAAATGAGCGGCCGGAACATGCCGCCCACCTCCTTCCCTCTTTTCCGGTGGACGCAGGTAGGATGATGTTCGTCGTTCCTGCGGTGTCACACACAGCGATGTGTGGTGCCGCAGGAACGACGAACAACCAGCAGCATGCACCACCAACGATATTATGAAAAGGAGTGACGTGTCAACGATCAACGATTTTTGCCGTTTTTGCGATCGTTGATCATCGCTCCTAGCTGTCACACGCTGCGATGTCGCTAACGACCGTGACCCCGACGATATATCATGAGCGATGTCGCAGCGTGTAAAGCCCCCTTGAGATTTTTACAAAACTTGATGTAAGAGGGGCCTTCAACTTAATTCGTATTTGTCACGGAGATGAACAGAAGATCGCTTTCAACACCCGGTATCGTCACTACAAATACCGTGTTATGCTGTTTTAGCTCAATAGTGCCCCAGATGTTTTTCAGGAGTTCGTTAGCTATATCTTCAGATATCTCCTCTTCTCTTATATGGTGGTTTACCTTTATGAAATCTTGAGTTTCTCTCCAGATCTGACTTCTCACAGAAAAAAGCATGTGCCAAGCCTTGCAAAGACTTTGCAAAGGCTTAGGGAGAATCGACTATATGCCAAGTTTATGAAGCGTGCCTTCAAACAGTCTTCACTTCCTAAGTAATATCATCTCAGACACTGGACTGAAGATGGGTCCTGAAAAATTGTCTGCAATTCTCAAATGGCCTCATCCTTCTGGCATTAAAGCAATTCTACTGTCTTAAAATTTGCGATCTGTTACCTCCAGTTTATATCTCATTTCTCATCTCAGACCTCTCCAAATTCAGCAATGATCTTCAAGGGCACAAATCCAAAGATTTGGACTACAGAGACAGAGACTGCATTTCTTTCTTTAAATCGGGCCTTCTTCTCTGCTCCCATGCTTCATAGGCCCGACATTAAAGGAGTTATCCGACATACACTCCAAAAAAAATTGTAAGCTAATCTGTGCTGTATTGTCATATAAATCACCCCTACATTGTTATTTTCTGTTTTCTAACTTTTGTTTCTCTTGAATTCACACTTTATTCCCTGCAGCTCTTGTTTACATTTAGCTCCAACAAACATGACAATTTCCTGTATTCTTGGTTGCCAAACCTCAGTCAGAGCTGTCACCGCCCAGCCTCAGTGTACAGGAACGCCCCCTGCCCGGCCTCAGTGTACAGGAACGCCCCCTGCCCGGCCTCAGTGTACAGGAACGCCCCCTGCCCGGCCTCAGTGTACAGGAACGCCCCCTGCCCTCCCTCTGCACATTCAATGGCTGTCAGTATTCTGCCCAGCACCTGACCTCTCAGCATGTGACAGAGCAAAGATCCTGCTTCTCTCATCTGTGACACAGCAATCACCTCACATCCCATCAACAATGGTAACAGAAAGAGTTGTTACATGTTCCTCACCCCTTATAGATAAATGAATACTGTGTAAGGCAGACTATATATAGCACCCAATGTGAGTCTATAGTAGATATATACGCCATGTATGTATGGTACATGTGTGTGTGTGTGCGTGGTTTGTGTCATATAGTTATGTGTATACATATACATTATATATATATATATATATATATATACATATATATATATATATATATATATATACACACATAGATTCTCCAGGCTTATCCCTCTATGTGTCACTATATGAATTGAATACAAGACACGCACTTCATCTTCCTCACAAGGCAAAGTGTGTCTTAGGCCTTGTGCGCACGTGTGCGTATTTCATGCCTTTACGCTGCATCTAGCACTGCAGCGTAAACGTATGCGTCCTTCGTCCCCAGCACTATACTAACACTGTCCTTTGATACTATAGTAACCAATCACAGCTGAGATTAATAAACTGTAGTTCCAGGCTCCATTCACTTTAATGGAGTCATGTTTTTTGGAGAGTGACTGTAAAGCGCAGGGTTCAATTTTCATGTGAAACCGTAGTCTACGACGTTCCCTGGGTCACATGGGTCATCTGTGCAAAAAAACGTTATTGTAAATGAGAGCGGATTCCTTTAGCGGACATACACACACACACGGTGGATGCAGCGGTGGCCGCGGGTAACCTCAGTGACAGCTCAGCTGATCGCGATACTCACCTCATTTGCTGTGTGGAGCTGACAGGAGCGGCGGCTGAGTAGCGCGATCAGCTGGACTGTCACTGAGGTTACCCGCGGCCACCGCTGCATCCAGGTAACCTCAGTGACAGCTCAGCCGATCGCGCGGCTGTCTTCATTAGCTGCGTGGAGGTGACCGTAGCGGCGGTGTATTATGCAGCTCCTGTCACCTGCATGCAGCAGAGCTGGATGCGACGCTGGAGGAACGTGGATTACGCCGGACAAGGAGGGCTTTGTTGTGGGTAATAAATTGGTAATGAGGGAATTTGTTAGTGTTTTTTATTTCTAATAAAGGATTTTTCGGGTGTGTGTGTTTTTTAACTGTAATTTACAGATTAATCATGGAAGGTATCTCGGTCAGACGCCTGACATGATTAATCTAGGACTTATTGGCAGCTATGGGCTGCCAATAACTCCTTATTACCCCGATTTGCCAATGCAACAGGGCAAATCGGGAATAGCCGGGTACAGTCCCAGAACTGTCGCATCTAATGTATGCGGCAATTCTGAGCGGCGCTGGCTGATATTGTTAGGCTGGGGGGCTCCCCATAACGTGGGGCTACCCATCCTGAGAATACCAGCCTTCAGCCTTATGGCTTTATCTGGCTGGTATTAAAATAGGGGGGACCTCACGCCGGATTTTTTAATTATTTATTTATTTATTTTACTGCACAGTATAGACACGCCCACCGGCTGCTGTGATTGGGTGCAGTGAGACACCTGTCACTCAGCGTGGGGGCGTGTCTCACTGCAACCAATCATAGGCGCCTGTGGGCGGGGAAAAGCTGGGAATACGAGATTGTTTAATGAGCGGCCGGCTTTTTCAAAAAAGGAAAAGCCGCTGGAGCAGAGTGAACGCCGTGCAGAGCCGGGGATCGGGGATCGTTGAGTATGAGAGAGGGGGGATAACTTCAGTCACTCGGGGGATTAGCGGTCACCGGTGAATCCTTCACAGGTGACCGCTAATCATGACGCTACACAGACAGAGCCGCGTGGTCGCTGTAAAGTCCCCTTTACACACTGAGACTTTGCTGCACAGCGGGAAACAAAAGGAACAAAGAATGGTCCTGAACGATTTCTAGCGATCACAACTTCACAGCAGAGGCCAGGTCGCTGATGTGTTTCACACACTGCAATGTCGCTGGGGAGGTCGCTGTAACGTCACAAAACCGGTGACGTTACAGCGATGTCGTTTGCGATGTTGCAGTGTGTAAAGCCACCTTTAGTGCCTTTCATGTGGCACTAAGGGGTGCTTAGCCTTGTATTTAGCCAATAAATAAAGAATTAATAAAAAAAAAAAACGACGTGAGGTCCCCCTTATCTTTTGTAGCCAGCTAGGGTAAAGCAGACGGCTGCAGCCTGCAGACCACAGCTGGCAGCTTCACCTTGGCTGGTAATCCAAAACAGAGGGCACCCCACGCTGTTATTTAAAATTAAATAAATAATTAAAAACAAAAAACGTGGGGTCCCCCCCAAATTGGATCACCAGCCAAGGTAAAGCGGACAGCTGTGGTCTGTTATTCTCAGACTAGGGAGGTCCACCGTTATTGGACACTCCCCAGCCTAAAAATAGCAGGCTACAGCTGCCCCAGAAGTGGCGCATCCATTGGACGTGCCAATCCTGGCGCTTTGCCCCAGCTCATCCCGCGCCCTGGTGCGTTGGCAAACGGGGTAATATATGGGGTTGATGCCAGATGTGTAATGTCACCTGGCATCAAGCCCTGGGGTTGGTGAGGTCAGGCGTCTATCAGATACCCGACATCACCAACCCAGTCAGTAAGAAATAAAAAATAGACAACCAAAAAATTTTTATTTGAAAAAACACTCCCCACATTCTCTCTTTCAACAATTTATTGACAAGAACAATCAAATCCGGGTCCGGCGTAATCCAATAACGGTGTCGCACGGCGATCCATACCATAGTCAATGAGACTCCCAGTCAATGAAGAACAAAATGTTCCCCATTGGCTGGGAGAGCCGTGCAGTCACCTGAGCTAACATCAATAGGTCAGCCCAGGTCACTGCAGGGGATGCCGAGCGCTGCCGTCAGGAGGTTAGATGAGTTCATTACCTGCAGTAACGATCTCATGCTCTCCTGACGTCAGCGCTGTCACTGACTTCTATGCCCGCCGCGTTCTACGCAGTATCGCGAGAGCCCGTGACGTCACTGCTAGTGACAGTCTCGGGCCGCCCGCGAGACGGGCAGAGAAGGCAGTGACCGCGGTGACGTCAGGAGGCAGGAGATCGTTACTGCAGGTAATTATGTCATCTAATCTAACCTGCAGCTACATGTGCAGAGAGCAGGGAGCCGCGCACACTGGGCGCTGGCTCCCTGCTCTCCTAGCTACAGTACACATCGGGTTAATTAACCCGATGTGTACTGCAGCTACATGTGCACAGAGCAGGAGCCGGCGCTGGCAGCGAGAGCGGCGGAGGCTGGTAACTAAGGTAAATATCGGGTAACCACCTTGGTTACCCGATGTTTACCTTGGTTACAGCTTTCCGCAGCTGCCTGATGCCGGCTCCTGCTGGCTTCATTTCGTCGCTCTCTCGCTGTCACACACAGCGATCTGTGCGTCACAGCGGGAGAGCGTCAGTGTCCCGCTCCCTGCCAGCCCCGCGGCGTGAGAAGCTGCAGATACTGCGGGCAGACACTGACATTGCAGTGCGGGCAGCTGCGGGGCTGGCAGGGAGCGGGACACAGACTGCACGGGCAGTGAAGCAGCGCTCGTCATCCCCGCGGATGCACGCACTGCAGGCTGAGAATGAGAGGCAGCTTATACTGCAGAGGGGGGCAAACACTGACAACGGGGGGGGCGGGGGGGGGGGGTGAAATGGGGGGGGGAACAGTTCCCAGGGCGTCAGGCAGTAAACATAATAAAGCGCTGGGGACACAGCGCTGGCAGTGTATCGGACAACAAGTGTTCCTTGCCTTATTGAACTGGACACTGACTCGGCTGCAATTCAGGGCGCACGTAGCTGGGCACAGGAGGCGGAGGAGGGAGACTACGGAGTGTGTGGGAGGTTGTGGGCAGAGTACGGGGTGCGGGGGGAATGTGTGGGAGGGGGCAGGGAACGGGGGCGTTTACTCCAAACACTGTACAGCCCAGCAGGGAGGTGACATGCTGTTCCAGATTTGCATGTCAACATGGCTCTGCCCATGTAGACGTGCAAAGGCCGGAAGCAGCAAAATCGCGGCAGGAGGGGTCACATGACCGCTCTGAGCCGGGGGAGAGGGGCTGACAGCGGGGCAGGTAAGTGGTCTCTATCTACTTACCTGCCCCAATGTAGCCCAATAGTGTAATAATGAAAAAAAGTCAAAAGAAGCCGGATAACCCCTTTAATAGACAATTCTTTCTGGAGGTGGATGCTTTGTCTTCTGGGCCAGGGGTGGTAATCATGCAATAGTTTTCCGCCGATGTTTTTTTCTCAAAGGCCTTCTTTGCTCCTGAGCACAACTATTCTATTGGGGATCAAGAATTGAGGGCAACTAAAATGGCTTTAGAGGAGTGGTGGTACCTTCTCAAGGGGGCAATTCATTAAGTCATTATTTACACCGATCATAAGAATCTAGCCTTTCTGCAGTCCACACAGAGGCTGAATCCGCGCCAAGCCTGATTGTCTCTGTTCTTTGCACTCTTCTACTAAAGCAGGCTTTACACGCTACGACATCGCTCAAGTGATCTCGTTGGGGTCACAGAATTTGTGACACACATCCGGTCGCTTTAGCGATGCCGTTGCGTGTGACACCTATGAGCGATTTTGCATCGTCGCAAAAACGTGCAAAATCGCTCATCGGTGACATGGGGGTCCATTCTCAAATATCGTTACTGCAGCAGTAACCAAGTTGTTCCTTGTTCCTGTGGCAGCACACATTGCTCCGTGTGACACCGCAGGAACGAGGAACCTCACCTTACCTGCATCCCGGCCACAATGCGGAAGGAAGGAGGTGGGCGGGATGTTACGTCCCGCTCATCTCCGCCCCTCTGCTTCTATTGGGCGGCAGTTCAGTGACGCTGCTGTGACAGGGAAGGTAAGTCCGTGTGACGGATACGGGCGTTGTTGTGCGACACCGGCAGCGATTGGCCCGTGTCGCACACCCGATGGGGCGGGTACGCACGCTGGCGATATCGGTACTGATATCGCAGTGTGTAAAGCGGCCTTTAATCATTGGTTTTCGTTCAGCAGACAGAAAAATCAAGGCAGATACCCTCTCTGGGTACCTTCTACCTTCCAACCAGGAGAAGGAGCTCAAACATGTCACTGAACCCACCAGGATGATTACTCTGGCTCTGATGTACTTGCCTCGAATTCCATCACGGAACACTTTCAAGTCGGTTTGATAGAAAGCAAGTTTTGTTTTGGGGTCTTCTAAAATGGCTGGCTATGCTAGGCTGAAATAGACCATGCAATTCATCATGCAACATTACTGGTGTCCATCCATGTGGAAGGACATTGTGGAATTAGTTTCTGTTTGCCCCTCATGCACTTGGAACAAGACTCTAAAGCAACGACTTACTTGACTGCTTCTATCACTTTCTTTTCCTTCGGCTCCCTGGCAGCACATAGCTATAAATGTTATTATGGATCTACCGGTGTCCTTTGGGTGCTCCATCATCTGGGTGGTGGCCTGGTTTCCCATCAGCTCCCATCCTTGCAAAAGAGTTCATCCAGCATATCTTCCACCACCACGGGTTCCCTCTTCACATCATATCTATTTTACATCCAGGTGGGGTGTTTAGTTTACATCCAGATTCTGGAGTGCCACTTGTAAACTTCTGAATTTGTGTTTGGATTTCTTATCCGCATACCATCCAACAGTCCAACAGCCAGGTAGAGTGGGTCAACAGAATTCGGCCAATTTTTCTGCAGCATTTCGCAAGTGTGCACCACAATGACTGGGCCAAGCTCTTACTATAATCATGTAAATGAGGCTTCAGTGAAGTCCTCTTTCTTTATTGGTCAACAGCCTAACATCCCTCTTCCTGTGTCAACCATTTTTGGTATGCCTGCAGCCAACAGTCTCACTAAGGATTTCACTAAAATCTGCGAGTACACTAAAACCGCTCTTAAGAAATCTTAGGAGCAGCTGAAGAGTCATGCTGATATGAGGCACAGGAGATAAGGAAATAAGGTCTGGCTCTCCACAAAATATATTCGGCACAAGGTTCCATCTTATAAGTTGTGTCCATGCTTCATCAGTCCCTTCAAATCATCAGGCGGATCAACACCATGTTTTACAAATTAAAGCTTCCTTCCTCTTTACTTGTGTCCCACTGCTCTCATATATCCACTCTCAAGCCAGTCATCATGAGCCATTTCTTCCAGGATCCTTGGTGTACGTCTATGCATGTCTGCTTTGAAAATATCTTTGAACTAAATTCTTTTCGGGCCTGACAATGGGGCATAAGGAGGCGATACTGTCACGCCAGCATCTCTGCACTGTCCTGTTTCCTACTTTTGGTAGTAACGTTGAGGTATTCACCACTGCAGCCAGCCAACAGTGATTTTCCCACGTCCCTCTTTTGCTCCATCCCCGGTCTCCAGGCTCCAGGGCATGCTCACATTGTGCAGACCTCATGACAGCATTCTTGGTGCACGTGTGCGCTCCCCATCTTCTAAAGGGGCACTACGCGCTGTATTGTGTTTCCAGCCTATGGCTGGGAGTCACTGTTTATTTAAACCACCTTCCTCTGTAGGGAGGTGATGAGCAATTAGGTTCCTAGTGAGGTAGTTCCAGGTAGCACACCAATCTGCTGTCTTTCTCCTCATACTGATTCTTGTACTTAGCTCTGATCCCGTACTGCCAGTCTCTATTATCGACTCTGTCCTGTCAGTCTCAGTACCAACTCCTACCTGACAGCTTTCTGTACCCACTCCATCTTGCCTGTTATCCCATACCTGCATCCCTGACCTTCCATTCAGATGCTGCAGTACCAGAAACTGCCCAGGAGTGGTGCCTGGTGCCTACCAGCAGCCCAGGCCATCCTCACCATCAGAGGTTAGGTAGGCACTTAGTCATGGCACAGTGGGTCCACACCCATTAGCATGACAGACAGTTGATAATGGTCCTGATCCAATGAAAGATGATAATGGTCCTGATCCAATGAAAGATGATAATGGTCCTGATCCAACGACAGATGATATTGGTCCTGAGCCAACAACACTAAATAACAGTCTCAATCCAATAATAGTTGATAGCACTGATCCAATGACAGTTCATAATAGTCCTAATCCAATGTCGCTATATAACAGTCCCACTCCAATGACAGTTGATAGTATCATAATACAAATGACAGATGATAATGGTCCTGATCCAACAACAATTGAAAATGGTCTCAATCAAGTGACAATTAATAATGATCTCGGTCTCACAACAGTTGATGATGGTACCAATCAAAAAAGAGTTAATGACTGCCACAATCCAAAGACAGTTATTGCTGGTTATGATTCAAGAACAGTTGATAACAATCCTGACAAAAAGATCACTCCCTCTATTATTTCTGGTCGCATCCTTTCTGATAATATAAAAATAATTTGCAAGCAGCGTATCCAATGTATAAACAATAATGTAAACATGGAGAAACAATTTTATGAGTAGGCAAAAATGTTAAAAATGCAGATGACTGAAACATGTAAATAATAGTAACCCGAGCGTCAATCACTTAGCTTTTACAATATTTGTCACTTGTGACAGCAAACTAGATTACAATGAAAATTACAAAAGAACAGAAAAGTTATTTTATATAAATAAATATCTACAGGAAAATGTTTTTTAATCATTCCTATCAGTAATAATAAAAAAATGAAATAAAGAAAAAAGAAAACTAAAATGTAAAAGTCTACATAACATTAAAAATCCGACCTATGACGTACTGGTATATGAAATTAAAAAAAAAACCATATATTTGGTATTGCCGCTTTCAGAAATGTCCGCTCTATCAAAATATAAAAAAAAAATAATATTATTGGTAAATAGCATAACGGGAGGAGAGCAAAACGCCAGAATTACGATATTTGTAAAAACATGAGCTTAAGGTTCAAAAATTAAGCCATCACACAGGTCTGGGAAAATGGTCACAAAAGGGCCTATTTCAGGGGGGACAATTTTATGTTTGTTTTTTTTCATCAATTAAAAAAATATATATATTTTTATTATATACGAACTTGTACTGACCTGGTAAACCATACTGCCAGGTCAATTTGTACCATATAATAAATATTGGAAATGAAAAAAACAAAAAAACAACATCGAATGAAATTTTTTTTTTAAATTTCACTGCACTTTTCAATTTTTGCTCATTTTCCAGTAGAATATATGGTAAAAGTAATGATTTTTTTTCAAAAGTACAACTCAACCCACTAAAAAACAAGCCCTCATACGGCTGTTGATAGAAAAATAAAAAAGTTAGGGCTCTTGGAAATAGGGGAAGAAAAAAACAAAACGGAAAATCTCTGGGTAGTGAAGGAGTTAATAAAGATAAAATATTTAAAAAAATTGAATTAATTAAGAAATGGAAATACAAAAAAATATTATTAATTAGCTATTAATAAACAAAAAAAATTTTAAAATTAGAAAAAAAAATTACTTCAAGTAATATTCATAATTTCTAGATGATATTACAAATGATGAGTCTATTAGTATAGATAAAAAATAATGTTAAAATAAAAACTGGAATTAAAAAAAATATATAAATTCTAGTTATTATTACTAATTATAAATATATTAATAAAGATAAAAATATATATTTGCTCAAATAAAAAAATGGAACTACAACAAATATACAAATATACAAATACTACAAAATATTGCAAATTAATTTTAGATTAATAAAAATTAAAAATAATTGTAAAGATTGCTAAAACAAATATACAACAAATATACAAATACTACAAAATATTGCAAATTAATTTTAGATTAATAAAAACTAAAAATAATTGTAAATTAAAATAAATTGAATTAAAATAAATTCCAGATAGCATAAGCATAGTAATAAAGATACAAAATAATAATGTTGTAAAATTTGTTAAATTGAATGAGAAAAGAAAACTGAAATGTAAAATTCTAGATGGTATTAGAATTTATAAGTGTCACAAACCACCGGGGGGGTCACTCAGAAATCCCCCGCGCTGGCTACCAGTACGTCACAATCGGGGGGTAACAAGTGGGGGTCACCCCTCCTTTATACCTCCCGACCGACAGAGCACGTGATGCGCTCTCTAGCGCCCCTCTTATAGTCAGGCCAATTATGGAATTGCCCGACAATAAGCAAGGAGGCCGCTATACTACTTATGCCGATTATTGAAGGGTCCCCGGTGAGAGTAAGGTATATATTCCCCCGACCTCCGCGGGCGGAATATATAAAATCTCCCCGAATCTCACTGGCCTCCCCACAATAATCCTTGGCACAAACTCGCTGCCACCAACCGCTTCACGGTAACTATTAGCCGAACACACAGACGTGGGATTCAAGATCGAGATAACAGAACAGCCCAAGATTAATTATATAATTTAATCAGCCTAAAGCACACTAGAACTACAATATATACAATAGGGAATCTACAGAATATACATATGTCAGAGTACAGTTACAATCAAAGCATGGGTTACAAACAGGCATACACAGTTCCAGCAGTTACCTTGTTGCGTCTGGCCACAGGGGGGCGCTGTACCCAGGTTTCTAGGATCCTTCCCACAGATGTTTCCTACACGTGCCCCCAGCGAAAGAACCCTGGGAAATGGCCGAAGTAGGGTTATCAACCTGGGCAGATCCAGGTCCCCTCCTACCTTAGTGACCTCACAGGGAAGCACTGCCACTCCCCCTGCATGGATCAGAATTATCCAGCAAAGGGGATATTGGCCATAACTTTGCCTGGGAGCGTCGTAGGCGGACGCCAATGCTCTCATTGTGACAGTTATGAATTTAGCTACAGAACGAGGGGACTCATGACCTGTCTGCCAGTTCCCCATTGGCTGATATCACGCCTGGGGCATTTCCCAATGTCCTGCTCCCATAAAAAGGGGGTGCCGGCATCGTCCACATGCGGAGACACCATTTTTATGGTTGCCATATTTATCGGAAATATGGCTTGCGAGATATGAACCATTTTTTACTGGAGTCGTTCTGTCTAGCTAGTTCCATAGCCTTGCTAATGAGATACAACTCTTGTTACAGGGTGACGGCAGGGAGTCATCCTGTGTCCATTGTTCCCACACCACCTCATCTCCATATCACAGGACATGGCCATGGAGGTGTGAGTGGAACACTGAGAACAAGAAGGGAGGGGGCACTGCCAGGGAGTGATGAGGGATTATGACTGGAGTCATAATTCATCTTCATATCCCGGGATTTGCCTCACACCTCCCCCCTTTTGAGGGCGCTAGGGGGCAGCACACTCCGGTGTTCCCCCGTGCGCCCGTCCGCGACCTCTCCTTGTCGGGACAGCCCGTCTGCGTTACCGTGGTCACGGCCCCTTTTGTGGCGAATGGTGAAGTTGTATTGCTGGAGCGCAAGGCTCCATCGCAACAATCGCCCATTCGTCCCAGAGACGGTGTGCAACCAGCTGAGGGGATTGTGGTCCGTCTCCACGATGAAGTGGCGCCCGTATAGATAGGGTTGCAGACGCTGCAGGGCCCACACTATGGCCAGGCACTCCTTCTCCATCGTGGAATAGGCAACTTCCCTTGGTAACAGCTTCCTGCTCAGGTACAAGACTGGGTGCTCTTGGCTCGCAGAGTCCACCTGGCTGAGCACCGCACCGAGGCCGAAGTCACTGGCGTCGGTCTGTACTACAAACGGCCGCGTGAAGTCGGCTGCCTGTAGCACGGGCGGGCTGGACAGGGCGTCCTTTAGGGCCCGGAAGGCTGTCTCGCAGTCCATTGTCCAATCGACTGCAGAGGGCAGCTTCTTCTTGGTGAGGTCCGTCAAGGGCTTTGCCAGGCTACTATAGCATGGAACAAACCTCCTATAGTACCCAGCGGTCCCCAAGAAGGACATCACCTGCTTCTTGGTCCTGGGGGTGGGCCAGGATGCGATGGCTTCCACTTTCTCAGGCTCGGGCTTCAGTGTTCTCCCACCTACCCGGTGACCGAGGTACTGGACCTCGCTCATGGCCAGCTGACACTTTCCCGGCTTGATGGTCAAACCTGCCCGGTGGATCCGCCTGAGCACCTGTGCTAGATGCTCTAGGTGGTCCTCCCAGGTGGGACTGAAGACGGCAATGTCATCCAGGTACGCGGCCGCGTACCCTTCAAGTCCCTTGAGCAGGGTGTTGACCATCCGCTGGAAAGTGGCAGGGGCATTCCTCATCCCGAATGGCATCACCGTGGACTCGTACAGCCCAAATGGGGTAATAAAGGCAGAGCGTTCCCTGGCCTTGCGAGTCAGGGGGATCTGCCAATATCCCCGGCTCAGATCCATGATGGTCAGGTACTGAGCCCCGGCCAACTGATCGAGCAGGTCATCGATGCGTGGCATTGGGTACGCATCGGCGACCGTGACCGCATTGAGCCCCCTGTAGTCCACGCAGAACCGAGTGGTTCGGTCCTTCTTAGGGACGAGGACTACAGGCGAGGCCCAAGCGCTGTTGGATGCCTGGATCACCCCCAGCTTCAGCATCTCGTCAATCTCCTGGCGCATGTGTTGCTGCACCTCCAGGGAGACCCGATATGCTGAACGCCGGATCGGGGGATGATCCCCAGTGTCCACGTGATGGACAGCCAAGTCAGTCCTTCCGGGCTGGTTGGTAAACAACCCCCGGAAGGGGAGGAGGGTGGCCCACAGCTGGGACCGTTGGTCTTCCAAGAGCTGGTGGCCAACCTCCACATCCTCAATGGATCCGCCTGCCCTAACCTGGGCTAGCATATCCAAGAGGGTTTCCGCTTCTCCCTCCTCGGGCAGGTTGCACACGGGGAGCGCACATGCCTCCCGCTCATGATGTGCCTTCATCATGTTCACATGGAAGGGCTTCCGCCTTCCACGGGCAGGGTCCAGGGTGACCAGGTACGTTACAGGGTTGAGCTGCTGGTACACGAGGTATGGGCCTTCCCAGGCTGCCTGAAGCTTGTCCTGTGGTACGGGGACCAGTACCCACACCTTTTGACCCACTTGGTAGGTCCTCTCACAAGCGTTCTGGTCGTACCAACGCTTCTGATCGGCCTGGGCTTGAGCCATATTGTCGTGTACCAGTTGCGTCCAGGCCTGCATTTTGTCCCGGAAGCGCATGACATACTCGATAACCGACACTCCAGGGGTGGCCAAATCCCCTTCCCAAGCCTCTTTCACCAGAGCCAGGGGGCCCCGCACACGTCGCCCGTACAGGAGCTCAAACGGTGAGAATCCTGTTGAGGCCTGTGGAACCTCCCGGTAAGCAAATAACAGGTGTGGGAGATACCGCTCCCAGTCACGCCCATGGGAGTCGACCAACATCTTAAGCATCTGCTTTAAGGTGCCATTGAACCGCTCGCACAGGCCATTAGTCTGTGGATGGTACGGGCTGGCCACCAGATGTCGCACCTGGACTTGCTTACAGAGGGCCTCCATCAGCTGGGACATGAATTGGGTCCCCCGGTCAGTGAGCATTTCCTGGGGAAAACCCACTCGGGAGAAAATCTCCAGCAATGCGGTGGCCACCTTGTCAGCCCGAATGGACGACAAGGCCACTGCTTCTGGGTACCGGGTGGCATAGTCCACTACCGTCAGTAGGAAGCGTTTCCCGGAGCTGCTGGGGATGGCCAGCGGGCCGACCAGATCCACAGCCACCCTCCTGAAAGGCTCATCGATGATTGGCAGAGATACCAGTGGGGCTTTGGGGCGTGGCCCCGCCTTCCCCACTCTCTGACAGGTTTCACACGAACGGCAGTAGGCAGCCACATCGGCCCCCATTTTTGGCCAGTAGAAATGCTGGTTTAACCTGGCCTTGGTCTTAGCGATCCCTAGGTGTCCGGCCATCGGAATCTCATGTGCGATCCGCAACAACTCCGTCCGGAACGGATAGGGTACCACCAACTGTCGGTCCCTGGGCCACGCCTCCGGTGAACCCTGCTGGACCGTGGCCCGGTACAGCCGTCCTTGGTCCCAGACCACTCGCTCCGGGTCCGAGTCCGAGGGAGGCTGTGCCGCCTGCTCCTTAAGAGCTTTCAGGCTGTCGTCAGCTTCTAACGCCGCCTGAAACCCCTGACTAGATGTGGCCAGAATCGACGAGACTGTCACATCTTCAGTCAGTACCCCGGGACCTGTGTCCTGGCCTCCACCTGACTCGGCTGCCACTTGGTCAGAAGGGGAAGAGCTATCGGACCTCCGGGAGGCCCCTTGGCTTCCAGCACTCCCACTGCGGGTGACAGCGGCCACAGCCGCTGCGACCGTGGGTCGTGCCTGCTCCTCCTCCGTTCCTGACCAAGTCGCCGATTCAGGCAGACCTACCTGGCTCCCTGACACCCCGGTTGTGGGGGAACCATGCACCGAGATCTTACCTGGGAGCACTTCCGCTCCTGGACCGGCCCCAATCTCACCTGCCTGTTCCCCTCCTGCAGCAACAGAACCCCGCTGTGAAATCTCTGGGGACCCCACATTTGCTGTGGTAGCCCCCACCCCACACACTGGTCCTCCCCCTGCAGCACCCTGCTCTCTGCTTATCCCTGCAGAGGGCAACAGATCCCAGCTCACAGGCTGGTTACTTGTAGAGGCATTGTCACACCTTTCTCTGACCCCCTCCCCTCCTGTCACAGCTGCAGCTGCGTGTGTGTCTATGGTGTCTGTGCAAGCAGAAATATCAGAGTTCACTCCCTCCTCCCTTACATCATTCATAGATAACACATTAACATTGTCCGGAGGCATGTCAATACTGGCTGAAGGTTCAGCCCTTGGTTGGGGCCCAAACTGGGAGGTTATCTGCCCCAAATCTGTCCCAAGTAGCACGTTTGCAGGGATCCGATCAGTTACCCCCACCTCCCTCACCCCTCGCCCTGCGCCCCAGTCCACATAAATGTCAGCAACAGGCAGCGCCGGGTCAGTGCCTCCAATCCCGGAGACAGCGAGGGTTTTTCCAGGGATCAAGTCTTGGGGGGACACCATCTCAGGCCGCACCAGAGTCACCTCCGAGGCGCTGTCTCGCAGTCCTATGGTCACCGACCGGCCGACGGTGACAGGTTGGAAGCTGTCCAGGGACCTACCACCACCCCCACCCACACAATACACCTTGGGCGGCCCTTGGGACGGGGACGGAGCCGGGGCCTTGGGACGCTGAGGGCACATGGCCTTGAAGTGTCCAGGTAGGTTGCACTGGTGGCACCGTCTTGGCTCTGCCACGGGCCTGGAGAGGGGAGTTGAGGGGGACACCCCCTGCAGTCTAGGGGCAGGTGGGGCAGTCGCAGAATTCATCTTACCCCCTCTCCAGGTGCTGCTGGTGGCCGCTCTCCTGGCCTCAGGGGCCCGGTTGTTGGTGTAGTCATCGGCAAGGGCAGCTGTAGCCGTGGACCCCTTTGGCTTCTGGTCTCGGATGAACTGGCGGAGATCCTCAGGGCAGTTCCACAAGAGTTGCTCCGTGATGAACAAGTCCAGGATCTCCGGTCCGGTGGAAAGCTGCAGGCCTTGGGTCCAGTGGTCGGCAGCTCGGGCAAGTGCCCGCCGGTGGTCAGCCCAGGAGTCCTTTGGTCCCTTCTGTAGGCTCCGGAACTTCTTGCGGTAGGACTCTGGAGTGAGGTTGTACTGTTGGATCAGGGCCCGCTTGATGGTGTCGTAGCCCTGATCTGCCTCAGCAGGCAAGTCCCCAAGGATATCCAGGGCCTTGCCCCTTAAACGGGGGGTCAGGTATTTGGCCCACTGGTCCTTGTCCAGATGGTGCTGCAAGCAAGTCCGTTCAAAAGCAGTCAAGAAAGAGTCCAAGTCTCCATCCTTCTCCAGCACTGGGAAGTCCTCAACACGGACCTTTGGAAGTTTGGTGTCTTGAAGGTCACGTGTGGCTGATGAGGGCCGGAGCTGAGCTAGCTGCAGCTGGTAGTCACGGTCTGCCTGTCGCTCTCGCTCTTCACGCGCTGCCTGCCGCTCTCGCTCCGCAGCCTCACGCTCTGCGTGCCGCTCTGCCCTGCGCTCTGCCAGGAGTTCCTTGTAGCCCTTCTGGTCTCCAGCCTGGAGAAGGGCCATAGCCATTTGAAGAAGGCTATCCGAGCCTCCCAGGCTCGGTGGAATGGCACGTGGTGATCTGCGGCACGCTGCGGAGCCTGGTGATTCACTGTCCCTTTCAGAGCGGAGGGCTGGCATCTGGCTCGTTGAGGAACCTTGGGTGAGCTCCTCCTCATCTTGTCCAGCAGTGCCAGGTTGCGCAATGTCCTCGGCAGAACGGTTTTCTGGCGTCGAGCTCCTGGAGGACTCGTGGGCAACCTCCTCATTGCTGTCCACAGCACCGTCCTCCCTCTCTTCGGCTCC
This sequence comes from Anomaloglossus baeobatrachus, assembly GCF_048569485.1. Classification (NCBI taxonomy): domain Eukaryota; kingdom Metazoa; phylum Chordata; class Amphibia; order Anura; family Aromobatidae; genus Anomaloglossus; species Anomaloglossus baeobatrachus. The sequence goes on along the minus strand of NC_134364.1, from coordinate 91,877,099 downwards.
TGCCTTAGCATTGGCCAGTTGCATAGCTCTGCTCCTGGTGCCATCAGCCATTCTTGCAGACTTTTGGTCACTGACACAGAACTGACACCTGATGCCTCCACACACCTTACAGTATCTGCACTCTGACACTCTAGTGTTGAGCTAGTCTGAAGACCCCAGCAGCCACAGCTGCTGCAGGCAGTCTTTAGTGTCTGGGAGTATGGGTCTCACACTCACACACACTATTATCTCGATCCCACCGCTATGCCACCAATATGTCACAAACCACCGGGGGGGTCACTCAGAAATCCCCCGCGCTGGCTACCAGTACGTCACAATCGGGGGGTAACAAGTGGGGGTCACCCCTCCTTTATACCTCCCGACCGACAGAGCACGTGATGCGCTCTCTAGCGCCCCTCTTATAGTCAGGCCAATTATGGAATTGCCCGACAATAAGCAAGGAGGCCGCTATACTACTTATGCCGATTATTGAAGGGTCCCCGGTGAGAGTAAGGTATATATTCCCCCGACCTCCGCGGGCGGAATATATAAAATCTCCCCGAATCTCACTGGCCTCCCCACAATAATCCTTGGCACAAACTCGCTGCCACCAACCGCTTCACGGTAACTATTAGCCGAACACACAGACGTGGGATTCAAGATCGAGATAACAGAACAGCCCAAGATTAATTATATAATTTAATCAGCCTAAAGCACACTAGAACTACAATATATACAATAGGGAATCTACAGAATATACATATGTCAGAGTACAGTTACAATCAAAGCATGGGTTACAAACAGGCATACACAGTTCCAGCAGTTACCTTGTTGCGTCTGGCCACAGGGGGGCGCTGTACCCAGGTTTCTAGGATCCTTCCCACAGATGTTTCCTACACGTGCCCCCAGCGAAAGAACCCTGGGAAATGGCCGAAGTAGGGTTATCAACCTGGGCAGATCCAGGTCCCCTCCTACCTTAGTGACCTCACAGGGAAGCACTGCCACTCCCCCTGCATGGATCAGAATTATCCAGCAAAGGGGATATTGGCCATAACTTTGCCTGGGAGCGTCGTAGGCGGACGCCAATGCTCTCATTGTGACAGTTATGAATTTAGCTACAGAACGAGGGGACTCATGACCTGTCTGCCAGTTCCCCATTGGCTGATATCACGCCTGGGGCATTTCCCAATGTCCTGCTCCCATAAAAAGGGGGTGCCGGCATCGTCCACATGCGGAGACACCATTTTTATGGTTGCCATATTTATCGGAAATATGGCTTGCGAGATATGAACCATTTTTTACTGGAGTCGTTCTGTCTAGCTAGTTCCATAGCCTTGCTAATGAGATACAACTCTTGTTACAGGGTGACGGCAGGGAGTCATCCTGTGTCCATTGTTCCCACACCACCTCATCTCCATATCACAGGACATGGCCATGGAGGTGTGAGTGGAACACTGAGAACAAGAAGGGAGGGGGCACTGCCAGGGAGTGATGAGGGATTATGACTGGAGTCATAATTCATCTTCATATCCCGGGATTTGCCTCACAATAAGTATATCATTAAAAATAAATGGCAAAAAGAAACAAAAAATGGAATACAAAGGATTAAAAAAAGAAAATGGAAATTTCAAGATAAGGTTTCAAATAACTATATATGAATTGTAGTAAAGGAGAGTAATTAAATATCTAAAAAATATATCAAATTCTTTGAAAACAATACTTGATATTGATAACATGTTAAATCTGACTGTAATCTTGGATCCTCATGATCGGTCAATCATATCATTGTCTTCATCTGTGAAATATTCGTTCTATCGTATTGCTTGGACATTTCCTCATCACAGTAAGATAAAATGGCATCCCAAATACAATAGCCCACACATTAAGTGTGAAAAAAGTGACCCTCCGTCTTTGAAACTGAAGACACTTTTGAGAACCCGTGTCGGGCTTGTCCATTTTCATCTCTTTGGACAATGAGTTACTGTTCCTTTAAATAATAATGCAAGAAAAAATATATATATATTAATATTTTGTGGTTTCTGGACACATTTTAGAATTTTCTTTTTGCGAGAGCAATAATTAGGCCTTTATTTGGAGGGGTCTTTGTTGCTGGGAATATGTCCCCTCAGTGTAGGACTCTCTCGGGCTGACCGGCATTCTGCGTGGACTCTATCGGAAACCCTTTCTCTGTGCTAATTACCATACTGTAAGCTCGCTAGGTGATAGGGATCTTCATAAATTTTGCAGTTGTCATAACATCTCCAAGCACTTAAGCATGTAATCTCGTTAATGAGGGTCAAGGACATTTTCTAATATAGTCCCGGAATTCGCCTCTTGCTGTTAACCCTTGAAGTTGGGTTTTTGTTTTATTTTTTGGGGGGGGGTAACTACTGAGTAACAGGTGATTAGATGTTATCAATTATTCATACCTTGTGTTCATAAGTGATTTTTTGTAAAAATGGAATATTGTGGAAAAATTTGTCTTGCTTTCTTCCTTTTTTCGGACATAAAAAAATACCATTATTAAACTGAATATTTTAGAATGATTTTTTTATATAATACTTAACTAACCAAAAGTATAGGCTGTGTTTATAAAACAAAAGAAAAATAATTGTAAAAAGTATAAAATTATTATTGATATTTTTATTTTGTTATAATAGCACATGCATTATTATAATTATTTATTATTATAGCGCCATTTATTCCATGGTGATTTACATGTGAAAAGAGGAATACATAAATTCAACTACAATAGTCATGAATAATTCAATGTACAGACTGGTACAGGAAAAGAGAGGACCTTGCCTGCAGGGGCTCACAGTCTACAGGGGATGGGTGAGGATACAGTAGGTGAGTGTAGAATTGGTCGTTCACCCGTATAGTGGAGTGAGGAAGATGGGCGAGGATACAGTAGATGAGGGCAGAGCTGGTCATGCAGTAGTATAGTGGACTGAGGATTATTGCAGGTTGTTGTCTTCTCGGAAGAGGTAGGTCTTCAGGTTCCGTCTAAAGTTTTCCACGGTAGGTGAAAGTCTGATATGTTGGAGTAGAGCATGGAGTAGAGTATGGGGGAGGCATGGGAGAAAACTGGTATGTGATTGTGGGAAGAGGAGCTAAGAAGGGAGTAGAGATGGAGATCTTCTGACGACCTTCCGAAGATTGGAGGTGATGAGCAGGTAAGTAGCGGGAAACTACAGTAGGTCACAGATGTATGGAGGAGACAGGTTGCGGATGGTTTGTATGTCATGTTTATGGTTTTAAACTGGAGTCTCTTGGCAAAGGGAAGCCAATGTAGGGATTGGCAGAGTGGAGAGTCCAGGGACTAGCAAGGGGAGAGGTGGATTAGTCGGACAGTAGAGTTTAGGATAGATAGGGGGGGTGCAAGAGTGTTTGAAGGGAGGCCACAGAGCAGGAGGTTGCAGTAGTATAGGCAGGAGATGATGAGAGCATGCACCAGTGTTTTTGCAGAATCTTGGTTAAGGAATCTACAGATCTTGGAAATGTTTTTGAGTTGGAGTTAGCAGGAGGTGGAAAGGGCTTTGATATGTGGCTTGAACGAGACAGTGATCTTGCAGGACTGGGGAGAGTGAGCAGCCATTGATTATGATAGATAGATCTGTTGGGGTTGTTGAGTGAGATGGGGTAAAGATGATGAATTCTATTTTGTCTACATTAAGTTTTAAAAATCGAGCAGTTTGGGCTAAAAAAAATATAAAAGATAAAAAGTATATATAATAAAAACCATGGTATTTAAATTTGTTATATTCACCTGCTTGGCACTTTTCGTGTTTTGCTACCTCACAACCTGGAATTTCACAGGTTTTGTTTTTTTTCTGAGGATGTGCATTTGGTCATGTAATGAACATGCCTACAACGATAAACGTTTGTTTTTCTTTTTATTGGGAAGCAAACAATAGTGAGGATTGAGCACTGCCATGCTCTGATGCTGGGTACTCATAACAAGCAGTTGGACATTTGGACTGGCTCGAATTGAGTACCCGAATATAATGGAAGTCAGTGTTGAAGATCTTCCAGAAAAATGCTCAAGTTCCTCATTGACTTCCATTATACTTGGTACACGAGTTGAGCCTTTCTGAGCATCCAACTGCTTGTTATGAATACCCAGCACTCGAACATGGTAGTGCTCGCTCATCACTAGCAAACAACAAATAGGACAAAATAACAGAAAATTTCAGTGTGCATAACTATTCACCGTAAAGCCAGTACTTTGTAGTGCCTTCTTTTGTGGCAATTACAGCTGCAAGTCACTCCAGATAAGTCTCAATGAATTTTCTACCCATTCCTCAAGGCAAAACTGCTTCAGCTCCTTCAAGCTAGATGATTTCCTCTAGTGAACAGTGACCTTCAAGTCTGACCACAGATTCTCAATTGGATTAAGGACTGCGCTGTGACTTGGCCACTCCAATACATTTACACATTTGCCTTTAAACCACTCGAGTGTTGCTTGAGCAGCATGTTTTGGGTCATTGTCTTGTTGAAAGCTGAACCTCCATCCCATTCACTGACAGACTAAAACAGGTTTGTCTCAAGAATACCACTTTATTTTGTACCATCCACTTTCCCCTCACCTCGGACTATTTTCCCTGTCTCTGCTACTGAAAAACATCCCCTAAGCATGATGCTGCCACCACCATGTTTCACTGTGGGGATGATGTTCTTGGTGTGATGAGCTGTGTTGGTTTGGTGCCAGACATAGCGTTTACCGTGGGGGCCAAAAAGGTCAATTTTTGTCTCATCTGATCACAACACCCTCCATATATTTGAGGAATCTCCGACATGTCAGTTGGCAAGGCTTTCATTTTTTGCCTGTAAGTAAAGGCTTATTACTGGTCACTTTTCCATTAAGGCCAGCCCTATGGAGAGTACGACTTATTGTGGTCATATGGACAGATACTCAAGTCTCTGCTTGGGAATACTGCAGCTCCATCAGGGTTACCTTTGGTCTCTGTGCTGCATCTCTGATTAATGCACTCCTTGCCCGGGCTGAGAGTTTTGGTGTGTGGCTCTCTCTTGGCAGGTTTGTTGTAGTACCATGTTCTTTCCATTTTATAATGGATTTGATGGTGCTCCGAGGCATCATCAGAGATTAGGATATTTTTTTAGAACACAGCCCTCACTTGTACTTCTCACTACTTTGTCTCTGACTTGTTTGGAGATCTCCTTGGTCTTCATGGCCTTGTTTGGAAATCTCCTTGGTCTTCATGGCGTTGTTTGGAAATCTCCTTGGTCTTCATGGTGTTGTTTGTAAATCTTCTTGGTCTGCATGGTGTTGTTTGGACATCTCCTTGGTCTGCATGGTGTTTGGTTAGTTGTGCCTCTTACTTAATGGTGCTGCAGTCTCTGTAGCCTTTCAGAAAAGGTGTGTATATACTGACAGATCCTGGAACACTTAGATTGCACCAGATAGACTTCTTTTCACTAAGTATGTAACTTATGAAGGTTATAGCTTGCACCACAAATGTCACTTCATAGCCAAAGTGATGAATACTTACGCACATAGCAGTTTTTGTTTGTTTTGTTCCATGAATATAATCTTTGCCTACATTTTTCTCCCTTGACTTCCCCAACTTAGACTATTTTGTGCTAATGCATGATACACAAATTGAATTTCAGAAATAAGCACAAGTTCTAATGTAACAAAATAGGTGAAAAGCCAAGTGGATGAAAACTTTTTCAAGACACTGTATATAACTAGCAAATGTAATGGGTTGTGTTAAAAAAAAATGTTCATTTGTAGTCTTCATGCAGAAACCTCTCCATTGTATAATGGTGTCTTTACACTTTCTGGGTGGTTAGTGTTAGGTGTTACGGTTAGTGTTAAAGGTTGAGGTTAGGGTTAGTGTTAAGGTATTAGGTTGAGGGTTTATGGTTAAGGTATACATTAAGGGGGCGTGTCCTGGACATGGCGGCATGAGGAAGCTTGTTCTCAGAGCTCCCGCGCCCATAACAGCAAACACTCATATCCCGCGGACCCCGCTCACCCAGGATGGCCCCAAAGAAGAGACCGGGTGGTGCTGCTGCTCCTGCCTCCCCCGTGGCGTGCCAGAGTTCACAGGGGAGTCTGAACAGGTTCTTGACGGCGTCTGGGCCTGAGCCACCGCTGGCGGCCCGGAGCAAGATGGCGCCGGCGGGCTCGCGGCTCCCTCCGGCGGGGGATTCCCCAGGTGCAGCCCGGCGCCCTCCCACAGCCAGCAACAAAGTACGGGAATCCAGCGGTGGGGAGAATCAGCGGAGGGAGCCGGCGTTGGGACCGAAGGGAGAAAGCCCATGTATGGAGGGCTGGAGGAGGGGGGGAACCGCTCAGCCTGCCTCACATCCTGTCACTATACATACCGTTGCGGAGGAGGCGGAGACCTCGGCCCCTGGGAGATTATGCGATCTGGGAATCCCTGCCATCCTTTGCACCCAGGGGACCCCTCCCCCTCTGGGGCGCACTGGGTCTCTGTCCTTAACAGACACCCTGCCCTCTGGCCCTCCACAAGAAGATATAAATGCTCTCAGAGAGCTCATCCTGGCCCTCCCTAGCAAGAAAGACCTGGAGGATGTAGTGGCTAGAATTGAATCCTCCCAGCAGATGGCGCTGTCCACCCTGAGAGAGGAAATGGTGGTGCTGGAGGCCAGAATTGAGGCTACGGAGCAAGCACAGGAGTCCCTGGAGAGCAGGATGGAGCGAATTGAAAGGGACTGTGAATCTTCCAATGCCCGCATCAGAGATCTAGCCCTGCTCCTGGATGACCAAGAAAACAGGAGCAGGAGAGACAACATCAGGCTGAAGGGTATACCGGAGGACTGGCCTCAGGATCTCCTGCGCACTAAAGTTCGGTCCATTTTTAAATGGTCACCGACCGTCCGCTTGAGGCTACCTACCTTTTTGACAGAATCCACAGAGTTGCCAGGCCAGGCCCCAGACCCACGTCCTCCTCCAGAGATGTGTTATGTCGCTTGCATTACTATGGAGACAGAGAAAGTATCCTACAGGGGGCCTGGGCACACGGCTCTGTGCAAATAGACGGAGCAACGGTAAAGTTATTCCCGGACGTTTCCAGCCGCACACTGTATATGAGACACCTGCTGCATCCTCTCTTGCTCAACATAAAAGAAGCAAACGCCTCCTATAGATGGGGCCACCCCTTCCACCTGATTGTACGCAAGGAGGATTCAGTGTTCTTGCTGAGGAGGCACTTGGAGCTTCCGAATCTCTTTGCCTTCCTGGATATACCAAGCTGCTCGGTCCCGGACTGCACGGCTTGGGAACCCCAGGCCTATTCGGAGCAGCGGAGGAGAAAGGGGGGCGCCCCCTGTGCTCAAAGTGAGGATCCGTGAGAACTGAGGCTACTCTCGGGCTAAGACTGAGCGGAGGCGTGCCTACAACTGAGGCAATGATGGCGGTGGCGGAGTCAAGGACTCGAGAGATGGGAGGGACTTCCGTGTGCCTACGCCTCTTCAAGAATGGTTTTCGGGGTGTAAGACCGGTTTTGCTGGACACAATGTACTGGGGGATGTTTAAAGCATTTAGGTTGGCGGATCATATGATGGTGGGCTACTGGGGGGGTTAATGTCTTCATGTGCTTATCCTGGGGGGTGGGGTTAGTGGGAGGTTATTTGGCGGACCCTTTCTTACAGTTTGGGAGGGGAATCAGCCAGCATTAAAAAGTAGGGCGCGGGTTTGCGCTCTGGCCGCGTGTCGGTTCGTGTCCCCGTTCTTCCCTCAAGTAGTCCCTGGGCTGGTCCCTGGCTCTACGAACAGTACATTAACTGTTTCTTTAGTTTCTGGCTCTCTTTCTGAGCTTCTTTCCTCTCTCCTTTCTATTCTTACATTTTTCTTCTCTTTCCTCTTCTTCCTCCTCAACCCACTCTTTCCCCCCTTCCTCCCTCCCCTTTTTTTTCCTCCACCCCTTTCCCAGGTTCCTGTGACAGAGCATGGCGAAACAAAAGCAGAACGAGCTACGAGTGGGCTCATTGAATGTCAAGGGACTTCATAGCCCGGAGAAACGCTCTATTCTATTGAACCTCCTATGGAGAAACCGAATCCAGGTCGCCTTCCTTCAAGAGACACACTACTGTGAATCCAGACCATACAGACTCTTGGATAGAAGGTACCCAATAGTACACCACTCACCCTCCCCGGATCCTAGATCGAGGGGCACAAGTATCTTGCTGTCTAGTACGCTCCCTTGGGAACTGTTAGACTCTCGTTCGGATGCCGAGGGAAGGTTTCTGATGCTCAAGGGACGCATTGTCTCCCAGATTGTCACCTTTGTGGCAGTTTATTTGCCTAATACAGGCCAGTGTACCACCTTGTTACGTTTCCTTGAGCAGATAGAGGAATTCTCAGAGGGCACTCTGATTCTGGGGGGTGACTTTAATGTCGTGTTGGAGCCGTCGAGGGATAGTTTAAAGGGGGTGCCCAGTCTCCCACAGATGGCACTGCGCCGGATGAGACGGGGACTACATGATCATCAACTGATAGACACGTGGCGATTGATGCACCCATCAGACAAAGACTTTTCATTTTACTCAGCAGTCCATAACTGTTATTCACGGCTGGACCCCTTCTTCCTCAAACACGGGGACCTTCATTCTCTGATGGACGCGTCAATTGAGTGCATATCCTTTTCTGATCATGCTCTGATTACAGTCACTATATCCCTCAACTGTCCCATCAGGAGACAGGGACAGTGGATGCTGAATACTTCATTACTTACTGACCAGGTGACGATGCGGGAACTGGGGGAGGCCTTGACTGAATACTTTGACAGTCACAGAGAGGGGGAGGTGTCTCCCAATATTGTCTGGGAAGCGCACAAATGCGTTGCGAGGGGACTGCTCATCAAACATGGCTCACGCTTGAAGAGGGAACAGGCAGCGGAGGTCACATCTCTCTTGGCCGATATAAGGGAGCTGAAAATAACACACAAGGGGTCTTTGGGAGGGGAGATAGGTGTCAGGCTGGGCAGGAAGAGGGAGGAATTGCCTACTTTACTATACCACAAAGCCAAGGGAGTATTAGCCAAGTGTAGGAGACACTTCGAATTCGGCAATAAGAGTGGTAGGGCACTGGCTCGTGCCCTGCGGACTGAGAGAGCAAGGGAATATGTCCCTAAAGTGCACACTTCTGGAGGGGGGTGGGCCACACTGCCAAAGGACATCGTGTCCGCCTTCAAAGATTTCTACTCCTCGCTTTACTCGATAGACGGGGGCGATCTGAGAGGCCCGGGGCGGAACTGCGGCAAAGCATACGGAAGTATATCTTGGATTCCGGGTTGAAACACTTTAAACCTGAGGAAGCGGCGGCACTTGAAAGGCCCATCTCCGAGGAGGAGTACTGGGCTGCAATCAAAAACTCCCCTACAGGCAAGGCCCCGGTCCCAGACAGTTTCCCCTTGCAATACTACAAAAATATGGGCGCTCTATTGCTCCACCCATTCCTCTCAGCTTTCAACAATATCCCAATTTGCGCGGAGGCCCCACTGCCGAGGGACTCCTTAGCCGCTAACATAGTAGTCATCCCTAAAGAGGGCAAAGACCCCTCCTCCTGCTCTAGTTATAGGCCGATATCCCTCCTTAACACGGACTTGAAGCTCTTTACTAGAATTTTATCAGATAGACTCTCCCCGCTGATTGGGGAGATTATTCACACGGATCAGGCAGGGTTTGTAAGGGGAAGAGAAGCAAGAGTCAACACTACTAAGGCGGTAAATCTAATCTATAAGGCTAAAAGCGGACGGGACACCTCTCATGCTCTTGTCGACTGACGTGGAAAAAGCGTTCGACAGAGTTAATTGGATATTCATGGAGGAGGTCTTGCGAGTAGTGGGGGTGAGGAGGATGATGTTCAGGTGGATTTGCTCTCTGTACAGTAGCCCATCGGCAACAGTCAAGGTGAATGGCCTCATTACAGACAGATTCCCAAATTCTTAATGGCACAAGGCAGGTCTGCCCCCTCTCGCCTTTGATCTTCATTTTGACCCTGGAACCCCTACTCTGTCGAATTAGAGGAAACATCAATGCATCGGGCCCTAGAGTTGCAGGCTCCAGTTACAAAATCGGGGCATATGCGGACGACTTACTCTTTTTCATAACTAATCCGCAGGTTTCCCTCCCCAATCTGTTGAGAGAGTTGGGAATCTACTCCTCTCTTTCTAACTTTAAAATCAACATGTCAAAGTCCGAAGCATTAAATGTATCTCTACCCCAAGAACAGGTAGTCAAGCTTCAATCCGCGTTCGGGTTTAGGTGGTCTAGCCATTCCCTGAGGTACTTGGGGTCCAGTTGGCGGCGGACACTAGCCAATTATACAAATTTAATTATTTCCCTCTCTTGCAATCCATTAGAACAGATTGCGCAAGTTGGGGGAAGGGCTACTTCACCTGGTTTGGGAGGTGTGCAATATTGAAGATGAATCTTCTTCCTCGGCTTTTATACCTCTTTCAGTCCCTGCCGATTCGGATTCCGGGTTCCTTTTTCGGGGATATGGCTTCGCTACATACTAAATTTATTTGGGCAAATAAACCGGCGAGACTTTCTCGTTCCCTTCTGTGCAGGCCTAAGAGCAGAGGAGGTCTGGGAATCCCTGATTTGAAAAAATATTACTGGGCCACTCACATGGTCAGGGTACTAGACTGGTGCCAGCACTCTAAGACAAAGGCATGGGTTGCACTAGAACAGAGTTTCTCAGACATACACCTCCCGGCCACTCCTTGGCTTTTGCACTTCTCCCCGACAAACTTGAAATTTCACCCACTTATTGGTGCCACCCTGGAATGCTGCTCGAAAAATGAGATTCGGCGACTTCTCCTTCCAGTGCCTTCCTGCATGTCGCCCATATTGGGGGACCCGGAGTTCCGTCCCGGCCTCTTGGACCCTGTCTTTCGGGGCTTGGCCCAGGGGGGTAGATTTAGAGCTTGTCACCTGGGAGGAGGGGGAGACTGGCTATCTCTTGCAGATATACGCAGTCTCCTGACTCCGGACTCCATGGGGAGCTGGAGGGCGAGGCAACTAAGGCATTTTCTGTGTTCCCGCCCCGGCTTCACTCAGTATGCAGGGCCCCCTACGAGGTTCGAAAAACTGTGTCTAGAGGGGGGTGTTCTACGGCTTTCACTCTCTTTAGTATACAACATGTTATCAGACCCAGGAGACTTGCCCCTTCCGGCCTACTTGCGGCAGAGGGAGAGGGATCTGGGGATTGCCCTAACTGACATGCAAAGAGACAAAATCCTACTATTAGCACATAAAACATCGATCAGTTCCAGACTGTTGGAGGCCAACTACAAACTGCTGGCAAGGTGGTACAGAGTCCCGACTAGACTGCATAGGATATTCCCCTTGGTGGACTCTACTTGTTGGAGATGCGGATTAGAGGAAGGTGACTATGTACATGTTTTCTGGTCATGTCCCTCTCTGCAGAGGTTTTGGTCAGGGGTGAGGCAGGTAATCAGACAGGTGACAGGGACGCAAGAGACACTGGGTCCGGAGTTGTTTTTGTTACAATTATCGGAGCTCCCGATCCCTAAATACAAGCGCTCTCTGCTAAGTTTCCGGGTTATGGCTGCCAGGTACTGCATTCCTCTTGGTTGGAAGTCTACTGCTCCCCACACGATGGCCCAGTGGGTATCAAGGGTCAACGACTTAATGCATATGGAGGGTTTGACATCCTCTCTTAATAACCGTCAAGAGGACTTCTACAGGACATGGCTTCCATGGATGGAGTTCACTTCCGCAACGGATCACACAAGTCTGCTCTCTGATCCACAGGAGTGTCCTGGAGGGATGGCGGCGTGATGCTCCGAGAGTCCCCCTCCCCCCCTTTTTTTTTTCTCTCCCTCTCTCCTTCTCCCCCCACTTCTTTTCTTACCTCACTTCCCGCTCCCCCCCATACTTCTCTCTTGTTCTTGTCATCTAACTTGCGCTATACACGTTTAGAATTTCTTTTTCTCTCTTACTGCTGTACGTTCTTCTTTCTTTGTATTGTGTTGGTTCCCAAAAAAACTAAAACCAGACCAGACTCGTTTAGATGGAAGATGGGATGCATAAGGGTACCGGTGGTCAGGACACATGTCATTGTTATGTCCTTGATAAACTCTATGTCGCTCCGTGTGGAGCGGAAAGTTTTCAATGTTACGAGTTGGTATTTAAAATAAAGAATTTGAAAAAAAAAGGTATACATTAAGCTTTTATGTCCAATTGTATTCTTCGTGAAGCACCACTTTTTCCATTGTATGATGGTGTGTTTATATTTTATGTGTGGTTAGTGTGAGGACTAGTGTTAGGGGTTGGGATTAGGGTTGAGGGTTCATGGTTAGGGTACACATTCAGTCTGTATGGCCAGTTGTAGTCTTCATGCCACACCTCTTCTTTCCATTGTGTAATGGTGTCTTTTATGTCTTCATGGGTGATTAGTGTTAGGTGTTAGGGTTAGTGCTAGGGGTTGAGGATAGGTGTTGGGGTTACTGTTAGGGGTTGGGGTTAGGGCTGAGGGTTTATGGTTAGGGTACACATTCAGCATGTATGGCCAGTTATAGTCTTCATGCAGCACTCCTTCTTTCCATTATATAATGGTGTCTTTACACTTCATGTGTGGTTCGAGTTAGATGTTAGAGTTACTGCTAGGGGTTGAGTGTTTGGGTTAGTGTTAGGGGTTGGGGTTAGAGCTGAGGGTTTATGGTTAAGGTATACATTCAGCGTGTATGGCCAGTTGTACTCTTCGTGCAGCACTCATTTCCATTGTATAATGGTGTCTTTACATTTCATGGGTGATTAGTGTTAAGGGTGTTTACATGCTGCAACATCACTAGCGATAGCTAGCGATGTCGTGCGCAATAGCACCCGCCCACGTCGCTGTTTCGTCATGGGTGTGATCGCTGCCGTAGCGAACAATATCGCTATGGCAGCGTCACACGCACATACCTGCTTAGCGACGTCGCTGGAGACACCAAACAATCTCTACTTTAAGGGGGTGGTTCGTTCGGCATCACAGCGGTGTCACTAAGCGGCCGCTCAATAGCAGAGGACAGGCGGAGATGAGCGGCCGGAACATGCCGCCCACCTCCTTCCTTCCTCATTGCCGGCGACGCAGGTAAGGAGATGTTCGTCGTTCCTGCGGTGTCACACATAGCGATGTGTGATGCCGCAGGAACGACGAACAACCAGCGGCATGCACCACCAACGATATTATGAAAAGGAGCGACGTGTCAACGATTTTTGACGTTTTTGAGATCGTTGATCGTCGTTCCTAGCTGTCGCATGCTGCGATGTCGCTAACGACGCCGAATGTGTGTCACAAACACCGTGACCCCGACGATATATCGTTAGCGATGTTGCAGAGTGTAAAGCACCCTTTAGGGTTAGTGTTAGGGATTTATGGTTAAGATATTCATTCAGTGTGTATGTCCAGTTGTTTTCTTGGTGCATTACCCCTTCTTTCCATTTTACGATCGTGTCTTTACACTTGATATGTGGTTAGTGTTAGGATTAGTGTTAGGGGTTGGTGTTAGGGATTATAGTTAAGGTATATATTCAATGTGCATGACCAGTTGTAGTCTTCGTCAAGCACCCTTTCTTTCCATAGTAGGTTGGAGTCTTTACACTCCATGGAGCGGCCATGTTGAGTCCCTTGTCGACGCCATAGTCATGTCTGACAGTAACATCCACTTAAACTTCCATCCTGTCAAATCGTAAAGAGGGTGATTGATCTTTCAAGGAATTCGAGAGGAAAAATCTCAAAAAATGAGGCACACCGTAAACAAATAATATCATAACGGGCCCTAATCGGCCAGACACTCAGACAATGGGAGCGTGCGTCCTATCCGTCATATCGTCATCAGAAGGTCAGCGGTGGCTACTTAGTTATCATTAGCCCGAGCCAATTTAATCTGTGCAATTGCTCATAAATCAAGCTAGACACTGAGAGGCCACCCGGTGCCCCTGCGCACACCCCGTACTGAAAGGCTGGCAATTCACATGTACTCCTTACCCCGGGATCGCATCCCTCCCCTGCCTGGATGCGGCTTCTCCCGCGGCGTATGCATTTCAGGCTGCTTTGGAAATATTAAGTGATGTCATAAATCACAACGACTGGGCCATCCATCACCGTGTCAGGCTGAAGATCAGGGTCATGGGGAAAAAAGATCAGGGGTCAAGCAGAAATAGATAGAGGTCAGAACAGTCAGGCATTTCTTAAAACAACTTATTTTATTTTGGTTACAAGACAAGACAAGACTCCAAGAAGAAGGCCTATTAAAGGGACAGGTGGCCGGGGTGACAGGTTGTCAATACCAAAGCAGGGAGAGGGTGTGCATATTCCACCGCCTCGATGTGACCAGAACACGTGCCAAAAGCAGAGGAAAATATTTCCTATAAGCGCAGAATAAATGGAAATCTATACACACATATTCAAAGAGAGCCTACCCTCGAAAATAAAAACAGGTGCCTGAATGACAAATTGCAGATGGAAAAAGACCAGCAGGTCAGCCCAGATCCCAAGTGTCCCATCTGACCCTAAATATAATACATTTCTGTACAGAAAACTGAAAATTCTAATAAATCACCATTCAACACTATATGCACTGTACTAGCAAAGTATACAGCTCTATGGCAGGTATGTAGTACTATATACATGCACTATACTCTATATCACTATATGTTTGCACTATGGATTTGTATAGTACTATGGATCTGTACAATGTACTGTATGGCAGTATATGTGTGCACTATCTATCTGTACAGTACTGTATGACACTATATGTTTGCACTATGGATTTGTATGGCACTATATATGTGCATTAAGGATCTGTACAATGTACTAGTTGGTGGTTTATTTGTGCAGTATGGATTTATACAGTACTATATGGCACTATATGTGTGCACTATGGATTTCTAAAGTAATGTATAGCACTATATGTGTGCAGTATGGATTTTTACAGTACTGTATGGCGGTATATGAATGCACTATAGATCTGTACAATGTACTGTTTAGCAATATATCTATCCGCTATGGATTTGTAAATTACTGTATGGCACTACATGTGTGCATTAAGGATTTGTACAGTACTGTATGGCGGTCTGTATGGCAGTATGTGAATGCACCATAGATCTGTAAAATATACTGTATGGCACTATATGTGTGCACTATGGATTTTTACAGCGTTGTAAGGCAGTATATGTATGCACTATGGATATGCAGAATGTACTCTATGGCACTATATATGTGAACCATAGATCTGTACAATCTACCATATGGCAGTATATTTATACACTATAGCTCTATATAATGTACTGTATGGCGAATTATGTGTGTACTATGGATTTTTATAGTACTGCATTGTGGTGTATATATGCACTATGGATCTTTACAATGTACTGTATGATACTCTACAAAGAACTTTATGGCACTATATATGTGTAGTATGGATCTTAATAATGGACTGTATGGTGGTTTATATATGCGCTATTGATTCGTAAAATATACTGTATGTTAGTATTTGTATGCAAAATCCTCAGAAGCAGTCAGGGATGCAGGACCATCTCTCCAGTCATCCTCTGTCTGATTGTGATGGCCTTCTCACCAGGATGACCCCCACTTTCAGCATGGGTGTATCAGTCAGAGGTTGCCTCTCAAGATTTCTTGAAGTTATCTTATTGAATTGTTTGTCCCATCATCTGTATTCTAAAAAAAAGAGTAAAGTCTCATCTGCCAGCGCTGACGGGAAAATGCTCCTACAACCCACCGATCATGTACAGCACGGGGATGGTTTGGGTTCTGTGTAATGCAGCTGATACTTTGTTGCAGTGACCAAGATTTGCGATATCTCTGATCCTGGCTACTTGAAAACATTAGGAAAATACTGTGTGGCTGCAGGGGAGAAAGTGATGTTATATTTTCTCTGCAGCCACTTAAGGGTGCTTTACACACTGCGACATCGCTAGCGATTGCTAGCGATGTCATGAGCGATAGCCCCCACCCCCGTCGTTGCTGCAATATGTGGTGATCGCTGCCGTAGCGAGCATTATCGCTACGGCAGCGTAACACGCACATACCTGTTCAACGACGTCGCTGTTGCTGCCGAACAATCCCTCCTTCAAGGGGAAGGTGCATTCGGCGTCACAGCGGCGTCACAAAACGGCCACCCAATAGCAGAGGAGGGGCAGAGATGAGCAGCCGGAACATGCCGCCCACCTTCTTCCTTTCTCATTGTCGGTGGACGCAGGTAAGGAGATGTTCGTCATTCCTGCAGTGTCACATATAGCGATGTGTGATGCCCCAGAACGATGAACAACCAGCGGCATGCACCATCACCGATATTATGAAAAGGAGCGACGTGTCAACGATCAACGTTTTTTGCCGTTTTTGCGATCATTGATCGTCGCTCCTAGTTGTCACACACTGCGATGTCACTAATGACGCCGGATGTGTGTCACAAACACCGTGACCCCAACGATATATCGTTAGCGATGTCGCAGCATGTAAAGCACCCTTTACGGTCAGTTATCGGGGCAGTGAGAGAGCTATAAACATTCCCCTTGCTTCTTATACCGAGATGAAATGACGGCCTCCTATGCATGAGCGCAAAGATTAGGGCTAGTTGGCTGTATTACACAGCTGACACCTGACAAGCATGGAGGCACACCTGATGATGGAAAGGGGGACTTTTCTTTAATGTTTTTTGGGTCAACACTTTACAATGATGAGTAGGACTATTAAGGATCATGGATAAAAAGGATGTAATAAAAACCCTAAAAACAAAAATAGGTCCAGAGGAGAATTGATGCAAAACGGGACATTTTGGAAGCAACGGTCAGTTCTCCACCCACAATGGGATCGGGAGAAAAAAGGGCGAGAGATAAAAAGCTATGCCACAAAGAAACACGACTATAAAGTAGGAGAGATCCTACCGGAGGCGACCAGGAGACATATTGAGAAACAAAAGGAATTAACAGACAGAGCCTCTGGGATGCTTTGAAGTTAACCCTTGCCGTCAGATGTTTGCAGCGTCTGCGCGGTACAATATACTTACAGTGACCATGAATTGATGTGGTTGACCCCCGAGTATTCTTCACCCTCAAAGCTGATGTCCCTGGACTCCTCTAAGGCTTCCATACACAATGGCCGATGAGATCACCAGAGGAAGGCGGCACAATGGCGAGGTGAGATCTCGCTCCTGACACAAGAAGCTTACTCTCTAACCTCCCTGAATAATAATTTTCAATTTTTTTATTTTCGGTGCTCAAAATATTTTCTTATTTTTTTTTCGATTGACTCATCATGTTTAAATTTTGGGGACAAGGAGAGGAAAACAATGGGATTTGCATTGAAAACCAAAACAGAAGCTGCGACTAGACCTAGCGAGACCGGTGGCCCTCGTAGAGGCAAAAAAAGGATTTGTCTGCATCTGGGTTCTATTTTTTTAATTATCGCCTTAGTCCCAATTGAAGAGCGGATTGACATTAAAAAGGTGCCCGAGCTAATTACGCCTCATTATTGGCCAGGATTAGACTATGCCTTACTTACTTCGAACATCAGCGGGGCGGAGGGAGGAGCGGGGTTATTCCAAAAGGCTCCGTATTCAGAGGGAGGAAAGAAAGGACTGTTTTTCTGACTGGGGAGGGCCAGCCCGCATGGGGCCTGTTCCTTATGAATCGCCGAGCTTGGTAATTAAAAGAAGTGTCACACTGTGAAACTCTTCACAGGATCAATAGTAATGGAGACCTCCCTGTAAAGCTCGCCCGCCCGCCCCTCACCCTAATACACAGAATCCCTCTTTATGAGCTGCAGTGATGGACAGGAGCAGGGCAGGCGGCTCTCCCCGAATACTCCGCACCCTGATGGGGCTCATTGGCCCCAGACTCCATTAGTGTGTGACACTATTAAAACACAAACTCCATTCAGTGACGTGTCCCCGGGAGAAACAGCTCCAGAACGTGATATGGAAGAAATGGCAGCAGGGGGAATTGGAGGCAAGGGGCAAAAAAAAAAATCAGATTTTATTTTTGAAATTTTAGAAAAATTGTGATGGAATTATTTTAAATTCTCTAAATCTATTTATCTATTTAGAAAAAAATAGATTCTTATCAGCACTCCAATGGCAATCAGTGAAAAAAGTGAACACAGAGAAATGCGACATTTTAGCTCCTCTTTTAATGCCTTTCTCAAGCATTATTTTTCTATTATCTATCTATTCATCTATCTATCTATCTATCTATCTATCTATCCCTCTGTCTATCTATATATCTATCTATCTATTCCTCTATCTATCTATTCCTCTATCTATTATCTATTTATCTATCTATCTATTATCTATCATCTATCTATTATCTATTTATGTATCTATTATCCTTCTATCTATCTATTACCTATTTATCTATTATCTATCTATATTATCTCTATATCTATCAGTTATCTATCTATTATCTATCATCTATTGTCTGTCATCTATCTATGTATTATCTATCTATCTATCTATCCCTCTATCTATCTATCTATCATCTATCTATCTATAAAAAAAAAAAAAAAAAATCGAAAAGCACCACTTTTGCAGATACTAGGTGCCATCCCTTACCACAACCTTCCAAAAAGTTGTACAATATATCCAGAAAAAGCAAAGGCAGCTCTCCAGTTTTTTGGCGAGAAAAAGTGGACTTTATTGAGCCCAGTGGAACGCTACCTTTGCTTTTTTTCTGGATGTCTATCTATCTATCCATCTATCTATCTATCTATCTATCTATCCCTCTATCTATCCATCTATCTATCTATCTATTATCTATCCATCTATTATCTATCTAATTCATCTATCCATTTATCTATCTATCTATTATCTATCTCTCTATTATCTATCCATCTATCTATTATCCATTTATCTAACTGTTATCTATCAATCCATCTATCTTTTAGCTATCTATTATCTGTTTATCTATTCTTCCATCTATCTATTATCTATCTATCTATCTATTATCCATCTATCTATCTGCCGCCTATCTACTGATAGGTATCAGTTACAGAACATGTATTGCTGTACACATGATATATACGTACAGAACAATGTAATTACTTTACAAGACAGAAGTAGGAAGGGTAAAACTCTTTCCAGTCTTCGTAGACATTTTTCTATGACATTCTACTTCCAGGCAAAAAGTTCAGCGTCCTTTCTTACCCTGTCTGCTCCATAGGAAATCCCGGAGAATGACAGGTCTAATTTATTAAATTTCCATCTGCCTTCGCCCCCTTGTGTATACAAGTTAGTTGCTTCTCCGTGCCATGCCAGCTCTCTACATGAAAACCTCCTGACATTTATTTCCACCCAATCTCTGTCAGCTAGCCCTCTGTTTAACAAATTACCGGACAGGCTCTCACCGCCGGCGCTGGGCGGATGATTTCCAAGTCACCTGCTACAGCTGCTTTCTTCATCGTCTTACACATCCAATCTACAAGGTTGTTGTGAATGTAAATGAAATAATTATTACTTTGTATAGAACTCCTTAAAGGGAATGTCCACCACTGACTTTAGGTCTAAAATTCTGTGCAGAGAAGCCTTCTAAGCTTTCTTTATAGTGTTCGGAGATCAGTTTCATGATACAGAGCTCAAAATCGTCTGTAGAGACATAGATTTCAAACTTTTTAGCTTCCTGCGTCCTCCAGAAGAGGGAACTCAGGTTGCACACTGCATACTTAATTCAATCGAAGCTCTCTGTATTGGTGGGTTTGGGAGTTTTATCATTTATATCCGTGCTTTATCTATACTTTCTTGACCTTGTCACCCAGTCTGCATACTGAGATGAACCACGGCTCATATAATACACTGATATACTCGTATTGCAGTATGGAAAAGTATCTTCCTATATTTATTATCAATCAAGGACACCATTAATCATGACTAAATCCCAACTTCTACTCTCTGAAATGCAGTCCCAAATGCTTCGCTGTTCCTTCAGGGAACAAACTGCTTCTGACTTATTTTAACTCATCAGTCCAGAGCACCTTATGCCATTTTCTGCACCCTGTTTCCTATGTTGTTGGGCGTAGCTGAGTCACTTTGATTTTGGCTACAATTCTTCCGAGAAGACCACTTCTGAAAAGACTTCTTCAGACATTAGACGTTGTAGCTAGTCCCACTGGTTTCTGCCAATTCTGAGCTGATAAAGGCAGTCAATAGAGGAAGAGATGTTAAAAACTGTCTTGCCATTATAGGAAACAATAGTAGATTCCTGGGAAAGTAATATTTGATGCGTTTCGTTTCGATACTCAGGACAATCACAAGCAAAATCCATTCACGTTTTCAGGCAATTGCCTCCGATCCTTTGTCATCTTCACAGATATATAGTAGCAAATAACTTGGTAATTATGAGCCACTTATTGATTTGAAATAGAAATAGCAAAATTAAGTGGCTAAAATATAACCTTTATTCAGGAAATTATACAAAACCTATAAAGATAGGTATGTAACCATAAGCCCCTCTTGGGCTCTTTATAGGTTTTATATTATTTCCTCAATGAAGCTTATATTTTAGCCCCTTAATTTTGCTACTTCTATTACATCTTCACAGATAAAACCCTATTGCGCTTGTCTCCCTCATCTTTGGTTCTGAGATGATGGCACTGCTGGACATCTTCTGATTTCAAAAGGAAGTAACATAATGTGTCTTTATCTGTTGCACTAAGTTTCCTTGGCCGACCACTGCTGTGTCTACAGTC
This sequence comes from Anomaloglossus baeobatrachus, assembly GCF_048569485.1. Lineage (NCBI taxonomy): Eukaryota > Metazoa > Chordata > Amphibia > Anura > Aromobatidae > Anomaloglossus > Anomaloglossus baeobatrachus. Next base: position 91,856,416 of record NC_134364.1, on the reverse strand, counting down.
TTTAATGTTGCCTATTCTTGGCATTTTTCAAAAGACCTTGAACAACACATCTGGAAACCCCAGTCTGCTTTGCTTGGGAGACTCCTTACTGATGCAGTATAACTACCTTGTGTCTAGTTACTTAGCTCTGTCTTGCCATTGAATGAAACTGTTTTCCACAATTTTACATTTGTAGCAGAATTTGTCTGTTCCTCATCAATTTTTAAGCCTCCTACACAGCTGTTTCTGTTTCAGTTAATGACTGTGTATAGAAAAATTATGATCTTCATCACCTGTTTGGTATAATCTGTTAGTTTTACACCTGACTATAATCCTACAAAATCCATGTGTATGTGTACCTAGGATTGATGAAGGCATAAAGTGGTCACCAAGTATTGATGGGATTTAGATTTTTCTTTTGTTCATTAACTTTCTAAAAAATAACCTATTAACTCTTCTATTTTTTAAAACATTCTTAATTGACAGCATTTTTTCCAAACCTGCCTTAAACCTTTGCACAGTACTGTAGATTAGTGGCTCCTTTGACCAACTTCAGAACAAGGCCGCCCTCACACAGGGGGCACAGATTATCACCAGGGACCGCTGTATATAAGAGAGCTGCTCATTATAAGGTCTTTTAATTTAATAAGGATATTTCATTTCCTTCAGACCTTGGCGGAGCTTTGCTTGAAGAAGGTTCACTGACCCTCGCGTCACAAGATAGAACAGAAATACTCTGTTCTATCAAGCACCATCAATAGACTTCTCTCTTCACAGTCTACAAGCTGGTCCAAAGAGGATCATACATTGTAGAAGGACCTCCGGGACACCAGGGGATATTCATGTAAGACGAGATGTAAGAGCTGGGAGTGCGTCTCCTAAAATTACTTGTTTATAAACTGTGAATAGAAAGAAAAAAAATTGAACACTAGATGTGGATTGATCGGAAAGTTCTGGTCTAACTGGTTGGTCCTCAATGGCCACCAACTGTAGACATCATTGTTGACCATTATGTTACACCTCATTAAGTAGGTCCACCTGACAGATCCATGTTGTCACCTATAGCTAGATCTTTAATATCTATCATATCAAGATCTTCCGTAAGTTGGCATAACTGCTGAATAGAATAGAAATTAGATTAGAGAACGGATGAATATCACAGACCAAGGTCGTATCCATGGGGCCAAAAGTTTGAAAAAGAGCCCTTCTTCACCATAATCACTGTTAACATTATATTCAGTGCATAAAAATCTTATGATTATTTAATTCCCTAGATGCACAGGGATAATACACACAGTGATATCACAGTACGGGAATAATGCACACAGTGATGTCACAGTACAGTGATAATGCACACAGTGATGTCACAGTACAGCGATAATGCACACAGGGATGTTACAGTACCGGAGTAATGCACACGGTGATATCTTAATATAGCAATAATTTACATAGTGAGGTCACAGTACAGAAATAATGCACACAGTGATGTCACAGCACAGAGATAGTGTACACAATGATGTCTCAGTACAGGGATACACACACAGTGATGTCACAGTACAGGGATAATGCACACAGTGATGTTACAGCAGAGGGATGATGTCATAGTACAGAGATAATACACACAGTGATGTCACAGTACAGGGATAATACACTCAGTGATGTCACAGTACAGGGATAATACACACAGTGATGTCACATTACAGGGATAATACACACAGTGATGTCACAGTACAGGGATAATACACTCAGTGATGTCACAGTACAAAAATAATACACACAGTGATGTCACAGTACAGGGATAATGCACAAAATGATGTCACAGTGCAGGAATAATGCACACTGATGATTAGAGTACAGAGATAATACACAGTGATGTCACAGTACAGGGATGATGTCACAGTACACGGATAATGCACACAGTGATGTCACAGTATAGAAATAATACATACAGTGATGTCACAGTACAGAAATTGTACATTTTGTAGCACATGCAATTGAAATTGGGACTTGCCGACATTTGCAGAGTAACATTGCTTTACAACTCACCTAAAAAAAACTGCTGTACAACAACGTCAGCCCCTGGGATTGGTGATTTACATTACTAAATAATACCGTTCTCAATAATCTGATTTATCTGAATGCTTAAGATGTTATTAATCTGTTTATGAGGTTTACTGCTGACATGATTGTCAGTCCGGAGGGATTTGTAGACGGACGCAACATAAACAGGGAAATTAATGTAACAGTAAATGTAAATTATGAATCTAATTTTACTGCCATATAGTGATCCTTCATGGAAAGGTATTTTAAGGCGTCTCCTAACTATCTTTTCAGATGGGTCCCCTAACAAAAGGCTGACCACATTGTGTCCTCTAGGAATCATCTATAAGCTTTGAACGCTCATCATTGGTGAAAATTCAATTTCTCTACAGCTCCCCGACAGGAGAAATGAGGTATTACAAGGTTCACATTAAATTCTATGCACTGTGTGTAATTCAGGGCAATATGAGTCCTCCAAATCAAAATCATTGTTTATGGCTAATAGATGAGGGTCCTGGACCCCCGTCTCTATTAATTTAGGACTCTTTAAGAGGGTTTGTAGGATATTTTTATCCTGGAAATACGGACTATGACCCCAACTAGTGACTTCATACTGTATATTGAGCACACTGACATCACTGAATGTGGATAACATCATTGTCTGTCTCTGCGGTTTTCAGATAAGTAATAGTCATATATACTGCCAAATCTGAAAGTGGCGGACCCGGCAAAGCTAAAAAGAAACTCCAAAGTATGGCTAATTTTCATTCCCTTTTAGTAAATCAGAAGCCTTCCCTTATCTGAGAGAACAGCAGAGAGGCTTTGTCCTCATTCAGTAGACAATTAGCTTTGTTTATGTGATTGGAGGGGTCCTTGTGAGTATGGCCCCGGGAAAATGGCCACGTCAATCAATCAGGAGTCAAGGGGGTTTGAGTGGCTCAGAGCTGCCGGGAGGTAATTGGGGAGGGGGTGTCAAATGACAGCGAGGGCGTCGTGCCAGTCCTATACACAGGGGGACTACTTAACAAGAAATTCAGGCCGTCATTAAACTCCGATACAAATGTAACCATGGCTGTACGAAGAACTACGGAGTATCTGTCTCTCTACATTATATCACAAAAGTGAGTACACCCCTCACATTTTTAAAATATTTTATATCTTTACATAGCACAATACTGAAGATATGACACTTTTGATACAATGTACAGTATAGTCAGTTGTATAACAGTGAAAATTTGGTGTGCCTTCTAAATAACTCAACACGCAGCCATTAATGTCTAAACCACTGGCAACAAAAATGAGTACATCCTAAGTGAAAACTGCCAAATTGTGGCCTTGGTGTGAATATTTTGTGTGGCCTCCATTATTTTCCATCAGTGCCTTAACTCTCTTGGATATGGAGTTCACAGGAGCCGCTGGATTCTCTTCCATCCTTCATGACGACATCACGGAGCTGGTGATGTAAGAGACCTTGCTCTCCTCCACCTTCCGTTTAAGAAGGGTCCACAGATGTTCCATAGGGTTTAGGTCTGGAGATGCTTGGCCAGGCAAGCACTTTTACCCCCAGTTTCTTAAGCAAGGCAGTGGTCGTCTTGGAGGTGTGTTTGAGGTCACTATCATGCTGGGATATGGGAGGGAGGGGATCATGCTCTGCTTCAGTATGTCACAGTACATGTTGGCATTCATGGTTCCCTCAATGAACTGTAGCTCCCCACAGTTGGCAGCACTCATGCAGCCCAAAACCATGACCCTCCACCACCATGCCTTCGTGTAGGCAGGAAACACTTGTCTTTGTACTGTTTACCTGGTTGCCACAACACATGCTGGGCACCATCTGAAACAAATAAGTTTATGGTCTCATCAGACCACAGTTCATGGCTCCAGTAATCCATGTCCTTAGTCTACTTGTCTTCCGAAAACTGTTTGTGGCTTTCTTGTGTATCATCTTTAGAATAGGATTCCTTCTGGGATTACTGCCATGCAGACCAATTTGCTGCAGGGTGCCGCATATGGTCTGAGCACTGACAGATGGACCCCCACCATGGAAGTGCTGCAGCAATGCTGGCAGTACTCATACGTCTGTTCTAAAAAGGCAACCTCTGGATATGACACTGAGCTTGTGCACTGAACTTCTCTGGTCAACCATTGCGAGGCCTGTTCTGAGGGGATCCTGTCTTGTTAAATTGCTGTATGGTCTTGGACAACATGCTGCAGCTCAGTGTCAGAGTGTTGGCAATCTTCTTATAGCCTCAGCAATCTTTATGTAGAGTAAGAATTCTTTTTTTCAGATTCGCATAGAGTTCTTTGCCACGAGGAACCATGTTGAACTTTCAGTGACCAGTATGAGAGAGTGTGTGAGGGATAACACCAAATGTAACACACCTGCGCCCCATTCATACCTGAGACCTTGTAACACTAATGAGTCAATGACACCGGGGAAGGAAAATAGCACATTGTGCACAATTTCGCCATTTTCACTTAGAGGTGTACTCGCTGAGTTATTTAGAGGGCACCAAATATACCCTGTTATACAAGCTGCACATTGACACTGTACATTGTATCACAGGGTCAGATCTTCAGTGTTGTCCCATGAAAAGATATAATAAAATATTTACTTAAATGTGAGAGGTATACTCACTTTTGTAATATACTGTATCTCTAATATATAAAGCTGAATGTATGTATGTGTGTATGTATGTATGTCCGGGATTGGCATCTGCACCGTCGCAGCTACAGCCACAAAATTTTGCACACTCACACTTCTGGACCCCGAGAGCGTCATAGGCTATGTTTTGAGGGGAAATGTTAACCCCGCGCTTTACAGTTATTCACCAAAAAACCTGCCTCCATTAAAGCGAATGGAGCTGGGAGCCACAGTGCAGCCAGAACTTCAGAAGAATGCGCAGCCACGCCCTTATATGGAATGTTGGCGTGTCACAATGCAGCCAGGGAAAGAGACAGACACAGACAGGGCAAGAAACAGACATAGACAGGGTAAGAGACAGACACAAAGAGACAGACACAGACAAAGAGACAGACTGACAGGGAAAGAGACAGACAGGGAAAGAGAGGGAAAGAGAGAGACAGGTTAAGAGACAGACACAGAGAGGTAAAGATAAGAGACAGACACAGACAGGTAAAGAGACAGACACAGACAAAGAGACAGAGACAGACAGGGAAATAGAGAGGGAAAGAGACAGACAGGGTAAGAGACAGACAAAGACAGGTAAAGAGACAGACAAAGAGAGACACAGGGAAAGAGACAGACAGGGAAAGAGACAGACAGGGAAAGAGACAGACAGGGAAAGAGACAGACAGGGAAAGAGACAGACCGGGAAAGAGACAGACAGGGAAAGTGACAGAGATAGACAGACAGGGAAAGAGATTGAGACAGACGTAGAAAGAGACAGTCAGAGACAGACAGGGAAAGAGACAGACAGACAAAAAGATAGAGAGAGACAGAGAGATATATACAGAGGGGGAGACAGACATAATTACATTTATATCTATTTGTTCTGTGGTTTTTGTGTGCAGAATACATTTTTGTTAATAGATTCTATTATGTTAACAGCAGTTATTAACCCGGGCGAAGCCGGGTAGTACAGCTAGTTTATTATACAGATGATATCTATCTATCTATCTATCTATCTATCTATCTACCTATCCCTTTATCTATCTATTATGTTGATCACTGCTGGTTCCTTGTATTAGACTTTCAATGTTATTTATTATTTTTCCAATAGAGCAAATGAAGAAAATCCTGTGTCTTTAAAAAAAATATATATATTTTTTTCATTTATTAATTTTCTTAATATATATACATTGGCTGAAGCCCCGCACCTTCTGGTCACATGAGTATGACCTCACATAGGTCCTGCTAGGTCAATTGTATAATACTTGTGGTAATTCTAACAGGGGGAGGGGATAACTATGAATTATCCCCCCAGATGTTATCTGATCCTCAGCTGCTGTCACTCAACAAGCAGCTAATTTTATAAACGTTACTTTCTTGGATTCTGGTGATTGGTTCCCTTTAAAATGGACAGAGCTGTATCTGGTAAAAATCAGAATATACATTATTTAATTAATTTATTAATTTAGTATAATTAAGTAAATAGAAATACGGTAAATATAATATGCAATTTTAATAATCAGGTATAGTGATCAACTCTCCAACATTCCCCCCAAATATATGTAAGTTAGATTTAAAATTGAATAATAATCTAATATATATTTATTAAAGCCACAATATTTGGTAGTAATGATCATTCTAGAAATATATCTAGATATAGTTATCAGCACATTATTGTGATGGCTGCATCATACATTCTCTGCACCACCCCTGATCTTATATATGGGACTGTATCATGGATATGCATCTATGGATCATCTTTAATTGCCTCCTGATGAACCATTCACTTGGGGAAACACGTTGAGGGGGAGACATACCTCATTCATCTTAGATGGCTACTGTTTACAAACGGAATAACCTGGATACGTGACATCTGTAATATATGATCTTCGGATGAACAATGGACTGTATATTTATTATACCTATTTATGCGGCTCTATACTCTGTATAAATTGTACTGCATTGGATTCATCTTACAGTCAGTAAGTTAAGTCCTGCTCTGGGATATAAGATTGTCCTTTTCCTTGTATTTGTTACAGTGCCTCAATTTTGAATTGTATCAATTTGTTAAAATTTTGTTCTCTCTTACCTTGTCCCAGACATTCAGGGCCAAGAAATTGATATCCTAACCCATTTACTGGGACAAATTTGTATTCAATATTTGCATTTGTCTTACCATAGTGTGATTACCACTTGTTGGTTTTATATTTAATAAATATTTGTTATGGGGAAAAAAATATTTTTGTTATTTTGAACCATATATATTTCCCTAGACCTTGAGTAATTTCTGATACTGCATCATACATTATTATCAAGGATAGATTGATAAGGATAGACAGATAGATAGATAGATAGAAGGATGGATAGATGGTAGATAGATGATGGATAGATCGTAGATAGATGAAGCATAGATGGATAGTGTCATGAGGGACTATGGGGAGAGTGGGAACCCAGGCCCCTAAGCTGACCCTCAAGCTTGGGGACCCTGTTCTATTCCTATTCTCAGCAAGACCCCTAATGGTGAGGATGTCTGAGTCTCCTTTATGGATTTGCTCCTGACCAGCCCTGACCTTTTACCCCCTCCCCGGGAGGTTGGGGCAGGATTGTGATTTAACCCACAGAAATAGACAAACAGGGGAAACCATAACAACGTCACATAGCATGCACACACAGAGGTATAAGACAATAACAGATAAGGAGGAAAACAAGAGCAGGATAGAAACCACAAGACGATGGGTAAGTCCACAACAACGCCAAGCACAAAACAACTCTTTCTCCAGCAAGTCTGGGACACCACAACTCACAGACCAACACAGCATAAATTATAGTTGGCGTACGTAGATTTCCTCCAGCCTAAAAATGAGAGGAGCAAAAGTGATTGGCTTCCTTACAACATGTGATCAGAAAAGCCTAATGAGCAAGGCTATTTCTTGCTATCCTGTCTATGAATGAGCACACACCAAGTCGGCGCCCGGGTCTGCCTGTGTAGGTCAGAAACACCAGAGAAACCATCAGACGGAGTGTCAGACTCTGCAATGTGAATAGAGCCTGACGCTGCCATGACAGTTGGCAAGTTTTGTACAAAACTCTGTGTGACAGATAGATAGATGATGGCTAGATAGATAGATGGATGTATAGATAGTAGGCAGCAGGCGGTGCTCAGCCCTCACATTAGTGTCAGTTACTTGTGTAGTATTAGACCAGGGGTGGGGAACCTCCGGCCTGTGTGCTGTTTGCGGCCCACAATGACTTTTTCTGTACACTCCAAGGGACCTCAAGGCTCGGGTGGCAGCCGCACTTTTGCTGTCTGCCTGCCCTTTAAATCCCACTGCATAATGTGAGGACGCGCACGCACCCTGTGTGCGTATATTATGCGGGTCTTAAGCTGGTCTGTGCCAGCGTGCTCAGGGCTTATCTTGTGGGTGGGCAACACAGTGTGAGATGCGCTGTGCTGTGCTAATCTGGGTTCACACATAGCGACAACGACGTCGCTGTTACGTCACCATTTTCGGTGACGTAGCAGCGACGTCCCGTCGCTGTCGCTGTGTGTGACATCCAGCAACGACCCGGCCCCTGCTGTCCGTGCCACCTCCAGTGCTGTCCATGCTGCCTTCAATTCTGTCCGTGCCGCGGCCGATGCTGTCCATGTTGCCGCTGGTGCTGTCCTTGTCCCCCCAGTTCTGTCTGTGCCCCCCAGTGTTGCCCCTGCCACCGTCAGTGCTGTCCCTGCCTCTGCCATTGCTGTCCCTGCCACCGCCAGTGATGCCACCACCAGCGCTATCCCTGCCACCGTCAGTGCTGTCCGTGCCCGCCAGTGCTGATAATGCTCTCCTAGTGCTATCCGTGCCTCATAGTGATGTCTGTGCCCCAGCCCCTCCTGTATGTATATGCCCCAGCATCTCCTGTGATGTTTACGCCCCAGCCTCTCCTGTGATGTATATTTCACAGCCTCTCCTGTAATGTATATGCGCCCCAGCCCCTCCTGTGATGTATATGCCCCCAGCCTCCACTGTAATGGATATGTCCCCAGCCCCTCCTGTGATGTATATGCCCCAGCATCTCCTGTGATGTTTATGCTCCCAACCCCTCCTGTGATGTATATGCCCTTCCTGTGATGTACAGTACGTAAGGAAAGTATTAAGACCCCTTTAAATGTTTCACTCTTTGTTTCATTGCAGCCATTTGGTAAATTCAAAAAAGTTCACTTTTTCTCAATAATGTACACTGTGCACCCCATCTTGACAGAAAAAAAACAAGAATTGTAGAAATGTTTGCAAATTTATTAAACAAGAAAAACTGAAATATCACATGGTCATAAGTATTCAGACCCTTTGCTCAGACACTCATATTTAAGTCACATGCTGTCCATTTCCTTGTGATCCTCCTTGAGATGGTTCTACTCCTTCTTTGGAGTCCAGCTGTGTTTAATTAAACTCATAGGACTTGATTTCAAAAGGCACACACCTGTCTATATAAGACCTCAAAGCTCAGAGTGCATGTCAGACCAAATGGGAATCATGAGATCAAAGGAAATGCCCAAGGAGCTCAGAGACAGAATTGTGGCAAGGCACAGATCTGGCCAAGGTTACAAAAGAATTTCTGCAGTACTCAAGGTTCCTAAGAACACATTGGGCTCCATAATCCTTAAATGGATGAAGTTTGGGACCACCAGGACTCTTCCTAGACTAGGCCATCCAGCCAAACTGAGCAATAATGGGAGAATAGCCTTGGTGAGAGAGGTAAGGAAGAACCCCAAGATCACTGTGAATGAGCTCCAGAGATGCAGTAGGGAGAAGGGAGAAAGTTTCACAAAGTCAACTATCACTGCAACCCTCCACCAGTTGGGCCTTTATGGTAGAATGGCCAAACGGAAGCCGATCCTCAGTGCAAGACACATGAAAGCCCGCATAGAGTTTGCAAAAAAAACCCATGAAGGACTCCCAGACTATGAGAAATAAAATTCTTTGGTCTGGTGAGACAAAGATAGAACTTTTTGGTGATAATTGTAAGCGGTATGTCTGGAGAAAACCAGGCACTGCTCATCACCTGAAGAAAAAACAAAAAAGCTAGCACTAAATGTGCACTACAGCACTAAAAATTCCAACTGTACTTATTGCCTGATGACTGAATGTGAACAGTCACCAATTGCCAAAATCTAGACAGGTGGAATACATCCCAAATTGGGGTGCATGGCAAGGTGGGGGTCAGCCACCGACCAATTCATTGAAGAAAAAACAAAAAAGCTAGCACTGAATGTGCACTACAGCACTGAAAATTCCAACTGTACTTATTATAAATTTGAGATTTTTGGCAAAAAATTGCAATTTCTTGAGCCACCCCGCCATTCCACGGCAAATCTCATTTGGGGCAGTCCTAACACTAAAATATTTTTATAAAATGTGCCAAACGGCCTCACATATGAAATAGTAGAACTGCTTCATGCAGCATTTGCTTGGACCTGTCCCGCCCACAGCTATGATTCAGTCATGGGTACGGGACTGAAATAGACCAGGTGAGTGCTGCTAAGAGCAGTTCTACTATTCATATGTGAGGCCGTTTGGCACATTTTATAAAAATATTTTAGTGTTAGGACTGCCCCAAATGAGATTTGCCGTGGAGTGGCGGGGTGGCTCAAAAAATTGCAATTTTTTTGCCAAAAATCTCAAATTTATAATAAGTACAGTTGGAATTTTTAGTGCTGTAGTGCACATTTAGTGCTAGCTTTTTTGTTTTTACTGCTCATCACCTGCCCAATACAATCCAGACAGTGACACATGGTGGTGGCAGCATCATGCTATGGGAGCAGGGACAGGACGACTGGTTGCAATTGAAGGAAAGATGAAAACGGCCAAGTACAGAGATATCCTGATAGAAAACCTCTTCCAGAGTGTTCTGGACCTCAGACTTGGCCGAAGGTTCACCTTCCAACAAGACAATGACCCTAAGCACACCGCTAAAATAACAAAGGAGTGGCTTCAGAACAACTCTGTGACCATTCTTGACCGGCCCAGCCAGAGCCCTGACCTAAACACAACTAAGCATCTCTGGAAAGACCTGATAATGGCATCCACCAACGTTCACCATCCAACCTTATGGAACTGGAGAGGATCTGCAAGGAAGAATAGCAGAGGATCCCCACATCCAGGGGTGAAAAACTTGTTGCATCATTCCCAAGAAGACTCATGGCTGCTCTAGCTCAAAAGAAGGATTCTTCTACTTAATACTGAGCAAAGGGTCTGAATATTTATGACCATGTGATATTTCAGTTTTTCTTGTTTAATGCATTTGCAAAAATATCTACATTTGTGTTTTTTTTGGTCAAGATGGGGGATGGGGGGCAGAGTGTACATTAATGAGAAAAAAAATGAACTTTTTGACTTTACCAAATGGCTGCAATGAAACAAAGTGAAAAATTTAAAGGGGTCTGAATACGTTCCATACCCACTGTGTATGCCCCAGCATCCGGTGTGATGTATATTTTTAAGTCAGGTAATTTTCAAGTTGATAATTTTGTGCGGCCCCCGAAGGTTGGTAGAAAATTCCAAATGGCCCCCGGCAGTAAAAAGGTTCCCGACCCCTGTATTAGACTAACACCAGCTGATAATAAGCTGTATATATTTATATATCAGCCATGTGCTGCCATCTGCTGGCTGGCTTGATAATTACATGTGATAAGAAGGGTCTGAGCCCCTCATGCACAGTAGTGGATGGGATCCACACCCGCAGCTCTAGAATAGTGTGTAGAGTCACCAGAATAAAAACTGGCATCAGACCTTCATTACTGAAGACATTACCTTCCAGAAGGGTTGATAGTCATAGAGCCCTCATAACAGTGCCAGCTGCTGTGTAATCCGTTAGTGTTAGCCACATTGCTGCAAATTTTGCCACTAACCAATTCTTCTCTAGCAACTGCAGGACATGAGCGCTCATTAGTGGCCAAGCTGCACAGTGGATGACACAGTTTTCTGACAACTCTTAACTTGTTCCACAGACTGAGCACCACTGCTGGCTCAAAGATGGTTAAAATTTGACTAATAATATTAAAGAAAAATAAGTTGGAGGTGGTAAAAAAAAAAATGATCTACCACAGTCACTTCTAATTATTTTTTTGTGGGAGGAAAAATGATCTAAGTATTAAAACTTTAGAAGATGCGGCTTCCGGCGGTAAACACTACTGTGTGCAATATTGTGGGAGAAGAGCGCCACCTGCTGTGCAAACAATGCAACGGCTGCCTAGATGGTTTAAATTATTATTTCTATAGTGCCAACATATTCTGCAGCACTTTACATTTCAGAGGGTTAATATACAGCCAATATCAGATACAACAGAGTAGCACATAATCCAGCGAACAAATAAGGGAGGCACAAAATGTGAAAAGTAAAAGTAAGTTCTTATCGTGTGGTATAGACATATATTATATGCAGTGCATATATTAGAGTAGGAGCAGTCATTTAATTTTCCCAAGGGGCCACATGAGGAACCGTGACTGTGGACAGCCGAACCAATCAGTATATTATTTTTTTTTTCATATTCATATTAATTGTATGACTTAATATTGAGCAAAATTAGGTATGCTGACATCCCCCTATAAACAGGAAGAGCCCCCACATAGCCCTCTTATACATAATATGAGCACCCCTATATACATAATGAGCCCCCACAGAGTCCCCCTATAAACAGGTTGAGCCCCCACATAGCCTTCTTTTTACAGTATGAGCCCCCACACAGTCCCCCTATGAATAGGATGAGCCCAGACATAGACCTCTTATATACAGTAGGAGCACTCCTATATACAGCATGAGCCCCTCACACATGATCCCATACATAGCCCTCCTATATACAGTATGAACCCCCACATAGCCCCCTATAAACAGATTGAGACAACATATAGCCCTCCTATATACAGTATGAGCCCCCACACAGTCCTCGTATAAACAGGATAAGCCCACACATAGCCCCCTGTATACAGTATGACCCCCACACAGTCGACCTGTAAGCAGGATATGCCCACACATAGCCCCCTGTATAAAGTATGACCCCCACACAGTCGACCTATAAACAGGATAAGCCCACACATAGCCCCCTGTATACAGTGTGACCCCCACATAGTTGCCCTATAAACAGGATGAGCCCACACACAGCCCTCCTGTATACAGCATAAGCACCCCTATATACAGTATGAGCCCCCACACAGTCACCTTATAAACAGGATGAGCATGCACATAGTCCTCCTATATACAGTATGAGTGTCGCAGGCGGCGGGGCGCTGCGCTCACCACGCTCGGGTCCGGCGCTGCTGCTGCTGCTGCTCGGTGGCTCGAGTGGTGGTCCGGATCCGGGGACTCGAGCGGCGCTCCTCGCCCGTGAGTGAAAGGGGTGGTTTGTTGGGGTTTGGGATGTCGGTTTGTGAAGCCACCCACGGTGTGTGGTGAGGTTGGGGCACCACCGCTGCTCTGTACGGGGATCCCGGAGCGATGACGGGGAGCAGCTGGGATGTTTCTCTCCCCTCCGTGGGTAGGGGAATTTTGGTAGTCCCGGGGCCCGGAGTTGTTGTCTGTTTGGTGGATTGCGGGGCCTGGCCAGGTGCAGGGTCGCGGGGCAGCTCAGTGCCAGACGGCACGGTGGTACTTACTCAGCCAGTAACGCACACGGAGTGTCTGGTAAAACAAACGGCTGGATGGACGAGTCCCACAGACGGCTGCGACGGTCACTCCCGGTAGGTTGGCGGTAACTGTCTCTCCCTGCACTGGTGTTATGTTCTCGGCCCCGATGGCTTCCCACCGGTAACCCGCTCCCCAGTGGTATGTTGGCTAAGGGAGCCCCTTTTTGCCCGCAGGCTCTGGCCCTGGGAGCTCTATCTCTGGCGGTAGCTTTATCTCCCTCACAGTTTGGACGGTTGCCTTCAGTCGGGTCTTTACTGCTGGGAAACCCCGGAGGTTCCCGTCGCTGACGGATTTGACCGGTTTAACGGCGACTCCTAGCCTGGTCGGGGTCCGTAGGCCCTGCCGGATGGTGCTGGCTTCTCTTCGCTCCCCGATCTGGTACCGGCGGTCCTTACGGTTGTGCGTCAATCGGCCTCTCCTGCAGACGGTCACCACCGTCTGCCAACCTTGCTGTTTCTGTGCCCGGGCCACGTACCCGGACACGGCCAGTCAGTTCCTCCACTACCACTTCCCTAACTCACACTTCAAGCTCCAAACTCAACTCCTCTTCCTTTTCCCGCCTCCAGAACTGTGAACTCCTCGGTGAGAGGAGCCAACCGCCTAGCTCCGCCCCACCTGGTGTGGACATCAGCTCCTGGAGGGAGGCAACAAGGATTTGTGTCTGACTTAGATGTTCCTAACCGGGGTGTGGGGTGTGTTGTTGCAGTGCCTGTGACGTCCTGGCTTGTCCAGGGCGCCACATTCCCCCTTGGTTAAACGCAGACCGTCCGCGGGCTGCTCGTCCATCACCGGTTTTATTTTCACAACTGAAAAAGGTAGAAAACGGTAAAACATGTAAAATCACAAACATTTTATAAACTTCCCATAACGGGAGGCACAGTGCTTTAACGTTACTAACATTTTATTAACGGTACGGCTTCCGCTCTTCCCCCCGCCCAAACAACCTGGCCCTGATGCTGCCCCTAAGAAGTGGGCAGCACCCCTTGCCCCAGTCCAGAACCAAATTGCCCGAGCGGGTACGGTCTCTTTCAGGGGACCCACGTCCATGGGGGACCCCTGACCCCCGGAGGATTGCCACCGGTTACGGTAGTGGTGGGCCTGGGCCATCCCTTTCCTCCAGGCCCATCCTCCCAAATCAGCCTCTCCGGAGGCGGTCACGGTAACAATCCAACATTTTTATTTACACGCCACAAGTTTGTGGTTGCCCTGCGAGTTCTCGGGCTTGTCCGTAAGTAGTTCCTTACGCACGGTGCAAGGGGGTCCCAACGCGGACTAGTTGCCGGCAACGGCCGGTTCAATCTCGGTGCTAATCTGGTCACAGTTCGGTTGATTACTTCTTCTTATCATTCGGTTACATTCAACAACATCAAGAACATCTCACAACGGTGCTTGTGGTCCCAACGGGGACACTTGCAGCGGGGGTCCGCTGACCCTGGGGCGGTTACCACCGCGGAGGATCGGCCCAGTCCGGGACCGGACGGTACATCGGGTTCTCCTTCCATAAGCAGTGCAGTCCAGAACCGCTGATCGCCGTTGGGAACGGCGGCGGGGGTAGCGTGCTCGGGACCTCCTCCTCCATCAGCTGCACTCTCTCTGGGCCCCTTATGGCAGGGCCGGTCCCCGGCTCCCACTCAATCAAGGCTGGTTCGGGAACCTGGGTGGCCTGGTCACGGCGCGCCACGGCCGCCGCGGCCCCTTGCTCCCGGGCCTCCACCACGGCGACCATCCTGCGCACCTCTGCCCGCCAATCCAACAACTGCTGCAGGCTCTGCGCCCTGACCTTCGTACAGAACCGACCCAGCTCTCGTTCCAGCCACGCAGCAGTCCCGGTGGGGAGCTCACCTGGGCCGCCGTCTTCAAAGGCTACTCCCCCTCTGTTCCTCCAAAGCTTAGACACTCTATTGGCGGGTGCTCCCGCGCTCCAGCCCCAAGATGCCGCCATCTCTCCATCCACATCCCCCCTTGGTGTCTCTCTGGCACCTCCTCTTCAGGGGCGGAGCTTCGACTTTCGCGCCTCCACTGCTCGGGAAGACGCTCGAGCGGGGACTTTTTGCGCCCAATATGGCGGCTTCTGAAAATTTTCGGCCGGACACCTCCGGCGAGACACAAGGCGCACTTCCACCAGGCGGTAGAACGGTAGGATCCTGTTCGTGACGCCAAGTTGTCGCGGGTGGCGGGGCGCTGCGCTCACCTCGCTCGGGTCCGGCGCTGCTGCTGCTCGGTGGCTCGAGCGGTGGGCCGGATCCGGGGACTCGAGCGGCGCTCCTCGCCCATGAGTGAAAGGGGTGGTTTGTTGGGGTTTGGGATGTCGGTTTGTGACGCCACCAACGGTGTGTGGTGAGGTTGGGGCACCACCGCTGCTCTGTACGGGGATCCCGGGAGCGATGACGGGGAGCAGCTGGGATGTTTCTCTCCCCTCCGTGGGTAGGGGAATTTTGGTAGTCCCGGGGCCCGGAGTTGTTGTCTGTTTGGTGGATTGCGGGGCCTGGCCAGGTGCAGGGTCGCGGGGCAGCTCAGTGCCAGACTTCACGGTGGTACTTACTCAGCCAGTAACGCACACGGAGTCTCTGGTAAAACAAACGGCTGGATGGACGAATCCCACAGACGGCTGCGACGGTCACTCCCGGTAGGTTGCCGGTAACTGTCTCTCCCTGCACCGGTGTTATGTTCTTGGCCCCGATGGCTTCCCACCGGTAACCCGCTCCCCAGCGGTATGTTGGCTAAGGGAGCCCCTTTTTGCCCGCAGGCTCTGGCCCTGGGAGCTCTATCTCTGGCGGTAGCTTTATCTCCCTCACGGTTTGGACGGTTGCCTTCAGTCGGGTCTTTACTGCTGGGAAACCCCGGAGGTTCCCGTCGCTGACGGATTTGACCGGTTTAATGGCGACTCCTAGCCTGGTCGGGGTCCGTAGGCCCTGCCGGATGGTGCTGGCTTCTCTTCGCTCCCCGATCCGGTACCGGCGGTCCTTACGGTTGTGCGTCAATCGGCCTCTCCTGCAGACGGTCACCACCGTCTGCCAACCTTGCTGTTTCTGTGCCCGGGCCACGTACCCGGACACGGCCAGTCAGTTCCTCCACTACCACTTCCCTAACTCACACTTCAAGCTCCAAACTCAACTCCTCTTCCTTTTCCCGCCTCCAGAACTGTGAACTCCTCGGTGAGAGGAGCCAACCGCCTAGCTCCGCCCCACCTGGTGTGGACATCAGCTCCTGGAGGGAGGCAACAAGGATTTGTGTCTGACTTAGATGTTCCTAACCGGGGTGTGGGGGGTGTTGTTGCAGTACCTGTGACGTCCTGGCTTGTCCAAGGCGCCACATGAGCACCCCTATATATAGTGTGAGCCCCAACACAGTCCCCATATAAACAGAATGAGCCCACATGTAGCTCTCCTAAATACAGTATGAGCCCCAAAAAAATCCAGAAAATCGCACTGTACGATTATTAAATAAGTTTGCATTTTATTGCATGAAATAAGTATTTGATTCAGTAGAAAAACAGAACTTAATATTTTTTACAGAAACCTTTGTTTGCATTTATAGAGGCCAGGTGTTCCCTTTAGTTCTTGACGAGGTTTGCACACACTGCAGCAGAGATTGTGGCCCACTTCTCTATACAGATCTTCTCCAGATCTTTCAGTGGGGTAACATTGAGTTTCACCTCTCTCCAAAGATTTTCTATTGGCTTCAAGTCTGGAGACTGGCTAGGCCACTCCAGGACCTTGAAATGCTTATTAGGGAGCCACTCTTTAGTTGTCCTGGCTGTGTCTTTCAGGTCATTGTCATGCTGGAAGACCCAGCCATGACCCATCGTCAATGCTTGTACTGAGGGAAGGAGGTTGTTGGCCAAAATCTCGCCATACATCACCCCATCCATCCTCGCTTCAATATAGTGCAGCCAAAGTATGATGTTTCTACCCCCATGTTTCATGGTTGGGAAGGTGTCCTTATGGTTATACTCATCCATCTTCTTCCTCTAAACACGGCGAGTGGAGTTGATACCAAAAAGTTCTATTTTGGTCCCATCTGACCACATGACCTTCTACCATGCCACCTCTGGATCATCCAGATGGTCATTGGCAGATGTCAAACAGGCCTGAACATGTACAGGAGTGAGCAGGGAGAATTTTAACTCATGATGGCGTAGTGTGTTATTAACAGTAATCTTTGAGACTGTGGTCCCAATGCTATTCAGATCATTGATCAGGTCCTCCCATATAGTTCTAGGCTGATGACTGACCTTTCTCTGAATCATCTTTAACCGTCGAGGCAAGATCTTGTATGGAGCCCCAGACGAGTAAAATTGACAGTCATCTTGTGTTTCTTCCATTTTCTAATAATTACACCAACAGTTGTTTCCTTCTCACCAAACTGCTTGCCTATTGTCCTGTAGCCCATCCCAGCTTGTCCAGATCTACATTTTTGTTCTAGGTGCTCTTAGCTCTTTGGTTTTGGCCATGGTGGAGAGGTTGGAGTGTGATTGATTGAGTGTGTGGACAGGTGTCCTTTAACCCCTTCACGACCTTAGACGGATCTATCCGTCCAGGATCGTGTCCCGTTAAGCCCCGCCCCCTGCCGCGGGCAAGCGGCGTGGATCGGCACACATATCAGCTGTTTTCAACAGCTGAGATGTGTGCCTGCTAGCCGCGGGTGGAATCGCTTCCACCCGCGGCCATTAACCCCTTAAATCTTGCTGCCAAAGTCTGGCAGCAAGATTTAAATGCGCGCGGCCATGTTTCTTACTTACCGCCGCCCCCACCGGAAGTCACGTGTGTTATCACGTGACTATCGGTGGTTGCCATCGTAGCACAGGGTCATGTGATGACGTCTGCTGCTATGATCTTTCACTTTCGTTTTCCCTCGGCCGAGAGCAGAGGGAAAACCAAAGTGAGTGAATCTGCTGTTTACAGCTGTATTGCTGTGATCAGCAGATAGATAATAGCGATCGGATTGCTGATCGCTATAGCCCCCTAGGGGGGACTAGTAAAATAAAAAAAAAAAAACCCTAAAAGTTCAAATCACCCCCCTTTCCCCCCCATTGAAAATTAAAGGGTTAAAAAATAAATAAATATACACATATTTGGTATCGCCGCGTTCAGAAATGCCCGATCTATCAAAATATAAAATCAATTAATCTGATTAGTAAACGGCGTAGTGGCAAAAAAATTCCAAACGCCAAAATTACGTTTTTTGGTCGCCGCAAGTTTTACGCAAAATGCAATAACAGGCGATCAAAACGTAGCATCTGCGCAAAAATGGTACCGTTAAAAACGTCAGGTCGAGACGCAAAAAATAAGCCATCACTGAGCCATAGATCCCAAAAAATGAGAACTCTACAGGTTTTGGAAAATGGCGCAAAACGTGCGCCACTTTTTTTGGACAAGCTTGTGAATTTTTTTTAACCCTTTTGACACAAGTAAACCTATACATGTTTGGTGTCTACAAACTCGCACCGAACTGAGGCATCACATAGATACATCAGTTTTACCATATAGTGAACACCGTGAATAAAATATCCCAAAAACTATTGTGCGATCACACTTTTTTGCAGTTTTTCCACACTTGGAATTTTTTTGCTGTTTTCCAGTACAATATATGGTAAAACCTATGGTTTCTTTTAAAAGTACAACTCGTCCCGCAAAAAACAAGCCCTCATATGGCAAGATTGACGGAATAATAAAAAAGTTACGGCTCTCGGAAGAAAAGGAGCAAAAAACAAAAACGCAAAAACGGAAAGTGCCCGGGGGCTGAAGGGGTTAAACAGGTAACTAGTTCAACATGTGTAATTTATTTAGGTGAGTAAGTAGAGTGCAGAGTAGGAGGGCTTCTTAAAGAGAAAATAACAGGTCGTGTGTAATACTATTGTATGTTTTGAGGATTTCGATAGCGTAGGGCAATGATCAGCAGAGACGAGTTTGTGGTACAAGATGTTTATGATATGTAACCACGGTAGATACACAACGGAAATACACAGTATAACAAACACATAAAAATACCTTTCTGAAACGGAGCGAAGGGGATTCCCGGGGCCACGCACCGGACTCCCCCAGGGAGACCACCAGAGCGAACCCCTATACAGGGACTGTCCGGCAATCAACCCCGGAAGGCCTAAATGCGCCGCAGCCGGGACACAAGGGGCAAGCGGTAAAGTCCAGAAGTGTCCGTACGGAATGAAAGTCCAGAATGGTTATGAACCGGAAGAAACCGGGCAGACGTGCTGACAAAAGACGGCAGACGGAGTCCGGGCACAGTTTGAAGAAACCGGGTATGGTCCAGAGTCGGTCGGTAGATTTTCAGGAGGATCCAAAGGTAATCCAGTAGCAGCAGCAGCACAGCAGGAGCACACAGCAAGCAGTATACTCAGGCACTGGACTAAGCTTAGAGGCGGCCTTTTAAGCAGCTGGACAGGAAGTAGGGCAACAGAACACAAAACTCCATGTTAACCGAGGGCAAGCTTTTTCAAAAGAGGACTGGAAAACCCGGAAACCTGACATCGTGAAAGCGAGAATTCCTGCTAGTTGATAGGTGATCAAATACTTATTTCATGAAATAAAACGCAAATTAATTATTTAAAAATCCTATAATAGAATCCCCCCCCAAAATGCAGAAAATACTATCTGTCACAGTTGAAGTGTACCTACGATAGAAATTACAGAGCTCTCCATTCTTTATAGGTGGGAAAATTTGCAAAACCAGCAGTGTATCTAATTCTTATTTTCCTCACTGTATGTGGAGTATGAGCTCACCTATATAGAGTATGATCCCCCACACATTCCCTCTATAAACAGGATGAGCTCCACGACAGTCCCCCTATATATAGTATGATCCCCTACACAGTCCTCCTATATACAGTATGAGCCCACACATAGCTCTCCTATATACAGGATGGATGAGCCCCCATTATATACAGTATGAGCCTCCACACAGTCCCTTATATACCAGGGCTGTGGAGTTGGAGTTGTGGAGTCGTAGTCGGTGTCCATTTTGACAAAGTCGGAGTCAATATAAAATGAACCTAAAATGTATAATAAACAGCGGTTCAATGCAGTATGTGATGAATATTTTTTCATAAGAATTTGGGAAAGTTATGAAATGTCCTATAAATGTCTGTTCTATTCCTGATCTCGGCTTTTGGTAAAAACTGGAAAAAGGAGCGCAATAGGGTCTTACCCCGGTATGAGGGTTTTTTTTTTGAAGGGGGTGGTACTACTCACCTATAGGGGTTGTGAAAGTCACAACTCCTATAACAGCATGTAACTCCAAGCCACGGCAGCGGTCCCCACGTAGGCAGATAACAGAGAGTAGTAGAACTGGGTGTCAAGCCGCACCAATGACCAATCAGAACATCAAATCTCCATGTTCTTTGCCAAGTCTGTCCTGAGGAAGGGAGCTGAGCCTCCCGAAACGTGTTGACCTGTAAATAAAGCAACATTAATCTTCCGCCTTCATGATCTGATTGGTCATTGGCGCGGCTTGACACCCAGTTCTACTACTCTCTGTTATCCGATCTCGGCTTCTAGTTGAGATGAATCTGTGGCGCACTTCAGCTACATGATATAAGTGTCACGCTGTACTATGCAAGACACAAGCAGACAAGGAGTGTTGCTTCAAGGAATAGTTAGCAGACCAACTACTAGGGGGTGATAGGATAGGTAAACAAGCCTCCTCTAATGTAACACTGCCCGGAAGGGAAGCACTGCAGCTCACCTAAATGAACAGTAAGCTGGAAAGCCCGCTAGTTGGCAGTAGAGTAGTCAGCATGTAGAGTCTGCAACAGGAAGTCTCGTCAATGGTACAGGAGAAGGCAAAGCGTGGTCAGGTGATAGCCAAAAGGTCAAAAACTGGGAAGTCACAAAAACAGGCATGGGAAAGACGGGGACGAGGACAAGAATGGAGACACAGCTCAGAGGTCTGGCAAAAGGCAAAGGATGGATGAACGGAGGACTAGAGGCCGGAGGAGAACAGAGGTAGAGACAAGGACAGGACAGGAGCCACAGGTCAGGTCAGGTACGGCGGGAGACAGAGGTCAGATTGGGCGAGGGTATGGAGGTCAGATCAGGTCAGGGAGGAAACAGGTCAGGATGGGACAAGACAGAATACAGCTGAGTAACGGAAATGTAACGCAGCTGAGGAGGAAATATCACTGGCGAAGCACAGGAGGTGCAGCACCAGGATATAGCGGCCAGTAGATCAGAGTAAGGCAGCAAGGATTAATCCCTCATGACCTGTAACCCTGAGAAGGAATACCAGCAGTGACTGCAACAGCTGAGTCAGGCATGGCTTATGACAATAAGTAGTGATGTTAATGTGACGCCCCTGGACTATTCAGGTCGTCACAGGGTACTGCACGCTCTTTACATCTTAGTGCAGGACTCAACCCCCCCCCCATGGCTCTGGGTTCCCAACCTATAGTACTGCCTCCATCAGCATCCAAAATCCCAATCACACCTTACACCACACCCTGTTAGATACACCAGTGGGCTGCTGAGCTGGAATAGGGCCGCCCACCTAGGGGTCAAGCAGACTGGTGGGAGGTGACAGAGGAGTTGGCTCCAGGGGAGCAAAGAGAGAGGACGTAAGGGAGTGGAGTTGTAGCCCTCGAGTAGTGAGGAGCTGGGGGAGTTTGTGGCTCCCGGGGAGTAAAAGGTTGGGTTGCAGATGGTAGTCTGGACCCGGAGGAGTCGAAGACCCGGTTGCGGGATATTGGGACTGGGTGCCTGGACCTAGTCTTGGAGGACGGTCAGCAGCTCGAGTTCAATAGCCGGTCCGGGACCAAAAGCAGGGCGGGATACTGGACCCTAGGTTGGGGAGTAGCTTCAAGCAACCCGGCAATTAACATGCGGAGGATAGTGACTTTATGGACTGTCCCCACGAAGCACAACGAGGGGCATAGGGCTTTCCAACCCATGCAGCCCTGTTGTGAATACATTTTGCAGTTCGGAGCTCCCTTTTGTGGTCAGTGCTGGCAGTGCAGTTGATGTGTGGAATGGAAGCGACACACCTGCAGAGGACTGGCAATCAGGGTCAGATTGGGCTATTTAACTTAGTAGCTTCTCTTGTTACTTGCCGGTGGTCAATTGCTCCTATGTGTCCAGGACATTCTGCAACCAGCTCTTCTCACTTCCAGAACTTCCCTCAGATAAGTGGTCTTGTACCTCTGTTATTTGTTTACCACCTTTTGTTGTTGTTCTGCCTTGATTCTATGCATGATTTCTAATTTGTCTGTGTGGAGTTGTGGTGGAATGGATCATTCCCTGCTGGGAGTGTCTGTATACTTAGCTCCATGATTCTGCAGGATTTGTGTTTTGTCATGCTTGGTATTTTTCTGTTATCTGTATTAGTGTTTTTTGGATCCCAGTAACATCTGAGTGCTGGTACAGTGGGGGAGAGGTTTAGTAACCTCAGGTGTTTTCCATATCAGTAGTGCTGGTATTTTATAGGGTGTTTACGGCTGCAGACAGTTGCTCTTTCCTATCCTTTTCTATAAAGATAGTTTGGGCCTCACCTTTGCTGAATCTGTCTTTTCTAGCTTTGTATTGTGTTTTTCTATATCACCGTAGCCTTTACATGTGGGGGGGGCTATCTATCTATCTTTGGGGACTACTCTTAGGCAGATTAGCTGTCTTATATTTCTATCTGTGAGATTATTTAGTTCTCCGGCTTTGTCGAGGCGTCCAGGTCATCGTAGGCACGCCCCACGGCTACTGTTAGTTGTGTCTCAGGATTAGGTCTGCAGTCCGTTAAGTTTCCAGCTACTCTGTTACCTTTTGGGATTCCACATTATAAGATCCTCCCCGGTCCCTGAATCATAACAGTACAACCGGCTACTGCTATATACAGTATGAGCCCCCACACAATCCATCTATATACAGTATGAGCCCACTTAGCCCTCATGTATACAGTATGAGCCCCCACACAGGCCTCTACATACAGTATGAACCCACACAGGCCCCCTATATACAGCATCAACCTGTTATATACATTATGAGGCCCACATAGCCTCCTATAGAAACATTGAATGTTAGCGTTGGAAGAGTCATCGGGTCCAAATCTCTGTTCAGAGCAGGATTCAGAATATATATCATCCCAAAAACATGTTTGTACAGTCTCTTTTTGAAGACTTCCATTGAAGGGCAACTCACTACCTCTTGTGGGAGCCTGTTCCACTGATTCATCACCCTCACTGACAAAAATATTTTTTCTAATATCTACGGTAATCTATGTCTCCTCCCAATCAGTTTAAACCCATTTCATCTAGTCTTTCCTTATGCAAATTAAAATAGTGCTGATCCCTTTACAATATGACAGCCCTTGAGATATTTGTAGACAGCTATTAAGTCCCCTCTCAGTCTTCTTTTTTGCAAGCTAAACATTCCCAAATCCTATAACCATTCCTCATAGTACATGGTTTGTAGATCGGTTACCATTCTGGTCGCTCTTCCCTGAACTTGCTCCAGTTTGTTGATGTATTTTTTAACCCCTTAAGCCCCCGGGTGTTTTGCGTTTTTTGGGGGGGGTCCTCTCTTTCCTTCGAGAGCCGTAACTTTTTTATTTTTTCGTCAATCTTGCCATATGAGGGCTTGTTTTTTTTCGGGACGAGTTGTAGTTTTAAATGAAACCATAAGTTTTACCATATAGTGTACTGGAAAACAGCAAAAAAATTTCAAGTGTGGAAAAACTGCAAAAAAAAAAGTGTGATTACACAATAGTTTTTGGGATATTTTATTCACCATGTTCACTATATGGTAAAACTGATGTGTTGCTGTGATGCCTGAGGTCGGTGCGAGTTTGGAGACACCAAACATGAATAGGTTTACTTGTATCTAAGGGGTTAACAAAAATTCACAAGTTTGTCCAAAAAAAGTGGCGCACATTTTGCGCCATTTTCTGAAACCCGTAGTGTTCTCATTTTTCGTGATCTATGGCTCCGAGATGGCTTATTTTTTGCATCTCAAGCTGATATTTTTAACTGTACCATTTTTGTGCAGATGCTACATTTTAATCGCCTGTTATTGCATTTTGCGCAAAATTTGAGGCGATCAAAAAACGTAATTTTGGCGTTTGCAGTTTTTTGCTGCTACACCATTTACCGATCAAATTAGATGATTTTATATTATGATAGATTGGACATTTCTGAACGCGGCGATACCAAATATGTATATAGTTTTTTCGTTTTTTAACCCTTTCATTTTCAGTGGGGCGAAAGGGGGGTGATTTGAACTTTTAGGTTTTTTTTATCTTTTTTAATTTTTTTAAAACTTTTTTTAAACATTTTTTTTTATTTTACTAGGTCCTCTAGGGGGCTATTTGGATCAACAGTCTGATCGCTCTTCCATATCTCCAGATCTCAGCTACAGAACTGAGATGTGCAGATATGCTGCTTTACTTTCAATGCCAGCACTATTTCGGCATTGAGAGAAAGTGATTCTTGTTAGCTACAGGTCATCACATGACCCTGTGCTACCATGGCCACCACCGGAAATCACGTGATCATGTCACCTGACTTCCGATGGGGACGGGTTAAGTTATCATAATGGCTGCGCGCATATACATTTCACTGCCAAATTTTGGCAGTGAGATGTAAGGGGTTAATAGTCGCGGGTGGAACGCAATTCCACTGGCGACTAGGAGGCACACACGTCAGCTGTTGAAATCAGCTGATATGTGTGCAAATCGCTGCGGCCTGCCCACGGCAGGGGGCGGGGATTAACCTCACACAATCCATGACGTACCCAGTACGTCATGGGTCGCTAAGGGGTTAAGATTCATTGGCCAGAACTGGACACAGTATTCTAGATGAGGTCTGACCATAGAAGAGTAGAGGGCAATAGCGATTTCACATGACCTAGACTGTATGCTTTTGTTAATACATCCCAGAATTGTTTGCCTTTTTTGCTGCTGCATCACACTGTTGACTTATGTTCATTCTGTGATTTATTAGTATACCCAAGTCTTTTGCTGTTGTGTAGCCCTAATACATTCGAGTCATGTATTATGTGAAATGCATGTATATGAGACATGTATTATGGGGAGTGTATGTATAACAGGCATGTATTATGTGCAGTGTATAAATTAGAGACATGTATTATATACAGTGCATGAACTAGAGGCATGTATTATGTGTAGTGTATGTGTTATGATCCGGTAACCGTGGAAGATTACAAAAAACTCCCATTGGTGAAAAAAACACCAAGAAACAGGAGTAGTTGGAATCTGGGCTGACCGCAATCCCCTGACTATCAGACCACACTAGAAGTAGCTGTGGAGCGTTCCTAAAAACCTAGACGAACACGTCACAGCCTGAGATACTAGTCTTGCCTCACAGGATGAAATCAGGAAATCTACTTTGCCTCAGAGTAGTCCCCAAAAGAGTAGGTAGCCCCGCACATACAAAGATTACGGTGATATATGAAAACACAATACTCAGATAGGAAAAATAGAATTAGCAAAGGCGAGGCCCAACTACCTTGATACAAAGAACAGGAAAGGAACTGAACTGATTGTGGTCAGTACAAAATCCCTATAGAAAAATACCAAACTCATGATAGTAAAAATGGCCCTGGAGATCATACAACCTCACCCCCACTATATCAGGTACTCCTGTAAATAATGGGAGAACAAAATACCAAAAGAACACAAAATACAGAAGAGCAAATAATCAAATTAGACAGGGATAAAATCCCTTTTCCTGCAGAAGAGCTAGGACAGGGGGACCACCCATGTTCAGAACACAATTGAAACAAAACTTCACTTGCAAGAAAACAGATACAAGGCAAAACAAGGAAAAACAACACCCTCAGCTGTAAACTAGGAAGCAAGGTAGAAAACTGAAAACTTATCTGCAGAAGTATTGCTCAGGGATACAGGGAAGGACAAATCTCCAGGCCAAGAACAGAGACTGAGGAATATACAAATATAACTGGCGCCCGCAGGGCAAAAAGTGTTCTCCTATATAGACCAGACTTGTCTGCAATAGGACTTCCCCAATTCCCAATTAACGCCGACACCTGTCTGAGTCACAGCCTCAGATTCAGCTCCACTACCATTCCTGGCCACCAGAGGGAGCTTCAGAACAGCACCCACACAGACGACATTCACAACAGTATGTATAAGAAACTTGTATTATGTGTACAGTGAGGCTGCGCTCACTGAATGTACTCGGGGATACTCGCTGGGCTGCTAGATTAAGCACACAGGAACGGTTTTCTATTTCAACAGTGCATTGGTTTATTCACACACATAAACCAGCACTGCAGCAACATAACTAAGGCCTTCTTGCGGCTTTAAAGTAATACAAACATGACCCTTCCTTCAGCTTTACAGAAACATACATGAAATAAAGTCTGTTTCATCCAGGGGTACGCCCACACGGCCTCGGATACAATCCCTCGCAGTAATATGCCAGTGGAGGTATAGCACTGCCCACTCACTGACCTTGTTCAGTATAAAACCCCCTTTTCTGAGGTTACCTTTCTGGAGCTTGAGCAGGGCTCCAACGGCACCAAGCATGAACTGTGACTTGCTCCAGACCCTGACTCCTGCCAGTCCAGATCCTCAGAAGGACTCCAGCTTCCTAAGCACAGAGCAAGTACAGACTGCATACACACCTGACTACCAAAAACCAACCTATTATACTTGGCTGGATACGAAGTAAAGGCGCACTCCATTGTTTAGAAAAGTAGAAAAACTTTATTTAAATCATTAATTTCTAGTAAACAAAACCGTAAACCACCAAGCGGGACACATGATCCCAGAACACGACCAGTCATAAGTCAATTTACAGTCAGGATTTTCACAGAAATATTGATACAAATTCATAAACTATCCATAGGGTAAATAGCCATATCTCCAGATTTTCTATCATATATGGGCAATTTTTGAATATCACCTGTTATAGCTAACGAGCATAAGCCCATATAGCTTACTGATCTCACAATAATGTCTACAAAAATGTGAATCTACACAGTAAATCATTACATAGTGAACAGGATTAATCCCCATATAAATCAATTTTGACTACAATGCATCAAAATAATTTATCCAGCAGACAAATTATCAGAATATACAGATCTCACATACAAAGTAATGCCGCTATTAAGAAAAATCCCCACATGAAAATCAATAGTCATAAATTGGCCCACATCCTATATCAAACATCACCCAGGCAAAAGCTGTTTAGTTTATAACGCACAGATGCAGCATAATAATATTGCCTAAGAGTGAATTATTCCATAGGGAATCGGCAACTGATATATTACATCTACTATTCACTAAACTAGCGCTCGGTTAGGGCTTGAGTCTTATCTATGGTGATCCTGACCGAGTTTACTTTGCTGAGTCCAGGCACCATCACCTCCAGCAGGGGGATCAGTCAGCGGAGACTTAAGGTCCAGTCACACTAAACAACTTACCAGCGATCCCAGCAACCATAGGGATCGCTGGTAAGTTGCTAGGAGGTTGCTGGTGAGATGTCACACTGCGACGCTCCAGCGATCCCACCAGCAACCTGACCTGGCAGGGATCGCTGGAGCGTCGCTACACGAGTTGCTGGTGAGCTCACCAGCAACCAGTGACCAGCCCCCAGCGCCGCGTGGAAGATGCTGCGCTTGGTAACTAAGGTAAATATCGGGTAACCAACCCGATATTTACCTTGGTTACCAGCGCACGCAGCTACACGTGCAGAGAGCAGGGAGCAGCGCACAAAGGGTGCAGCTGCACAGGGTACATATATAGGGTATAGAGTACAGGGTGCAGCTGCACAGAGCAGGGAGCAGCGCACACCGCTTAGCGCTAGCTCCCTGCTCTCCTAGTTACAGCACACATCGGGTTAATTACCCAATGTGTACTGCAGCTACATGTGCACAGAGCAGGGAGCAGCGCACACTGCTTAGCGCTGGCTCCCTGCTCTCCTAGTTACAGCACACATCGGGTTAATTACCCAATGTGTACTGCAGCTACATGTGCACAGAGCAGGGAGCAGCGCACACTGCTTAGCGCTGGCTCCCTGCTCTCCTAGTTACAGCACACATCGGGTTAATTACCCGATGTGTGCTGCAGCTACATGTGCACAGAGCAGGGAGCAGCGCACAATGCTTAGCGCTGGCTCCCTGCTCTCCTAGCTACAGTACACATCGCGTTAATTAACCTGATGTGTCCTGCAGCTACATGTGCACAGAGCAGGAGCCGGCACTGACAGTGAGAGCGGCGGAGGCTGGTAACAGGTAAATATCGGGTAACCAAGGACAGGGCTTCTTGGTTACCCGATGTTTACTGTGGTTACCAGCCTCCGCAGAAGCCGGCTCCTGCTGCCTGCACATTCAGTTGTTGCTGTCTCGCTGTCACACACAGCGATCTGTGCTTCACAGCGGGACAGCAACAACTAAAAAATGGCCCAGGACATTCAGCAACAACCAACGACCTCACAGCAGGGGCCAGGTT
Organism: Anomaloglossus baeobatrachus; assembly: GCF_048569485.1. Classification (NCBI taxonomy): domain Eukaryota; kingdom Metazoa; phylum Chordata; class Amphibia; order Anura; family Aromobatidae; genus Anomaloglossus; species Anomaloglossus baeobatrachus. The sequence goes on along the minus strand of NC_134364.1, from coordinate 91,827,669 downwards.
GTTGCTGGATGTCACACACAGCAACATCGCTAGCAACGTCACAAAAGTTGTTCGTTAGCAGCGATGTTGCTAGCGATGTTGCTTAGTGTGACGGGGCCTTTATTGTTCAGAATTTAGTAGATAGGCAACCAGCACCAGGGGGAATGCCCTGGCTCTTAGAAACAAATTCTGTCAGGGCCATTCAGAAAGCTTGAAAGATGCCTTGATGATTTATGAAACTCTTGAGTCCTAGGAGGCTGTCATGTCCTTGGCTATATCTGTGGACAGACATCTCCAAGATTGAATGGATAGACCACTTTCTCAGAAAACCCTTTCTTGGGGAGTACCCCATTCCCAGTAAGGTGTGGGGTAATTTGGGGATGAACCATCACTCATGGGTTTAGAGGAGCCCATACTGCTGGGGGAAGCCACTACTTTGTATGTTCCCACTAAAATCCGCAAAAAGAAGGTGCTTTGTTTTTTTTGTGGTAGAGAAATTCATTTTGTTGGAGTCTGTCCCTAAGCAGAAAGGAATATCTGGAATTCGGCTTACCCTTAGGCGGGCTTTGCACGCTGCGACATCGGTAACAATGTGTTACCGATGCTGCAGCGATAGTCCCGCCCCCGTCGCACGTGCAATATCTAGTGAAAGCTGCCGTAGCGATTATTATCGCTACGGCAGTTTCACATGCACATACCTGCCGTGCGACGTCCCTCTGGCCGGCGACCCGCCTCCTTCCTAAGGGGGCGGGTCGTGCGGCGTCACAGCGACGTCACACGGCAGGCGGCCAATTGAAGTGGAGGGGCGGAGATGAGCAGGATGTAAACATCCCGCCCACCTCCGTCCTTCTCATTGCAGCCGGCGGCAGGTAAGGTGAAGTTCCTCGCTCCTGCGGCTTTACACACAGCGATGTGTGTTGCCGCAGGAGCGAGGAACAACATCGTACCCGTCGCTGCACCGGCATTATGGAAATGTCGGAGGCTGCAGCGATGATACGATAACGACGCTTTTGCGCTCGTTCATCGTATCAAAAAGGATTTGCACGTTGCGATATCGACTGCGACGCCGGATGTGCGTCACTTTCGATTTGACCCCATCGACATCGCACGTGCAATGTCGCAACGTGCAAAGCCGCCCTTAGTGGTGTAGGGATGGACAATCAGGGTGTGGGTTTGTGTTCCACATGTAATTCTCGCTTTGTCCTGACAGCAGAGGTGGTGCTAGATACCACAACTGAGAAAATTTCTGTGGAGCAGGAGTCAGTATGGTAGATGCTCTCTTTGTCATAACTCATGGGCTTATCTGCAATATGTTAACTAACCACATCTCTATCTATGCTATAGACTCAGCACCACCTGCTCAGGGATCCCTGACACAGAAGGTACATGATGTAAAACTGAGGGTAGGACCCTTGCATTATGAAGTAATTTCCTTTTATGTCTTGTAAGTCCTTCTCACTTCCATTGTACTGGGTCTACCCTGGTTGGTGAAACATAATTGTTATGCACGCTCAACGTCGGGGATAAGTCGGCGAGCGCATCCACAGGGTGATGTGGACCCACCCAGACAAGGGAAGGGCGGCGGCTAGGGACTGTGGCAGCTGAGCCAGGGCTAGGTGACCAAAGGACAGTGACAGTTCACAGTTCAAGAACAGGCAGGATTGCCGTGGTGTGACTCCCTGGCAAAACCAGGTAGTCACACAAGAGGCCCCCGCATAACACCATCCCTCACAGGGTTACATACAGCCGACCTGAAATCCTAGCCACCCCCTCAGGGCAAGACAGGCACACCATTGGGCGGGACCAGGCAGTTAGGAAACGCCCACCTAGGAGTCTAGACAGCCCGGGGTGGGAAAACAGGTAGATCAGATCAGATTAGATTAAGTCTAGAGTTTAAGTTGAGAGGAGTGGAGGCTGGGGCTAGGTGTAGCTCCAGCGGAGGTGAAGCTCAAGTTGACAGGCGCCAGGGTCGGAGCCCTGGTGCCTTGGCTAGGTGGCAGACGATGGTCTCTGCCAGCAGGCAATGGGAAGACGGCAGCTGGAGATCCGAGGTTGACCGGGACAGGGTTGGAGCCCGCCGGTACCGACACCAGAGAACCGACCTGGAAACCGTGCACAGAGGGGGTACTTGGACCCTGAAGCCAGGACCGGAACCAACGGCCTAGCTAATTAACCAATTGAGGGCAGGATTTTAGGTCCTGTCCCAACCAAAGTCCCAAAAGCAGACAACCACCCACAGAGAGGGATAGGGCAACTGTGGCGCCCCTGATCTGGTCAGGCACCAGACTAGGGTGTGGACACACAGACACAAAGTAACCAGGACACACACACAGCTTAGAGGGGACCCCTGGGCAGACCCAGGGAGGGGGCGTAGCCCTTGCATCCCAGCTAGTGGTGGGTAGTGGAACTGGAGATGAAGAGTTGTGCAGTGGCAGCCAAAGGAGAAGGCGTGGAGGAGCCGCGTCTGGAGGGTAGAGCAGAGGAGCAGGACCCTGTCAGACCCTGCACCTGTAGTGGCTGCTGGCGGGGGAGAGAGGCTACCCAGTGGTGCTGCCTGAAATCCACCTAGCGAAGAGGTGGCTGAGTAAGGAGACTACCGTTAGACCAAGCCCGCACGGGGAAACAGGTCCCTAGAGCAGGAACCCATTTACTTGGCCTGCTAAACCTGCTGGTGAGGGTACTGGATGTACCTCACCGAACCACACAGAGTCCGCAGTATCAGCAGCAACGAGGGGGCCCATAAGGAGGATTGAGCCTGGAGCCATCTTAACCTTGGTCCACGCTACCAGCAAACAGGCCAGAAAGGTGAGAACGGCAGTTGCGACTTCCCTGGGTGATCCCCGCAGTACTACACGTAAGGAGTCTCCCCAAACAAGAAGGGCTAGGAAGGCGAGTCAGCAGTCACCCCTGGATCAGCCTGAGGGACACCTGGTTCCATCTGGTTCATCATAGCATCGCCCGGGTTGACTCACAGCTACCATCTGAAATTGAGTAAAAACCCTGAAAGACATTGCTGCCTGTGTGTGAGTTCTTCTGCGACCTGTGCTACTACACACTTACACTAGGCCCTGGGGCCAGCCTCACTCTCTGGAGGCTACAACAGCTGACTGCATCTACCATCAGCCCCAGGCGCTCCCTAAACTGCAGTGGCGGTCACCCCCTGACCGCAATTACCGAGAGTGGCGTCACGATTCCCATTGAAGTTAACCTGACCTGTCTGTTGTCAGAAGATCACCAGCACATGGAGTCCCTGAAGACCCTGAGGCGACGTGAAGGTAATGCAGGGCTCAATACAACCGCCAGGGCCCGATAGATCCCACGGGTCAGCGTCAGCGGGCACGGCTCCTCAGGTACACAACAAGCCGGGAGTGGACTTCCATGTTCCATACCGGGAAGTCCAACACAAGCAAAAACAGTGCAGAGGAAAAAAACGGCGACCACCCGCCCAGGTGGGGGACCAGAGTACAACCAGCTGTGGCGACCAGCCACCAGCACCTTGGTTTACCAAAAGACTCGTGTGATTTATTCAACTGCGAGTAACCAAACATACCCTGGTACGTCCGGGCGCACATCCCCTGCACAGAGCCACTGGGCCCCGGGGCAACCATCCCTACCCACGGAGGGGTTAACATCCAGCTGCCATTACATCTTCCCCGGGGTGTCCCACAACAGCAGCGGTGGTGCCACCTTTCACCACACACCGTGGGTGGCGTCACAAACTGAATACGGCCAAGCCCGTACAACTACGTCCACCTTTTCATTTGGCGTGTCCGCGTGACCCCCGGGTCCGGAGGATCCCTCGAGCCACACAGCGGTTCCGGATCCGAGCAGCTCGGCTGCTATAGGTGTGGGAGCAGCACAATGGGAGCACAGTACAGTTCAGGCAGGGTAGATAGTTCAGGAACAGATCAGGATCAGGCTGGTCCCACGACACAAAAACGGACTGGACAGAGGACAACAGACACTGGAGATAATCAATCAAGAAATAACGTCTGGAACACCATTCTGAGTCTGAACTGGGTGCAAAAACCTAAAAAATCTACACTGGTGTGCATACCTTCTCTCCATGTAGTGTAGATTTTTTAGGTTTTTGCACCCAGTTCAGACTCAGAATGGTGTTCCAGACGTTATTTCTTGATTGATTTGTAGTCTTTCGTTTGTGAACCCGGTCCCACCCACACCTATTGCCAGTCCACATTATACGCATATATAGCCTGGGTCTCAGCTTCCCATACACGGTAAGTTTTTTAACTGCATGAGAGGACACACACAAGCTAGGGACCCCAACGTAGAGAAATACTTTGGCGTAGTGTTGGGGCTCTGTTGCATTGATCAATTCAGTAGCTAAATTTCTCTTGATTCATATGTTCATGGCAGTAATGCAGATTCCATTTTTCACATTTTCACTCTTGCATATAGCTATTGGATTTTTCATGTCAGTATTCACACAGCAGTTTCTGCTTTTCATATATTCCCCTTACATAGTCACTGGTGTGCATACTTTCTCTCCATATACTGGAGATAATCAGGCAAGGTTCCAGACATTGGGCAGAGGTCATCAGACACCAAACATCGGGAAGACTCCAGACATTGGGCAGAGGTCATCAGCAGTGCGGCACAGACACAATTAGCAGGGCTTCAGGTACAGAACACACGGACAATGCTGGAGTCTCAGGACAGGCCGGTAACTGGATATGTTGGTCCCTGAATACACCGGATCCAAGGTTAGCCAGACTACAGACAGGATACCAGACTCAGACATGCGACTGAACTAAAGCCTGCTTTACATGGTACGATCGATTGTGCGATTTCACAATCGATCGTACCCGCCCCCGTCCTTTCTGCGTCACGGGCAAATCGCTGCCCGTGTCGCACAAAGTCAGTAACCCCCGTCACACATACTTACCTCTCGTGCGACCTCGCTGTGGGTGGCGAACGTCCACTTCCTGAAGTGGGAGGGACGTTTGGCGTCACAGCGACGTCACACGGCCGCCAGCCAATAGAAGCGGAGGGGTGGAGATGAGCAGGATGTAAACATCCCGCCCACCTCCTTCCTTCCACATAGAGCCGGCGGCGGCCGCGGGAGGCAGGTGAGCTGGTCATCGTTCCCGTGGTGTCACACGGAGCGGCGTGTGCTACCACGGAAACGATGATCAACCAAATTAAACGATATTATGGAACCTAACGAGCAGTACCCGACTCACGATTTGTGAGCGATACTGCGTCGCTAGGAGGTGTCACACAGGCCGGCATCGCCAGCGATGCCGGCTGTGCGTCACAAAAACCGTGACCCCGACGATCTATCGCACGATAGATTGTCTGGTGTAAAGCAGCCTTAAGGCAGAACGCCGGATTACAACAGTAGCAGACTCCAGCACTTGAGCAGCAGCAGCAACACAGATGGGTGCAGACTGCAGCAGGGCAGTGCTGGCACAGTGGGATTAGACTGCAACAAGGTTGTGCAGACACAGCGGGATTGACCCACAACAGGGAGTGCAAGCACAGCAGGATTGGACCGCAACAAGGTTGTGCAGGCACAGCAGGATGGGACCGCAACAAGGTTGTGCAGGCAAACGAGTTTGGACCGCAGCAAGGTTTTGCAGGCACAGTGGGTTTGGACTGCAGCCAGATGGGGCAGGCACAGCAGGTTTGGGCACACGTGATGATGGCTACCATGACAGGTTGATGGTGGAACGAGCATGGATGTCTGTGGCTGAACTAGTCTACCCCAGGAATGGATAGTCTCAATGCACCCCTGGAAGGAAAAATAGATATGGTGAGTACAGATATTTTCATTACTTCTGTCTTTACCTACATGTGCACATGCTGTAGGCAGAATCTAGGCATATTTGTATACTTTGTTTGGCATGTATTAATGGGCCTGACTCATTTTGAGCTACACTGGAGACTCACAAACAGGATAGTGTTGTTTCTTGGGCTTTTTAACTAATCTTTGTTGTTTTGTAGTAATGTCATCATGTGTATATGAGCTGCAAAGCACTTCATGCATGTACAAAAGGCATTTCAGGCTGCTAACGCATCATTCAAACGTTTTTTTTTGTTTGTTTTTTTTTAAGGCTTTTTAAAATGTGCTGTTAAGTGTCTATCCATTAATCTTTTTTGTTTTTCTTTATCGTTCCTATGGGAGACCCAGACCATGGGTGTATAGCTACTGCCTCCGGAGGACACACAAAGTTACTACACTCAAAACGTGTAGCCCCTCCCTCCTAGCATATACACCCCCTGCTAGGCAGTCCTAGCCAGTTTCATGCTTTGTGTCAGGAGGATCACACACACACATGCATCCTTTTTTTGATTTTTCATTTTTTCTAAAGATTTGGAAGAAAAGCGGGTCCACTGGACCCCCGGCATGTCCCTTCACACTCCCCTGGCGGCAGTGTTGTTAAGGTTGACTTCAGGGCAAGAGCCCTTCATGCCGCGCTCCTTCACCATCCCTTATGGGCTCTGGCTTGAAGTTAGAGCCAACTCGGTTCTCACTGCCTTGCAGGAGACCGGCCTCCATCCGCAGCCCTTTGGCAGGACCCTGCTGGACGGAGCACTGGACCCCCACCCCACCAGGGACTGGATCCTGCGTCTCAAAGCTAAGTATAGAGACGTTATTCAGAGGGTCCTTCTAGAATGTGGAGCTTTTATTGGGGGGACAGTGATTTATGTTGATAATGCTGCTTTTTACAGTGTTTCCGGCCGGTTTCACAGTTTTTACTGAGTACCGCGCCGATGATGCCTGATTTTCAGCCGCATGTATAACTCTAGGCCCCGGCTTCAGCCGCGGCCTAGTTTCGTTTTGTTCCCCTGCATGTTAGTCATGCAGGGGGACACTGCAGCGCCGCCCGCCGGCCGCTCTGCACAGGGGACGACACTCCGTTTTAGGAGATGATTCCCTCCCCTGTACATGTCCTTAGCCCTCCGATTCCCGCTCCTGGGTTAACCCCCGCCCCCCCCCCCTCACTCTGGCGCCATTTTCTCAGCGTTCTTAGTACGCTGATCGGCGCTGGCTGCTCTGCAGTGCAGAGGGAGTGGATATATGGCTGGGGGTCCAGGCTTGGAACCCGGGGGGCACTCATAATAGCGGCCTGATAAGTCACAACCTCTGGTTGTGCACTTTTATACACTATCAGGGCATTCTGAAGGAGTTAATTCTTTATTATAGAACCTCCTCCTCAGCAGCATGTCTCACACTAGGAGCAAAGCTCCAAGGCTGTACACTACATGTTCTGCATGTAAGCTCATATTGCCTGAACTGGCACAGACCCACACTGTAATGGTCCTTATGTGGTGGTGCCTCTGCCTGGAGTCTCCCCAGGCTGACCCCTGTCTTGGGTATTCTAGACATTCTAGACATAGCCCCCCACCTCTGCAGCATGTCTCACAGAGCGAAGCTGCAGCCTGTTTTTAGTATCCACTGCTGGTAGTCTCGTACGGCTGTACCGAGCTCATAACCACTGTGGCCCCTCTGCTTGGAGGCTCATTCATGGTCCCTCCAGCCGCTCCGGTTTCGGTGGCTGACCCCTGGGGGAATCTTTTTTCCAGGGGTCGGCCTGTCCCGGCATCTGCTGAGCATGCAGCCCCCTTCTCAGGGCGTTTTCTGCTCGCTCAGCAAAGCTCACAGACCCCGTCCTCCTGACAGAGAGACGCAGGGTCCCCTATCCTCCCCGTCCCGCAGCTCCGATTACGAGCTGACTCACTGGACGAGGAGGATGTCTCTACCAGGGGCTCGGACGCTACTTTAGGTACTTTGATCCGTCCGTAGGTGACGCGGATGCGAATGATTGGATTGCGTCCATTATACTTGTATTGGACCTCCATCCGCCTGTATCAGGGGAGTATTCCCCGCTGGCAGAAGGGCATCAGTATACCTTTAACAAGACGAGGAGTGTGTTCCTTAACCACTCCAGTTTTCAGGCGTCCAAGCCCGCAGCCTGTCCTGCAGATCCCACAGCGGGGTTCTGCTGCCTGTCCCCCCTCCCATCAAAGGTGGTCAAGGAGTGTACTCATTCGCCAAGGGTGGCCACTCCAGTGTCTAGACTTTCAGCCCGGATAGTTGTATCAGTGGCTGACGGCACCTCTATAAGGATCCCACGGTACATTAATTTTGTACTGGACCTCAATCCGCCGGAGTTACCTTATCTAGGTGAACACAACGTGTGTTCCTTAACCACTCCAGTTTTCAGGGCCCTGTGACCAGCCCAGGGTCCACTCTGACAGTCGCTTCCCATGAAGCGTGATTCTGAGGACTGTGTTTCCCCTGTCCACCAATAGTGGTCAAGAAGTGGGCTCATTCACCTCAGGTGGCTCAGCCCGGACCGTTATGTCAGTGGCTGACGGCTCCTCAGAGGAGATGCATTCCCTCACAGGGACTCTATGCCCAAAGCGGTTGCCTGAACTTCCAGACTTCAGTCTTTTCATCCTCTGCCAGGTCTGCCATGCTGTACACCGCACGGCGGTGGTCTTGGCTACTTTCCTCGCTATCCGCAGGCTCCTGTGGCTTCGGAAATAGAAGGCAGATGCCTCTATAGAGGTTCCTTGCTGGGCTCCCCTTTGGTGGGACCAGTCTTTTCGGAACCAACTGGATGAAATTTAGGAAGCTCTTGGCAGTGAGTGTTCTTCCTTGCCACAAACCTAAACCAGGGAACCTGTCCAGGGCAGGAATCAGTTGAGGTTTCGGTGGTTTCCGTTCCTCCATCTGATCGTCCTCTAGCTCGGCCTAGGTTCATAGAACCAATTGGCTTGAAGCTGCGTCTTCAGAAGACCGCAGGAGATGCTGCCACTTAGTCAGCTTCCTCCGAGCTATCTAGCCACGCCAACTTCCTCCTAGTCGGTGGCAGGCTCTCTCCACTTGGCGACGTATGGTTCTAACACGTCTCCGTTCAGTGGGGGCGGGATTATATCTCCCATGGCTACAGGATGGAATTCTGTCCACCCGCCAAACAGATTTTTTCTGTCACCTCCTCCCGGCTCCAAGGCCGCCGCCTTCTCACAAGCCGTGGCATTTCTTGCAGGCCAATGGAGTAATTGTACCGGTTCCCGACTGGGAACGGTTCTGAGATTTTTGTTTAAATCTATTTCTAGTCCCCGAAGAGGGCGGTGCCTTCCGACCTGGATCTTTAGCTTTTCAAGCATGGTCAGGTGTGGCGTTTTCACATGGAGTCTCGGTCTTGTTCCGTGTGTTTTTTTCACCGGATCAATCAAGTACCCAAGGAGATTCCCTCGCAGCCATCGGCATCAGAGATGCTTTTCTGCAAGGGTCAATCGCAGTTTCACACCAGCGTTGACTACGTTTTGCCATCAGAGTGGTCCAATTCGTGGCTCTTCCCTTGGGGTTGGCCACGGCCCCTCGAGTATTCTCATTGGGGCTGCTGTGATTAGGGTCCTGCACCCCTAGGGATTGGCAGTGATCGTTTGCCCTAGACGGCCTTCTTCTCAGGCCTTCATCCAGTGCAGACTCTAAGCAGAGTACTTCGCTTACTCTCGCCACTCTAACCTATTCGGGTGGCTCGTCATTCTGTTCAAGTCCACTCTGACTTCGAACCAGAGGTTCTCAAGGTCGCAATTCGAGACTGTCGGCTCTTGTGAGGCCGCTCTTAGTCGATCAGTAGTCCCTCCGCTGGCGGTCGACGTCGTTCTATCAGACACCAAATACAGGTGCTGGTCAGACGGTGGCGTCAATGGAAGCGATTCCTTGCCCAGTTTCTCCTGCGCCCTCTGAGACTGGATGTTGTCCGCTGTACACGCGAACTCCCTCCTTCCACGGGGTGGTGGCTTTGCCACTGACCTAGGGTTCGTTTTCAGTGGTGGTTTCGGCCACTCTGTCTCAGGGACGCTCCTTCCTGGCCCCGTCCCGGGTGATCCTCACCAGGGTGCTGGTCTTTCCGCCTTGGGAGCAGTATATCTCCGCCGCGGAGCGCAGGGCGCTTGGACTCTTTCCGAATCAGCCCTCTAGATCAATGGGCTGGAAATCGGAGCTGTATTCTGGCTCTCTAAGCCTTCACCATCGGTTGGCGGCTAGGCACAGTCGAGTTCAGTCGGATAACGTGACAGCGTTTTCCTACATCAACTTCCAGAGCAGGACACTCAGTCACCTGGCAATCTTGGCGCCTCAACATTCTTCAGTGGACAAGGGACTCCTAGTCCACCGTATCCGCAGCCCACATCCTCGATGTCAAGACTGCGAGGCAGACTATTTCAGCTGCCCAACCGTGGTCCACAATCCTCAGGGTTTGCAGTAGACACACTGGTTCATGTTTGATCCCAGCTTCGTCTCTACCTCTTGCCCAGAGCCCTGCACAGGATCAGTAAAGGGGGCCGTCGGGTCATTCTCTTACTCCAGACTGACCCAGGCAGGCTTGGTATCCTGACCTGCTCCTTCTGTCCGTTGGGTTGCCATGGCATCTTCCGGACCGTCCAGACCTTTTCTCAAAAGGTCCGTTTTTTCCGTCAGAATTCTGGATTCTCAGATTGACGGCGTAGCTATTGAGTCCTGGATCTTGGCGACTTCTGGTATCCTTCCTGAAGTCATCTCCGCTATGACTCGAGCTCCAAAGTGTCCTTGGACCTTTTTAGCCTTGCCGACCCTCCTGTCCCTTCCGCAGTCCGGTCTACAGCTAGGACTATCCCTCATTAAGGGACAGGTCTCCGTTCTGTCGGTATGTGCCAGCGGCGTATTGTCCGGCTGGCTCCGGTGCGCTCCTTTAATGGCGCGTCTCACATCATTCCGCCTTTCCGGCGGCCTATGGAGCCCTGGGACCTTAATCCGGTCCTCCCGGTTCCCGGAAACCTCCCTTTGCGCCTCTTAAGGAGGTTTCTTTGTTTCATCTTTCACAGAAAGTAGTCTTTCTAGTGGCTATAATTTCCTGCCAGGGAGTTCTGGCTGCACTCTCTCTGAGTCACCCCCTTTTTTTTGGTCTTTTGCATCAAGACAAGGTGGTCTCCGTCCGACTCCGGACTTTTTTCCCTAAGGTGGTTACTGCTTCCACCTTATCCGGGGCAATTTTTCCTGCCTTCCTTTTGTCCGGCTCCTGTTCATCGCTTTGAGGAAGCGTTGTATATCCTGGATCTGGTGCGGGCGCCCCGGATCTATGTGTCTCGCACCGCCGTTATTAGGCGGTGCACCTCTTTCTAGTACTGACTGCTAGTCAGCGTAGCGGTCTCTCGGCATCTAGGCCGACCCTGGTTCGTTGGCTTAGGTCGGCCATTTCCGAGGCCTACAAGTGTACTCAAGTGCCTTCCCCGCCGGGGATCAGAGCACATTTGATCAGACCTGTCGGTGCCTTTTGGGCTTTCAGGCACCAGGCTACGGCTCAGTACGTCTGTCAGACGGCAGCTAAAATTAGTCTGCATACTTTTTCGAAGCTCTATCCAAGGCATGCTCTTGCTTTGGCAGACGCGGGCTTCGGCAGACGCATCTTTCAGGCGTCTGTCGCCCATTTGTGAAGTTGGGTTTTCCTGCTTCTCAGTTGTCTGTTTATTCCCACCCATGGACTGCTTTTGAACGTCCCATGGTCTGGGTCTCCCATAGGAACGATAAAGAAAAAGAGAATTTTGTTTACTTACCGTAAATTCTTTTTCTTATAGTTCCGTCATGGGAGACCCAGCACCCTCCCTATTGCCTGTTGGCAGGTTTCTTGTTCCGTGTGTCTTCACCGGCTGTTATTGTTGTAGACAGAGGTTCCGGTTCTTCCGGATTTTACTCTGTCTCTTCTTGTGGGTGGATGTCCTCCTTCAGCTTTTGCACTAAACTGGCTAGGGCTGGCTAGCAGGGGGTGTATATGCTAGGAGGGAGGAGCTACACGTTTTGAGTGTAGTAACTTTGTGTGTCCTCCGGAGGCAGTAGCTATACACCCATGGTCTGGGTCTCCCATGACGGAACTATAAGAAAAAGAATTTACGGTAAGTAAACAAAATTCTCTTTTTTTTTCATGCATTACCCTTGTTGCCACTATGTCTGTAATGGTAACTGTAAATTGTAGTTTGTAATGTACTAGATTTGCGTAACATATGTCACTTCATGGGTTTATAGACATTTAGGGTCTCATGGCTTACTGTTGGCATTTTATTTATTTATATTTTTTTACCAAGTTTAAAGTGATAAATGATTATACATTGTTTTACTCTGTGTAAAGGTGAACTGGTTTACTTCGTCGTGTTAATGGTGTTATTATGTGACTATATGATTGTCATGGATTGCAGTTTTAATCCACATGAATTTGTTACCCTAATTATTGAATTGTTTGGTAGACAAGATCAATGTGCCTTTTTTAATGGAAAATAATGTGTTCATGATGTTGATATATTCTGTTCTTTTTGGAAACAGTGGATCTTGTGAAATGCCGTTGGCGGTCTGCACGTGACCAGTTCAGAAGAGAATATAACCCAGTGCCAACCACAGCTGCCGCATCCAAAAAGAAAAAATATGTCCATTATGCAAGGCTCAGCTTCCTCATGCCCATTATGGAAGTACAAAAGTAAGTTTTAACCATCATATCACATGGCAGTCTTTGTTAAATGCACACAGTAATTATTATTTTTTTCTTTACACAAAAGTACAGAGGATAATCTAGAAGACAGTGAGGAGGCACAGTCAGCAGTCTTAACAGCTACAGCTACCTCTGCTTCTGAGATGGAGCCAACCTCCTACCAACCACCCCCAATCCCCAACGCCAGCCAGCCAGACGCAGAAGAAATGTCATCTGATTTGGGTTTGGGAACAAGTCAATCCACTACTGTAATTCCAGGCCAGTCTACAGGTCAACAAAGTGGTTCATCACCAGTTCTTGCAGAGAGTAGTCCACAGCAACAAACAGGCCCACAGTCAAGAATAACAACTAATACCATGCGCACAATAGCCCAATCTATCCTTGGTCGCAGACATAGGCGTTTTGAAGATTTACGGTCCCTGCATGAGATCATTGATACCAGAATAATACACATGATGAATTCACTGATACCAGAGAGTGATGGAGAGAGATTTTGCCTCTCCCTTTCTCCCTCTCTTGCATTGGTCCAAGCTGATAGGCAGGACAGGTTAAGGGCGTCCTTAATAACCCCTGATATCTGCTACCCAGTGTGAGCCCGAACCCATATATTGTTTTGAAGTGATTGAGCAATGGAGAGCTAATCCACGTGGCCCACACACAAACACAATGCTACAAACTGTGGAAACCCAAACAGATGAACATTACTCAAATTCAAAACTAAATACTGTAGTGCAACAAACACATATACAGTGTCCTTCTTCTTCTATGGGAAGTGATGTACAAATTAGGCCAACAATTGTCCCACATCAAACTGGTGCATTAATGATACAAAGGCCATCTCAACAGCCATCATTTAACCCACAAGGCCCACAAGAGACACCAATACAATCCTCTTTTAGCTATCCAAGTAATGTTAGTAATGTTCATAGACTACCTCAAATGATTCAACAACCAACATCCTACCATGTGCCTAATAATTCACAACAACAGTACTTTCAACATCAGCCTTACCCAACTAACTACACATACACACATACTCAGCCTCTTCCAACACATCAATATGTACCACCTACACTTGGTCTTCCATCTACTCAAACAACTGCATCAATATTTGTTCCAAGTACAACAACTGTTACTAGTGGAAACACTGATCAGTCACTTACTACAACATCTAGTGTTGGGCAGCAAAGATATTCAGTAGGTGTCAATGCAATGGAGACTACACAGGAAAGCATCACTAGCCTAGAGGATTTAGTTGACTCATAATGTGATTAAGTATGCCTTTTTAAACATTTTGTTATGTTTTCAGGGTTATAGATGGTCTCAAAACATTTCAAAATGTTAAACATTAATTACTCTATATGCATGGGGAAATATTTGTCATTATGTTTCCAAAATTTAAACAGAAAGTTAATCTATCACTTCATAAACATTATCGGCCTGTAAGAATGTTGCCTTGCTCTGGACATGGTTTTTAGTCAATCCATTAGACAAAACTGTGTTTATAGAAAAAATGCACGCACATAAACTACTACACTAACATTCAATCACCTTTATTACTAAAAATCCACCCATTATGCAGTATCTGCATATGGTCTGGTCCCATACTTGTATTCCAATAGTGTCAAACAAATCATGTTTGCGTGACATTATTGCATAATACAGTATGGTGTTTTGTATGGGATTATGTCCCTGACAAAATTCTTTAAAAATAATAATTGAATACAGTGTGTTTTGCAAAAGAAAAAAGACATACATAGGTACAAGAAACAATCTGGACTACTATTTTTGAAATGATATTGCAATTTTTTTATTAGTCAGCTACATTCTGAAGTAATGTCACTGACAAAACAATATTTACTAAGTTTTTTTCCCAACAAAAAAACAATAGCTTATTGGTAGCTCAAACACAACAAAACAACAAAGTACACCAAACAATATACCTATGTATGGTGATTTTCTCTTTTGTATTACATATGTGTTAGTAATTATGTAACCGAGATAACAAAATGTATAACAATGTCAATTTTATACATGACTATGGAGATTTAAACTAAAATAATCTTTAAACCGATTCCTCACTTGTAGACCAGAAGAGGACAAATTGGTTCTAATAGTACCATTATTTACAAATGGGGCATTTAAAACAGGCAACTCTTCAATGTCTTCGTCATTGCTTTCATGTAATCTACAGTAATTATGTAACACTACTGTAGCTTTAATGACAGCCTTGACAGTGGATGGTTGGAGTTTGATGGTGGTTTGACAAATGCGCCATCTTGAGGCCAAAATGCCAAAGGCACGTTCAACATAGCAACGTGCTCTTGCCAAGTTGCTATTAAATTGGGCTTTTGATCTGCTCAGCCCCCTTCTGGGATATTGACGCATCAAATGCCTAGACAAGGCAAACCCCTGATCTGCAACCATGACAAAAGGTACAATATGCCCATTAGTACCAGGCAATGGTCTTGGTGCAGGCAAACTTAAACTATCAGACATTAATCGTCTTGCTAAACGTGAGTTTCTGAAAATGCGCGCATCTGAGGCACTGCCATAGGCCCCAATATCAGTAAAAACAAAGCAGTAGTTTGTATCTGCCATTGCCAATATAACTACAGAAAAAAACTTGTGAAAATTATAATATCTTGATGCAGAGTTAGGTGGTTTCTTCACTCTAATGTGCTTTCCGTCAATGGCGCCAATACAATTTGAGAAAGATGTTTTCTCCAAAAATTCATCCGAAATGTGCATCCAATCCTGTGTTGTTGGCTGCTGCATGACATGATGCCTAAGGGTCTCCCATAGCACAGTGCAGGTATGCAGGATTATCTTGCCTATTGTAGACCTTCCCAATAAGAATTCGAAATGTAGACTGCTGATGGATTGCCCAGTTGCAAGGTAACTGAAATTGAAACAGAACAAGACATTACTTTGTATAATCATTACAGTTGGTTTTCAATACAAACATTTGTGTCATGCAATGGCTGACAACATACTCTGTATGACTATTATTTTATTGTTTTTGTGGTTAAAACATATTTGTTGATATTTACTTTCCATATTGGAAACAAAAACACTGATCTGTTTAATAAACAAGATCGTTTGATGTTTGTCTCTTGTGTCTTATATCTTTTTAGCAATAGAATGGTATGTGTAAGCACTCAGACCATTATCATTGGTTACAATGGGGTGCTTTGTTTTGCCTCATCACTCTCTTCAGTATGGCAAGGGATTCAGAATAATTTGAAGCTCATGGGAGACAGATACAAATGTATGGTTGACAAAAAAAACACTTGCCTGATTGTAAATGACTATGTTTGGTTGTCTACCAGAAACATAAAGTTGATAATCACTTCCTGGAAGCTGGGGCCTAGATTTATTGGTCCCTATAAGATAACAATATTGGCTCATTCATTTCATGCTGCCCATCCAGATAGGCCTGGCCACTCGTAGAAGGAGGATACTGTCATGGGTGTGTCACATATGACAGACAGTGATGTGGTTTCTGGCCATAGAAGGTCACAGCGTCTGGCTGCACATAATGCTCCCTGACTTTCCATTGTTTTTGCTGTCCGTATTCATTGTAATAGATAGCTTTCCTGCTGGATTCATCTCTCTCCCTTTTGGACCCAGCAGGAGCTCGACTTCCACCCAGCTGTTGATCATCAGTATTCCCTTGGTATTTAAATACCCCTTTTTTATTTTGGACTGGTGCTGGTGATAATTTTCAATTCCTCAAGCGTAGGTTGCAAGCCGGTGGTTTGTATTCCTTTTTTGTATCATTGTTGAAAACTGCTGAACGTCTATCTGAGTCATCAAATGAAAAGTAGTTCATGCCCCCTTTGTTTCTTCTATAGTTGTTTAGTGGGGTTGACGGAGAGCTTATCCCATCTATTTTCTATTTAGGGCCCAGCACTAGGCATATCTAGGGTCAGGTATCCAATTCGGGGGAAAGGGGGTTGGATTGGTGCGCACCACTAATCTTAAAAATAATCAAGGTGGGTGCTCCCTGATGCGGTGTAGAGACAAGCAAGAAGGAAGGAGAAAACAGATACCGCATACAGACCAGGGGCACACAATAATAATGGAGGTTGTAAATAGGCTTTATTCAAAAGACACAAGGGTAAAAACATTTAAAAGAACATGTAGGACAGCACACTCTGAGCAAAGCTTAAACCAAATGTACATGGCAATAGAAGATCATACATGTACAAAAATGAGATAGAATATATATATATATATATTTAAATACAAATGCACATGTATATACAATCAGAAGTACATAATATGACACCATGTGTACCTATGAGTCTGATACCATAAAGGAAATAGGCACAATATACTATACAAAGAAGTCAATCCGTCACCTGTGCTGTTATATGAATATTGCAAGAGGGGTACCAGAAGACAATGCTGGAAAGCCCAAAACTGGGGATGGAATGTACACAAGCCCTATCAGTGGCAGCTGGTTCTATAGAACCAATATCATGAGAGAGACAGCAATAACCGTGGTAACAAAACATGGACATATACTGAATTGTAAGAAGTACAAAAAAGTAGCCAGTATGTTGAAAAACAGTATAACCATGCTGGTGTGCAGGAAGCTGAAAATAAAGAGCTAGGTAGCCTGTCTGCTAACGCCGCAGTCAGCATGAGACACTTGTAACACCTCTAAATCTAAACACATATGACACGACCAATATGTATAGTGAAGAGGAATCCTATAGTGATGTGATACTTAGTCGTACCAATGATGCAAAATAAAGGATGGAACAATAGCATCACATGCGGCAAAAAGGTTTTTTAGCAACATCATAGTACTGCCCACACATGGATAGAGAATAATCAAATACTGAAAGGGGAACAAGTGTCCCACAGTGCAGGGCGTCCAGCTAATAGAGTTCACATGGACAGAATATCATGTTAGATCTCAAGCACTAGTGAGCCATGAGGCTACCATTAGGCATGGGAACAAGAAGCACAGGATGGCTGATAGAAGGAACACAGGGTCCATAGGAAATAATTACCATGTGGTAAGCGTAAATGGCTCAGAGTGGGTGACCCAAGGTATCCAATTCGGCGCATAGGTGTGGAACCTATCTAGGGTAGTGAGGGACTCCAGGGACCAGCAGTAGGTTAGGTCAGGGGTCACCATCTTCCCTTTCCCTAGACACATGGTTTCCCTTTTGCCGTGCGCTTGGTACTTCCCTGTATCTAGCGTGACTGGCTGTCTTCTAAATTCATCCTTCTCAAGGTTCCATCTTACAAGTTGGGTCCCCGCTACATCGGTCCTTTTGAGGTCATCAACCAGATTAACAAGGTCTCCAATAAATTCAAGCTTTTGGCCACACTTTGTATTCCCAACTCCTTTCACATTTCCCTGCTTAAACCTGTCATCCTTAGCTACTTCAGTAATCCCGGTGCCTCACCTCAGCTTATCTTCTCTGACAATGTCTTCGAGGTGAGGATATCTTAGTCATGAAGAAGGTGAAATGTAGGACCTTTTTCTTAATGATGGGAAGGGCTTTGGCCTGGAGGAGAGAACTTAGGAACCCCAGGAGAATATTAACACTCTTTTCTCCTGAAGAAATTCCTGTCCAGTTTGAAGAAAGAAGGGCATAAGGGAGGGGATAATGTCACATCATCGGTGCTCCTGGCCTGGGAGTACTGACAATTCTTCCCAGCTCACCTTCCCTGCTCCTGCAGTCTCTGTCTGGCCCCATGGTCCCAGGGTCTCCTCTGCTCCCCTGTCAGCACCTTCGCTCCCTGTGTCATGGACGCCGACGTTCCCCTACCGAGGCACACGCATGCGCAGCAGGGCTCTCGGGAGCATGCTTAGGGCATGGCTGCACTGTTCCCACTTTTCTTAAAGGGCTAGCGCAACCTAACCTGGAAGTGCCTCTTGGTCCCCGCCATTAGGAACAGTGTATTTAAGGCATCCTAACCCATTGGGAGGTGCCTATTCAACGTAGCTAGTCTGCCTGTGATAGTTGTTGGGTCCTTGTGCTCTTACCTACCCTCTGTACTGTCCCGTGATCTTGTCATTGTTCCTGCCTAGTATTGTCCATGTACCCACCTGTGTCGATCCTGTGTCCTTCAGACTCTGAAGAAAAGTAGTGGAAAAATCCAGCATAAAATTTAAATTTTAATGAAAAAAGTTAAAAACATGAAAATGTTTCATGGAAGCATGTGTAGACACGCAGGTCCTTCAGACTCTACCTGCACCTTCTGTTCTCCAATGTCCTCCGGAACTGATCTGCACTATTCATCACCAGGTTCGGCCTCAATCATTCCAGCTCCTGGTCTTCATTCTGTGGTGCCAGCTGCAAAGGTATTGGGATCCCCCAGGGCTGCCTCCTGGTGGTTACCTAGATCAGTGGACCCACTTCCTCCTCGTCCAGTTACCCGGGCATGACAACAGTGATGGGAATGATCTGGGGAAAAAATGCAGGATGAACTGGCGGTTGTAATTGGCGAAACCCAGGGACCACTGAATAGCCTTTACAGTGTCAGGGCAAAACTACTTCAGGACCACCAACACTTTCTCCGGATCCATCTTCATAACGGCACCAGCTTTCAGCGTAGTCATCACTGGGGCTTTAGGAACCAGACATATTTTACGGCAATTCTGGCCTCAATGAATCACCTCTCTGTATTTTTAGTCCATTGCAGGCTTATGGATACGTTGGGTCAGGTTCGTGTTGGGTCAGGTTCGTGTTGAGACAGGTTCTTGTTGGGTCAGGTTCATGTTCGGTCAGGTTTGTGTTTATGGCAAGCTCGTGATGGGACAGGTTCATGTTGGGGCAGGTTTGTCTTGGGTCAGGTTCGTGTTGGGTCAGGTTCATGTTGGGTCAAGTTCGTATTGAGTCAGGTTTGTATTGAGTCAGGTTTGTGTTGAGTCAGGTTCACATTGTGTCAGGTTCATGCTGGCCCAGGTTCTTGCTGAATCAGGTTTGTTTACGGACAGGTTTGTGTTGGGTCAGTTTCCTGTTGAATCATGTTCTTGTTGAGTCAGGTTTGTGTTGTGTCAGGTTCTTGCTGAGCCAGGTTCCTGTTGGGTCAGGTTCATGTTGAAGCAGGGTCTTCTTGGGTCAGGTTCATTTTGGGTCTGGTTCTTACAGTGTCATATTTAGAGATGAGCGAATTTGTTCGTAAAAGGATTGCTGTGAGGTAAATCCTGGGATATGAAGAGGAATTATGACTAGAAGTCATAATTGCTCTCATCACTCCCTGGCAGTGCCCCCCCCTCCCTTCTTGTTCTCAAATGTCCAGCATCTGTGAAGGTGTCACATCCCACTTACACCTCCAACAGCCATCTCCTCTGATATGGAGATGAGATGATGTGAGGACAATGGACCCAGGATGACTCCCTGCCGTCACCCTGTAACAAGAGTTGTATCTCATTAGCAAGGCTTGGAAGTAGCCAGACAGAACGACTCCAGTAAAAAATGGTTCATATCTCGCAAGCCATATCTCCGATAAATATGGCAACCATAAAAATGGTGTTTGCGCAGGCGGACGATGCTGGCACACCTTTTTTATGGAAGGGGGAGCTTGGGAAATACCCCAGGCGTGATATCAGCCATATGGGAACTCGTAGACAGGTCATGAGTCCCCTCGTTCTGTAGCTAAATTCATAACTGTCACAATGAGAGCATTGGCGTCTGCCTACGACGCTCCCAGGCAAAGTTATGGCCAATATCCCCTTTGCTGGATAATTCTGATCCATGCAGGGGGAGTGGCAGTGCTTCCCTGTGAGGTCACTAAGGTAGGAGGGGACCTGGATCTGCCCAGGTTGATAACCCTACTTCGGCCATTTTCCAGTGTTCTTCTGCTCGGGGGCCTGGTTGGGAAAGACCTGTGAGGGGGTTCCTGGAAACCTGGTCTACAGCGCCCCCCTGTGGCCAGACGCAACAAGGTAACTGCTGGAACTGTGTATGCCTGTTTGTAAAACATGCTTTATCTGTAACTGTACTCTGACATAACTGTATATTCTGTAGATTCCCTATTGTATATATTGTAGTTCTAGTGTGCTTTAGGCTGATTAAATTATATAATTAATCTTGGGCTGTTCTGTTATCTCGATCTTGAATCCCACGTCTGTGTGTTCGGCTAATAGTTACCGTGAAGCGGTTGGTGGCAGCGAGTTGTGCCAAGGATTATTGTGGGGAGGCCAGTGAGATTCGGGAAGATATTATATATTCCGCCCGCGGAGGTCGGGGGAATATATACCCTACTCTCCCCGGGGACCCTTCAATAATCGGCATAAGTAGTATAGCGGCCTCCTTGCTTATTGTTGGGCAATTCCATAATTGGCCTGACTATAAGAGGGGCGCTAGAGAGCGCGTCACGTGCTCTGTCTGTCGGTCGGGAGGTATAAAGGAGGGGTGACACCCCCTTGCTACCCCCCGATTGTGACGTACTGGTAGCCAGCGCGGGGGATTTCTGAGTGACCCCCCCGGTGGTTTGTGACATATTGGTGGCATAGCGGTGGGATCGAGATAATAGTGTGTGTGAGTGTGAGACCCATACTCCCAGACACTAAAGACTGCCTGCAGCAGCTGTGGCTGCTGGGGTCTTCAGACTAGCTCAACACTAGAGTGTCAGAGTGCAGATACTGTAAGGTGTGTGGAGGCATCAGGTGTCAGTTCTGTGTCAGTGACCAAAAGTCTGCAAGAATGGCTGATGGCACCAGGAGCAGAGCTATGCAACTGGCCAATGCTAAGGCAGGAGCCGAAGAGAGGGAGGACGGTGCTGTGGACAGCAATGAGGAGGTTGCCCACGAGTCCTCCAGGAGCTCGACGCCAGAAAACAGCTCTGCAGAGGACATTGCACAACCGGGCACTGCTGGACAAGATGAGGAGCAGCTCACCCAAGGGTCCTCAACGAGCCAGATGCCAGCCCTCCGCTCTGCAATGGACAGTGAATCACCCGGCTCCGCAGCGGGCCGCAGATCACCACGTGCCATTCCACCGAGCCTGGGAGGCTCGGATAGCCTTCTTCAAATGGCTATGGCCCTTCTCCAGGCTGGAGACCAGGAGGGCTACAAGGGACTCCTGGCAGAGCACAGGGCAGAGCGGCAGGCAGCGCGTGATGCTGAGGCTGCGGAGCGGCAAGCAGTGCGTGAGGCTGCGGAGCGGCAAGCAGCGCGTGAAGAGCGAGAGCGAGAGCGACAGGCAGAGCGTGACTACCAGCTGCAGCTAGCTCAGCTCCGGCCCTCATCAGCCACATGTGACCTTCAAAACACCAAACTTCCAAAGGTCCGTGTTGAGGACTTCCCAGTGCTGGAGAAGGATGGAGACTTGGACTCTTTCCTGACTGCTTTTGAACGGACTTGCTTGCAGCACCATCTGAACAAGGACCAGTGGGCCAAATACCTGACCCCCCGTTTAAGGGGTAAGGCCCTGGATGTCCTTGGGGACTTGCCTGCTGAGGCAGATCAGGGCTACGACACCATCAAGCGGGCCCTGATCCAACAGTACAACCTCACTCCAGAGTCCTACCGCAAGAAGTTCCGGAGCCTACAGAAGGGACCAAAGGACTCCTGGGCTGACCACCGGCGGGCACTTGCCCGAGCTGCCGACCACTGGACCCAAGGCCTGCAGCTTTCCACCGGACCGGAGATCCTGGACTTGTTCATCACGGAGCAACTCTTGTGGAACTGCCCTGAGGATCTCCGCCAGTTCATCCGAGACCAGAAGCCAAAGGGGTCCACGGCTACAGCTGCCCTTGCCGATGACTACACCAACAACCGGGCCCCTGAGGCCAGGAGAGCGGCCACCAGCAGCACCTGGAGAGGGGGTAAGATGAATTCTGCGACTGCCCCACCTGCCCCTAGACTGCAGGGGGTGTCCCCCTCAACTCCCCTCTCCAGGCCCGTGGCGGAACCAAGACGGTGCCACCAGTGCAACCTACCTGGACACTTCAAGGCCATGTGCCCTCAGCGTCCCAAGGCCCCGGCTCCGTCCCCGTCCCAAGGGCCGCCCAAGGTGTATTGTGTGGGTGGGGGTGGTGGTAGGTCCCTGGACAGCTTCCAACCTGTCACCGTCGGCCAGTCTGTGACCATAGGACTGCGAGACAGCGCCTCGGAGGTGACTCTGGTGCGGCCTGAGATGGTGTCCCCCCAAGACTTGATCCCTGGAAAAACCCTCGCTGTCTCCGGGATTGGAGGCATTGACCCGGCGCTGCCTGTTGCTGACATTTATGCGGACTGGGGCGCAGGGCGAGGGGTGAGGGAGGTGGGGGTAACTGATCGGATCCCTGCAAACGTGCTACTTGGGACAGATTTGGGGCAAATAACCTCCCAGTTTGGCCCCGCCCCAAAGGCTGAACCTTCAGCCAGTGCTGACGTGCCTCCGGACAATGTTAATGTGTTATCTATGAATGATGTAAGGGAGGAGGGAGTGAACTCTGATATTTCTGCTTGCATAGACACCATAGACACACACTCAGCTGCAGCTGTGACAGGGGAGGGGGTCAGAGAAAGGTGTGACCATGCCTCTACAAGTAACCAGCCTGTGAGCTGGGATCTGTTGCCCTCTGCAGGGATAAGCAGAGAGCAGGGTGCTGCAGGGGGAGGACCAGTGTGTGGGGTGGGGGCTACCACAGCAAATGTGGGGTCCCCAGAGATTTCACAGCGGGGTTCTGTTGCTGCAGAGGGGGAACAGGCAGGTGAGATTGGGGCCGGTCCAGGAGCGGAAGTGCTCCCAGGTAAGATCTCGGTGCAGGGTTCCCCCACAACCGGGGTGTCAGGAAGCCAGGTAGGTCTGCCTGAACCGGCGACTTGGTCAGGAACGGAGGAGGAGCAGGCACGACCCACGGTCGCAGCGGCTGTGGCCGCTGTCACCCGCAGTGGGAGTGCTGGAAGCCAAGGGGCCTCCCGGAGGTCCGATAGCTCTTCCCCTTCTGACCAAGTGGCAGCCGAGTCAGGTGGAGGCCAGGACACAGGTCCCGGGGTACTGACCGAAGATGTGACAGTCTCGTCGATTCTGGCCACATCTGGTCAGGGGTTTCAGGCAGCGTTAGAAGCTGACGACAGCCTGAAAGCTCTAAAGGAGCAGGCGGCACAGCCTCCCTCGGACTCGGACCCGGAGCGAGTGGTCTGGGACCAAGGACGGCTGTACCGGGCCACGGTCCAGCACGGTTCACCGGAGGCGTGGCCCAGGGACCGACAGTTGGTGGTACCCTATCCGTTCCGGACGGAGTTGTTGCGGATCGCACATGAGATTCCGATGGCCGGACACCTAGGGATCGCTAAGACCAAGGCCAGGTTAAACCAGCATTTCTACTGGCCAAAAATGGGGGCCGATGTGGCTGCCTACTGCCGTTCGTGTGAAACCTGTCAGAGAGTGGGGAAGGCGGGGCCACACCCCAAAGCCCCACTAGTATCTCTGCCAATCATCGATGAGCCTTTCAGGAGGGTGGCTGTGGATCTGGTCGGCCCGCTGGCCATCCCCAGCAGCTCCGGGAAACGCTTCATACTGACGGTAGTTGACTATGCCACCCGGTACCCAGAAGCAGTGGCCTTGTCGTCCATTCGGGCTGACAAGGTGGCCACCGCATTGCTGGAGATTTTCTCCCGAGTGGGTTTTCCCCAGGAAATGCTCACCGACCGGGGGACCCAATTCATGTCCCAGCTGATGGAGACCCTCTGTAAGCAAGTCCAGGTGCGACATCTGGTGGCCAGCCCGTACCATCCACAGACTAATGGCCTGTGCGAGCGGTTCAATGGCACCTTAAAGCAGATGCTTAAGATGTTGGTCGACTCCCATGGGCGTGACTGGGAGCGGTATCTCCCACACCTGTTATTTGCTTACCGGGAGGTTCCACAGGCCTCAACAGGATTCTCACCGTTTGAGCTCCTGTACGGGCGACGTGTGCGGGGCCCCCTGGCTCTGGTGAAAGAGGCTTGGGAAGGGGATTTGGCCACCCCTGGAGTGTCGGTCATCGAGTATGTCATGCGCTTCCGGGACAAAAGGCAGGCCTTGACGCAACTGGTACACGACAATATGGCTCAAGCCCAGGCCGATCAGAAGCGTTGGTACGACCAGAACGCTTGTGAGAGGACCTACCAAGTGGGTCAAAAGGTGTGGGTACTGGTCCCCGTACCACAGGACAAGCTTCAGGCAGCCTGGGAAGGCCCATACCTCGTGTACCAGCAGCTCAACCCTGTAACGTACCTGGTCACCCTGGACCCCGCCCGTGGAAGGCGAAAGCCCTTCCATGTGAACATGATGAAGGCACATCATGAGCGGGAGGCATGTGCGCTCCCCGTGTGCAACCTGCCCGAGGAGGGAGAAGCGGAAACCCTCTTGGATATGCTAGCCCAGGTTAGGGCAGGCGGATCCATTGAGGATGTGGAGGTTGGCCACCAGCTCTTGGAGGACCAACGGTCCCAGCTGTGGGCCACCCTCCTCCCCTTCCGGGGGTTGTTTACCAACCAGCCCGGAAGGACTGACTTGGCTGTCCATCACGTGGACACTGGGGATCATCCCCCGATCCGGCGTTCAGCATATCGGGTCTCCCTGGAGGTGCAGCAACACATGCGCCAGGAGATTGACGAGATGCTGGAGCTGGGGGTGATCCAGGCATCCAACAGCGCTTGGGCCTCGCCTGTAGTCCTCGTCCCTAAGAAGGACCGAACCACTCGGTTCTGCGTGGACTACAGGGGGCTCAATGCTGTCACGGTCGCCGATGCGTACCCAATGCCACGCATCGATGACCTGCTCGATCAGTTGGCCGGGGCTCAGTACCTGACCATCATGGATCTGAGCCGGGGATATTGGCAGATCCCCCTGACTCGCAAGGCCAGGGAACGCTCTGCCTTTATTACCCCATTTGGACTATACGAGTCCACGGTGATGCCATTCGGGATGAGGAATGCCCCTGCCACTTTCCAGCGGATGGTCAACACCCTGCTCAAGGGACTTGAAGGGTACGCGGCCGCGTACCTGGATGACATTGCCGTCTTCAGTCCCACCTGGGAAGATCACCTAGAGCATCTAGCACAGGTGCTCAGGCGGGTCCACCGGGCAGGTTTGACCATCAAGCCGGGAAAGTGTCAGCTGGCCATGAGCGAGGTCCAGTACCTCGGTCACCGGGTAGGTGGGAGAACACTGAAGCCCGAGCCTGAGAAAGTGGAAGCCATCGCATCCTGGCCCACCCCCAGGACCAAGAAGCAGGTGATGTCCTTCTTGGGGACCGCTGGGTACTATAGGAGGTTTGTTCCATGCTATAGTAGCCTGGCAAAGCCCTTGACGGACCTCACCAAGAAGAAGCTGCCCTCTGCAGTCGATTGGACAGTGGACTGCGAGACAGCCTTCCGGGCCCTAAAGGACGCCCTGTCCAGCCCGCCCGTGCTACAGGCAGCCGACTTCACGCGGCCGTTTGTAGTACAGACCGACGCCAGTGACTTCGGCCTCGGTGCGGTGCTCAGCCAGGTGGACTCTGCGAGCCAAGAGCACCCAGTCTTGTACCCGAGCAGGAAGCTGTTACCAAGGGAAGTGGCCTATTCTACAATGGAGAAGGAGTGCCTGGCCATAGTGTGGGCCCTGCAGCGTCTGCAACCCTATCTATACGGGCGCCACTTCATCGTGGAGACGGACCACAATCCCCTCAGCTGGTTGCACACCGTCTCTGGGACGAATGGGCGATTGTTGCGATGGAGCCTTGCGCTCCAGCAATACGACTTCACCATTCGCCACAAAAGGGGCCGTGACCACGGTAACGCAGACGGGCTGTCCCGACAAGGAGAGGTCGCGGACGGGCGCACGGGGGAACACCGGAGTGTGCTGCCCCCTAGCGCCCTCAAAAGGGGGGAGGTGTGAGGTAAATCCTGGGATATGAAGAGGAATTATGACTAGAAGTCATAATTGCTCTCATCACTCCCTGGCAGTGCCCCCCCCTCCCTTCTTGTTCTCAAATGTCCAGCATCTGTGAAGGTGTCACATCCCACTTACACCTCCAACAGCCATCTCCTCTGATATGGAGATGAGATGATGTGAGGACAATGGACCCAGGATGACTCCCTGCCGTCACCCTGTAACAAGAGTTGTATCTCATTAGCAAGGCTTGGAAGTAGCCAGACAGAACGACTCCAGTAAAAAATGGTTCATATCTCGCAAGCCATATCTCCGATAAATATGGCAACCATAAAAATGGTGTTTGCGCAGGCGGACGATGCTGGCACACCTTTTTTATGGAAGGGGGAGCTTGGGAAATACCCCAGGCGTGATATCAGCCATATGGGAACTCGTAGACAGGTCATGAGTCCCCTCGTTCTGTAGCTAAATTCATAACTGTCACAATGAGAGCATTGGCGTCTGCCTACGACGCTCCCAGGCAAAGTTATGGCCAATATCCCCTTTGCTGGATAATTCTGATCCATGCAGGGGGAGTGGCAGTGCTTCCCTGTGAGGTCACTAAGGTAGGAGGGGACCTGGATCTGCCCAGGTTGATAACCCTACTTCGGCCATTTTCCAGTGTTCTTCTGCTCGGGGGCCTGGTTGGGAAAGACCTGTGAGGGGGTTCCTGGAAACCTGGTCTACAGCGCCCCCCTGTGGCCAGACGCAACAAGGTAACTGCTGGAACTGTGTATGCCTGTTTGTAAAACATGCTTTATCTGTAACTGTACTCTGACATAACTGTATATTCTGTAGATTCCCTATTGTATATATTGTAGTTCTAGTGTGCTTTAGGCTGATTAAATTATATAATTAATCTTGGGCTGTTCTGTTATCTCGATCTTGAATCCCACGTCTGTGTGTTCGGCTAATAGTTACCGTGAAGCGGTTGGTGGCAGCGAGTTGTGCCAAGGATTATTGTGGGGAGGCCAGTGAGATTCGGGAAGATATTATATATTCCGCCCGCGGAGGTCGGGGGAATATATACCCTACTCTCACCGGGGACCCTTCAATAATCGGCATAAGTAGTATAGCGGCCTCCTTGCTTATTGTTGGGCAATTCCATAATTGGCCTGACTATAAGAGGGGCGCTAGAGAGCGCGTCACGTGCTCTGTCTGTCGGTCGGGAGGTATAAAGGAGGGGTGACACCCCCTTGCTACCCCCCGATTGTGACGTACTGGTAGCCAGCGCGGGGGATTTCTGAGTGACCCCCCCGGTGGTTTGTGACAATTGCCAATTTCAAATTCAGTACGAATTGGGCTCGGATTCACAAGCAATTTTATTAAAAATCAGCAAAGATCAGTTTTGTTCGGTAACTGCTTGCAGTTGCACTAATGCTTTTCTTCTATTATCACTTTGGTTAGGATAGTGTTGCTGTTTGATGAGTGGTGGACATGTTTGATGAGGAGAATAGGTGGGGAGAGGTCAAAAGAGTGGCAGACTGTTATTTTTTCTTAACTTTATGTGTGGATGTTCCAGCACGCAATCAGGGCTCAAAAAACATCCACAACATTCAGACACAAGGGCTTGTGTCATTGGCTGCCTAAGTCTCATCTTCCTCTGTATATAAAATGCACACATGCAACATTTTGTGATTGCTACAGCTTAGAGACGGTGCTATCAGCGCTGCTGCTGCTACTAGACAGATAGTTTTTATTTTGTTCACAGTTTTTTTTTTTGTATATTTAACTAGTCACAGAAAAGTTAGTTTCAATTATTTAATTCAAATTTAACATACAAGACATATTTAAACAATATATTTGATCCACTCTTTGTGTCCCTGTGCACTAAAATTCCCTCTGGTCCTGTAACTGCTTATTTGTGGGGGTCGGCACCCTATGTTTGTAGAAATTGGTGCCCCCACTTTGCGGCGGCTTACCATCCCTGTATATACCCTATTGCCATCTAATACGGGAGAGGGGGGGAGGTAAGTAGGTATAGACACCTGTGTAATAAAGGTAAATTAAGGTGTAGGAGGATTACAGGATAGATGTAACTTTCCACCAGTCTGGATGGGAATTAAGGGGTTGTATTAAAATTCTGTGTTGACCCTTGATGGACTAACCCAATTTTTACGACCCGACGCATTTCTCCCCACACTGTTGGGGTTCATCAGGGGTCTGTTTAAAGCCATAGACAACACTTATTTATTTAAATTGATAGGAGGGTATCCTGTGATGGTTTTTCTGGTCCAAAATGTTTGATGGAATTTTACTTTTCTTTTTTCCCCCTTGAGGCTTCAAAGTTCATTCTCTGTTTTGTTGACGTAGTTCTGTAGAGTTCCACTTTAATGGAGGTTTTCTTTTAATGCAAAATGAGGGAAAAGGGAAGATTCCCACAAAATTTCCTTTTTTCTTCCCAGCTGTTTTTGGGGTTACCTCCCTTTCCTTTTTAAGGGGGGAGGGGGGGCCTTTTTGTTCCAAAGTAGTGGATTTTTCTCCCTTGTGTGTCAATTCAATATGTATCCACTCTGTTATTTATGCCTAAGGATTGGGATCCCAGCGTTCTCCCCAGCCACTTTTCCAATGCTTCCTGGTATCACCCTCCACTACAGAGGAGGGTGATACCCGGAAGCATTGGAAAACTGCCATGATCAGCCCTGTCTTGTGCATAGCCCATACCTCACTGCTGGGCCAAAACACTATGGGTACTGTGAAGTAATTGATGCCACTGTCCTGGTGTCTGCCCTTAATTTTTGGAAATGGGAAGATTCCAAGTTGGTTCTCCAAGTTGTGTCATGTCTATAGTGGCTGGAATCTCAGAGGACCAGACCTACTCCTGTCACTCACCACCTCTTCATTACAAAGCTGTAAATTCTTTGTCAGACCCTGTCTGGTGCATGGCCCATGCCTCACTGCTGGGCGAAAACATTATGGGTACTATGGTGCAATTGATGCCAATCTGCTGGTGTCTGTCCCTATTTTTTGGAAATGTGGAGACTCCAAGTTGGTTCTCCAAGTTGTGTCTTGTCTGTAGTGGCAGGGGTCTCAGAGGAACAGGTCGTCTCCAGTCACTCATTCATCTCTTCGTTTGAAAGCTATAATTCTGTGCCAAAGACACTATGGGTATTCTGGGGTAGTTGATGAAACTGTCCTAATTTTGAGAAATAGGGATGGAGACTCCCAGTTGTGTTCCCTTGTTGTGTCCCAGGCTAGCAGTCATGCTGCTACCTTTCATTCATCTACTCTTACTATCTTTAAATGTGTGTAGCAATAACAGTCTATGAAATTAATATTGCAGCCACCTGAGTGTGGCTGAGCAGGAAAGTAGTTTTAGCTTTTGCATGAGGTAAGAGGGCTCCCAACCCACAAGGCCTATACCTGTCACTCATCCACCTCAGTATTTCTTATGTTAATAGTCCAGGAAGCTAATAGCTGTGCCACAACAGTGTGGCTCTACTGCAGTATTTCTCAACTCCAGTGTCTTGCTAAATTCTACTAAGAAGGGGGCTGAAAGCCCGTACTTACGAAGCGCTCACTGATATCCTAATCAGGCACGAATACTAATATTCTTTATAGCAAGATACTATTTATTTTAATAGCACATGAATATATATATAGTCAATGGTACATAGGCATAAGAACTATAGTCATAGAAACTTATACAATAACAGAAATATGCATCAACATTACCGTTATGTTGTAGCAATCCTTTCACATCGGAGGGAACTCGAGTTAATGATAAGGAATCAACATGGCATCTTGGCATGGCATCACAGGAACAGTGCGTACGTACACTTCAATGTCCTGGAAGGTATTTCCCTAACATTAAGCGAGTTCGGTGTATTTTTTATAGGAAAATATTGTAGGTTGGGTTTAAAACGGTTACCAGCATGTGACAGCTGAGTCATGTTCATGTAACTTAACCACAAACTGCTGGGGGCACCGTTTGCTTCCTGCACATTTCCTGCACATCCTGCCAGTGGTCAACTGGTCAACTGTGGTCGGCCATAGTGTTAGCGAAATATTGCAATGAGCCGTAAATTTCATATGCAAACTTCCTTCAACCTGTCTTTACGCTAACCACAAGTTTCCTGTAAGTGGAACTGTAAATGTTACTTCCTTTATCTTCAACTGCTTCAAGACATGTATTCCCTGGTCATCATTTTGGCCCTCCAAAGGACATCTTCTTTGATACTGAATTATTGATGGATCAAATAATATCTGGGATCACTCCTATCTTATGATTATGATTTGATTCCTATCTAATCACACATTCTTTCAGTCATATCACATTGGTATCACAATCGGTCCTTGATCCCAGGGATTATTTTCCATCATCAGTATTCCACTAGAAGAAGATCACTCGGAATATACCATACCATGACCAAGAAATATTGTTTGCCACAAATTTTGTTTTCTTGGTTTGTTTAGATAAACGTTGAATCACAAATATAATCAGTTTCACTACTATGTATAGTATATTAAAACTAAAAGCAATATTATCTGAAAAGCTCCCTTGAACATCATGTGTTTTGGCATTTGCTCGATATTCAAAGGAATCATTACACATTACATTTCCCAATATGTTACTAGAAGTTTCACTAGTCCCATTTATGAACATATTGGCATAAGGCCATAACATATCATGAATTGTCTTTTCCACTAAGCTGGGTTTAAAAGCATCTACAGTATTTATAGCTGTCCCAAAACTTATTTTTATATTCCCCATAGGGATGAATCCCAGGTTAGTCAGTCCAGTCTTATATCTTAGTACCCAAATTCCTCCCTTAAAAGCCAGATATTGCAAATTGGTGACTGTTGCATTCAAATTGCCTTGCCACCATGGAAGATTGATCCATCCCACTATGGAAATGGGTACTGTAGTATTCTATAGACGAACACTTCGAGTGTCTTTATCAGCAAGATGATCAGAACAACTTTTCTACTTTAAGATTTCCTCCATCGATACCGGGACATCCAGATAAGGGATACTGGTGGCTGTAACCGGAGAATGTGTACAGATCCAGCAATCTGTGTGTTGAAAATGTGATGGTGCATCAGAAATTCATTCGCCACAGGTTCCTCCTGATGTAGACTTGTCCATCCAACGACCAGAGAGGCAAACATCAAACACAGGAATTTCTCCATCTCATCACTGTCGAGCTCTTCCCAGTAACCGATACCATGGATTCCGCTTATTTACAACACCTTCTGCAAATAAAGATACACTATTATTCTCGTAAATAACATTTTTCTTGTGGGACATATTCCCACTTTTCCACTCCTGGTCTCATTATCAGGAGAGTACGATCTTTTCTGACCACTATTACCTCTGCCTCTGAGGGCGGTCCTTGGAGGTTTTGAATCCATATTTTTGCTTCTACATTTGTAATATTAGAGGATCCAAAACCTTTAGTACCCCGTATTGTTAATTCTGCCGGGGCAGTTCCTTCTCTTATTTCAGACAAGTTTATTGGAATTATTAACATCTGAGCCACTGTTACGGTTGCTGCGAGCACTGGAGACTATGTCCAGATTTCTTGCTACTGCACATGTGCGAGCGCTGGAGACTAAGTCCAGATTTCTTGCTACTGCACATGTGCGAGCGCTGGAGACTAAGTCCAGATTTCTTGCTACTGCACATGTGCGAGCGCTGGAGACTAAGTCCAGATTTCTTGCTACTGCACATGTGCGAGCGCCGGAGACTAAGTCCAATCTTGGAGCCATTGCACATGTGCGGATGACATCATCGCTGACACGAGGTCACATGTCTCTGACACCTTCTATGCCGATTGGTCGCTGGTCATGTGCTTGTGACGTCTTGCTCGGTGATAGGCCAGCATGACGTCACTCCTGTCGTTCCGGCAGCGGATTGGCTCTGGTGTCCTCCATCTTGGATGAGGCACAGAGTCTATATAAGACCCTGACACATGCCGCATGGTGCTCAGTCCTCTTGGTTCATGCATATGAGTAGACGCTCTGTGCGCGTTCCTCTAGGCATTCCTCTGTCTATGCTAGGTGAGCGCTACCGGCAGGGTAGCGTTCTTATACCTTACAGCTTCGGCTGCTGTCCGTATCCTTACCTCTTAGTGGAGCGGACATAGGCAGGTGCCTGAGGCACATGGTCTGGCTGGGCCTTGTGATTCTACTCGTAGGTGGACGTTGCCGCTAGGGTAACGTTCCTTATACTGCGTCTGGCAGTTGTTCGTATCCTCGCACACTAGGGGAGCGAACGCAGGTAGGAGCTTTGTGCGGCTTACGCTGCTGTTCGTCTCTTTTGCACCACTAGAAGAGCGGACCTAGGTAGGTGCCATTTCGCACACATTGCCTTTGTCTCTGTGATTATTAACAGAGATCATTCCACACACCCTCCAAGCAAGGGAGGAATTGCTTTACTTACTTATTATATCCTTCTGTGAGTTAACAGAGGTATTGCACTCTGCCATAGTCTGCAGCAAAGTCTTTGCACGGTGGACCCTGACTGTCTGATACTCCTTTCGGTTATTATCAGACAGCTCCCCGTAACAGCCACCTTCTGGTGTTTCATCAATATCAAAGGTTCATTTCCTAAATTTAGCATCAGTACCTTGATTTCTCCCTGATGATCTGCCTCTATTACCCCTCCCACCACTATGGCTCCTTTTAACGCTAAGCTAGAACGAGTGGCTATTTGACCATAATGATCCTTTGGTGTATGGCAACCCAATCCTGTTGAAATTGGTTTTACCTTACCTGGGGGTACCACGACAGTTTCCAATGTACTGAGGTCTAAACCTGCTGAATAAGGCGTCGCTCTTTCTGGTGTGCCCAAACAGCTGTACCTTGCCTTGTCAACTGTTGGACTGACTTGTCTGATGGCTGCTGCTTTATCTGCTTCTGAATTACACAAACGTTCAAGTGAGTTAGTAGGGACATGAGCATCGACATGAAATACAGTGGTCTTGGTAGATTGAATAATCCCTTCAATGTCTTGCCACACTTCCCTGACCATCTCAAACACATTTTGCTGTTCCTCTCCCCAGTGGAACTCATATTTTTTCCTCGTTACTTTGTACAAATGAGCCAACATTTGTCCCAAATGAGGGATATGTTGTCTCCAAAAATCAAACAATCCAATATAAGACTCAGTCTCCTGTTTGGATTTAGGGACCGGAAAATTAATAATTTTCTGTCTGGCATTGGGCAAGATCTCTCTGTGCCCCTTGTTCCACTGAATCCCTAGACATGTTACCACCTGAGACGGTCCTTGAACCTTGGCATCATTGATTTCCCATCCTTTACTCCTCATATGAGCAACCAGTTTTGTCAATTGATCTTTCCCACTTTGCTCATCTTGTCCTTGTATCATTATATCATTGATACAATGTGAGATCTGCATTTCCTTATGACAAGACATAACCCCAAAGGAGAATTTTCCTTTGGTTAGATTAAGAGTCATCCATTTTAGGACATCAATTCCCAAAATACATTCTGGTATAGGAACTACCAGCACCGTATACTGCTTGATAGGTAAATTACCTATCTTCAAAGCTACCTGTGTCTGAACCCTGGTGATCACTTGACCACCTAGTCCAGCAACTTTTACTCGAGGTCCTTTTATTTTTTCTGGGTTTCCATGAATTAAAGTAGCCTCTGCCCCCGTGTCAATCAAAGCTGGGACTCTTTGAACATTTCCCCCTTTCCAATGTATGCTAAGATTGATGTAGGGACGTTCGTCCCTTTTTATCAATAGGGGGGCTTGGCTGGCTACCTATGGTAAATCACTTCCTTCTGAACTTTCATTTACACAGACTTCAGTCTGTGTATTAGCCCTTCCTTCCGTGACCTTTGTGGCCACGGCTGCAGCCAGTTCTTCCAATGGATAAACTGACTGAAAATCTTCCCAAGACACTTTCTTTGGGGGGTTTTCCCCTTTTCCTTCTGATTTCTTTACCTTGGGGGTTTTTGAACCCCCTTCCACATTTGTAGTGGTCACTTTCTTTGTGGATAGAACTTTCTGTTTGTACAACTTCCATAATTCTCCTGTCTCCTTTCCATCAATCCTTTCCTTATTGATCCCGGCTTTAAGCAAAGCCTGGAACATGTCTTTGCGAGACACCCATGGGGCCTCCCCTACTGATTTCTCTTTACAATCAGGATTGTTTGGCTTACTGTTACCAACATGGCCTCCAGGGGACGATTTATCCCACTGTCCCATATCCTGTAACTCCCTCATCCTCCCTAGAACTACACCGATTGATTCTCCAGTCAGCGCTACAGTTAAGGTTAAAATAACTGTTTTGTATGCTGGAGGAGCATGTTTAACCAGCCTATTTCTTATGCTGGCTGTCAATGGGTACTGGAGATAATCATCATCCATTCCCAAAAGAGGAAGAGAATTCCTCATTGCTTCTTCCTTCAGCCTTTCCATACCATCTTTTAAGGTATACCAAGGTTTATCATTGATAGGAAAGTCTGCTTCTGATGGATATTTGTCCAGAAAAGCATGGGCTAAGATCATAATTAAGTTTTGAGTACCATGCTCATTATGATCAACAAAATAATTTTTTATTGATCTCTGAATTTCTGGGTCCTGAGACATGGTGACAAATTTTGCCACGTCTCCGGCGTCAAAGTGCACTCCACCTCCTCCGAGATCGTACACCCTGACCAACCAGGGAATTTCTCCTTCTCCTGGTTTTTGTCTAAACTGTGTTAAAATGCTATCAACTTCTCCCTGAGAGTAATCTTCAATGGTTACTCGATTTTTTACATGAGGAATCGTTCTCTCATTTGTGATGGCATTACCATCTTCGTCATATTGCAGATTCCCCTGACCATCCCGGACATGTTCCCGGATGATCTCATTCTCTGTCCTCTTTAGGCGCCTCCTTATTGGGTTAGCCTGAATCTTCCCTTTATGGTAATCCTCCTCATCAGATGATGAAGATGAATCCCACACATCCCCATCCCAAGTATCAGGATCCCAGTTTATAGAAGCTGAGACGATACTTTTATGTACTTTGGTTTTATTTACTTTTCCTCTTCTTTTCTTGTACTTATTTTGAGCAATTTTGATTTTATTTACCTTTCCTCTTTTCTTGTACTTATTTTGAGCAATTTTTACGGCAGCTTTTTCTGCCACATTCTGATAATGTTCCAATTTATCCTCCAACAGTCTGGTATTACATTCCAGAACTGTTTTCAGGCCACCTAATTCTATCATCTTTTGTTCCATCTGGGAACTTTTCTTCTGCATCTTTAGATTACGCTCATGCATTACACTATATGCACTTGCCAAAATCCAGATGTGCCGTGCTAAAGACACTACATCACCTGTTTTCACAGGGACACTACCGAATACATTCACAACATCAGTAGCTTCACTACCCTTAAGGTTATCCTGCCATTGTTTGTGCCGTGCTAAAGACACTACATCACCTGCTTTCACAGGGGCACCACTGAGTACATTCACAACATCAGTAGCTTCACTACCCATAAGCTTGTCCTGCCATTGTTCTGCCAATCCACAAGACACTACATCACCTGTTTTCACAGGGGCACTACTGAGTACATTTACAACATCAGTAGCTTCACAACCCTTGAGCTTATCCTGCCATTGTTTGCGCCGTGCTAAAGACACTACATCACCTGTTTTCACAGGGGCACCACTGAGTACAGTCACAACATCAGTAGCTTCACTACCCATAAGCTTGTCCTGCCATTGTTCTGCCAATCCACAAGACACTACATCACCTGTTTTCACAGGGGCACCACTGAGTACATTCACAACATCAGTAGGTACACAACCCTTAAGCTTATTCTGCCATTGTTCTGCCAATCCACAATTGACCAATTCATGTGCTATAAGATTGTAGGGAGCCTCAATCCAGGTGGGGATCTCCACAACAACCTCCTTAACATTATCCTTACGCTTTCTGAACATTTTGACACTATGCAAAAAGATTGAAAAAATATATCTGGAAATTTGCCAAATATATGTTTAATTTCTAAATTACAAAAATTTGTTAAATTACTTCTTATAGAAGTAATCCTGCCGACTACGCCAATTTATGTCTTGCTAAATTCTACTAAGAAGGGGGCTGAAAGCCCGTACTTACGAAGCGCTCACTGATATCCTAATCAGGCACGAATACTAATATTCTTTATAGCAAGATACTATTTATTTTAATAGCACATGAATATATATATAGTCAATGGTACATAGGCATAAGAACTATAGTCATAGAAACTTATACAATAACAGAAATATGCATCAACATTACCGTTATGTTGTAGCAATCCTTTCACATCAGAGGGAACTCGAGTTAATGATAAGGAATCAACATGGCATCTTGGCATGGCATCACAGGAACAGTGCGTACGTACACTTCAATGTCCTGGAAGGTATTTCCCTAACATTAAGCGAGTTCGGTGTATTTTTTATAGGAAAATATTGTAGGTTGGGTTTAAAACGGTCACCAGCATGTGACAGCTGAGTCATGTTCATGTAACTTAACCACAAACTGCTGGGGGCACCGTTTGCTTCCTGCACATTTCCTGCACATCCTGCCAGTGGTCAACTGGTCAACTGTGGTCGGCCATAGTGTTAGCGAAATATTGCAATGAGCCGTAAATTTCATATGCAAACTTCCTTCAACCTGTCTTTACGCTAACCACAAGTTTCCTGTAAGTGGAACTGTAAATGTTACTTCCTTTATCTTCAACTGCTTCAAGACATGTATTCCCTGGTCATCATTTTGGCCCTCCAAAGGACATCTTCTTTGATACTGAATTATTGATGGATCAAATAATATCTGGGATCACTCCTATCTTATGATTATGATTTGATTCCTATCTAATCACACATTCTTTCAGTCATATCACATTGGTATCACAATTCACATTGGTATCACATCCAGTCCTCAAGACCCACCAACAGATCATGTTTTCAGGTTTTCCTCATCAGGTTTTCCTTAATGTTTCACAGGTGATGGAATTATTCCCTGTCTAACATTGAGGAAAACCTGAAAACATGATCTGTTGGTGGGTCCTGAAGACTGGAGTTGAGAAACACTGCTCTTCTGTAAAATGGTTTGAGCTGTTTTAGCAACTTTTGCCCTCCCCCTCCTCCAAAGGTGTTGACTGTGCCTTTATTTTTGCCTCCCATTGAATTCAATGGGGTTCAGATATGTTTTTCCAGCCAATCTGCGAGTCGTTCGGCGAAAACAGGTGAAGTTGGCGAGTACAAATCAAATCTTGGGAGGTTCACTCATCTCTAGTCATATTCGAGTTGGGTCAAGTTCATGCTGTGTCAAGTTTTCACTGGGTAAGGTTTGTGTTAAGATCTTACTGGTTCAGGTTCACATTGCATCAGGGTTGCTTTGGGTTAGATTCTCATTGGGTCAGGTTTGTGTTGGGTGAGGTTCATATTGGGTCAAGTTTGTGTTGGGTTTAGTTCATGTTGGTGCATTTTTCTGACTAGACTCTGGGTCGGCGGGGATTGATCGCTGGTATTTGGCCAGATACTGCTCCTCATATAAAGTCTATGGGGACCAGAATCGGGTGCAAAGGGGTAGGAGCAAGCGCTTCCTACTCACCGATCACCAGTCGGCTGTCACACTGCTGCCGCGGCAGCTCTTTCATCTTCCAGAGCCGGCCGCTCATTAGGCTCATAACATATTCACTCCTTCCCTGCTCACCGGTGGCTGTGATTGATTGCAGACAGACCCGCCCCCACGCTGAGTGACAGCTGTCTGACTACAGCCAATCATAGACGCCGGTGGGCAGGTCTATATCGTACAGTAAAGTAAATAAATAATTGAAAAAAAAACAACTTGCGGTCCCCCCAATTTTGATAACCAGCCAAGATAAAGTCTCACAGCTGGGGGCTGGTATTATCAGACTGGGGAAACCCACGTTATTGGGAGCCCCCCAGCCTAAAAATATCAGCCAGCAGCCGCCTAGAATTACCGCATCCATAGATGCGTCAGTCCCGGGACTTTTCCCGACTCATCCCGATTGCCCTGGTGCGGTGGCAATCGGAGTAATAATTAGTTAATGGCAGAAGCCCATAGCTGCCACTAAGTCCTAGCTTAGTGATGGCAGGCGTCTATGAGACACCCCTCATCAGTAAGCTGTAAGTGAAAGTAAATAAACACAATCACCCAAAAAATGCTTTATTTGAAATAAAACACAAAAAAGCTCCCTCTTTCACCACTTTATTAACCCCTAAAACACCCCTCTAGGTAATCGACGTAATCCACACGAGGTCCCATGACGCATCCAGCTCTGCTACATCTGATAATCACAGTGAGCGGCCATAGAACATGACTGCTCGCTGTGAGGGTCAGGCCACAAGTGAAGTGAGCCGCGCAGGATAAGCGGTGACTTCAGCTGTCACCACACATCACCTGACTGAAGTCACCGCTGATCTCGCGCGGCTCACTTCAGTCGCAGCCGGATTTGCGGTAATAGGTGGAGGACTCCAGCTATCACCGCACATCACCTGACTGGAGTCCTCCACCTGTTACCACAAATCAGGCCGCGGCTGAAGTGAGCCGCTCAGGATCTTCGGTGACCAGTTAGGTGATGTGCGGTGACAGCTGGAGTCTTCCACTTGTGACCGCATATCATGCCGCGACAGAAGTGAGCCACGAGATCAGCGGTGACTTCAGTCAGGTGATGTGCGGTGACAGCTGGAGTCCTCCACTTGTGACCGCATATCAGGCCGCGGCTGAAGTGAGCTGTGAGATCAGCGGTGACGTCACTCATGTGGTTTGCGGTGACAGGTGTTGGACTCCAGCTGTCACCGCACATCACCTCAGTGACGTCAGTGCTAATCCTGCGGCTCACTTCAGTAGAGGTCTGATAGGTGGAGGACTCCTGCGTTTTTTAGGCCAAAAACGCTGCTCTTTGTAGTCACCACAAAGATAAAAACGCTGCATCTTTGTGGTCACCCAAAGATAAAAACGCTGCATCTTTGTGGTTACCACAAGATAAAAATGCTGCATTTTTGTGGTAAAAAACATAGCCTTAATCATGATTTTTAATCAGAGTTTTAACATGCACTGTATTTGAACAAGAATACAAGAACCTTTTATGTTTAAAGAGCTGGATCCTGATTTTCTCCTTAGAATTATGTGGAGCCATGGCGGGGCTGGATCCGGGACTTCATGCTCAGGAGGAATAGACAGCTCCTGGAAGAAGCACTACAAGTGCGAAACGTGCATCGGAGAGGGTGTGGGACGCTATTACTTGTATTTTCTGATCCCCTGTAGGTAATTTTTTGTTACTGCTGGTTGTTATTGGTTCTTATGAACCATTGCATTTTTCTCACAACACACTTGTGCTACTATATATCTATTATTATATTTTTCTATTTATATATAACATCATAACTCTTTATATACATGGTGATAATTATGTGATTTTTTGGTGTTCCCAATATAATAATAATTTTTGATACATTTTTACCCTTTTTGAGGGGCTTGCTTTCTTGAGACATCTTGTCTATTTTTAATATTTTATAATTAATAAAAGTTAATTTTCAGTTTCACATTATATCAGATTGTTGCTTTGTCAGGTTATTGCTGGGGCAAGTTCATGTTGGGTCAGTTTCTTGTTGATTCAGGTTCTTGCTGGGTCAAGCTTGTGTTGGGTCAGGCTCTTATTGGGTCAGATTCTTGCTGGTTCAGGGTCATGGTGGGTCAGGTTCGTTTTGATTCAGGTTCTTGCTGGGTCAGGTTCATGTTGGGTCAAGTTCGTGATGATTCAGTTATTTGCAGAGTCATATTCTTACTGGGTCAGGTTTGTGTTTGGTCAGGTTTGTGCTCGGTCAGGTTCATATTGTGTCAGGTTCTTGCTGATTCAGGTTGGTGTTGAGTCAGGTTGAGATGACCTCAAATTCATGATGTTTAATGGGTTATTTTATTTGTCCAAAACTCACCAAGATGTATTGCCACGAATATACCAAATCACTATCAGATATGGGCAAGACCCACTATAGAAGTCTACTTAGGTACTAAAACAACAAGCTCTGTGTTACACTCCTGCCCCTGGTTTGGGCTCTGTTCCACGTCAGGCTTTGCAGGTGACCTGGCATGTTTCATTTCATTGATTTTCTTGGCCTATTTAGGGGCATGTAGAATTCACAACTGGGCCATGGAAATTTTCATGTTTGTAATGTGTCAGGTTCATGTTGAGTCAGGTTTCTGTTGGGTCAGGATCTTGCTGGGCCAGATTCTTGTTTGGTTAGGTTCGTTTTGAGGCAGGGTCTTGTTGGGTCAGATTCATTTTGTGCTGGTTCTTACAGTGTCATATTTGAGTTGGATCAGGTTGGTGTTAGGTAAAGTTCTTGCTGGGTCAGGTTTGTGTTGGGTCAAGTTTTTACTGAGTCAGGTTTGTGTTGGGTTAAGTTCTTGCTGGGTAAGGTTCACATTGCTTCAGGTTTGTATTGGGTCAGGTTTGCGTTTGGTCAAGTTCGAGTTGTGTCATGTTCATGTTGGGTCAAGTTTGTGTTGGGTCAGGTTCATGTTGGGTCAGGCTCATGTTGGGTCAGGCTCATGTTGGGTCAGGTTCATGTTGGGTCAGGTTCGTGTTGGGTCAGGTTCTTGATTGGTCATTTTCTTGAAGGTTCAGGTTCCTGTTTGGTCAGGTTTGTCTTGGGTCAGGTTCATGTTGTGTCAGATTCTTGCTGGGTAAGTGTAGCTCCAAAGGATCTGCAGAGACACCGACTTACTCACCGTCCTGGCCGGATGGCATCCTCCCCTGCACACCTCTGGCCATCCATGTGTGCTGCTGCCTCCTTCCCCTCCCGGGCCCTGAGCATACCGTACAGGGTTCCTGGGAGTGCACCTAAGATGCTCGGACACCATCCCTCCGTTTAAGGGGCTGGCGTGCTATTTACAGGAAATGCCTCTCAGCTAATGGCTGAGGGACACTGTATATTTAGGGCATTCTACCATTAGGGGAGGTGCCTGCGCAACGGATCTAGTTAGTCAGTCTCCAGTCTTCTAGCTAGCTAGTTGTCATGTCCTGATCTCCTGTCTTGCTATCCCTGTGTCCATCTCCAGTACCTGCCTTCCCATACCTGTGTACCCTTGCCATGCCCACCATTCCTGTCCGTAGCTGACTGTCCAGCCTGCCTTAGTTACCCCACCTTTGCCCATCTTTTGCTGAATCCGTCATATGTCCTGGGGGTCAGCTGTCATAGTCCTGGTCACTTCCCTGAGAGTGGTACTTTGTGTCCACCTTGTGGTGGGCACTTAGTTAAGCTACTTCCACTAAAGGCTAATACCAGGTTCCCCCTGTGGTCCAGTGGGTCCACTAATCCCGCTCACTGTCCCTACACTGACCGCGAGTGTTACAGTTTTTCCAAGCTATGGATTCCTCTGACTCCACCACCCTTTCGCTGCCAGCACTGTACCAGAAGATGTCACAGATGCAGGAATAGCAAGAGCAGATACTGTCCTTTTTGCGGACCATTACCACTTGTTTGAATTACCTGGTCCCAGCTGGTTTCTCGGCATTCCTTCATTCTGCAGCCCCAGCACCAGCAGAATCCTGGCCTCTGCTGTGGGCTCCACCACGCCTTGACGGCAATACCAAGCAATGTAGAGGCTTCATCAATCAGTGCTCCCTGCGCTATGAACTTTTGCCACACCGGTTCATAGCATTCCTAATGTCACATGTCTGTGGGGAGGCTGTCGCTTGGCTCAATCCACTGTGGGAGAGAATGGTTCTGGTCACCTCCAACGTCTTGGACATTCTTGAGGCCTTCAGGAAAGTTTTCAACGGACTGGGTTGTGTTGCATCTGCTGCGTCTTTCCTCCTGCAGTTACGTCAAGGGATACAGACTGTCAGACAGTATGCGGTACAGTGCCATACCCTCTCTTCAAAACTTGGCTGGAATAATAAGGCGTTGGTTGCCACCTTTTGGGAAGGCTTATCTGGGGACATTAAAGATCAACTGTCGGGCTGTGATATTCCTGCTGCGTTGGATGACCTAATTTCCTTGGCTACTCAGGTCGACCTTCAGCTCCAGGAACGATCCAAGGAGGTAAAGCATAATAGGAGATCTATACATTAGTCTCCCTCCCTCCAGAGGCTGCCGATTTCCCGGTTTCCGGTTGCCGATCCAGTTTCTGAGCCTATGGAGGTGTACCCTGTCAAGATGTCGTACCAATGTTGAGACTACCGGCGAGCCATGGGACTGTGTTTCTATTGAAGAGGTGGAGAACACTTTATTCATGCTTGTCTCTTGAGGCCGGAAAGATATTTGGTCCCTGAAGCTCCAGTGAGGCCTACTGTACAAGGTGGTGCAGCCCTCTTTGACCCTGGAAGAAGCCCCTCAAGCAGCAGCTGTCAAGTCCTCCTCGTCCACTGGCCATGTCTTCGTCTACCATCTCTGAAGACAAATTGCAGCAGATGGGACCTCCTTAAGAGAAAAGGGGGCATAGCGCCGACGTCTTCCCCCACACCCCCCGGCACCAAAGACGTGCACGCGTGCTATTTCCAAGAAATGCCCCTCAGCTAATGGCTGAGGGGCACTGTGTATTTAGAGCATTCTACCATTAGGGGAGGTGCCTGCGCAACTGATTTACTTAGTCTGTCTCCAGTCTGCTAGCTAGTTGTCAGGTCTTGAGCTCCATAGTTACATAGTTGCATAGTTACTAAGGTTGAAAAAAGACCTAGGTCCATCTAGTTCAACCTTCCTCCACCAGTTGTACATTTGGTCAGTAAGTCATTTATAACCAACAATGTTGTGTGTACTGAGGAAATCATCCAGCCCTTTTTTGAAAGCTGTTATAGTATCTGCCATTACTACCTCTTGTGGTAGGGTATTCCACAGTCTGACTGCTCTAACTGTAAAGAACCCTTTCCTATTTAGCTGTCGGAATCGCTTTTCTTCCACTCGCAGTGAGTGCCCCCTTGTTCTTAGTATTGTCTTTGGAAGAAATAAGTCATGTGCCAGTCCTTTATATTGACCACACATATATTTATACATATAAATTAGATCTCCTCTGAGACGTCTTTTTTCTAAGCTCTCCTGTCTTGTTGTCCCTGTGTCTGTCTCCAGTACCCGCCTTCCCATACCTATTTACCCCTGCCATGCCCACCATTCCTGTCCGTACCTGCCTTTCCAGCCTGCCTCAGTCACCATACCTGTACCCGTCTACTCCTGAGTCTGTCACCTGTCCTGAGGGTCAGCTGCCACAGTCCTGGTCACTTCCTTAAGAGTGGAACTTTGCATCCACCTTGCGGTGGGCACTTTGTTAAGCCCCTTGCAATAAAGGGTAAGCCTGGGTTCCCCCTGTGGTCTAGTGGGTCCACTAATCCCACTCGCTGCTCCTACACCAGCTGCCAGAGTTACAGTAAGGCTTGTATTGGGTCAGGTACTGGGTCAAGTTCAAGTCAAGTTTGTGTTGTGTCAGGTTCGTGTTGGGTCAGTTTCACATTATGTCAGGTTCTTGCTGGGTCAGGTTCATATTGAGTCAGGTTCATGTTGGGTTAGATTATTGCTGGGTCAGGTTTGTGTTGGGTCAAGTTTGTGTTGGGTCCGATTCTTGCTGGGTCAGGTTTGTGTTGGGTTAAGTTTGTGTTGAGTCAGGTTCTTGCTGGGTCAGATTTGTGTTGGATCAGGTTCTTGCCGGGTCAGGTTTGTGTTGGGTCAGTTTTGGGTTGTGTCGTGTTCATGTCGGGTTTAGTAAGCTTTGGACCAGGTACATGTTGTGTTAGATTCTTGCGGGGTCAGGTTTGTGTTCTGTCAGGTTCATGTTGGGTCATATTCGTGTTGGGTCAGGTTCATGTTGGGTTATGTTCATGTTGGGTAGGGTTTGTGTTGAGTCAGGTTTGTGTAGAGTCAGTTTTGCATGTCAGGTTCTTGCTGGGTCAGGTTCTCGTTGAGTCAGGTTTTTTCTGGGTCAGGTTCGTGTTGGCTCAAGTTCGTGTTGGATCTGGTTCTTATTGGGTCAGATTCTTGCTGGGTTAAGGTCATGTTGGGTCAGTTTCGTGTTGATTGAGGTTCTTGCTGGGTCAAGTTTGTGTTGGGTCAGGTTCTTGTTGGCTCAGGTTCATTCTGATTCTGGTTCTTGCTGAGTCAGGTTCGTGTTAGGTAATTTCAAAAAAGGAAAACAAAGAGCAAAATTGCTGTTTAGAAAATATATTTAATAAATGTCAAAGGGCAGAGTGCATACATAAAGTAGCAAAGTTTAAAATAGGAAGGAGAATCGGAGTAGTGGGTGTCAATCACAGACCCAGAAACATGGATGTAAGTTTCATACAGAGAGATTATATACACATCAAAAACAAGGAAAAAGCAGGTTGAGAGTCAAATGACCCAATATAGTAAATCACCATAGGGTGGCTAAATAGAGTAACCAACCTGCTAAACCATGTAATACCAGTTGACAATGAAGTTAAATAGAAAAAGGCATCACAAATATAGAGTGCAAGAGATATCAGAAATAATTTCCAGGTCTGTGATTGGAAAAAGGACTCCGACGCACGTTTCGCAGCCTCCAACAGTTCTATAGTCGCTTCATCATGGGGGAAGGAATTCAGAGATGCACACAGCCATGGTGCAGCCCTGAAATACGCTTATTGTTACGGTTGCTGTGGCACTGGAGACTATGTTCGGATTTCTTGCTACTGCACATGTG
This sequence comes from Anomaloglossus baeobatrachus, assembly GCF_048569485.1. Taxonomy (NCBI): domain Eukaryota; kingdom Metazoa; phylum Chordata; class Amphibia; order Anura; family Aromobatidae; genus Anomaloglossus; species Anomaloglossus baeobatrachus. Next base: position 91,782,711 of record NC_134364.1, on the reverse strand, counting down.
CGAGCACTGGAGACTATGTTCGGATTTCTTGCTACTGCACATGTGCGAGCACTGGAGACTATGTTCGGATTTCTTGCTACTGCACATGTGCAAGCGCTGGAGACTAAGTCCTATCTTGGAGACATTGCACATGTGCGGGTGACATCATCGCTGACACGAGGTCAAATGTCTGTGACACCTTCTAAGCTGATTGGCCGCTGGTCATGTGCTGTGACACGTGGTCACATGTCTCTGACACCTTCTATGCCGATTGGTCGCTGGTCATGTGCTTGTGACGCTTTGCTCGGTGATAGGCCAGCGTGACGTCATTCCTGTCGTTCTGGCAGCGGATTGGCTCTGGTGTCCTCCATCTTGGATGAGGCACAAAGTCTATATAAGACCCTGACGCACGCCGCCCGGCGCTCAGTCCTCTTGGTTCATGCATGAGAGTAGACGCTCTGTGCACGTCCCTCTAGGCATCTCTCTGTCTATGCTAGGTGAACGCTACCGGCAGGGTAGCGTTCTTATACCTTACAGCTTCGGCTGCGGTCCGTATCCTTACATCTTAGTGGAGTGGACATAGGCAGGTGCCTGAGGCACATGGTCCGGCTGGGCCGTGTGATTCTACTCGTAGGTGGACGTTGCCGCTAGGGTAACGTTCCTTATACTGCGTGTGGCAGTTGTTCGTATCCTCGCACACTAGGGGAGCGAACATAGGTAGGAGCTTTGTGCGGCTTATGCTGCTGTCCGTCTCTTTTGCACCACTAGTGGAGCGGACCCAGGCAGGTGCCATATCTAGTGGTTCGTGTCCTCGCACACTAGTGGAGCGAACGCAGGTAGGAGCTTTGTGCGGCTTAAGCTGCTGTCCGTCTCCTGGCACCGCTAGAGGAACGGACCTAGGTGGGTGCCATTTCACACTCACTGCTTTTGTCTCTGTGACCATTAACAGAGACCATATCACACACCCTCCAAGTAAGGGAGGAATTGCTTTATTTCCTAATTATATTCCTCTGTGAGTTTAACAGAGGTATTGCACTCTGCACTTGTGCTATTACTATTTGCAGTGGCACACTTATATACCCCTTATCCTCTGCCATAGTCTGCATCAGAGTCTTTGCACGGTGGACCCTGACTGTCTGATATTCCTTTGGGTTTTATTATCAGACAGTCCCCGTAACATTAGGACTGAGCCAAGGGTCTGGCAGTTATGGCAGAATATCAGCAGTTACACCGTTACATACAAGTACTTGAGTCGCGGCTCAAGACTATTGAGGATAAACCTCAGACCATGGTGACATCTGCACATGATCCTCGACTTGCTCTGCCAAACAGGTATTCTGGCGATGCCAGATCATGTCGTGGTTTCATTAGTCAGTGTCAGATACACCTAGAGGTCAACTCTTCTCGCTTCTCTACGGAGAGGTCCAGAGTAGGCTTTATCATATCCTTACTTCAGGACAAAGCCTTAGAATGGGCGACTCCCCTATGGGAGCGCTCTGATGTGGTTACTCAAGACTTTCTTGAAGCTCTTAAAGCAGTATTCATGGGTCCGCAGGCTACCCATGATGCGGCCCTGAGACTGTTAGATCTATCTCAGGGTTCGTTATCCACTAGTTCGTATGCCATTGCTTTTAGAACGCTGGTGGCAGAACTAGATTGGCCAGAAAAGGTGTTGATTCCTATCTTCTGGAGAGGGTTGGCAGGCTATGTCAAGGATGCCCTTGCTACTCGTGAGGTCCCTGCTTCTCTGGAGGACTTAATCACTGTAGCATCAAGGATCGACGTACGCCATAAGGAACGTAGACTCGAGGTCTCTTCCTCACGCCCTAAGCATCGGGCTATTCCAGTTGTTGAGGGTCCACTACCATCTTCCTCAGCATCTGAGACATCTCCCACTCCTATGGAGTTAGGTCATACGTCCCCCAGACTACGCAGGTCTGGTCCTCCTATATGTTACGTATGTCGTCAGGCTGGGCACTATGCCAACAAGTGTCCTAGCCGTCAGGGAAACTCCCAGGCCTAGTAACCATTAGAAGGGGGGTTACTAGAGACGTCTTCTGCACCCTCTAAGTGTAGTATCCCAGGTCAGCTCTCATTCTCTGAGAATACATGGCCTATTATGGCTTTTGTGGATTCCGGAGCTGACGGGACTTTTGTGTCCTCAGGATTTGTAAAGAGACACAATATTCCCTCTATCATGTTAGAGGTGCCTATTCCTGTCCGTGTTGTTAATGGGACTATGTTGTTTGACTCCATTACATTGAGGACAGTTCCCTTGCGCCTTTCCCTGTCTCAGGGTCACATAGAGGAGATTTCTTTTCTTGTTTTGCCTGAGGGTATAGACGACATTCTTCTGGGTCTCCCATGGCTTCGGACCCATGCTCCTCTAATTGACTGGGAGTCCGACAGCATTATTAGTTGGGGTTCGAAATGTCAGTCCCGATGTCTTCCCTTACCACCTAAGGTCGTTGCGGTTGCATCAACTGATCTCTCTCCCATACCTACACCCTATTTGGATTTCGCTGACGTGTTCTCCAAACAGGGTGCTGAGGTTCTTCCACCCCATAGGCCGTATGACTGCGCCATAGACCTTATCCCAGGTTCGGTTCCACCTAAGGGCAGGGTTTACCCCCTGTCAATACCTGAGTCGGAGGCCATGTCGACCTATATAAGAGAGAGTTTAGATAAGGGGTTCATTCGTAAGTCTGTCTCTCCCGCAGGAGCTGGGTTTTTCTTTATTCGGAAGAAAGAGGGTGATTTGCGTCCCTGCATAGATTACAGGGGTCTCAACGCAATCACAATAAAGAACAAATACCCGTTACCTTTAATTTCAGAGCTCTTTGACAGACTGAGGGGAGCTCAGGTTTTTACGAAGTTGGATCTGCGGGGTGCGTATAACTTGGTACGAATTCGAGAGGGTGACGAATGGAAGACCGCTTTTAACACCCGAGACGGTAACTATGAATACCTCGTCATGCCTTTTGGTTTATGTAATGCACCCGCAGTATTTCAGGACTTCGTAAACGATGTGTTCAGGGATTTACTGTTATCCTCCGTCGTTGTGTATCTGGACGACATCCTGATTTTTTCTCCTGATCTGGAGACTCATCGTCAGGATGTCGTTCGTGTCCTTTCCCGTTTAAGGCAACACTCATTGTTTGCTAAACTCGAAAAGTGTGTATTCGAGCAGTCATCCTTGCCTTTTTTGGGTTACATTATCTCACAAGAGGGTCTGGTTAGGGATCCTGCAAAGCTCTTGCTGTCCTGGAATGGTCCGAACCTCATTCCTTGAAGGCGGTGCAACGCTTCTTAGGATTCATAAATTATTACAGGCAGTTCATACCCCATTTCTCCACTTTGGTGGCCCCTTTGGTGGCCTTGACTAAGAAAGGTGCTAATCCAAAAGTCTGGTCTACTGAGACATCCCAGGCTTTTGAGGCAGTAAAAATACACTTTTCAACTGCTCCCGTTCTTCAAAGAACCGATGAGAATAAGCCCTTCCTCTTGGAGGTTGATGCCTCTTCAGTGGGTGCTGGTGCGGTCTTGTATCAAAAGAACGGTGCAGGTAGAAAAAGGCCGTGTTTCTTCTTTGCTAAAACCTTTTCACCGGCAGAGAGAAACTATACCATTGGGGATAGGGAACTGCTCGCCCTGAGATTAGCCTTGGAGGAGTGGCGTCACTTGCTAGAAGGAGCGAAACATCCTTTCCAAGTCTATACAGATCATAAGAATCTGACGTACTTACAAACCGCTCAGCGTCTGAATCCTCGCCAAGCCCGCTGGTCCTTATTTTTCTCCCGCTGTCACTTCTCCATCAACTATCTGTCTGGGAGTAAGAATAACAAGGCAGACGCCCTGTCTCGCTCTATGGTTTCTACCCAGGAAGAGATTGACGAACCTCGTCTTATCCTTCCCTCCAGGGTTTTTCATACGCTCTCCCCTGTGACGTTAGACCAAATCCTACCGGGCAAGACCTTTGTTCCGCCGGATCGACAGAATGATATACTGTCGTGGGCCCACACCTCAAAGGTGGGTGGGCATTTTGGTATTAGACGGACACGAGAGTTACTCGAGAGGTGGTATTGGTGGCCACACTTAGCCAGCCACGTCAAGAGATATGTCGGTTCCTACTACTCGTGTGCTCGCAACCGTCCGTTACGGCAGAGACCGGCTGGGCTCTTGCATCCTTTACCAGTGCCAGATAGACCATGGGAGGTGGTAGGCATGGACTTTGTGGGTGATCTTCCGTGTTCACAGGGACATAGATTTGTGTGGGTCATTACGGACCATTTCTCGCGGATGGCTCATCTCGTACCGTTATCGAGAATCCCGTCTTCCAGGGTACTAGCCAAACTATTCCTCAAGCATGTCTTTAGGCTTCACGGGATGCCAGATCGTATCATTTGTGATAGAGGCCCGCAATTTGCTTCCCGTTTCTGGCGAGATCTTTGTAGCCTTCTGCAAATTGAGTTGAATCTCTCTTCGGCATACCATCCGGAGACCAATGGTTTGGTTGAGCGTACCAATCAATCCATGATTATATACCTTTGACACTTTATTGCTGAGAACCACGATAACTGGTCCTCCCTCCTACCCTGGGCAGAATTTGCCCTTAACAATTCGCTGGCTGAGGCCACTGGGCAGACACCGTTCGTACTCAATAATGGGCAACACCCTAGGGTACCGGTACCGTTTCCCGCTGCTGCACCTCCTCCTCTTGTCGCTGACTGGGCAACTAATGCCAGAGAGGTTTGGGATCGGACTCAAGAGTCGATCCAAGCAGCTAAGGACCGTATGAAGACGGTGTCCGATCGGTTTCGTCGCCCAGCTCCTGTCTTTTCTCCGGGGGACTTTGTGTGGCTCTCTGCAAAACACGTGAAACTTAGAGTGAGCTCTGTCAAATTTGCTCCTCGCTTCCTGGGTCCTTATGAGGTTCTTCGACAGGTAAATCCCGTAGTCTACCAATTGAAGTTACCTGTCCATCTTAGGATCCATGACAAATTCCATGTCTCACTGCTAAAGCCGGCTATTTTACCTCACGCTCGTGAAGTGCATTCTCCTGCCTCTGATTCCTCTCGCTCTAGCTATGAGGTACGGGCCATAGTTGGTTCTAAGATGGTTAGAGGGCGCAGGTTCTTCTTGATAGATTGGGAGGGCTACGGCCCGGAACATCGCTCTTGGGAGCCTGAGGAGGCTGTCCATGCTCCTGACTTAGTTGCCGATTACCTGCGTCGCCGGGAGGGGGGCCCTTGAGGGGGAGGTACTGTTACGGTTGCTGTGGCACTGGAGACTATGTTCGGATTTCTTGCTACTGCACATGTGCGAGCACTGGAGACTATGTTCGGATTTCTTGCTACTGCACACGTGCAAGCGCTAGAGACTAAGTCCTATCTTGGAGCCATTGCACATGTGCGGGTGACATCATCGCTGACACGAGGTCACATGTCTCTGACACCTTCTAAGCTGATTGGCCGCTGGTCATGTGCTTGTGACACGTGGTCACATGTCTCTGACACCTTCTATGCCGATTGGTCGCTGGTCATGTGCTTGTGACGCTTTGCTCGGTGATAGGCCAGCGTGACGTCATTCCTGTCGTTCTGGCAGCGGATTGGCTCTGGTGTCCTCCATCTTGGATGAGGCACAAAGTCTATATAAGACCCTGACGCACGCCGCCCGGCGCTCAGTCCTCTTGGTTCATGCATGAGAGTAGACGCTCTGTGCACGTCTTTCTAGGCATTTCTCTGTCTATGCTAGGTGAGCGCTACCGGCAGGGTAGCGTTCTTATACCTTACAGCTTCGGCTGCGGTCCGTATCCTTACATCTTAGTGGAGTGGATATAGGCAGGTGCCTGAGGCACATGATCCGGCTGGGCCTTGTGATTCTACTCGTAGGTGGAGGTTGCCGCTAGGGTAACGTTCCTTATACTGCGTCTGGCAGTTGTTCGTATCCTCGCACACTAGGGGAGCGAACATAGGTAGGAGCTTTGTGAGGCTTATGCTGCTGTCCGTCTCTTTTGCACCACTAGTGGAGCGGACCCAGGCAGGTGCCATATCTAGTGGTTCGTGTCCTCGCACACTAGTGGAGCGAACGCAGGTAGGAGCTTTGTGCGACTTAAGCTGCTGTCCGTCTCCTGGCACCGCTAGAGGAACGGACCTAGGTAGGTGCCATTTCACACTCACTGCTTTTGTCTCTGTGACCATTAACAGAGACCATACCACACACCCTCCAAGTAAGGGAGGAATTGCTTTATTTCCTAATTATATTCCTCTGTGAGTTTAACAGAGGTATTGCACTCTGCATTTGTGCTATTACTATTTACAGTGGCACACTTATATACCCCTTATCCTCTGTCATAGTCTGCAGCAGAGTCTTTGCACGGTGGACCCTGACTGTCTGATATTCCTTTGGGTTTTATTATCAGACAGCCCCCCGTAACACTTATGGCCGGGAACAGCAGCCGCAAACATTCCCAAGACTGGAGGAGATAGCGGCGCTCTGGAATCCTGTCTGCATCCTGCCATGATTCTTGACCCATCTTGTGTCCACCTTCAGGTGTTGTGCGGCCTCTGAGGTTGTCTGACTTCCATGTCACTCCTCTGAGTCTTCTGCCTACCGCTTGCAATCAGTAACTGTTACCTGTCTTCCAGCGGTCTTCTGTGATCCCTTGACGTGTCTTCATTTGTCTGCAACTCAGTTACCTGTCAATCAGCGGTCATCTGTCATCCTGATACCAGACTCCACCCGTCAGTCACTCTGATACCTGTCTGCCAGCAGTCTCAAGGAATCCTCTCATCTATCTGCACTTGTCAGTAAAGGCTGCTTTACACCTTACGATATCACATACGATATCGTATGCGATCGTACCCGCCCGCATCGTATGTGCGGCGTGTTCAATTTGTTGACCGTGTCGCACAAACGATTATTTCCCGTCACACGTACTTACCCTTCCATACGACCTCGATGTGGGCGGCAAACATCCACTTCCTGGAGTGGGAAGGATGTTCGGCGTCACAGCGACGTCAAGCGGCAGCCGGCCAATAGAAGCGGAGGGGCGGAGATGAGTGGGACGTAAACATCCCACCCACATCCTTCCTTCCACATTGCCGGCGGGAGCCGCGGGACGCAGGTAAGATCTGTTCATCGTTCCCGGGGTGTCACACACTGCGATGTGTGGTACCTCGGGAACATTGAACAACCCGACGTGCAATTTTAAGGAAATGAACGACGGTTTTACGTTCAATCGTAATCGCACGTAGTTGTCACACGCTACAACAACACTAACAATGCCGGATGTGCATCACTTAAGACGTGACCCCGCCGACACATCATTAGATTTATTGTAGTGTGTAAAGCCCGCTTTACTCCTGTCTCCCAACAACCTGGTTTACAGTTGACTGTATTCTTGCCCAAGCTGTTCAGATAATTTGCCAGTTTGCGTCCAGTATCTCGGCTACCTGTTAGTTTTCCATCTGTGTGTCCCTGGATTTTATTAAATTATTATTTTTTCACCTTACCTTCTGTGTTCCATACGCTCTACCTGGCTGCTGCGCCAATGCAATGAGTCCACCTGGATGTGAGGGCTTAGTGGATCCACAACCACCACGTGAGACCACCTTATGTAACACTGATAATACCATCTAAATATCATCCAACGAGCTCAGAGAGAAATATTATATCCCAACCATGGCCACATGAACCTCAGATAATATCAGACTCTATTGTCCCCTTCAGCTTTCTTTTTTCCTTATAATACCCCACCTTTTCCCCACTTCTGAAGCACTCTCATTTGCAGCCTCTTGTCTTCCACCTGAGCTGGTAGTGACATGTAGCATTGAGAAGTCTCCCGTCCGGCATGCGGCAACGTCTCTCGGCCATCACTGACAGATCGGAGAACAACCCCTTGAGATTAGACTACAATATCACAATTGTTAGGGCATAAGCCCCTCTTTGAAGCGTGTACCGCCCCGCGGGCTCGGCTGCGACCGCCGAGCCACTCATATCCGTGCTCGTACTGCGGGTGGTGGCTCGAGCCTCTCACGGACCTGGGGGTCACGTCGCTCTGCAAGGGAGTTGGCGCTACACGCGGGGACTTGGGTGAGGAGTTCCACGGCCGGGGCCGTGGTGGTTTGGTTTGGGATGTAAGTTCGTGACGCCACCCACGGGTTGTGGTGATTGTAGACACCACCGCTGCGGTGAAGGTATTGTGGATCCCGGGAGCAGTGGAATGGCGCCGCTAAGTGTTGACCCCTCCATTGGTAGGGAATGTTGGTCCCGGGGCCCGGTAGGCGAGGGCCGGGGTACAAGGTGAAGTGTTGCGGTGCGGTCCCTGATGGCACTGTTGTATTCACTCTGACACAATACACTCGAGTCTCTGGTAAACCAAACGGAGTGATGAACGGGGCCTGCAGCCAGCTGCAGCTTCTCCCAGAATAGGTTGGTGGTTTCCGCCTTTCTCCTGCACCTCTGTGTAAATGTTTGACTCCTATGCCTAGACACCGGTAGTCCGCTCCCCGACTTGTATATGCCGTAGGAGCCCATTTGCCTGCAGACGCTGGCCCTTTGGGTCTCCAGGCCTTGGCGGTGGCTTTACCCTGTATGGTTGGGCTGATGTCTTCTAATGGGGCTTGTGTGGGATAGGTCCTTAAGTCCAGTCCGCAATCAGTTGATTTGACTCAGCCCTGTCGGTTCAGGGCTTTGTACTGGGTCTGAGTACCCCTCCTGGTGCTCCGGTTTCCAATCGGCTCCCCGGTTCGGTACCGGCGGGCCACCGCCCGACCCCGGTCCCTACGGTTCCACCGGCTGTAATCCCAGCTCCTGCAGGCGGCCACCACCGTCTGCCTCCTTGCCAATGGCGACTGGGCTCCGACCCAGCCACCTGGTAGTCTTTTGGCAGGTCTAGACACAGGACTGCCCGTGACCTTGACTGCTCTTCACCTCCTCTAGACTTGTTGTATCTGTTTTCCCGCCTCCAGGCCTGTGAACTCCTTGGTGGGCGGAGCCAACTGCCTGGCTCCGCCCCCTGGTGTGGACATCAAACCTGGAGGGTGGTGATAAGGTTTTTAGATTGACTAATGTCACCTAATCGGGAGGGGGTGTGGTGTTGTGTGTGTCTACCTGGGACAACCTGACTAGTCCAGGGCGTCACATTCCCCCTTGGTATAAATGCAGACTGTCCGCGGGCTGCCCGTCCATCACCAGTTTATTTTTGCTTTCTGATAAATAGGAAACGGGAGCATAATACAATTATACTATCATTTGTACAAACTTTCAACAATTTTAGCTTTTTTGGATCTTCCCTTACGGGAGGCAAATACTTTAACGTTACGAACGTCAAACACTTTTATTATTAACACGGGAACCGAGTCCTCAGTCATCCACCCAAACAACCTAGCCTTGATGCTGCCACTAAGAAGTGGGCAGCACCCCTTTTCCCCAAGCCAGGAACGGGCCGAGGTATGTTTTAACGGGACGGGTGCAGGCTTCACAATCTTTTCAGTGGCCCCACGTCCAGGGGACCCCTGACTCGGAGGATGGCCACCAGTTGTAGTGGTGGCGGGCCTCGGCCAACAACTTCCCGCATGCCCATCCTCCAGTCTGCCTCTCCGGAGGCGGTGAAACCGGACGGCCGGTTAAGGGAGGTATTACTTACAAGCCCAATAGTTTTTGGGTGGCCTGCCAGTTCTCGGCATTGTCTTTTGTAAAATGGGGGGCAACAAAAGTCCCAATGGGGACGGGCAGTAAGGGTCCCAACGGGGACTTCAAACATGGTAGCCGGGGACCGCTACCTCACTTCAACACTCTTCCTCATACTCCTCCTCAATCAAGACCTCGGAGCTGTACGGCGGGGGAGGGGACTGAGGCTGCCTTGGGACATTACGGCTCTCCTTCCTCTTCACATGGAGGGCATACCAGCCCCTCTCCCCGCAATAACGGGTGTACGTCACCAGATCACCGGGTAGCAGGTCACGGTCCGGGTGACCCATCGGGAGGTGGGAGTTAACGTCCCGACGGGATACGAAGATTTCGGCCTCCAGGCCCTGTTCAAAGACGAACCCCCATCCACGCTGGGGGTCAAACCGGCGGACTTGGCCCTCGTAGGTCTGGCCCCGCACCCGGAAGGTGGCACTCCGCAAATTCTCCTTTTCGCGGATGGCGCGGGCCAGCACCTCTGCTCTTCGCTGCTCACGGATCGCTATTTCCCGGCCCAGCTGGTTCTGCTGCCGCTCCTAATACGGAGCATCCACCTGCTCCCGCTGCGCGAGGGTCGGGCCCTGCCGGAACTCCCCCGTACCAGCTACAACCGGTACCTTTGATGCTGGGGAGCCCTGCAGTGACGTGGCCTGTATTGCTGCTCTGCAGCAGCAACCCTGCGCTGCCTCAGCCGAGGCCTGGGGTTCGGGAGCGACGGGCCTCACCTGCCGGGCTTTCTTCCGGGTAACTTCCACCTTCTCCGTGGCCTGGCGGACTGCCGGGGCTGGGACCTCTTTGGGCGCGATCACTTCCGGGAGCGGCGGCTTCACCTCGCGGACGGGCACCTCCCGGAGAACCTTCCACGGCAACGGGATCGGTGTAGGCTGCATGAAGGGCCGTCCACGGGCGTCGTCTACAGGCTTGTCCTCATGGGCGGATGGGATGGACTCCGCGGCCGGTGTCGGGGGCAGCGGACCGATTGGCGGGGCAGTGGCAACCGATACGGACGGCGGGGGAAGCAGCAGGGTGAGCGGGAGCAGACCGGGCCCCTTAGCCGCAGCGGCCGTTCCCACAGGGACGTGGGTCGCCCACCCGCTCCTCCAACACTGCCTCCACCTCGCGTATCTGCACGGCCACAGCTACTGCCTCCATTTCGGCCACCCACCTTTCTATGAGGAACCGGACTTGGGCCTGTAGACGGCAACACATCTGCGCCGTCCGGGCTTCCACCCACGCCGCTGTTCCTGGCGTGGGTTCCGGGATTTCGGGTTTGCCGGACGGGATGGACATGCTGCTCGGTGGATGTCCAGGAACCAGATGGGTAGCAGAATCCTGACGTCCCTGCCTTTTATCTCCTCAGTCACATGAGGCCGGATCTTCACCCGCCCCCCTTGGTGTTTTCCGAGCACTTCACTTGCTTTTTGCTCCGCTCTCGAGGGGCGGGGCTTCGTCTTCACGCCCTTTCTGTTCAGGGAAGATGGCTCGGGTGGGAACTTTTCGCGCCCAAGATGGCGGATTCTCCAATTTTTTAGCGGGACGCCGCTGGTGATGATCTCAAGGCACACTTCCACAGGTAAGTGGACGGTTCTATCCTATTTGTGATGCCAGAAGAGTCGATGTGTACCGCCCCGCGGGCTCGGCTGCGACCGCCGAGCCGCTCGGATCCATGCTCATACTGCGGGTGGTAGCTCAAGCCTCTCACGGAGCCAGGGGTCACGTCACTCTGCAAGGGAGATGGCGCTACACGCGGGGATTTGGGTGAGGAGTTCCACGGCCAGGGCCATGGTGGTTTGGTTTGGGATGTAAGTTCGTGACGCCACCCACGGGTTGTGGTGATTGTAGACACCACCGCTGCGGTGAAGGTATGGGGGCTCCCGGGAGCAGTGTAATGGTGCAGCTAGGTGTTGACCCCTCCGTGGGTAGGGGGTGTTGGTCCCGGGGCCCGGTTGGCGAGGGCCGGGGTACAGGGTGAAGGGTTGCGGTGCGGTGCCTGATGGCACTGTTGTACTCACTCTGACACAATACACTCGAGTCTCTGGTAAACCAAACGGAGTGCTGAACGGGGCCCACAGCCGGCTGCAGCTTCTCCCAGAATAGGTTGGTGGTTTCCACCTTTCTCCTGCACCTCTGTGTGTAAATGTTTGACTCCTATGCCTAGACACCGGTAGTCCGCTCCCCGACTTGTATATGCCGTTGGAGCCCGTTTGCCCGCAGACGCTGGCCCTTTGGGTCTCTATGCCTAGGCGGTGGCTTTACCCTGTATGGTTGGGCTGTTGTCTTCTAACGGGGCTTGTGTGGGATAGGTCCTTAAGTCCAGTCCGCAATTAGTTGATTTGACTCGGCCCTGTCGGTTCAGGGCTTTGTACTGGGTCTGAGTACCCCTCCTGGTGCTCCGGTTTCCAATCGGCTCCCCGGTTCGGTACCGGCAGGCCACCGCCCGACCCCGGTCCCTACAGTTCCACCGGCTGTAATCCCAGCTCCTGCAGGCGGCCACCACCGTCTGCCTCCTTGCCAATGGCGACTGGGCTCCGACCCAGCCACCTGGTAGTCTCTTGGCAGGCCTGGACACAGGACTGCCCGTGACCTTGACTGCTCTTCACCTCCTCTAGACTTGTTGTGTCTGTTTTCCCGCCTCCAGGCCTGTGAACTCCTTGGTGGGCGGAGCCAACTGCCTGGCTCTGCCCCCTAGTGTGGACATCAAACCTGGAGGGTGGTGACAAGGTTTTTAGATTGACTGATGTCACCTAATCGGGAGGGGGTGTGGTGTTGTGTGTGACTACCTGGGACGACCTGACTAGTCCAGGGCATCACAAGCGCCTCTCCGATCTTATGATACACCCATACTCTTACATGGCAGAGTGCAGTTACCCTTTAGTTCCAGTTTTGTATTTTTGTATGTCTTTTGTTGGTTTAACACTGTATGTACGATCTTATCTGTGATTGCATGTAATAGCCCCCCCCCCCATTTTGAACACTTCTTACTTGTCATAAAACCAGAGATTTCCTAATGGGTAAAATGCTAATAATGACATGGGATCATTGACAGTGAGCAGGTAATGGAGCCGCAGGCAGGCATTATGCAGCCATTTATTCCCGCTATATGCAGCATTATTCTGTCTGCACAGACAGGCAGATTATAGATTGTCTATCCCAAACTGATGACTAATAGAAGGGGGAAGGCCAAGATCTTCCAGAAAAATAAAGTCCATGCCTACTGATGCCAGCTCTGTCATTTTGGCAAAGACTTTACAACATTTTCAGATTTGACCAGTGCAAGACTCCAATGGCTCATGTGGAGTCTCGAGAAAAAAAGTAGACAGTGCTGTCCTCCAGCTTGTGCTGGTGAAAGAGTTGCCACCGATAACCTGGAGTTACCGGACTATCAGAAGAGTCACAAACATCCTGAAATTTAGTGATCCTGGAAGATTTTATTTCAAATCTGTTTTATTGATGAAACTGTTGTCAACATACAAACATATCATTTGTGCAATGCAATACATAAACATCATTTTCTCAATGCCGGGATAACATCCAGAAATTGTTACATTACTAAATTTCTTGGAATTCTTCAAATTATCTTTGTGCTATTACCATACAACCACTTATAAATTATAGGTCAGAATTCCCACTTCTTTTGACTTCCCGTATCCTAATATACTCATTCTCCTTGTATGTCTATTGTCTTATGAATTATTGATAAATCTTTTCATATAAAAAATGAAACTAGAAAAATGCAGATTAATGTTCAGAAAAGAAAGAAAGAAGAGGAAGATACAAGCATAAAGAAGAGGAAATTAGAGAGAAGGGGGGAGAGGGGGGAAAGCAAGAAAAGAAAAGAAAAAAGGGGGGGAAGGAATGAGACTCCCCACCGTTTCTCAGTTCAAAAAGCTCGCCAAACTCTCCACAAACTCTGGGGACTCCATGAACATAATCCATGGTCCCCAAACTGTAGTAAATTTTTCTGTGTTCCCATTTAGTTCTGCTGTCAGCTCCTCCATTGTCTGGAGGTTTGTCATCTCTCAAAAATTATTAGGGACCCCAGGATTATAAAAATATCCTTTATTATAACAAAGCTAAAAATAACTCACAGACATAAATACATTCAATGTCTCAACTGGGTTCAACCAATTAGGGGGTAGATACGTAACAGTGCACAACTCATTTTTCCCTTTTACAGTCCAATAGACACAGCAAAAATTTATCCTCCTCCAATATTCAAAAAGTAGATACCTCAGAGGGACAAAAAAAGAAAAAATGCAAACATAAATATTAGAGGGTTTGTGTACAATTCATATTGATACTCATCATTTTAGCCCTCCAAACCCCTACTAGGCTCACTGCCAATCGATGGTATAGGAGCTGACTATAAAGCCAAAAAGATATTTCGTCTCTATGTCCAGTTCCAACCCCTACCCAGCTGTAGACCAATAATATATGACCATAGATATCCAGATATCACCCCTGGTAGCCCCTATTGTGTATTTTTAGTGACCGCTATTTAACATCCATATCACAGCTTTAGCCGGTCAAGAGAAACAGAGGAAAAACAGGGGTGACCTTCAAAATTAGGCGCACCCTGGAATACCCACAGGTTATTCCCAACAGAACCAACACCCAACATGTAGTGTAAACCCATCCACTGAACTGTTGATTTAGATACCGTGCACACCCTGAAGTGGCAAAAAGGTCACTCCCTACAGGACAGAGATTTAATATCGGCCCAAGACCATCATCTGAACTGTTAGTTTAGAAAAATTTCATAGCAAAACAAGCAAACACATATATGCCATAGATGGTACAAAAATAAAAAGTCCAATAACCATAACTTGTTCCTTAATAGGATTCTTGATAGATGAATCATTTATCACATATCCGCTGGAAAATATCCTGAAGGGAAATATTTTATAAATATCCTTCTTCACAGAGATAGTTGATTTCAGAAGCGTGATATGTCGCAGGTTCCTTTTGGTAATGGTTAGACACACTGTGCTTGATAGCTTCACACTCTTAGGATACAGTTTACACCTTACACCTCGACGCGTTTCCCCCCTTGTATGATAAAACTAAAGGGTTCATCAGGAGGTTTTATTGATCCATGAGTTTAATATCAATATTCAATATGGATCTAAAAGAGGGGGAGAGAAATATATATAGTCTCTCAGTATAGATGAAGCACACTTCTTAATATATACATAAGAAAATAGTCCATCAGGGTCTTTAAGCTATATAAGGCTACAAAATAGTCCCACATAAATAATGTCTGGGGAGAAAGATAGAACTTCCTAAAAAACAGGATAGTCCCCAAACCATCAGATATCGTGATTACCCCACTCCACACATATAATCACAGAGATGGCCCTTAATGGAGCTTTTCAACATGCCCTTCATAAACAGAGAAGTTCCCTGCTAGTCCCAACTATAAAGAAAACTGACCCGGATGAAATCAGGGTCATTGGGACCTATAATGTGCATGTGGAACGAATTTTTAGTATATTGAGAAGACATTGGGGCATTTTGAAAGCGGATGAACTTATAGGAGAAAATATTTCGGAGGATCCCAAAATTACTTTCAGGAGAGGTAGGTCACTAGCTGATCGATTGGTTCATAGCCACTACAAAAGACCACTGCCGGAAGGGACTTGGTTGAACCGTCAGGTATGTGGTACTTTTAGGTGTGGTAGATGCCACTTTTGTGGCTGGATTAATGTTTCTAAATTTTCGGTCAGTGCAGTGACAGGAATTAAGTACTTTCTGAGGGACTTTGCAAACTGCCTGACAAAAGGGGTAGTATATGTGGCTACATGTACATGCCCAAAGAACTACGTTGGGAAAACGCGACGTGAATTTCGAAGGCGCATAGGAGATCACTTGGGGGATATTCGCCACAAACGAGATACCCCTATTTCTCGTCATATTTGGGAAAACCATGGAGGTGACTCAGGTATACTTAAGTTTGAGGTCTTAGAAGTAATCACACAAAATGAAAGAGGAGGCAACTGGGATAATAAGATCCTTAGGAAGGAAACGGAATGGATATTTCGTCTGGGGTCTGTACAACCAATGGGTCTTAATGAAAATTTAACATATGGGTGTTTTCTGGATTGAGGTATATTGGGTAGAGGCGCCTCTGGGGATGACTAGAGAGGGTTTCCCTGTGGGGAGGATATTCTTCTTCTCCTTATTGTTTTTAGTGCGTGGTCCTGTGATATTGCGAAGACTAGAGGAGGTCAGACTGAATTGTCGCTTCCTATAACACAAACCCCCGTTATTGGGATTTGGTTTTCATCGAAAGTAATAGTAAGCTAAAGGTTTTTTGTCAATAATCTATAATGGAAGGGGTATTATTAATGTCTGTTAGGGTGGAAATGTCCCCATCTCTAGGATTAGTAAATTGGCCCCATTTAATAATAAATATAAATGCATATACATACAGGCCTCTTAAACTATATTAGAGTGCCAGTGGTCTTAGGTATATATATTTAGCCCCTATGTGTATATCTCATTTTTCAGTCAGGTAATAAACAACCCCCCAACCTCCGTTTCGGGTATATTTTGATGTGAGGGGGTGTGGGATATTGGAGATCAATGATTTTGAGAGCCTTGTATGGCCCGTGGGTTTATTTTGAATCTTGCCTTACATAAACATCTCTTGATTGTGGTCTATGTATATGAAATACCTTGGGCGCATGCGCGGTGCTGCGCTGTGGGAACCTACGTTTAGCCGCTTAGAGAATACCGGTGGCTGCGTAGAAGGTGCAGTATGGCGCATGCGCGGTGGCCTTGATGAGGTATGTGGGAGTGGTGTTAGATCTGTCCACATGACGGTGCGGGTGACGCGGCTGCGCGCGTGCGCGGTCCTGACGAATGGCAGGGGGCGGTCTGGGCCGGAAATAGAATGGCTC
The DNA here is from genome assembly GCF_048569485.1 of Anomaloglossus baeobatrachus. Classification (NCBI taxonomy): domain Eukaryota; kingdom Metazoa; phylum Chordata; class Amphibia; order Anura; family Aromobatidae; genus Anomaloglossus; species Anomaloglossus baeobatrachus. The sequence continues at coordinate 91,766,140 of NC_134364.1, read as the reverse complement.
CCGCACTCATTTAAAAGGCTGCCGGGTGGCTGCTGGCTGGCGTGCTGGTATCCTTATTCCGGGATTTCCCGTGACGGACGTTATCATGGCGTTTTGCCAGCTTTTACCGTCTTATGACATTTGGACCACTAAACTATCGATGTAGTGGTCCTGTCCAGCATTATACGCTTTATCTGAGGTGCTTGGGGTAAGTGACATTGGGTGTACTTATTGTGTATCTTGAATCAGCTGACTGAGTTTATCTTATACAATTTTGGGGTGATAGTGGTATGTATATTTGTATCTGTGTGTTCTCCATGTAATTTATATGGAGTAGACTTGTATCGGTGTAGTGATTATATGTGTGGAGTGGGGTAATCACGATATCTGATGGTTTGGGGACTATCCTGTTTTTTAGGAAGTTCTATCTTTCTCCCCAGACATTATTTATGTGGGACTATTTTGTAGCCTTATATAGCTTAAAGACCCTGATGGACTATTTTCTTATGTATATATTAAGAAGTGTGCTTCATCTATACTGAGAGACTGTATATATTTCTCTCCCCCTCTTTTAGATCCATATTGAATATTGATATTAAACTCATGGATCATTAAAACCTCCTGATGAACCCTTTGGTTTTATCATACAAGGGGGGAAACGCGTCGAGGTGTAAGGTGTAAACTGTATCCTAAGAGTGTGAAGCTATCAAGCACAGTGTGTCTAACCATTACCAAAAGGAACCTGCGACATATCACGCTTCTGAAATCAACTATCTCTGTGAAGAAGGATATTTATAAAATATTTCCCTTCAGGATATTTTCCAGCGGATATGTGATAAATAATTCATCTATTAAGAATCCTATTAAGGAACAAGTTATGGTTATTGGACTTTTTATTTTTGTACCATCTATGGCATATATGTGTTTGCTTGTTTTGCTATGAAATTTTTCTAAACTAACAGTTCAGATGATGGTCTTGGGCCGATATTAAATCTCTGTCCTGTAGGGAGTGACCTTTTTGCCACTTCAGGGTGTGCACGGTATCTAAATCAACAGTTCAGTGGATGGGTTTACACTACATGTTGGGTGTTGGTTCTGTTGGGAATAACCTGTGGGTATTCCAGGGTGCGCCTAATTTTGAAGGTCACCCCTGTTTTTCCTCTGTTTCTCTTGACCGGCTAAAGCTGTGATATGGATGTTAAATAGCGGTCACTAAAAACACACAGTAGGGGCTACCAGGGGTGATATCTGGATATCTATGGTCATATATTATTGGTCTACAGCTGGGTAGGGGTTGGAACTGGACATAGAGACAAAATATCTTTTTGTCTCTATAGTCAGCTCCTATACCATCGATTGGCAGTGAGCCTAGTAGGGGTTTGGAGGGCTAAAATGATGAGTATCAATATGAATTGTACACAAACCCTCTAATATTTATGTTTGCATTTTTTATTTTTTTGTCCCTCTGAGGTATCTACTTTTTGAATATTGGAGGAGGATAAATTTTTGCTGTGTCTATTGGACTGTAAAAGGGAAAAATGAGTTGTGCACTGTTACGTATCTACCCCCTAATTGGTTGAACCCAGTTGAGACATTGAATGTATTTATGTCTGTGAGTTATTTTTAGCTTTGTTATAATAAAGGATATTTTTATAATTCTGGGGTCCCTAATAATTTTTTAGATAATTTTTGACCCCTTTTACATATTGAATTGTATATGAAAAGGTTTGTCATCTCCTCCAACCAATCCAGCACCGTAGGGCATCTAGTCTGTTTCCAAAATCGTGGGCTAATCATACGGGCAGCCGCCAGGCAAAATCGCAACATGTCCCTTTTTTGTGTTTTAATAGCTCCTGGGAGCATAGAAAGAAGGGTAACCTGGGGGGACTTTTCTATTTCACCTCCGCTCATCTTTTTGTACAGGTAGAACACTGAGTCCCAAAAGGGTTGCAGCTTAGTACAGCTCCACCATATGTGTAGCATTGTACCTGTGTCTGTGCCACACCTCCAGCACACATCAGACACAGAGGGAAATATAGCATGTAATTTAGTCGGGTAATGGTACCACCTTGAGAGAATTTTATAACTTTTTTCTTGAGCGGCGCACGCGAAGGAAAGCTTGTGGGTCCACAGGTACGCTCTGCTCCAATCATCCTCTGGAATATCCTCTCCCAGTTCCTCTCCCCACCTTTCTTTTTTTTTTTTTTCCCTGAGGAAGGAGACAGATGGGTCTCCGAAACGTGTTGGAATTATCTAAATAAAAGAAAAATATTCATTTACATCCTTGCTCGTGGTTTCCTAGCGCGGTTTTTAAACCCGTTTTTCCTCCAGTCTACACTTTGATATCCACCTACAGACAAAGTGAGGTTTATCCACCCTATTTCTCTGGTTCAGCATTTTATAAATGAGTGAGATGCCATGTCCAGGTGATGACCCCTGTAAAAATACTTTCTCAAAAGGAGTAGGGGGTGTCCTCATCCTTCTCTCCCTGTCCTGGTACGAGAGGAAAGATTTCAACTGCATATATTCCATCCAGGAAATCTCTGTGGCCTGCATGGAAGTATAAGTTGGTAGGGTGTGTCCCTGGAGCACGTGACAAAAACGAGTATCATCCTCCTGAGTAAATCCCCCGAAACTATGGGAGTGGAGTCCTGGGGGGAACTTCTTATTACCGAATATGGGGGTAAGTGGGCCCTGCTCCTGAGAGAGAGATCCCTTTTTTATCTCTCCATCCCACATCCCCATCGCTGTCCGCGTGAACTCCATTCCTTTTGCTATCTGGATCCTACTTTCTTTCTCTAACCATGGAAGTAAGGGGTTCTTCACACATAGCGAGATCGCTACCGAAATCGCTGCTACGTCACGGTTTTGGTGACGCAACGTGACCTCATTAGCGATCTCGCTGTGTGTGACACTGAGCAGCGATCTGGCCCCTGCTGTGAGATCACTGCTCGTTACACACAGCCCTGGTTCGTTTTCTTCAAAGGCACTCTCCCGCTGTGACGCACACATTGCTGTGTTTGACAGCGAGAGAGCGACAAAATGAAGCGAGCAGGGAGCAGGAGCCGGCATCTGGCAGCTGCGGTAAGCTTGTAACCAAGATAAACATCGGGTAACCAAGGGAAGCCCTTTCCCTGGTTACCCGATATTTACCTTCGTTACCAGCCTCCGCCGCTCTACCTGCCAGTGCCGGCTCCTGCTCTCTGCACATGTAGCTGCAGTACACATCGGGTAATTAACCCAATGTGTACTGTAGCTTGGAGAGCAAGGAGCCAGCGCTAAGCAGTGTGCGCGGCTCCCTGCTCTCTGAACATGTAGCTGCAGTACACATCGGGTTAATTAACCCGATGTGTACTGTAGCTAGGAGAGCAAGGAGCCAGTGCTAAGCAGTGTGCGCGCGGCTCCCTGCTCTCTGCACATGTAGCGACGTTATGATCGCTGCTGCGTCGCTGTGTTTGACAGCTAAGCAGCGATCATAACAGCGACTTACAAGGTCGCTGTTACGTCACAGAAAATGGTGACGTAACAGCGACGTCGCTGTCGCTATGTGTGAACCCAGCCTAAATGTAAGGGAGTTCCCAGCATATCCTGTTTAATCACCACCCATTGTTTCGAATTACCATGAAAATGCCAGTCCAGTAATCTCGTTAAGATAGCTGCCTTGTAATATAACTGAAAATTTGGGAGCCCCGCCCCCCCCCCCGGGCACTTTTGTGTCTGGTCAGAGTTTTAATTCCTGTTCGGGGTCTCCTGTTCCCCCAGACAAACCCAGACAAGGTTGTCTGGATCTTGGAGAAGTAACTTAGCGGTAGCTGTATGGGTATTGTCTGAAACAGGAACAGGAACCTCGGTAACACATCCATTTTTATCGCGTTTATACGCCCAAACCACGTCAATCTCTTTTTGTCATATTTCTTTAAGTCCCTGGTTGTCCTTTCTAATAAGGGGAAAAAATTGTGATGTACAATTTTTGCTGGATCCCTAGGTACCATAACTCCCAGATATTTTAAAACTGACGGTTGCCACTTAAAAGGGAAGTTTTGTGATACTCTTCCTGGAAGATTTTATGAGAGGGAGATGGGCATTTAAATGTGGACATGAAGTTTTTAGTCTTGAAAACAAGTCTTTTTACACCCCAAAATTATCATTGATGTACTGCCCTTAGAAACCAATTTCCCAACACGTAAAGATCAGAAGAATGTCTAACGCAAATATTCTCCCCGAGAGCTTCGTCCAATGCCTCTCACCTAGCCATATAACATTATGCTATGTGCTGATGAGGAGTAAAAAGCCAGAAACAGCTTTCTACAGAGGAGGGTCTTTTTGGAGGACTCTGGTTTAGCTAAAATCCTTAGGCATTAGTTGAAGCACCTTATAGGCCCAGGGGTATTCCAGTAGATAAGAATATGACTTGAACCCACACCAACTGACAGAAAATGGGGTTCTCAACGTCAATCTCTCAGACAAAAAAAGAAGTAGTAGGTCGTAAGTGCAAGTTGAAATCAGAGAACCGAAGTCCATAATTTTGGAGATTAGTAAAGGTCCCAGCGTTGGGACTCACACCGATCTTTATGGAGTGGATAAGTGATAACATGTATAGCCTGGAATGCTTCTTTAACAAATTGGATATTGTCATACAGTGTAGCTACCTATAGGTGGCAGTAAAGAAACCTTTTCTTTCTTAGGGAGAGATAACTTGCATATCTTTTTTGCCAGGTAGCATTACTTTGCCCTGTGGTCTCCACAAGGAGTATTGTGCATCAGAGAAAATAATCATAAGCCCCATTGTGACAGGTCGTTCCACCCAAGGTTGTAAAAAAGAAGACACCAAAGGCCGAACAAGTGTTTCATTCTTTTATTTTACAACTTCATATTCTACATAGTCAGCAAATTTAATCATAGATAGAGAGGGATTTTGTCTTATGACACCCCAAACATGAAAAAAAATAAAAAAATCGATAGTATACGCTCTATACTCCCCTCCCCTTCTATTAGTAGTTATTTTAAGATATACTGGAAACGTGAGGCGACGGCGCCATCTTGTGCATACAAGACATAAATGCATTTGAAAGTCCTAGGCCTTAGTTGTCTATGTCACACACGGTATATACTGTATCTACACGCACTGTACATAGCTACGCACACAGAATCTGACACATACCTAGAGCCATACGTACGCTCCTACACATAGACACACATGTGCAGACACTTTTATTTTAGAACCTGAGTTTTTCTATATTATTCTGATATTTTTACATAGTTTGTATACTAAACGGCATCAGGAGAAAGAAATAGTTGTATATACGGATCACCTGGCTCCATTCAGTCTGACAAGGACCAGTCAGACCAGGTGGACTGTCATGGCGGCTTACACAACCGGCTTTGTAGAAAATTTCTCTGCTCACCTTTGTAATGACACCCACATTTCCTTTGGGCGATGTTACTATCAGGTTAAAAAATGGAACCATACTGTGGAAACTTAGAAGGATTACATAGTTACATAGGTTGAAAAAAAGAAATCGGTCCATCAAGGTCAACCTTTCTCCACCATTATACATTGTGAAGTCATCATTGGATTTTAAACCCCACCTTGTTCTCAGTTTACATATTACATTATTAATTGTGTTATTCATGTACGCAAAAAGTTGAGTTGCTTTGCAAAAATATTACATGTTCTGTTCCTGAGTTACATCCTGTATTATACCCCAGAGCTGCACTCACTATTCTGCTGGTGCAGTCACTGTGTACATACATTACATTACTGATCCTGAGTTACCTCCTGTATTATACTCCAGAGCTGCACTCACTATTCTGCTGGTGCAGTCACTGTGTACATACATTACATTACTGATCCTGAGTTATGATTCTGTATTATACTCCAGAGCTGCACTCACTATTCAGCTGATGCAGTCACTGCGAGTACACACAGTACTTTACGTATCCTTTAGGCTGCTTTCACACATCCGGCTTGAGCTCTGCGGCTCAATCCGGCTGTGCAAGCTATGCAACGGATGCGGTGAACACACCGCATTTTTTGCATAAGTTTTTCCTTTGCGGCCAGTCCGGTTTTTGCCGCTTGCGGCATGCTACTGAGCATGCGCAGTGGCAAAAACCGCATGCGGCGGCCGGATGCGGTTATTGCCGCATCGCGCCGCATCCGGCCGCCATAGGCATGCATTGAAAAATGCGCCGCATCGGCCGAATGCGGCGCGATGCGTTTTTTTTTTGCCGCACGAAAAAACGTGCCAGGCAACGTTCCATCCGGCCGCCGCATCGGCTAAATCTGCCGCATGCGGCAAAAACCGGACGGAACACAAGGCCATGCGGCACAATGCGGCACTAATTAAAGTCTATGCAGGAAAATCGCAACCGGCAGCAAAAAAACCCGGTTGCGATTTTCCTGCAAAGTGCCGGATTGTGCCGCATTGCAGAAACCGGAGGTGTGAAAGCAGCCTTACTGATCCTGAGTCACCCCCTGTACTATACTCCAGAGCTGCACTCACGATTCTGCTGGTGCAGTTGCTGTGTGCATACAGAACATTACTGATACTGATTTACATCCTGTATTTTATTCCACAGCTGGACTCACTAGTCTGCTGATGGAGTCACTGTGTGCATACATTACATTACTGATGCTGAGTTACATCCTGTATTATACTTCAGAGCTGCACTCACTATTCTGCTGGTGTAGTCACCGTGCACATACATTACATTATTTATACTGATCCTGCACAGATCTTGAGTTACATCCTGTGTTGTAATCCAGAGCTGCACTCATTATTCTGCTGGTGCAGTCACTGTGTACATGTACATACATTACAATACTGATGCTGTACTGATCCTAACTTACATCCTGTATTATATCCCAGAGCTGCACTCACTATTCTCCTGGTGGAGTCACTGTGTGAATACATTACATTATGTCTCCTGCACTAATTCTAAGTAAAGGGTGCTTTACACGCTGCGACATCGCTAGTGATGTTGCGAGCGATAGCACCCGCCCCCGTCGTTCGTGCGACATGTGGTGATTGCTGCCGTAGCGAACAATATCGCTACGGCAGCGTCACACGCACATACCTGTTCAGCGATGTCGCTGTTGCTGCCGAACAATCCCTCCTTCAAGGGGGAGGAGCGTTCGGCGTCACAGCGGCGTCACAAAACTGCCGCCCAATAGAAGAGGAGGGGAGGAGATGAGCGGGACGTAACATCCCGCCCACCTCCTTCCTTCCTCCTGTCCGATGGACGCAGGTAGGATGATGTTCGTCGTTCTTGCGGTGTCACACACAGCGATGTGTGGTGCCGCAGGAACGACGAACAACCTGCGGAATGAAACACCAACAACATTATGATTTGGAGCGACGTGTCAACGATCAACGATTTTTGCCGTTTTTGCGATCGTTGATCGTCGCTTACATCCTGTATTATATCCCAGAGCTGCACTCACTATTCTGCAGGTAGAGTCACTGTGTCAATACATTACATTACAGATCCTAAGGTACATCCTGTATTATACTCCAGAGCTGCACTCACTATTCTGCTGGTGCAGTCACTGTGTACATACATTACATTGTATACATTGTCGCTCTGCTGACTTACATTTTGGGAAGTGTAGTACAGGAGCTTATCTGAGCTGAAAATCAAATGTTGATTGTGTCTAACAGTAACTGACAGAATTACAAATGCAGCTCTGGAGAGTAGTATAATTTATACTAACACATGTGAATAATACGTTTTACAAGGTAACTCAACTTTCTGAACACATGAACTGTAAAACAATACTTGACTGTGGACATACACTACAGTTCAAAAGTTATGGTCACTTAGATATTTCCTTATATTTGAAAGGAAAGCACATTTTTTTAATGAAGCTAAGATTAAATTAAACAGAAATCCACTCTATACATTGCTAATCTGTTAAATGACTATTCTAGCTTCAAACATCTGTTTTTTAATGCAATATCTACATAGGTGTATAGAGGCCCATTTCCAACAACCACCACTCCAGTGTTCTAATGGTACATTGTGTTTGTTAACTGTGTTAGAAGGCTAATGAATGTTTAGAAATCCCTTGAAAACCCTTATACAAGTATGTTAGCACAGCTGAAAACATTCTTGCTGATTAGAGAAGCTAAAAAACTGACCTTCCTTTGACCTAGTTTAGAATCTGAAGCATTACATTTGTTGGTTCCATTAAACTCTCAAAATGGCCAGAACAAGAGAACTTTCATGTGAAACTCGACAGTCTATTCTTGTTCTTAGAAATTAAGGATATTCCATCTGAGAAATTGCCAAGAAACTGTAGATTTCCTACAATGGGCTATAGTCAGCAGTGGGGTGCCACAGGGATCTGTGCTAGGACCGATTTTTTTTAATCTCTTTATTAATGACCTTGTGGATGGGATTGATAGTAAAGTGTCAGTCTTTGCTGATGACACCAAACTATGTAGGATATTAAAAACTGACCTTGATAGTACAATATTACTAAAAGATCTGGATAAGATGTCAGAATGGGCAGATACTTGGCAAATGAGATTTAATGTTGATAAATGTAAAGTAATGCACCTAGGACGGAGTAATCCTATAACTGCGTATACATTAAATGGAAGTAAACTCGGGACTACAGAACAGGAGAAGGACTTAGGTATTCTCATTACAAATAAGCTGAGCAACAGCACTCAATGTCAAGCAGCAGCTGCTAAAGCAAACAAGATTTTAGGGTGTATAAAAAGAGAGATTAGATCCCGTGATCCCAACGTATTGTTACCCCTCTATAAATCACTTGTAAGGCCACATCTAGAATATGGGATCCAGTTTTGGGCTCCACATTTTAAAAAGGATATTCAGAAGTTAGTCAGTTCAAAGGCGGGCAACTAGACTACTACAAGGAATGGAAGGCCTCCCATATGATGACAGGTCCAAAAAGTTAGATATGTTTAGCTTAGAAAAAAAGACGTCTCAGAGGAGATCTCATTTATATGTATAAATACATGTGTGGTCAATAATAAAGGACTGGCACATGACTTATTTCTTCCAAAGACAATACTAAGGACCAGGGAGCACTCACTGCGAGTGGAAGAAAAGCGATTCCAACAGTTAAATAGGAAAGGGTTCTTTACAGTTAGGGGTACTTTGCACGCTGCGACATTGCTAGCATCGGCTAGCGATGCCGAGCGCGATAGTACCCGCCCCCGTCGCACATGCGATATCTTGTGATAGCTGCCGTAGCGAACATTATCGCTACAGCAGCTTCACACGCACTTACCTGCCCTGCAACGTCGCTCTGGCCGGCGACCCGCCTTCTTCCTAAGGGGGCGGGTCGTGCGGCGTCACAGCGACGTCACACGGCAGGTGGCCAATAAAAGCGGAGGGGCGGAGATAAGTGGGACGTAAACATCCTGCCCAACTCCTTCCTTCCGCATAGCCGGTGGAAGCAGGTAAGGAGATGTTCCTCGCTCCTGCGGCTTTACACACAGCGATGTGTGCTGCCGCAGGAACGAGGAACAACATCGTATCTCCTATTGGTGTGACATTCTGAAAATGACCGACGCTACACAGATCACCGATTTTCGACGCTTTTGCGATTGTTTATCGGCGCATCTAGGCTTTACACGTTGCGACGTCGTTACCGGCGTCGGATGTGCGTCACTTTCAATTTGACCCCGACAATATCGCAGTAGCGATGTCGCAGCGTGCAAAGTACCCCTTAGAGCAGTCAGACTGTGGAATACCCTACCACAAGAGGTTGTAATGGCAGATACTATAACAGCTTTTAAAAAAGGGCTGGATGATTTCCTCAGTACACAAAACATTGTTGGTTATAAATGACTTAGTGACCAAATGTAGAACTGGTGGAGGAAGGTTGAACTAGATGGACCTAGGTCTTTTTTCAACCTAAGTAACTATGTAACTATATGTAACTATGTGTGCACTACTCCCTTCAGTGGAGAGCAAAAACAGGCTCTAACGAGAGTAGAAAGAAAATTGGGAGGCCGCGCTGCACAACTGAGCAACAAGACAAGTACATTAGAGTCTCTAGTTTGAGAAATCGACGCCTCACAGGTCCTCAACTGGCAGCTTCATTAAATAGTACCTGCAAAACGCCAGTGTCAACGTCTACAGTGAAAGGTCGACGTCAAGATGCTGGCCTTCAGGGCAGAGTGGCAAAGAAAAAGCTATATATGAGACTGGCTAATAAAAGGAAAAGATTAATATGGGCAAAACAACACTGACATTGGACAGAGGAAGATTGGAAAAAAGTGTTATGGACAGACTAATCGATGTTTGAGGTGTTTCGATCAAACATATTTGTGAGACGCAGGATAACTGAAAAGATGCTGGAAGAGTGCCTGACCCATCTGTCAAGCATGGTGGAGGTAATGTGATGGTCTGTGGTTGCTTTGGTACTCGTAAAGTGGGAGATTTGTACAATGTACAAGAGATTTTGAATAAGGAAGGCTATCACTCTATTATACAATGCCAAGCCATACCCTGTGGACAGCGCTTGATTGCAGCCAATTTCATCCTACAACAGGACAGTGACCCAAACCGGACCTCCAAATTATGTATGAACTATTTACGGAGGAAGCAGGCAGCTGGTATTCTATCTGTAATGGAGTGGCCATCCCAGTCACCACATCTCAGCCCCATTGAACCGTTGTGGGAGCAGCTTGACCGTATGCTGCGCAAAAAGTGGCCATCAAGCCAATCCAACTTGTGGGAGGGGGGAAGCATGGGGTGAAATATCTCAATGTCTGTACTATATTTTCTATTCATTATGCAACTCATTTGATAAATAAAAAAATAATTTTTCATGTTAAAGATAAAATTGTCTGGGTGACCCCAAACGTTTGAACTGTAGTGTAGCCTCTAACATTAATTAAATTTAATGGGCTCTAAAAGAAGGGGCTCTCATGTCACCAACACTGAAACTCATAGACCATTTAGAACGTCATAGTCCCTTCTATATATAAAATCTGCCTATAATTCATTGTAATAATTACAAAACTATGCTACGCACTCCCCAGACCTCTCTGGGAGCATGTACATCCAGGTAAAGGGACTCTGTTCATTTCTGACTCAGTTGTGCTTCCTTTTCCTTATTACTTATATTATCAGTAATAAATGGATGACTACTAACAATGTACCCCAGAATATACTAGAGGAAAGGCTTTTTCCCCCATTCATTTGAATGAAATACAGTTGCAATACCAGACACAGCCAATGAACAAAAGAGGTGCTGTTTTGAAAAAAAGGGCTTCTGCTGCAATAATAATGGATTCACTTGGAGAATCATGCACATGTCATAAACACAATTCCTACCCAAAAAATAAATATCAGGTCTGAATACCACTATTCTGAGCTTGACATATAACCAATATAGTAATGTAACTGGAAACCTGAATTTAGTGTTTAATTATTAGACCCATGTAAGGGGTGTATATAATTATGGAATCTGATCATTCATCTTCCTAGCCATTAGGATGTCAGTTTAATTTAGTGCAAGACTGACATGAGACAAGCATGACATTAATTTGACTCCTTTTGACAGCGTCTTAATCCAATAAAAGGATGACTAAAATGAGTTATTAGAGATGGTTGTGATGAGTCCTCATTCTGCAAAATGTACCCAAACAGGAGGGAGGGATGGTTGTCAATAGAAAAAGCTATGACTACATAATTTTTGCTAAAATGTTCATAAGGCACAAAAATGAAATAATGGCCCGCAAAATCCTCACATAAAAATAATAGCTCTAATTTGTAGGTAAATAATAGATATCCCAACCCCATTCTACCCAATAATTTGTAGGTAAATAATAGATATCCTATACCCCATTCTACCAAGTTCAATAAAATTATTAAAAATGTTTTTTCACTTTCTATTCACTTCACATCAAATTCCAACTATCCTTTTACATTTTTTTTTATGATTTGGAGATCTTTTCTTGTTTTTTTTTTCCCCAATTTTGCTATTATTAGGAAGTAATGGATAAAATAAAATAAAGTGTGAATTATGTTACAAATAGTGTCTACAGAAATTTTCATTTTTTGGGAACAGTAATGGGTACCACAATCAGGCCTGTGCCGTATAGAACAAAAACAATAGACAACATTGCTTTAAGGGTTTTCATCATACACATGTGCATATATGTGTGCGTAGATGTAGTTAAATATGTGTGTACACAACCACATCTGTGTGTCCCTAATCTCTAGCATTCTAGATATAGCTATATAGATATATTTATATATTTGTATTTATACATGAGTAGACAGGGCAAAGTGCTGTAAGATACCATAAGATCAACAAGAGGTTGATTCCCCTCTGCATTAGAATTATTTCCTGTTTTCTTCAAAATAAAATGTATCTTCATCACATTCATACATTATTTGTTATACATCTATTATTGTTATTAAATCTATGTGTGCTTTACTGGTAATATTTTCACCAGTCTAAAGCTCTTTTTGGAGTATTAATAGCAAAAAAATCCTCTATTATACATTCAATCATCAGAATATTTACAAAGATAAACATTTTGTCCTATGTAAGTGCTCCGGCAGACCAAACTTTGAACAATGCTGACTATATACAAAATGTGTATAACAAAAAAATACAGTAAAACCTGCTGTCTAGTTTACCAGTAGATGGCGATATTAGATAAGGTTTAGATTTAAGATAGAGCGCCATCTGGTCAACACATAAAAGCAGGTATCTCAACATCCTGAATCACCCTGTTTGAAATCCTGGAAATAATCATAATTATTAACCACATGACTATTTCAGGTTGTATTATTTTACAATTGATTTTTTTTGCTTTTTTTCTTACATATTTTATATAAAACATACATTTAGAATTTTACAATTTTTTTTTTCAATGATGGTATTTTCCAGTACCTAAAAGTCACAGGAAAAGAAGAGTTTGAGTTTCTGGATTTTTTTTATTTTTTTTAATTTTTTATTTTTTGCAGGTTTCGATAACTAGAATTACATAACTTCAGAGCCAAATTATTTGCTGATCCAATGAAATATGAATGTCATATTTTTCATTTAAAAGGACACCCAAATGGTTAAATTTTAAAATGCTACATTTCTGAGATCTACCCATATTTCCACTGGTAAATGCAAAAACTTTATAAAGCTCATGAGAACCAAAGCAATCAGGAAAAAGGTGATCATGATGGAAGCGACTTCCTGTTTATTTATTGTAGATACAACGGTGAGCCTCCAAAATGTTGTAAAGTCCTTTGAGGAGTGAGGAGATTTACATATTTACTTCTGATCCATTTTCTTCAGGTTAGAACTGTATCGGTTGATTCTTGATTCTTTAATTATCGGATTCATTTTGAGTAAAGAGATTCTGAAAACTGGCGAGCTGTTTGATCTGTTCTGTTTGCATAGAATGTCTCCTTATGAGTTTCTTTTTGGCTTTGGCGTCAAAGTGTTTCGGAGAACTTGGGGCCACTGGAATCAGTGTTTTCTGGCTGCCGTGAACCGGTGAGGGAGCTTTGCCGTTAGATCTGATATCAGGAATCGGAGGGTTAAGGTTAACGTTCAGCGGCGGTAAGAATCCTGGTCGGGTATGAGATATGTGATCTAGAAGAAGAGTCCCAGATCCTCTCCTTTCGAGAAGACCTGGGGTTCTACGACGGACAGTCATAGGAGAGACAGCGCTCGGAATACTCTCTAAAGATTCTCGAGAGGAACTGGTAAAAAGTGTTAGAGGAGAAGCATTGTATTTTCTCCGTTCTAAAGACACACGCCCAGAGTCTGGAGAACCGGGAATGGAATCAGGGCAGAGATGGGAATCTGATTCATAGTGGTCCATACGTGTCAATTTATGATGTGGAACTCCTCGTAAGTTAGCTCCAATGGTAGGAGCCAATGTGGCATTAGATGTTTCCTGAGCCTCAGGTGCTGTATTGCGCCTCGATAGTGGCTGATGTAGGTGGCTTAAGTGAACCTTATCAGCCCATAAAGAGTCTGGTCCTGAGGGATCTTCTTCAGACGACTGCTCTTCGGTTTTAAAGCAAGATGAATCTTGACCCTCTATGCTGTGACGTCTAGACAATAATGGTCTCTTGGTAATGGACAAGTTATTTATTTCTGTAATGATAGTTTCTTCAGATTCTTCAACAGTAGGCTTAGCAGCAGGGGCCACCAGATGGGAAGCAGCCAAGACGGAAGGGGCTACTAAACCCCAAGGTTCAGAGTTTAGCCTCTTGAGTTGCTTTTTGTTCACCATCCTTCCTTTATTGGGTATGTGATCGGAGGTTTTAATTTCTAGTTTGCTTGATGTAGGGCACGTCAGCCTGGTTCCCATATTGAAGTTAAACACATCCCGTGCTTCTTCTTTCTCGCTTGCTGGGGAGAGGGATGTTTTTAAATCAATGTCGGAGGGAGACATACATACTGATGGAGATTGCTTTTCGTCAACTCCTGGAGATGGGGGAGAGTTGAGATACTGCTTGGTTTTTTTGGTCCCAGATGGAGAAGTATCCGTGGTTATGATGATTACCTCTTTGCCTCTAGCTTTACAAGCATCCAAGAGGACCCTTAAGGTTTCTCGGTCACCTTTATTAAGAGCATACATAAGAGCAGATGTGCCTGAGTAGTCTTTAATGCTGGGGTCTGAACCATGTTCAAGCAAAACCGCGACAACGCTTGCTCCGGTCAGATTGCAGCAAGCATGCATTAAAGCAGTTTTACCCATCTTGTCAGGCATGTTTGGGTCAGCCCCATTTTCCAGAAGGTATTTTACCATTCGGGACTTATTTTGGGGGTCATCATATTTGGCTAAGCAGGCTGCCATCAAAGGGGTTTCACCCTGGGCATTGCCCTCATTGATGTAAGCACCTCCTTCCAGCAAAAGGCGCGTCAGTCTGAATTTCCCCTGCCACACCGCCTTTAGTAAGGCACTGCCCTCAGTATGCAACATGGTGGAGTCTCTCATTGGTAATGTGGTCCAGGAACAGATGGAGTATCTGCTAAGCTAAGAAAGGAGCACAATGTTGTTTTGAAAGTACACTTTCCCCAGGCAGATATTTTTCCTAGAAAGAAAATAAAAATAAAGTGAAAAATTTGGAACATGTCTTAAAAAAATGTGAAAAATATCTACACAAAAAAATTATATTGTTATTCACATTTTTATATATTACTTTGTGATCTTTTATGGTTTATAAAGATTGTCACATTGGATATTTCCTTCCAAATTAGAGTATTAGAGAATAAGTTCTATGCTACTATGCAAAGAAAACGGGAAAGGGTGCAAAATCCCCACTATTCCTTCTTGGTCCTCCTTCATCTTGACTTATGTGATGCTCATAAGTAGTAGAGAAGAAGAGCACAAACACATCTACATGAATTTTCCACTTTTGAGCACTCGCAAGGGAGTACTTGGATGTAGGAAGAAGGAATTGGTGGCTTTGGTACAGTATATTAGAAAGTTTATAGGCACTGACATTAATACTAACTTATAAATCCGCCCCGATTACTATATAATAACCTGCTACACACAGTTGGAAATATGCACTATTTATGTTTATATGGCGCAATAATGGTTATAGGGTGGAGGAATGGCCAATTTTGTAAGAGCCCATGAGAGATGCAATAAACTCTCCAAGGCGGATCTGCAAAGCGATTTTATTCTCCGGAGAACACAAGGCCAGTTCTAGTAATTGAATAGACTCGGTATAATTGATTGGTGAAATCCAGAAGGGAATTTGCATGTTTTATTTCAGTTTATGATTGCCCCATGTGAATGAAACAGGAAAAACTGGAAGACTATCATTAAATTACATCGATCGGAAGACATTACTTATAACAGTCACTGGAGATGTCTTCTCAATGAGATTATAAAAGCTTAAAAGAAGACAATAAACCAGCTCTCTTAGCTTGACTATGTTATATTCCTTTGGCCTTACCTTATTTTTTATTTACTGATGAGAACAAGACCAGCCATGATTTAACCACTAGACCTACAAGATGTTTGAGGAAGCCTCTAAGCTTTTATATTCCTCAAATGGTCCAAAAGGTTCTGAATTCTTACCAGAGTTACTAGGGTCTAATACACAGGTCCCATAATATCTATCAGGTTCACTTTTCACCTTAGGAATAAAAATTCCAAGTAATACCTAAGCCAAATGTCTGAGCGGACACATTTCTAGGTCATATTGGGGAACTCGTCACCGGGACTGGTTTAGGATCATATGGACAGTTACAAAAGATTGTTAAGCTAGAAATCCTCCCAATATCTTGAATGCTCATTGCCAACCCCCAACTACTTAGTGGAGACAACGTTGGGTTGGTTGGAGAGGTTTTAGCTTCTGCACATGGGTCAAAAGCCTTCAATGAAAGGACATTTCTTCTTGAGCTATTGTCAAAAAGTACTAGGATGTCAGACCTCAACCCTGCCTGCCCACTAAGAAATTAGGCAGTAGGTTCTATAAAAAAAGAAGTAGTGAACCACGAGAGATCGAAAACTTCTTTGACCACCATTGTGTTAGCCTGAGTGTGCATTAATTTATTGATTAATTTATTGATTCTTAAAGGGGTCCGAGTATTTTAGTAGTCACCACTCAATGATTATTGGGGGTCAAACTACTGGGGGCACCATTGATCCTTTTCTTCTGCATAGGGGCAGTCTAGCCAGTTGTCTGCAGTCGGGTCGCTGGGGTGACACAGTGCAGAAAAAAAATCTATGAACGGGTCATAGCACTGAAGAAGCTTTATGGTCCATTGTCAGGATTGATGGAGGTCCCAGAGGCTTCTTGGCCATCTGGTTGTGCAGAGGCCTACAGCCACTTTCATCCTCATGAATGGAGGCACACTTCAATGGGTGAGTATGGATGCCCCTATGCAACGGAAAAACCATTAAGTGACACAACACTGTGGCTCCTTAATTTTTAGGATGGGGTGGTCTTGGAAATAGGACCCTGAGAATTATTCTGTAATGGCATACTGAAGCATCATTAGTGAGATTCTATGTAAATGATGGAGATTATTTTCACAAAAAGTTGTATTTACAAAATAATTCTAAAACCTTTAGAGATTTTGGAACCTTGTGTTAGAAATGTCACACTTTTTCAAGTGCCAGATACCGGAGTCACGAGTTGTTTGTTTTCTGTATAACAGAAATTATGTAACCGCAGTATCAGTTCCAAAAGAAAAATACAATCTTAATGATTACCAGCCAGAGCAGTGCGTGATACTGCAATTCTCCCCATATACCCATGCTGTGGCTTCATCAGACTACCCGGGCCCAAGCCACTTGCTTTACTACAAATGCCACGATAAGATTATCAAGAGTGTTGAAGGGGAAACAAATCTTTTAGACAATGGACCCCACCTCCCCTACAAGTAGATGGCCACATGGCAGCCACTCTTGGTGGCAATGTGGCCACTTGTTGAAGTAGTATGGCACAGCTATAGGACCGCATCTCATCTAGAGGGAAGAATTTTGGAGAATATGCGGCCTAGGCTTTTTAGGTGGCTCATAACAGAGTGCTTTCCTCCAGCTCTGGATATGGCTTTAGTCTGTAGGAAATTAAAGGGGGTTCCCGATGAGGCATACCTCAAATAATTAAAGATGATCTAGCAAGATGAATGGCCAAGGATTGCCTGGAGGAGAAGTATGACAAATGCATTTTTTGCTATATTGTGCCCCTGGGTAAAGGGACTCCATAATTACTTATTTTTTTAGCCTCAATGTTTCACTACTCTCGACACAATCATTCCTTCAGTAGTGATTTAAGATGAATCTGACAATTTCTTTTTTACTAAGCTATAGGGGGTGGATTTCAATATATCCAATCCCTTCATTCTTCATGCAGCCTTAGTCAACATTGAATTTATTTTGTGATTTCTCTACCATCAAAGCTAGTTGGAGCAAAGGTTCCATTGTCAATAGCGCCTTTTCCATGCACTGCCCCCGTAGGAGAAAAAAAACTATTTTGGGGAATTCATCAAAATTACTGAATACTGATCATCAGAACCGAAACCCATGCTAGATGAGGTCTTCACAACTTTAGTTCGTAAAATGGACTATTTCTTCTAGCTCAATATGCTGGATGATAGCTTATCCCATGGGGTTGTATAAAAGAGACCACCTCTTCATATTTAAAGCCGATGACAATGTTACTATCTGGTGGCAAATAAAAGAGATATTGTAGGTTAGGCTTATACTAAAGATCATCCGTAACACCAATCCACTACAAGGGACATATGTTTCCATGAAAACAGTGATACTCCATGAGCTTATTTAATCAAATGTAATGGATCAATTGTCTGTTGGCTCCTGAATAGATGTAAATCCATGCAATGTATCTTATTGATCCGCAGAAGATCAATGCGATCTGTCTTAAGCAAAACTTGCTCTCATTCAGACAAGCATCCTCACCCAGCCATCATGGATCAAGCATGATCAATCATATAAAGATTACCCTTCTCCTTCCTGTCACAACCCCTAGTCCTGAAGACCACCTATATATCTAGAATGGAACTAACCTTGTTCAGATATACTTTTCAGTTTCTTCATGTTTTGGACTACTATGAAGCAGGACCGCTACATGACCCCTCCATTGATGGCTGGCAAAAAAAATGAAGTCAAGGTTCCTCATCTTTTTTGTTAGTTAACAGTTATGAGTATCTCAAAAGGGAAGACCAAGCAGTCTTCTCATCCGACAACATAAACACTACAGAGGAAGACAAAGTGACTGCAAAAAGGTCCGTAGAGAGTCAGCCCAGCTCAGGTTTTCTCTCCATAGTGTTACAGAGATTAAAATAGGTACCCCCTTGTGGTGCTGGTTATCACTATACAGCCGTTAGCTGGTACAGGAGCACTTGGCGTTTGTTGGCCCCTATCTTCTTTTCACAAGGATCTATGGGGAGGAGATCACTGCACATTGTAACACACCTGTCCCGGATCCAGCTTTGCTTCATCTTGGTCCACTGGACTTAGTTGTGCTCCACGTTGGGCTTTGCTTGTGGTTCAGAGTGCTCCCATGGGATTGTCTGCCTGCGCCAATATAAGGCACACACGTGTGTCTTGGTATTATGACTTTTTTGGTCCTGACTACTGTCTGCTTGCGATCTCCAGGACTTCTGTTACCTGTCTGCAGTTTTTGGACGACTCTTACATGTCTGAGGCTTCCATTACTTCTGATACCTGTCTGTTATCCCTAGGATATCTCCTACCTGCCTGTGGCTTCCAGTACCTATGCTACCTGTCTGTGGTCTCTAGGATGTCTTTTTTGTGCCTGACGCTTCTATTCCTTCTGTTACCTATCTGTGGTCTCCAGGACATCTGTCTGGCTGCGGTTTCCGGTACCTCTGCTACCGGTCTGTGGTCTCCACGACCTCTCTTCTATACCTCAGGCTTTCTTTAGCTCTGCTACCTGTCTGTGGTCTCCAGGACCTCAGCTACCAGTCTGCCGTCTCCAGGACAGGACCTCTGCTACTTGTCTGCAGTCTACTGCTACCTGTTCCCAGCCTCCTATCAGTCTGCAGTCTCCAGTACCTTTGCTGCACCGATACCTATGCACCATGTGCCCACCCGGAGCTTGGCCTTGAAGGATCCATCTCAGCAGGTGAGCCTAAACACACATATTCTTCACACCCCTGAACATTGACCCACCTGGTCTGGGTTGCCTCTTTTCATGGGTTGTACAGTAATTACATGGTTTTGTATTTTGATATGAGCCTCCTTGGCTAAACCCCTCACCAAAATTCCTACAAGAAAGGATTATGGAAAGAACATAGGGGCAGACAAACACTGAGTCCTCTAGGGTAGCTTGGACTTTAGTTGTTTACTAGCACCATTGGTGGGAAGGTCCCTATATTAATCTCTGCTATGCATCCCCCCCTCAGTTGTTAAAAAAGCCTGATAATATTGGATTGTAAACAACATAAAGGTTCATGAGTAGCATTTTAAGTCGAACTTGCTTAATACCACCGCTTCATATCTAAGGAATGTAATTGGGGGTCCAAGCCCAAGGATCTGGAGTAGACGAATATTGGCCCTTTTACAGGCCTAAAAGCATTGTGGTTCACAATATGGTGGCAAATGGAGTTCTAACAGATCTGTATTAAGAACTTATAGGAACTTAAGGTGCCTTTCCAGAATCGGTGTCTTGTACATGGACCCCAGTAGTATATTTTTGGTGAGTCCCCAGTTAAGCCAATTGGAAGAGCTTTGTCACATGTTCAAATATAGGTTTTGAGGCAATTGAGACACTTTAGTGTCCCCTTTAGGCACTTAAGCCCAAATCCAAGCATTATAACAATGCCTCTGCTCATCATAGGGGTCATTACGGTGGCCTATCAGTTTATTTCCGATAATATTACTATACATGGAATTGCTATTTAAGCATTCTTTAATAAAGGTGGAGCTTGACGTCTTTCATAGACCATAGTAACCTTGCTCCTGCAGTGGCCAACCAGCCAGCGAGCGCCTGCAATCAACTTCAATGATATTATATTATCGTCTATGGAACATGATTGCTGTTGATTAGCCATCACCTCGTTCCATTTTTTCTTTGTATAAATCCCTTTATATATATTTTATGAGTTGAAAGCTGGAACCGATGACTGCGCGCGCGCGCATCAGGCTACAGAGAGCCGCCGCTCACTGTGCAAGGGGGTGTTTTGATATTGCTATCGCTTACAAAGAACAGGAGTGTAACCACTCGAACGCCATCATATTACCAATTCAGATCATACTTTATACCACTGTGTTATGCAAATCCTTGCTCCTTTTTTTTTTCTTGCACGGGCTGGGAAAGTGAACAAGGCCGCTATAAATTAATTATATTCATTTGGGTTATTATATTATTTTATTATTTTCAAAGTGGGGATAATTAAAAATTATGACCATCTGCTCCCTTATTCCCTGGGAATTTGGATTTTTTTTTCCTGGGGAGGTTATATTTGTAGCTACATCACAGAATTATCCCTTGTTTCATGAGCAGCAATATGCTGCAGAGCTTAGCAAATAAACACAAGGGGTGGGCTGGTAGGGTTTAATTAGTGTGTATGGGTAATTATGCATCTAAACGAGCCCTGTCCGTCTCCCTGGTGACACATTAATATCATGTTATTTAGACTGTATGATAAAGCCAGGAAAGGAATTTCCCTGCATATAATTTTATTATTATATTAATATGTTTTATATTTTATATTATTACTTTTTTTTATAATTTTTATGTCTTATTTTTCTATTATTTTATCTTTTCTAATATTTTTATATTGTTGTCATATTTTCTTTTTATATTATTCTATCTTTTCTATTATTTTTCTATTATTATTATATTTTCAATTTTTTATTAATACTTTCTTTAATATTATTTTATATTATTTTACTTTCAACCTCACTTTTTTATTTTTTTGTTATTATTATTTTTATCCTATTATTTTATCTTTTCAATTCTTTTTATATTATTATATTTTCTGTTTTATTTTTGTATTAGATTATCTTTTCTATTATTTTTCTATGGTTATTCTTTGGTATTATTTTTATATTATCAATAATAATAATAATAATACTTCTGAAGTATTATTTTTACATATTGTTAGTAACAATATTTTTGCTCATTTAAAAAAAAAAAAAAAGTAGAGATACATATATTTATTTATTTATTATATATATATATATATAAATATATATTATATATATATATATATATATATATATAGATATCCACATCAATAGATATACATATGTGTCTATATCTATATTCATATATCTTCATATATATATATATATATATATATATATATATACATATATATATATATATATATATATATATATATACATATATATATATATGTATGTCTATATCTAAACAGCCTATATATATATATATATATATATATATATATATATATAAAATTAAAAATCGCCTCTCAAAATAAGATACACTATCCCAGGCAAGTATGAGCTAGTTGCTTGAACGCATTGTAATCAGGCTTTTCACGGCCTTCCAGATTAACCCATTTCAAGCGAATTCTGAAACGCCTTTTCAGGAGTCTAAAAATAAACAGGGTGGCGCCATATATTTTTTTTCATCTTTCCCCCACCCCCCCACCTCCGTTATTCTAGGATTCCATATTTGTGTCTCACCCATCTCTCCGTCCGGATCTTACAGAGCAGCCGGATTTAAAATTTACAAAAAAAAAATATATATATATATTAATAATTTTAATTAAAAAAATAAAAAAAATCATCAAGATAATCAAGTTTTAAAAAACCAAAATGATAAAAAATAATAATAAAAAAAGAATAAAATATAATACATAAAACAACACTAATGAAATGCAATAGAAGCGAAAGGCATTTTTGTACTGTAGTATGAAATAGCACTCCGGTACCAATCACAGCATCTGTGCCCGGGAATGATGTTGGCATGCATCCCTGCAAACACACATGGCTGGTTACATAGGGTTAGCGCGCGGCTCACCTGGTAAGCTTCTCTCCCTGCTAGATCAAAGCTCGCAAGGAACGCAGCATCGCCCCATACACCATCTCCTTTGGCTTGAAGGATCCCTGTATATTCCCACTGTAAATTCATGTCTGGAAAAGGAGAAAGAATAGACTTCCCTTTGTAGGAAAAACCAAAAAAAATCTATTTTTAATAAAAAAAAATGTAAAAAAATAAATAAAAAAAATCTAATATATTGCTTTAAAGAAGCTCCAGCATATGGATGTGTGAGTGAGAATAATCCTACATCCCCCCCCTGTTGCAGGCTGCATACGATCTGGTGCCTGCAAGTCACTGTCACAGAATGAACAGCCCTGAGAGACCCACGGCTGCTATTTTTAGCTCCTTTCCCATAGAGCAGAAGTAGATATTCCATTAAAATACACTGAGGCATAAGACTGCACCAGAATCCAGAGTCCGGGGCTGCCCCTGCATCCTCCAACCCTGCGCTGTCTCTTCTTCCGCATGCTGGTTCCTGGCGTGCTTCTGCTCATTAACTCCTTGGCTGCACATCCTTGCAGAGGAGATCTTAAGAGCTAAGTGATGAAAAGAGAAAAGAAACAAAAAATCAGAATTAATGAAAATCCAAAAATCCTGAATTATTCAAAAAAATGGATGGTTGCAATTCGCCTTTTCTTTTTTTTTTTGTTCAGCACATGACTGCCAAGCTGTAGTACTACACGTATCCTGTTGGCAGGTGTGGCGCTGTTCTTGAAAGTAAAGAGCTTTTTATATTCCTCGTTTCATATTAGATCGTCCAGATGGATTGTAAGCTTTTGCTATAAGATTCTTGATCTGATATAAAATTTTGCATAAACACAATGATTTAGATCATTCATATAAAATAGAATAGCGCCAGTCTCTTGGGTTGTGTCTTGTATTGTAGCACAGGCTCTTTTATGTGAGCCCATCAACGTTTCTCTTCTAATTTGGGTAACTTGATTAGCTTTTTGACTCTCATTAACTATCTAAATTTCAGTATTCCAATTTTTAGACAAACCTAGACAATCTTCATGACAAGCTTCATGATGCCCCAAAAAAGCTAAACTAGTGGATGCCTCAAACTAAATCATCACAAAAATTTTAAGGGGTCCTAAAGACAAGATACCCTTTCCTACTATGAATTGAATGGGCTTGCGAGACATCTTTGGTGCCTAAGGGTCCTCTTCGGACCCGTCTTTAGTGCTTCGGACTGGGTGAAGAGTTTCATCATCAAACCACTTGGTGCTTCGGACAGGGGTGAATAGGGGCATCATAAGACCACTGTGTTCCTTGGACTGGATGAAGAGGGGCTTCATCAGACCACTTAGTGTTTCAGACTAGATGAAGAGGGGCATCATCAGACCACTTAGTTCTTCAGACTGGGTGATGATGGTGATCATCATACCACTTAGTACTTCAGAATGGATGAAGAAGGCATCATCATACCACTTAGTGCTTCTGACTGGGTGAAGAGGGCATCATCAGACCACTTGGTGCTTTGGAATTGGTGAAGCGGGGCATCATCAGACCACTTGGTGCTTTGAAATGGGTGAAGATGGGCATCATCAGACCACTTGGTGCTTCAGACTGGGTGAGGATGGTCATCATCATACCACTTAGTGCTTCTGTCTGGGTGAAAAGGAGCATCATCAGACCACTTAGTTTTTCGGACTGGGTGGAGAGTGCATCATCAGACCACTTGGTGCTTTAGATTGGGTGAAGATGGTCATCATCAAACCACTTCTTTTTTTGGACTGGGTGAAGAGGGGCATTACTAGACGATTTATTGTTATCGACTGGGTGAAGAGAGGCATCATCAGACCACTCTGTGCTTCAGACTGGGTGAAGATGGTCATCATCATACCACTTAGTGCTTCGGACTGGATGAAGAGGGCATCATCAGACCACTTAGTTCTTCGGACTGGATGAAGAGGGGCATTGTCAGACCAGTTAGTGCTTCAGACTAGGCAAAGAGGGACATCATCAGACCACTTAGTGCTTTGGACTGGGTGAAGAAAGACATCATCAGACCACTTAAAGCTTCGCCTGGGTGTAGATGGGCATCATCAGGCCATTTAGTGCGTCGGACTAGGTGAAGAGGGGCATCATAGCACCACTTAGTGCTTCAGTCTGGGCAAAGAAGGACATCATCAGACCACTGAGTGCTTTGGACTGGGTGAAGAAAGACATCATCAGACCACTTAGAGCTTCGCCTGGGTGTAGATGGGCATCATCAAGCCATTTAGTGTGTTGGACTAGGTGAAGAGGGGCATCATAGCACCACTTAGTGCTTCAGACTGGGTAAAGAGGGGCATCATCAGACCGCTTAGTGCCTCGGACTGGGTGAAGAGGGGCATCATCAGACTACTTGGTTCTTCAGATTGGGTAAAGAGGGGCATCATCAGCCCACTTAGTTCTTTGGATTGGGTAAAGAGGGGCATCATCAGACCACTTAGTACTTCGGACTTGATAAAGAGGGGCATCATCAGACTACTTAATGTTTTGGACTGGTTGAATCGTCTCAATGAGGAGCAAGGTAGCAGATCCCAAAAGGGATGATGGCCTTGTCCAGAGCATCATATTGAAAACACCATGCCAAACAAGTACGGTGGTAGTGGTGGTGGTCGGAGTGTGTCACTACTTATGGCCACTGTCTCCTCAGATATGAAATCTTCCTCCAGTGGTGTCACTAAAACTCATGGGATGGGCCACAGAGCAAAACTTTCATCAGGGCTCCAAATCATGGCTTTCCCTCATTTGGACTGCCTTAGCTCAAGATCTGGGTGAGAAAGCACCCTCTGTAATTATACCCCTGTCTTCATCTCTTACATGTATCATGACCACCATGTAGGCCATCAATCAACTTTTCACAGTCTGAATGTAAAAAGGCTTGGCATGTGTCCCGGATACAAGGGGGAACCCATACACCAGTGTAACTTAGATATAAGTTCTACTACAGGGTATAGCTACCCCTTTTGTAACCATACAGGATGGAGTTGATTTGCAAGACCTGGTGATTCCGTCCCACTGGGAACTATGGCTCCACTTTGTCATTGTTATGGCGTTATTCACATGTGTAATCAAAAGAAGAGCCATGGATGCTATGGAGGCAGTTACTGAAGTAGCTGACGGACTAGGTCCTGCAAACAGATAATTAGGGTTCGGAATTTCTAATATATCAATTATTGAAATCAATGGGACTGAGCTGCAATACCGCGAACAGTCTGAAAACAGAGGGTGGTGCTATTTTGGAATAAACCCGCCATGTTTTTTGTTGTTTTTTTTTGTGCCCAGTCCCTTTTATATCGTTAAGGGTTCTTAAATCTTTTCCCTCCAGCTATTAATGGCTGCGGCGCCAGCTCCAAATCAGTTCACAGGAGAAATGCCATAATAGACATGATTTCAGTTCACACATAAGCTCCGTGTGTCTGCTCTGAACCCTGTCTGATCCATTGTACGTTAATTCTGCAGTCGCCATGGTAACACGCCGGCTGATTGTATTGTTGGCTCTGCGCTCGCATTTCCCAATATATAGTACTTTCTATATCCCGAGCCGTGCTGATGTATGAGGAGGGATAGAAAAAAAAGAGACTCAGCCTTGTATTATTTCCCATCCTCATACCATCACACTTTCTATTTTTTGATTTGTATTTCAGCATTGCGTCAGCCGATGTAACTAAATCGGGTTCAATATGCATCAGCATGTTAGGCGGAGCTGTTGCGCACGCACGCACACACCAATGAAGTGGGATTAATAAAAAAAAAGAGAAAAACACAGCCAGCTCGGAGGTTATATAAATCACGAGTATATGAAATCAAACATGATATATAAAAGCAGAAGACTATTTTTAATAAGAGTATAATGTGGGAGTGGAGATATACTTAGGTTTACCATCAGTAAGATGAGAATATAATTATTTTTAGGAAGGATGAAAACAAAAAAGGGTAAAATCTGGTCTTAAGGGTAAAAGGGTCCCAAAAATCCTTCATTATTCACCCTAATAAAGGAGGTAATTTAAAAGAATTAAATTAGCCAGTATAAGAAGATGTGTTTTTAAGGCACTCTCTGGATTTTGAGAATAAAACTGACTGCCTAGGGTAGCGCATTACAGAATACATGTGCACCACTAGAAAAGCCCTGAAGACAAATGTGGGAGTTTACCTCATGATTCACCAATGATAGATAAATGGAAAATAAATAGTTTAAGCAATATTAAAAGATGTGTACTTTGGGCACTCTGGATATGGGAATTAACCTGACTGCCTAGAGTAGTGCATTCTAGAATACAGATGCAACACTAGAAAAGTCCAGAAGATGGGAGTGGACGTTTAGGGGACAATTCACCAATGATGGATAAATTGAGAAGAAATAGATTAGGCAGTACTAGAAGATGTGTTCTTTGGGCATTCTCTGTATTTAGAGAATTAACTGGACTGCCTAGGATAGCGCATTTCAGAATAAGCCCTGAAGACAAATGTGGGAGTTTACTGCTTGATTCACTAATGATGGGTAAATGGAAAGGAAATAGATTAAGCAATATAAGACGATGTGTTCTTAGAGCAGTCTGGATTTGGGGAATTTACCTGACTGCGTAAAGTAGCACATTTCAGAATACAGATGTAACAGGAGAAAACCCCTGAAAATGGGAGTGGGAGTTTATAGGGCCAATTACCAATAATGGATAAATTGAGAAGAAATAGGTTAGGCAGTACTATAATATGTGTTCTTAGGGTATTCTCTGGATTTGGGGAATTAACCTGACTGCCTATGGTGGCGCATTTAAGAATACAGGTGCAACACGAGAAAAGCCTTGAAAACGGGAGTGGGAGTTTACGGCACGATTCACCAATGATAATTAAATTGAGAATAAATAAAATAGGCAGTATTAGATGTGTTTTGGGGGCACATTGTTTATTTGGGAGACAAAGATGACTGTATAGATTAGTGCATTCCAGAAAACAAGTGCAACACGAGAAAAGCCAATGATGGATAATTGGAGAAGAAATAGCAGTATTATAATATGCATTCTTGGGGGACATAATTGATGTTGGGACATTACTCAACTCCCCGCGGTAGCACATTGTAGAAATATGGTGGGGTATGAGAAAAGACCTGAATTAACGAATGAGACTACTGCATGATGGATAAATATATTACACTAGCTGTAGTACCCGGGCGTTGCCCGGGATAGTAACTGTCTCTCTGTCTCTCTCCCATCTTCGTCTGTTTGTGTCTGACTGTCTGTCTCTGTCCGTCTGTCTCTGTCTGTTTGTCTCTGTCTGTTTGTCTATGTCTGTTTGTCTATGTTTGTTTGTCTGTCTCTGTCCGTCTGTCTCTGTCTGTTTAACAAGAAAGCAGCGGAGACACCATCACATGTTTCTCAACGCTGGCAGGAAACTAGCCAGGTCTTTCACCAGGAAGGTACAACCACGGGAAGGGCAGTCTCCAGTTAAGCAAACCACCTATGCCAAAACATGGTATCCATCCACAGACAGCTGTTTCGGGGTATTTGCCCCTCATCAGTGTGGAGTAGGAAACTGGCTAGTGGGAGCAATGCCTAGTAGAAGACTACATAGGTAAGGAGGGTTGACCTTAGGGAGATCAACATCCAGCACCGCGGAGACACCATCACGTGTTTCTCAACGCAGTGACTCTAGAGCAATGCCCCCTGGGAAATATGCAAAACAAGAAAGCCACGGAGACACCATGACATGTTTCTCAACGCTGGCAGGAAACTAGCCAGGTCTTTCACCAGGAAGGTACAACCACGGGAAGGGCAGTCTCCAGTTAAGCAAACCACCTATGCCAAAACATGGTATCCATCCACAGACAGCTGTTTCGGGGTATTTGCCCCTCATCAGTGTGGAGTAGGAAACTGGCTAGTGGGAGCAATGCCTAGTAGAAGACTACATAGGTAAGGAGGGTTGACCTTAGGGAGATCAACATCCAGCACCGCGGAGACACCATCACGTGTTTCTCAACGCAGTGACTCTAGAGCAATGCCCCCTGGGAAATATGCAAAACAAGAAAGCCACGGAGACACCATCACATGTTTCTCAACGCTGGCAGGAAACTAGCCAGGTCTTTCACCAGGAAGGTACAACCACGGGAAGGGCAGTCTCCAGTTAAGCAAACCACCTATGCCAAAACATGGTATCCATCCACAGACAGCTGTTTCGGGGTATTTGCCCCTCATCAGTGTGGAGTAGGAAACTGGCTAGTGGGAGCAATGCCTAGTAGAAGACTACATAGGTAAGGAGGGTTGACCTTAGGGAGATCAACATCCAGCACCGCGGAGACACCATCATGTGTTTCTCAACGCAGTGACTCTAGAGTAATGACCCCTGGGAAATATGCAAAGCAAGAAAGCCGCGGAGACACCATCACATGTTTCTCAACGCAGGCAGGAAACTAGCCAGGTCTTTCACCGGGAAGGAACAGCCACGGGAAGGGCAGTCTCCAGTCAAGGAAACCGCCTATACCAAAACATGGTATCCATCCACAGACAGCTGTTTCGGGGTATTTGCCCCTCATCAGTGTGGAGTAGGAAACTGGCTAGTGGGAGCAATGCCTAGTAGAAGACTACTTAGGTAAGGATGGTTGAACTTAGGGAGATCAACATTCAGCACTGCGGAGACACCATCACGTGTTTCTCAACGCAGTGATTCTAGAGCAATGCCCCCTGGGAAATATGCAAAACAATGCATATTTCCCAGGGGGCATTGCTCTAGAATCACTGCGTTGAGAAACATGTGATGGTGTCTCCGCGGTGCTGGATGTTGATCTCCCTAAGTTCAACCATCCTTACCTAAGTAGTCTTCTACTAGGCATTGCTCCCACTAGCCAGTTTCCTACTCCACACTGATGAGGGGGCAAATACCCCGAAACAGCTGTCTGTGGATGGATACCATGTTTTGGTATAGGTGGTTTCCTTAACTGGAGACTGCCCTTCCCGTGTGTTACGGTTGCTGCGAGCACTGGAGACTATGTCCAGATTTCTTGCTACTGCACATGTGCGAGCGCTGGAGACTAAGTCCAGATTTCTTGCTACTGCACATGTGCGAGCGCCGGAGACTAAGTCCTATCTTGGAGCCATTGCACATGTGCGGGTGACATCATCGCTGACACGAGGTCACATGTCTCTGACACCTTCTATGCCGATTGGTCGCTGGTCATGTGCTTGTGATGCCTTGCTCGGTGATAGGCCAGCATGACGTCACTCCTGTCGTTCTGGCAGCGGATTGGCTCTGGTGTCCTCCATCTTGGATGAGGCACAGAGTCTATATAAGACCCTGACACACGCCGCATGGTGCTCAGTCCTCTTGGTTCATGCATAAGAGTAGACGCTCTGTGCGCGTTCCTCTAGGCATTCCTCTGTCTATGCTAGGTGAGCGCTACCGGCAGGGTAGCGTTCTTATACCTTACAGCTTCGGCTGCTGTCCGTATCCTTACCTCTTAGGGGAGCGGACATAGGCAGGTGCCTGAGGCACATGGTCTGGCTGGGCCTTGTGGTTCGACTCGTAGGTGGACGTTGCCGCTAGGGTAACGTTCCTTATACTGCGTCTGGCAGTTGTTCGTATCCTCGCACACTAGGGGAGCGAACAGAGGTAGGAGCTTTGTGCGGCTTACGCTGCTGTTCGTCTCTTTTGCACCACTAGAAGAGCGGACCTAGGCAGGTGCCATATCTAGTGGTTCGTGTCCTCACACACTAGTGGAGCGAACGCAGGTAGGAGCTTTGTGCGGCTTACGCTGCTGTTCGTCTCTTTTGCACCACTAGAAGAGCGGACCTAGGTAGGTGCCATTTCGCACACATTGCCTTTGTCTCTGTGATTATTAACAGAGATCATTCCACACACCCTCCAAGTAAGGGAGGAATTGCTTTACTTACTTATTATATCCTTCTGTGAGTTAACAGAGGTATTGCACTCTGCCATAGTCTGCAGCAGAGTCTTTGCACGGTGGACCCTGACTGTCTGATACTCCTTTAAGTTATTATCAGACAGCCCCCCGTAACACCGTGGCTGTTCCTTCCCGGTGAAAGATCTGGCTAGTTTCCTGCCAGTGTTGAGAAACATGTGATGGTGTCTCCGCGGCTTTCTTGTTTTGCATATTTCCCAGGGGGCATTGCTCTAGAATCACTGCGTTGAGAAACACGTGATGGTGTCTCCGCGGTGCTGGATGTTGCTCTCCCTAAGGTCAACCATCCTTACCTATGTAGTTTTCTACTAGAGCAATGCCCCCTGGGAAATATGCAAAACAATGCATATTTCCCAGGGGGCATTGCTCTAGAATCACTGCGTTGAGAAACACGTGATGGTGTCTCCGTGGTGCTGGATGTAGATCTCCCTAAGGTCAACCATCCTTACCTATGTTGTCTTTGTCTGTTTCTGTCTGTCGGTATCGCTGTCTGTCTGTCTGTCTCTGTCTGTCTCGGTTTCTGTCTCTGTGTGTTTATCTCTGTGTGTCTGTTTCTGTCTGTCTCTTTCTGTCTGTGTGTGTCTGTCTCGGTCCATCTGTCTCTGTCTCTTTCCCTGTTTTTGTCTCTTTCCCTGTCTCTATCCTTGTCTCTTTCCTTGTCCCTGTCTCTTTCCCTGTCTGTCTCTGTCTGTCTCTCTGCCTGTCTCTTTCCCTGTCTGTCTGCCTCTGTCTGTTTCTTTGACTGTCTGTCTCTCTCTCTGTCTCTTTCCCTGTCTGTCTGTCCTCTCTTTCCCTCTCTATGTCCCTCTGTTCCTATAGCAACCACTGACAGTTGCTATTAACACTAGAACTACTGAGGTAGTCATTTTGACTACTTTGCACCATGTATTTCTATATAGGTGTCTCGAGTCCAGCAGTTCTAGTGTTAATAGCCTGTAGCTCCCACCTCCATTCAGTTTAATGGAGGCAGGTTTTTTGGAGCGTAACTGTAAAGCGTGGTGTTAAATTTTCCTGTCAAAACATAGTCTATGACGTTCCCTGAGTCACATGGGGTGTCTGTGCAAAATTTCGTGATTGTAAATGCAACGGTGCGGATTCCTTTAGCGGACATACACACACACATGCACACACACACACATATTCACATACACACACATACATACACTCAGCTTTATATATTAGATAATAATATATATTAGATTAGTTCTTAGGTTTATTCCCCAAACTCACAGCATATCCTGACTGCCTCAGGTAGCGGATTCCAGAAAACAGGTGCAACATGAGAAAGGACTTGAAGACAGGAGAGGGAGTTTACATCATGACGACTAAATGGAGAGGAAGTGGATCAGATATGATTCACCAATGATGGGTAAATTAGGTAGAAATGCAGAAAAAAAACCCCAAAACAGATTAGGTAGTATTAGAATATGTGTTTTTAAGGAATACCATGGATCATAGATGTTGGGATTTAACCAACTGCCTGGGGTAGCCCATTGCTGAAATAGGTGGAGTACAGGAAAAGAACTGAAGAAACAAGTGAGATATTACTGCATGGTTCACCAATAATGGGTAAATTATGGATAAATGTAGAAGAAACAGATTAGCCAGTGTTAGATGTTGTGGTTGTTGGGAATAAATTTGGCTAGCATAGCACATTCTAGAAAATAGGTGCAGCTTGAGAAAGAGCCTGAACATGGGAGTGGGATTTTACTGCATTGACTTTACTAAGGCTGTTTTTGCTTTAAAGAGCTTGAAAAATGTTGGATACAGTCCAAGGAGATATCACAGTGTTAAACTTGTCTTTTCAGGAAAATGAAATTGGCGTTCCTTTTTGCAAAAATTTGTCAAAGCTTCTGAATTGGAATTCAAAAGATTTGCGCATCACTAGTGTCTATATAAGACAACGATACAGTATGCATATAACCATATCATAGGAAGGGGCACTAAGTGGTGGTCTTGTGTGCAAACTGTGATGCCAAATCCAACAGGGTCAATGATTCCCCTTTTAGAAGAAATAAGTGACCACACTAAGGCCAGCTAATTGTAGTAATAACCAGTAGGGCTCACAATATTATTAAGGGAGAACAAACCTCCTTGCAAAAGTTGCCTTGGTCATAGACCATAGACTTGGTAAGGAAACCCGCAGCACCAGGGTTTACCGTTGAGCTGGAAGACCAACGTTTCTGAATGCAGTTTTGTATGAAAATTCGGGCAATCAACATGCAATGAATAAAGTAGTTAAAAAGAGGCTAAATATAAAACTCATAGAACTTGAGATGATAACATCATATTGCCACCACTGCATCCCATAGATCACATATGTCACATTCTCCTTGGTTTTTACTTTGGCCGCCGCATAGTCGGTATCATCGGAGGGTGGAATAATGAAGAGAGGCTTCATACTTATCCTTCTGTCCTGATGATCTTTCAATAGTACTTGAAATGTGTATTGCTGTGAGTGACATCATCAAGGGCACTCGGCTAAATTGCTGTCAGGCATGGGATGCAATTGTAGACGATGACAAGTTTTTCTTTTCTGCTCCGAACTGGATAAGACTCACTGGTGGACGCCGGAGTGGAACTTATTCTTAATAATAAAAAGCCTTAATGACCAACACTAAATTTAAATATTTGTCCCTCAAGAAGATGTCCTGTTTTTCACTTAGCTGAACTGAAATATTTGCCTAATTTTCCCAATATGGTAAACCATAACGATCGCTCTCCACTTGAGAATATCTCAACTGATTAGACTTCACCATAAAGTGGTCAAAAAAATGTCCTCCTGCCGTGACCTTCTGCAATCAGCTGTAATCTGTGGGCAACTTGGCAGTAAAGTGGGCTTTACACGCTGCGATCTCGCTAGCGAGATCGCAAGCGATCGTTCCCGCCCCCGTCGGTTGTGCGACACGGGCAAATTGCTGCCCGTGCCGCACAACCTCGCTTAACCCCGTCACACGGACTTACCTGCTCTGCGATGTCGCTCTGGCCGGCAATCCGCCTCCTTACTAAGGTGGCGGTTCGTGCGGCGTCACAGCGACGTCACACGGCAGGCGTCCAATAGAAGCGGAGGGGCGGAGATGAGCGGGACGTAACATCCCGCCCACCTCCTTCATTCTGCATTGCCGGTGGAGGCAGGTAAGGAGATGCTCGCGCTCCTGCAGTGTCACACACAGCGATGTCTGATGCCGCAAAAATGACGAACAACATCGCTAATAAGCAGAAAACAATTTTTTGATTCAGGACGACCTCTCTGTGGAAAACAATTTTGACCGCTTTTGCGATCGTTTAAGGTCGCTCATTCATAAGTGTCACACGCTGTGATATCGTTAATGACGCCGGATGTGCGTCACAAACACCGTGACCCCGACGATAATTCATTAACGATATCGTGGCGTGTAAAGCCCGCTTAAGAGTTTGTTCTCCCTGCAGATCCTTCACAGAAGAAATGAAGCATTAGGCCTTGTGCACAGCTGCATTTTTGTGCGTTTTTTGGGTGCAGTTTTAGTCCCAAAACTGCATGCATTTCTTTCCACAACAAAGTCTATGAGATTTCATTTTTGCAGTGCGCACATTGCAGCTTTTTTTTGGCTGCGTCTTTGTGGAGACCACAAAGATGCAGCATGTCAATTCTTTCTGCATTTTTGCCAACATTTTTGAGCCCTTTCAGTCAATAGATTTGACTTATAAAACGCACTGGGAAAAAAACGCTGTAAAACGCGGCAAGAAATGCATGCCAAGGGAGCGTTTTGTTTTTTTTTTTAAAAACATGCATCTTTGTGGTCACCACAAAGATGCAACATGCGCACTTGACCTTATAGTAATCCGCAGATTGTCTGTGTGATGTAGGACAGGACAAGTCTTCCAGATGCTCTTTGAAACCGCTCTCCTCTCTGGACAAGAGAGGAAGATGCTAAACAAAGATATTCCCAAAATTATCTTAGGAACCTATTATCTGGCAGTTACAAGTATTATTTCCAATTTTGTAACTTTTTAGGACCAGTGAGTCTCTCAAGTGAGAAGTTTGGATTCCATTGTTAAGTGCATTGTTAATAATCAGACCAATTAGTGGAACTTCTACTTATGGTGTAATGCACTAAGAATCTTTACTGTACCTTAAGGTACTGTCACACATAACGAGATCGCTAGCGAGATCGCTGCTGAGTCACCGTTTTGGTGACGCAGTAGCGATCCCGTTAGCGATCTCGTTATGTGTGACATCTACCAGCGATCAGGCCCCTGCTGTGAGATCTCTAGTCGTTGCAGAATGGTCCAGGCCATTTTCTTCAAAGGTGATGTCCTGCTGAGCAGGACACATCGCTGTGTTTGACACTGTGTGACAGGATCACAGTGACTGCTGAGATCGTTATACAGGTCGCTACTGCGACCTGTATTGTTCCTGCATCGTTGGTAAGGTCTGACTGTTTGACATCTCACCAGCGACCTCAAAGCGACTTACCAGCGATCCTTATCAGGTCACATCGTTTTCAGGATCGCTGGTAAGTCGTTGTGTGTGACTGGGCCTTAAAACACATCGAAAGCAACTGGATGTTACTACCAACCCCTAAGAAATAGGACAGTAACATTCAATGATCTGACTTATCAACTACTATGAACATCCACTGGCAATCATCAATCAGAGCAACAACCACCCAAGATCTGGTTGAATGTACATGTTATGAATGGTGGGTCTTAACTTGACTTGCGTTGAGTAATCAACAATGCCTAATTTTCCCACTAGCGTACCAAATGATCCTTTGTTGGCCCAGACTATCACAGTAATGGGCCAAAAGGTTTAGAAAATAACCCAATGTAGAGACAACTATATGCCAGTAGGGTCTTTCTGTGGCACCCCTGAGTGTCAGATGCCACAGGGTACTACATCTAACCCCGGATTCCTGGAAGACCAGTGCCGGTAAACACCACAACACACACACAATCCACGCCTTTTTTCCCCCCACACTGGGGGCACTGGAACAAAGTGAATACCGGATTGGTAGAGACCAGCACCAGCTGGGTTGCAGCCACTCCAAACCAGTGAGTAAAGCACAAGTTAAAACACAACCCTTGTGTTGTCTGAATTCTTCCTACACCTCTGCATCATTATACTACAACCACCATCATCCACCCCTGGGGCTTAGCTCTACTTGCGGAGGGCAATCACATCTAAGCTGCCTAATACCACCAGCCCCAGCAGTGTGAGACTTTGCAGTGGCGGCTTTCCCCATATAGCCGCATACTGCAAGTGGCATCACGAAAAACACTTAAAGGGGTGGTTCACCCATATTTTTTATTGTCTAGATCGATATTATATTGAGAAACAATGTTTCTCTCAAATACCTTGTGTTGTCAATAGTGCCTGTGAGAGGCGCTATTGCAGACCGCTGCTCCCCGTCCAGTGACGTACCCGTCCAATGCTGCCTCGTCACATCCGTGCAGCCGGCTACATTCTGAGCCCATCTGCTCCCTGCTCCTCCTCCCTCACAGCACGTCTCTTGCTTGCAGCGTTCTGCGAGGAGGGAGGAGGGAGGGGGGAGCAGGAGACGCGCCGTGCTGTGCTAGGAGGGAGGAGGGAGCAGACGGGCTGTGACAACAGTGAAGCACCGCTCACAGCTGAGAGTCTGGAAGACTGTAGCCGGCTGCACGGATGTGACGTGTGCAGCATCTGACGGTGACGTCACTGGACGGGGAACAGCGGTCTGCAATAGTGCCTCTCACAGGCACTATTGCCAACACAAGGTATTTGAGAGAAACATTGTTTCTCAATATAATATCGATCTAGACAATAAAAAATATGGGTGAACCACCCCTTTAATTTTTATTTTTCCCTTTGTACAAAATTCCCTTTTTAAGCAACCCCCAGGGTTACGGAACCGGGCAACGGCCACCCGTGATACGTTCCAGTGAAAGCGAGGTCCAGGACCGAGTACCCCAAAGCCCTGTGGTGCATCAGCTTTTTGGCGTCACAAACAGGATTGGACTAGACCCGGTAACACCAGATGACGTGCGACTTGGGGACTGTGTTTGTGATTGAACTTGTGGATTTGCCCGCCATTTTGTGTCCGAAAATGAACTGCGCCACACAGCGAGCGGTGGTGGAAAGGTAGCAAAGTAAAATTCCGCCCCCTGGGAGTCACCAAGCCATGTGAAAACGAAACTGATCCAGGGAACCCGGAACCTTGCTGCAGAATGTTTCCGGCAGGAAAGGGAGAAGGAGAATGTCTACCCCAGGGGATCGCAGAGGTGAACCAGGCTGTCCCAGGCTGTGGACTGCGTAGAGGCTGGAAGCGGAAGTCCAGCGGCTGTGCTGGGTGCTGCGGGCACAGCAGCTCCAACTGATAGAGGAGTGGCGAGTGGGTATGATGGAGATGGTGGCGGCTATGCGGGCCCACGAGAACCGGGCGCCGCTTGCAGAGCTGTGGAGGGAGGACACGACACCAGAGTCCCCCCTGGTCTCACCGATCCGTCTGCCACCATCTTTCCTCAACCAGGCCGCACCACCACCAGACCCGGCCGTGAAGGACCAGGCCGCATCACCACCAGACCCGGCTGTGAAGCACCAGGCCGCACCACTGCCTGACACGGCCGCGACAGACCAGGCCGCGACACCACCAGGAGCCGCAGAGGAGGGCGCCAACTTGAACCTCGACGACCAGGTACCGCCCCAAAGCCACTGTCGGGGACCCGGCAGCAAGCTACCCGGTTCGGGAAGGCCTGGCTCCGGAATGGGAGGCCTCCGGATCAGACCCAGAGAAGTGAGCTATCATAGCTCGACTGAGGGTTAGTGTCGACGAGGAGACCCGGGATGCATGCCGGGCAATGATCACCCAGTTGGCCCGGGAGCTGGAGCAGCGGGAGGCTGAGAAGGCACAGATCAAGGCCCGTAACCTCCAGGACTAGCAGCAACTCCGGCGGGCAAGTAGCAAGGCCCGAGGGGCATTGTACCAGGGTGTGGTGGACCGGTTTAACCTTGTAAAGGGGTGGGGCTTCATTGCAGTGTCGGGACTGGGACAAGGGGTCTTTGTCTCCCAGCGGGATTTGAGGACCCACCTCCCAAAAGGACACCCTGCACGAGACTTATACCAGAGTGATGTGGTCTCATACACCCGGCACTATGGGGAGCAGGGCTGGTACGCCCTAGACGTGGTGAAATGTCCAGCAGGGGCCGCTGCAGCATCACCAGTCCCTGCTTCCATACCAGCACCAATTCTGCCCATACCACCAGGTGGCAGTAGAGGTGCACGGGATCAATGCGCCCAAACCCTGTGTAATGATCCCAGGAAGCCAGCTGACCTGGATTCCCCTTTTCCAATTCCCTGGTAGCTGAACCAGGTTGCTACCAGATTGCTTGTTATTTCCTGTTTTAGTTTAAAGATGTGTGAAGTTTAACATGTTAATATAATGCTGATAATGTTTCATAAAAATGGACCACCAGCTACTAGACTGGTAGTAGCAAAAACATTAAATGTAAATACATTGGAACCTCGGTTAACGAGTAACCCGATTTGCGAGTATTTCGCTATATGAGCAAAGCTTGCTGTAAATGTGTAACTCGGTTTACGAGCAAGCTTTGCCGTACGAGAAAATACCGCACACACTTCCGGTTCCATACTTTCACCGCGCTCTAACCCGCTCTTGCAGTCCGCACAAACACAAACACTCACAAACACACACAAACACTCAAAAACACGCACAAACACACACAAACACGCACAAACACGCACGCACAAACATATTATGCTCACCTTACCTTCCGTTCCATCGCCGGCCTCCCGGTTCTTGTAGATCGCCGCTACAGGATGTCTATCGAGTAACCATCGCGACGAGGGACGAACTTCCTGTGTCAGCCGCTATTCAAAGGCAGCGTGCTGACCAGTCAGAGGCAAGCGGCTCATACATTTGACGTCAGCTCGCTGGCAGCGGAAGTTCCTCCATTGTTGCGATGGTTACTCGATATACATCCTGTAGCGGCAAACTACAAGAACTGGGAGGCCGGCGATGGAACGGAAGGTAAGGTGAGCATAATATGTGTGTGTGCATGCGTGTATGTGCGTGTTTGTGTGTGTTTGTGTTTGTGTGTGTGTGGAATGGCACAATAGGGGACCAGGATGGGACATTGAACAAGTTGTGGAACGAATTGTCTGCATTGCAATGATTTCCTTTGGGAAATCTTGCTTTGTTATATGAGTAACTTGGTTTACAAGCACACTCCCAGAACGGATTGTTCTCGTAAACCAAGGTTCCACTGCAGTTGCACTAGTTATGCAAACTACCAGAGTAATACTACAGAAAATCTTTCGAAGAGGACCTATATTCTGCAACAAAGTCTTTTGAAAAGGAACCTTATTCTGCAACACAGTGTTTTGAAGAGGAAACCAGGGACTCTGGGTTGTGGGTGGCAGGAGGGGTGTCTCATGTAAATAAATGTTTTATTTGCAACGTTCAAGAAATAAAATGCCTTCCTTGCATGTGAAGAAAGTTATCAAGTTTTCTGCATATTAAAAAAATGTGATAATTTCTTGTTTATGTTTGCAGCCCGAGGACGTGCTGGGATTTACCAAGGGGGAATGTGTCAGGTGCCACAGGGTACTACATCTAACCTCGGATTCCTGGAAGACCAGTGCCGGTAAACACCACAACACACACACACACACTCGGGCTTAGCTCTACTTGCGGAGAGCCATCACCTCTAAGCTGCCTAATACCACCAAGCCACAGCAGTGAGAGACTTTGCAGTGGCGGCTTTCCCCATATAGCCGCATCTCGCAAGTGGCGTCACGAAAAACACTTTATTTTTAATTTTCTCTTGTACAATTCCCTTTTTAAGCGACCCACAGGGTCACGGAACCGGGCAACGGCCACCCGTGATACGTCCCAGTGAATGCAGGGCCCGGGACCGAGTACCCCAAAGCCGTGGGGTGCGTAATTTCTATATTAGGTTTTTTCGCATGCGACAAATCCTGAGTTTGCCTGGGACGATTCCATAAACTGGGTTATAAATGGAGAAAGGTTTATGAAAGCCAAGCTTGAAAGTAGAAGTCAGAGATCCCAACTCTGGTCATCAGTCTGATAGTAATATTCGGTACATCTTTTGTTTTGTAATGGACAGCAAGGATTTCATTCTAGAAATTTAGTTAGTGCTATAGATGAAGCGAAACGTACCGATAATCTGTATCCATAAGTTTCTTTTGCCAGGAAAATCTAATGCAGATACAACACCAATGAATCCAGAAACAATTAAAGACATTCTCCTATCTTTCCGACTGAGAGCCATCGGACTGGCGTGTTTAGGCTGGTTACACCAAAAATAGATTTGAGAATTGCATTATGCAAATGCAGCCACTCTGTAGGACAGATTGAAGGCAGGAGAATATTTTTAGCTGAGGTATAAATAACAACCAAGGAGCTAATTTCTGCAGTATATAGAAAATCCAATTTGAGAATGACACCATTTCGGATTATGACAATTTTTGGGATTGGAGATTAAGAAGAAAAACATCATGAACAACTAAAGTCTTCAGTATAGTACCAGCTATCTGCAGTGCCCCCAAGTCCTTGCACTTGTCCACCCATGATATCCTTGCCACTAATCCTCTTTGTCATTTGTTTTTCGAATGAAAAATGTACTCTTCTCCATGAGGAAGAAGATTGTGTCTCCAGCAGCTTTTGAAGATTTCAGTCCATTACTGAGGGTATGAACCAAACAGTACAGAGTTGGGTTATCAACTTTCCACTATCTATATGACTGAGTTTGTTGCAATGTCTTTTGATATTGCATCACTGCTTTAAATGAGTTGGCCACTTTGGGACAGTATGAAACATTTTGCAATTTACCTTTAGGTTATTACTTAATATACTTTGATTTTGAATCTAATATAGGGAATAAGCCCATGAACAGCTATCTTTATCTCCAAATGGCAGTCTCGTCAATATAATGGTAGCAGATTGGCCATGTACTTCAGTTTGTTTCCTCAAAAAACACTGTGCCTACCCTTAGACTTTACAGCAGGTACATCATTGACCACAAGAGACTGTACACGCTATACACCAACGGTCACCTTCAACCATATTCTGAATTTAACATTAGGCACCACAGAACCAAATGTAAATGTATCCCTCAACACTAAGAACAATTGACCTCAGATCAGAATTTCAATGATCACTATTGATCTGGTTCCAGAACTACCAATAGATACCATGGACCACTTGTGAATTAACCACTTAGAACCTATATCTCATTCTGAAATTAAAACTGAACACTAGAAATTCTAAATTATCCATTGGGGACTGCTTACCATTATTGATTAAGACTACTGATCACCATTGAGTAGGGTATAAGTTTACTTATAAACGCTGGGATCGAGACTTAGCTAACCAGCCACCACCAGGATCTAAGTTCTGTATGATTAATTAGGAATATCTCAAGCATCAGGACTGTGGAGAAGAAGCTAACACGAGCAAAACGAGTAGAACATAACATATTTAACTGTGAAATTAGGAAGTCAAGGTAGACAAGGTTTGAGGCACGTTTTTAACTTCTGTCCCAATGGTGGACCAGAGTTAATGAATTGATAAGGACAACATTGTTATCCAAGTTCTGGATTTAGGAAATCAAGGTTGGACAGGTATGAGGCACGTTTTTCACCTCTGTTCTAATGGTGGACCAGACTAAATGGATTGATAAGAACTACAATGTTACCAATCTTCTGTATTTAGGAAGTTAAGGTAGACCAACCAGGTTTGAGGCACATTTTTCATCTTTCTCCCGATGCTGGACCAGAGTTAGTGGATTCACAAGGACCACATTATTACTAAGTTCTCAATTTAGGAAGTCAAGGTAGACCAGGTTTGAGGCAAGTCTTTCACCTCTGTCACGATGATAGACCAGAGTTAGTGGTTTGATAAGGACCAGTTCTGGATTTAGGAAGTCAATGTCAGCCAGTTTTGCGGTATGTCTTTCAACTCTGTCGAGATGGTGGACCAGACTAAGTGGATTGATAAGGATCATATTGTCATATTGGTTCTGGATTTTCCACTGGACATCACAGACCCACATTTGGCTTAACTAGTAAATGCCAATTACCAGTCTGAAAGTTCTACAAATGTTTTAGTACGTACTGATAGTTTAGCCAGGACATTGAAATTTTTGTACAGGAAACTTTCCCCAATTGAATTTGATGCAAAAATACAGATGTGGCATGGGTGCAAACGTTTCCTATTTGCCAAAAATATCAATTAGTAATATCTAATGTCAATCTATTATTGCCTACTAATAGCCTCTTGTGATTGATTAGTGGTACTTCTATGGTGTGCACCTAAGTAGGTGAAAGAGTTGGTAAGGACCACCGAAGCCAGGAACCAATGTCAGGGAAACTTGTTTAGTGAGTGGATACACATACAAATACCCTCTTATTAGCTCTACGGATACGTGTGGGAACACAAGTGGCAATTTCTACAAGACGAGTACTTTTTAAATGCTAATTTTGAACAAATGTTTCCCTGCTACAATGAGAAGAGAGGCTACAGAAGAGGATGAATATGTGTCATTTTGTTCCATCTCTGCGTAAGAATAGAGCAGGCCTTTCCCATTTTTAGCAGCGCCTGCCTCCCACTCAGCTCTCTAGATACTGAAATAGAAGCTGAAAACATGCAGGAGAGAACAGACGGAGTTGTGAAACCCACCATGAAAAATGACAGCATGAGCTTACCTGACTGAGCATCTGCAGTAGGTGTTTTTAACGCTTGCATTGTCAGAGAGAAACAGAGTCTGAATATGAAGATATGTGATGTAGAATATCGTTAATGCTGCCTGAACACTTAGTAGAGTTGATCAGACCTCATAAGTAAATATTATGTTTAAAAGTAAGATATAAGAGGAATCCAATGGCTATTAGGGAATGTTGTTGATTTGAAAAGTAGTGACCTTCACATATGAGGTAAAGCCAAACTCTATTGATTGATGGCCCTCAAGATCCACATTGATATCAATGATTGACTATGACCCTTGAAGCCACATTACCTCTTTCAGGCTACATCCCATCCAAGCCTCTTTCATCCCCTTCATAGGGTGTTGCTGGTTCTCAATCTGATAATGGTGCATCAAGGCATCACTGTACAAGAAACTTTCCGGAGGTGCGGCCTTCAATGTTTCAGGCATCCCAGATTTGGCAATACTTCCGGTAATCTGAGAGGTCTTGCTTTTTTTCCAGAAGGCTCCCAGCCGTTCCAGGGGGTTTACCAAATGTGACTTCCAATATTTGTTATCTCTGGAGTTTGCCTGAAAGCAAAGCACACCCATTTAGAAATAACGGTCACATTCTGCTAATGGGCATTTATAAAGAGGGGGGGGGATTGTTAAGGGTTATATCCATTTCTGTGATTATTTTTTTTATTGTGCATGCATCAAAATATAAAATGAAGCAACATTCTTGTTAAAAAATGTTCTGCAATTTTTTTGTACTTAGCCCCTTTGTAAAAGTATGTGTATGCATGATTAACGATTACAGGGAAACCCTTTATAGTCAGTTCCTGCAATCATGTTGCTCCATTTCCTCTACTATCTATATGGTTGTTTAAGACCAGCATCAATGGAGCTGACATGAGTAATATGGGCCGTTTAGTTTGTATACCCATCTAAAGCTGAAGGCAGTAATGAGACCAATGGTTTGAGAAGTTGATTTCTGTCAATAATCCAAAAGAAGATAGAGGGCCACATATGAGTCCATGGGCCCTATTGATCAAAGCTATCTGTAAGGAAAACTGACCATGTTGCCCACTACTTTTATGTCTTCATTTTAGCAATACTATACAATTTTTTATCAATTATTGCAATTGAAAAATGTTTGTAATTATTGCATAACGCCTATAAATGTAGGAACACGTTACGTCAAACAATGCCACAGCAGTTCAGTGCAAGGGTAACAGTCCAGTAGTCATATAGTACCATTATTGTCAGGATAAAAGCCCCCAAACACATTGAAATATTATGACACCAACGATTTTCACTTGAACGTCCTACCATCTGATGTGTTATCAATGGGACCTTACGACTTCA
The DNA here is from genome assembly GCF_048569485.1 of Anomaloglossus baeobatrachus. Classification (NCBI taxonomy): domain Eukaryota; kingdom Metazoa; phylum Chordata; class Amphibia; order Anura; family Aromobatidae; genus Anomaloglossus; species Anomaloglossus baeobatrachus. The sequence continues at coordinate 91,722,740 of NC_134364.1, read as the reverse complement.
TCCCAACAGATGACGTCAAAGGGGATAAAAATGACATGGTATGAATTTAAATGCCTATTGTTCTCCAGGTAAATAAGTAAATAAGACGCCTGCATCTTCCAGCGCCTCTGCTATCAGTCTGCTGTCTGCCCGAGTGTTACGGGGGGGGGGGGGGGGGGGGGGGGGGGGGGGGGCTGTCTGATAATAAAACCTAAAGGAATGTCAGACAGTCAGGGTCCACCATGCAAAGTCTCTGTTGCAGACTATGGCAGAGGATAAGGTGTATATAAGTGTGCCACTGTAAAAAATAATAGCACAAGTGCAGAGTGCAATACCTCTGTTAAACTCACAGAGGAATATAATTAGAAAATAAAGCAAATCCTCCCTTACTTGGAGGGTGTGTGGAATGGTCTCTGTTAAAGATCACAGAGACAAAAGCAGTGAGTGTGAATTGGCACCTGCCTGGGTCCGCTCCACTAGTGGTGCAAAAGAGACGGACAGCAGCATAAGCCGCACAAAGCTCCTACCTATGTTCGCTCCCCTAGTGTGCGAGGATACGAACAACTGCCACACGCAGTATAAGGAACGTTACCCTAGCGGCAACGTCCACCTACGAGTAGAATCACAAGGCCCAGCCGGACCATATGCCTCAGGCACCTGCCTATGTCCGCTCCACTAAGAGGTAAGGATACGGACTGAAGCCGAAGCTGTAAGGTATAAGAACGCTACCCTGCCGGTAGCGCTCACCTAACATAGACAGAGAGATGCCTAGAGGGACGTGCACAGGGCGTCTACCCTCATGCATGAACCAAGAGGACTGAGCGCCGGGCGGCGTGCGTCAGGGTCTTATATAGACTCTGTGCTTCATCCAAGATGGAGGACACCAGAGCCAATCCGCTGCCAGAATGACAGCAATGACGTCACGCTGGCCTATCACCGAGCAAAGCGTCACAAGCACATGACCAGCGACCAATCGGCATAGAAGGTGTCAGAGACATGTGACCACGTGTCACAAGCACATGACCAGTGGCCAATCAGCTTAGAAGGTGTCAGAGACATGTGACCTCGTGTCAGCGATGATGTCACCCGCACATGTGCAATGGCTCCAAGATAGGACTTAGTCTCCAGCACTTGCACATGTGCAGTAGCAAGAAATCCGGACATAGTCTCCAGAGCCACAGCAACCGTAACAGTACCTCCCCCTCAAGGGCCCCCCTCCCGGCGACGCAGGTAATCGGCAACTAAGTCGGGAGCATGGACAGCCTCCTCAGGCTCCCAAGAGCGATGTTCCGGGCCATAGCCCTCCCAATCTATCAAGAAGAACCTGCGCCCTCTAACCATCTTAGAACCAACTATGGCTCGTACCTCGTAGCTAGAGCGAGAGGAATCAGAGGCAGGAGAGTGCACTTCACGAGCGTGAGGTAAAATAGCCGGCTTTAGCAGTGAAACATGGAATTTGTCATGGATCCTAAGATGGACGGGTAACTTCAATTGGTAGACTACAGGATTTACCTGTCGAAGAACCTCATAAGGACCCAGGAAGCGAGGAGCAAATTTTACAGAGCTCACTCTAAGTTTCACGTGTTTTGCAGAGAGCCACACAAAATCCCCTGGAGAAAAGACAGGAGCCGGGCGACGAAACCGATCGGACACCATCTTCATACGGTCCTTAGCTGCTTGGATCGACTCTTGAGTCCGATCCCAAACCTCTCTGGCATTAGTTGCCCAGTCGGCCACAAGAGGAGAAGGTGCAGCAGCGGGAAACGGTACCGGTACCCTAGGGTGTTGCCCATTATTGAGTACGAATGGTGTCTGCCCAGTGGCCTCAGCCAGCGAATTGTTAAGGGCAAATTCTGCCCAGGGTAGGAGGGAGGACCAGTTATCGTGGTTCTCAGCAACAAAGTGTCGAAGGTATATAATCATGGATTGATTGGTACGCTCAACCAAACCATTGGTCTCCGGATGGTATGCCGAAGAGAGATTCAACTCAATTTGCAGAAGGCTACAAAGATCTCGCCAGAAACGGGAAGCAAATTGCGGGCCTCTATCACAAATGATACGATCTGGCATCCCGTGAAGCCTAAAGACATGCTTGAGGAATAGTTTGGCTAGTACCCTGGAAGACGGGATTCTCGATAACGGTACGAGATGAACCATCCGGGAGAAATGGTCCATAATGACCCACACAAAGCTATGTCCCTGTGAACACGGAAGATCACCCACAAAGTCCATGCCTACTACCTCCCATGGTCTATCTGGCACTGGTAAAGGATGCAAGAGCCCAGCCGGTCTCTGCCGTAATGGACGGTTGCGAGAACACGAGTAGCAGGAACCGACATATCTCTTGACGTGGCTGGCTAAGTGTGGCCATCAATACCACCTCTCCAGTAACTCTCGTGTCCGCCTAATACCAAAATGCCCACCCACCTTTGAGGTGTGGGCCCACGACAGTATATCATTCTGTCGATCAGGCGGCACAAAGGTCTTGCCCGGTGGGATTTGGTCTAACGTCACAGGGGAGAGCGTATGAAAAACCCTGGAGGGAAGGATAAGATGAGGTTCGTCAATCTCTTCCTGGGTAGAAACCATAGAGCGAGACAGAGCGTCTGCCTTGTTATTCTTACTCCCAGACAGATAGTTGATGGAGAAGTGAAAGCGGCAGAAAAACAAGGACCAGCGGGCTTGATGAGGATTCAGACGCTGAGCGGTTTGTAAGTACGTCAGATTCTTATGGTCTGTATAGACCTGGAAAGGATGTTTCGCTCCTTCCAGCAAGTGACGCCACTCCTCCAAGGCTAATCTCAGGGCGAGCAGTTCCCTATCCCCAATGGTATAGTTTCTCTCTGCCAGTGAAAAGGTTTTAGCAAAGAAGAAACACGGCCTTTTTCTACCTGCACCGTTCTTTTGATACAAGACCGCACAAGCACCCACTGAAGAGGCATCAACCTCCAAGAGGAAGGGCTTATTCTCATCAGGTCTTTGTAGAACGGGAGCAGTTGAAAAGTGTCTTTTTACTGCCTCAAAAGCCTGGGATGTCTCAGTAGACCAGACTTTTGGATTAGCACCTTTCTTAGTCAAGGCCACCAAAGGGGCCACCAAAGTAGAGAAATGGGGTATGAACTGCCTGTAATAATTTATGAATCCTAAGAAGCGTTGCACCGCCTTCAAGGAATGAGATTCGGACCATTCCAGGACAGCAGAGAGCTTCGCAGGATCCATAGCCAGACCCTCTAGTGAGATAATGTAGCCCAAAAAAGGCAAGGATGACTGCTCGAATACACATTTTTCGAGTTTAGCAAACAATGAGTGCTCCCTTAAACGGGAAAGGACACGAACGACATCCTGACGATGAGTCTCCAGATCAGGAGAAAAAATCAGGATGTCGTCCAGATACACCACGACGGAGGAGAACAGTAAATCCCTGAACACATTGTTTACGAAGTCCTGAAATACTACGGGTGCATTACATAAACCAAAAGGCATGACGAGGTATTCATAGTGACCGTCTCGGGTGTTAAAAGCGGTCTTCCATTCGTCACCCTCTCGAATTCGTACCAAGTTATACGCACCCCGCAGATCCAACTTCGTAAAACCCTCAGCTCCCCTCAGTCTGTCAAAGAGCTCCGAAATTAAAGGTAACGGGTATTTGTTCTTTATTGTGATTGCATTGAGACCCCTGTAATCTATGCAGGGACGCAAATCACCCTCTTTCTTCCGAACAAAGAAAAACCCAGCTCCCGCGGGAGAGACAGACTTACGAATGAATCCCTTCTCTAAACTCTCTCTTATATAGGTCGACATGGCCTCCGACTCAGGTATCGACAGGGGGTAAACCCTGCCCTTAGGTGGAACCGAACCTGGGATAAGGTCTATGGCACAGTCATACGGCCTATGGGGTGGAAGAACCTCAGCACCCTGTTTGGAGAACACGTCAGCGAAATCCAAATAGGGTGTAGGTATGGGAGAGAGATCAGTTGATGCAACCGCAACGACCTTAGGTGGTAAGGGAAGACATCGGGACTGACATTTCGAACCCCAACTAATAATGCTGTCGGACTCCCAGTCAATGTGAGGAGCATGAGTCCGAAGCCATGGGAGACCCAGAAGGACGTCGTCTATACCCTGAGGCAAAACAAGAAAAGAAATCTCCTCTATGTGACCCTGAGGCAGGTAAAGGCGCAAGGGAACTGTTCTCAATGTAATGGAGTCAGACAACATAGTCCCATTAACAACACGGACTGGAATAGGCGCCTCTAACATGATAGAGGGAATATTGTGTCCCTTTACAAATCCTGAGGACACAAAAGTCCCGTCAGCTCCGGAATCCACAAAAGCCATAATAGACCATGTATTCTCAGAGAATGAGAGCTGACTTGGGATACTACACTTAGAGGGTGCAGAAGACGTCTCTAGTAACCCCCCTCTAATGGTTACTAGGCCTGGGAGTTTCCCTGACGACTAGAACACTTGTTGGCATAGTGCCCAGCCTGACGACATACGTAACATATAGGAGGACCAGACTTGCGTAGTCTGGAGGACGTATGACCTAACTCCATAGGAGTGGGAGATGTTTCAGATGCTGAGGAAGATGGTAGTGGACCCTCAACAACTGGAATAGCCCGATGCTTAGGGCGTGAGGAAGAGACCTCGAGTCTACGTTCCCTATGGCGTACGTCGATCCTCGTTGCTACTGTGATCAAGTCCTCCAGAGAAGCAGGGACCTCACGAGTAGCAAGGGCATCCTTGACATAGCCTGCCAACCCTCTCCAGAAGATAGGAATCAACACCTTCTCTGGCCAATCTTGTTCTGCCACCAGAGTTCTAAAAGCAATGGCATAAGAACTAGTGGATAACGAACCCTGAGATAGATCTAAGAGTCTCAGGGCCGCATCATGGGTAACCTGCGGACCCATGAATACCGCTTTAAGAGCATCAAGAAAGTCTTGATGTCTCAGAGTAACCACATCAGAGCGCTCCCATAAGGGAGTCGCCCATTCTAAGGCTTTGCCCTGAAGTAAGGAGATGATAAAGCCTACTCTGGACCTCTCCGTAGAGAAGCGAGAAGAGTTGACCTCTAGGTGTATCTGACACTGACTAATGAAACCACGACATGATCTGGCATTGCCAGAATATCTGTTTGGCAGAGCAAGTCGAGGATCATGTGCAGATGTCACCATGGTCTGAGGTTTATCCTCTATACTCTTGAGCCGCGACTCAAGTACTTGTATGTAACGGTGTAACTGCTGGTATTCTGCCATAACTGCCAGACCCTTGGCTCAGTCCTAATGTTACGGGGGGCTGTCTGATAATAAAACCTAAAGGAATGTCAGACAGTCAGGGTCCACCGTGCAAAGACTCTGCTGCAGACTATGGCAGAGGATAAGGGGTATATAAGTGTGCCACTGTAAATAGTAATAGCACAAGTGCAGAGTGCAATACCTCTGTTAAACTCACAGAGGAATATAATTAGAAAATAAAGCAATTCCTCCCTTACTTGGAGGGTGTGTGGAATGGTCTCTGTTAAAGATCACAGAGACAAAAGCAGTGAGTGTGAAATGGCACCTACCTAGGTCCGTTCCTCTAGCGGTGCCAGGAGACGGACAGCAGCGTAAGCCGCACAAAGCTCCTACCTGCGTTCGCTCCACTAGTGTGTGAGGACACAAACCACTAGATATGGCACCTGCCTAGGTCCGCTCTTCTAGTGGTGCAAAAGAGACGGACAGCAGCGTAAGCCGCACAAAGCTCCTACCTCTGTTCGCTCCCCTAGTGTGCGAGGATACGAACAACTGCCAGACGCAGTATAAGGAACGTTACCCTAGCGGCAACGTCCACCTACGAGTAGAATCACAAGGCCCAGCCGGACCATGTGCCTCAGGCACCTGCCTATGTCCGCTCCACTAAGAGGTAAGGATACGGACTGCAGCCGAAGCTGTAAGGTATAAGAACGCTACCCTGCTGGTAGCGCTCACCTACCCCCATGGCCCATGTGTCCATCTGGACATTGGAAAATCCACCTCACAAGGAAAGACCTTAAAATGTGATATATGTTGGTTGCGGGATAACTCCTTTACACAAGGTCATAATGGGATCTACCATGGTAGTTCAACATTTTATGGAAATGCCAAAGGCCTAAGGTATCACCTTAATGCCATAAATCTATGCAGGCAACACCATGGAACCCAAATGTTTTGTCGTCATCTAACACACATAGAAGAGCAAACAAAAAAATGAAGGGATAGTTTTTCATCACCCTACAAATATAGGTAGAAGAATGTTGGTCCTGGGCATGGATTCTTGTGTACTCATCATCATTGTGCAGTTCCCTATGACTAAACTTACAAAGCAACTCCTTGGTCAAATGAGAATGGCACCCTAGAGAGGCATGGGTGACAAGTGAGTGGATGAATAATCAGTAACCTGTCTCTTTTGTTATAATTTGTGCTGTTTCTCCATCCACCTACATATACGACTTACCTGGCAGTACAGAACGCTCGTCATCTACACACATTACACGTTGGTCTAAATATACGTGTAGTACGGTTTAACAACAGCATCATTCAATACAATCTATTGAAAAAGGTATTTCTATTGATGCCAAGGTTATCACGCCAAAGAACTTAATAGACAGATGATTTATACTCCACTTTCATTAATCCTATACAATCCAAGATCAGAAAGTGAAAAAATGGACTTTGCTGGTGTAATGCTCATGCATGCTCACAGGGAGTGGACCCACTGGGACACAGCACACAGAAAACCTAGAGGTACTTGACTATGGCTCACACCAGGTTTTCATGAGAGCCTCTAAAGATGAGAGTGGCGCTGCAGGTAGTAACCAGGTGCCACTCAGGAAAACTGGTGCTGCAACAGCTGGCCCCAGGGCTATTCACACGGACAGTTACTGATATGCTAGATTCAGGTTGGATGGCTGATGCGGCAGGCTTGGTCGATATGGAACGATGCAGTAGCGTCTGGTATAGCAGACTTGGCCGATAGGGTAGGATGCAGCAACGGTGTCACACAGAGTTTTGCACAAACTTCACTGACATGGCAGCATTGGGCTCTGTTCAGATTGCAGATTCTGATACTCTGTCCAATGGTTTCTCTGGGATCAACACAGGCAGACTCGGGCGTTGACCAGCTGTGAGCTGATTCATAGGCAAGCTAGCAATAGTTAATCTCTGCTGGTCTGCTTGCTTTTTTAATCACATGTTAAGAGAAGACCTATCACATCTGCTCCACTGCTGGTTGAATCCTTCTACCCATGACAGCTATAGTTTATTCTGTTTGTCTGTGTGGTGTGTTGTCCCAGACTCTCTGGTGAAAGTTGTGCTTAAGTAGTGTGTGCCGCCCCCGTGGAAGCAGCCGAGCTGCTCGGATCTGGGTTCGCTGTGGCTCGAGGGACTCCGGAACCGGGGTTGTGCGTCAACTCAAATGAAAGTGGGTATTTACAGGGGACTTGCTGTATAGTTCGTGACGCCACCCGTGGTGTATGGTAATTTGCAGAGTACCGCCGCTGCCGTTGGGAGTACCCGGGGTGATGAAGTGGGGCAGCAAGGTGTCGTAGCCCTCCACGGGTAGGGGGAATGCCCCGGGACTCGGTGTGGGGTGCCGTGGGGTGCAGGGGTCACTCTTGTACTCACTCAGTTCATAAGCAGACGCTGGCAACAGGGTAAACCGATTCTCTGGGTACCGCTGCCGCTGAGGGGAGCTCGTCCGGGTCTCGTCCCCTATAGTGCTGCCTGGTGATCCGTGACCTGCATTCTGGCACTAAGTTTAACTTCAACGTGGTGGCCCAGTAGTATGGAACTTGCCGGGCCCCGCTCCCCACTATGGCTACGTGTTGGAGCTTGCTCTCAGGGCTCACGCTTGGGATATTCTGGACCGTTTTCGATTGGAAAGTCCTATCCCCTTGTTGCGCTAATGCCCCGATTCTGGAGTGGGTGGGAACAGATCATAAAGACCTCCTCAGACCTCTGTTCTCCTCAGGTAAATTGTCGGGTTGCCTGAAGCTACTCCCCTCCCCAACCTAGGGTCCGTGTACCCTGTCGTGCCTGCAGTCCCGGACCGGTGACAGTGCTAGACTGCCGTCTGTTTTCCTCGACAAGTCCAGACACCTTGCCACAATTCCCTGCGAACGGGGGTCCGACTCCTCTAGGCCCAGACCACCGTCTGCAACCTAGACAACTTCTCTAGGAGCCACTGCTCCCGACCTCCTCTAAGCTCCTCACAGCCCGTGGGCTACTTACTAACTGACTACTCACTACACTCCTCACCTCCCCTCCCTGACCCCCAGGTGGGCGACTCTATTCCACTCAAGCCGCCCACTGGTGTGCCTGGTGGGTGTGGTGCAGGGTGTATCTACGATTTGATTTGCAGTTGGAGGCAACACTATTAGATAGGGACCCAGAACCAAGAGGTAGGTGGAATACTGCACGGAAGGGCAGCTTGTGCAGTACCCTGTGACGACCTGATAGTCCAGGGGCGTCACAAGTGTCTATTGCTTGGGGAGGTTATGGTCCCGAGGAGAGGACTCAGATACCAGCCTCAGATATCCATGATGGTTAGGACATTCCATACTCCTTTGGTCACATGTTGTGGGGAGGTCTGTCACATCTGCTGCCCTCCTATTTCTGCTGGTTGAAATCTTCCCCCATGCCAGCTATAGTTTATCCTATGTTGGTCTGTGAGGTGTGGTTTCCCAGACTTACTGGTGAAGGTTGTGCTTGGTCTGCTTGTGGCATTCACTCCTGTTGTTTTATAGCGTCCTTCTTGCTTTTGTTTTTCCTCCTGAACCTCTTTTTGTCTTTACCCTTGTGTATGTGCGCTGTGTGACAGTTTTGGTTTTTCCCTGTCTTTATCTGTGAGGTTTCATCACAACACTCCTGTCCCGTCCCTCCCTGGGGGGAGGAGGAGGAATCAGATCAGTACCGGTCAGTAGCAGGGCCAGGAAGGATACTCAGGCCTCTCCACCACCAGGAGTATCCTTGAGGATAGCATAGGCCGCCATAGGCTGAGAGGCATTTCCAAGTTATGGCATACTTGCCCTTTAAGACAAGGTGTGTATGCGCGCCCTAAGAGCACTCCCAGCAGGCCTATGCGATATGCACAGGTCCCAGGAGGCAGTGGCAGGGACCAGGGATGGCGCACCCACTGTTGAGCAGCCAAGAAGGTGAAGGTGCCAGCATTCCCATCAGGGGTGTGGAGCAGAACAGTAAGAGCATTACAGCTTGAGATGTATGACAGTACTTAACAAGTGCCAACAAAAATACTTTCTTAAAAGGTCTTTCTGGGACTAAAACAACGATAATATCCTACCAATATTTGATTGCTAAGGATCTTCTCTTATCTATTTGCATAAAAAGTAGATCACCTGCCCACTGTTGTTTAGGGTAATTGAGTCCGCATTAGGGATATAGAGTTGGTGGATGTGCTTCGTGTTCATATTTTACTAGATTATTTAACTACATATTGGTTAAGACCTGTCTTATACTCAGTTACCTCTTGTCAATATAAACATCCCCAAGTGTATCTGCAAAGTTGTAAATCTATCAACTTTTCAGAAAGTGTTGCAGAATGTCCTAAAAATTTGTACTTATCAGCATTTGTGATGCCTTCAATCAAAGACATACTAATTCCAAATATTGTTCTGCATGCCTAAACTTGAACTGATCTTCTGCCATGTTTGAATGATGGTTGTAGGCATGGATGAAATATTTATAGGAAAACCAGCTGCTTGCTCTTTTGCACAAAAGAATAGGAAATATTAATAGGGAAACTAGTTACTTGCTTGCAGAGATGCATTTGCAGCCAAGAATAGAAAATATTAATAGGAAAACTAGTAACTTGCTTGCAGAGATGCAGGTAAAAACAGGAATAGTAAAGTAGTAAATATGGATAGCAGAAGGATAGTAAATATTAGCTTGTTAGCTTAACTGTCACAGCAGAGCTGAGATGGCAATAGCACCAGGAATTGCTGGACTTGGCTTATAACTAGTAGCTGGCTGTTGAATTGTGCACCTAAGAAGTTGGGAAAATAACTAGACACCTGACCGAAGCAGAGTCATGAAGATGAGAGTAACTTCAAGAACAGCACATGTAAGCAATGTGCTATACGTCCTGAATACTCTGGCGGTGGGAGGCTGCCTGTGCCAACCTTAAAGGTTCTAGGATGAGAGCATCAGTGGAGCTTGTAATGCTACCATAGTGATACAACATGGGAGCCAGTCTGCCATGTCTCGTATTTGATCCTGCAGGCTCCTGTGCTGTTGTCTGTTTCTGTAATGCTCGCTAGTATAGAGGTGGCAACCGAGAGTAGGGGTGGAACCACTGCAACAAAAGGGGGACCCGGGCTTGCCCTGTCGAAGGAGGGGCTCGACGAAGCAAACACTGGAGTGGGCGCCAGGAGCCACTCCCAGGGCAGTGTCAGGGACTGTGGCAATTGACCACCAGGGCAGGAACAGGCTCAGGTACGGACAGGCAGAGTCTCTGGTGCGGACAGGTGCAGCTGGGATGGCTGATGCAGACAGGATGTGGGTGCAGGCAGGTATGTTGGAAATGGCAGATACAGACAGGTAAGAGTAAACGGGAACAGGGACACGTGACGGACACAGGAACTACGGAACCTGACAACTATCATATGGTAGACTTAACTAAAGGCGTTCCGCAGGCTCCTTCCCTAGTGGGATAATGCTTTAAGTACTTAGTGCTTCTCAGCCATAGGCTAAAGAGCACTTCCGGGAAATGGTGTGTTGGTCCTTGAAGAGCAGGGTAGGCATGCTCGTGCTCTACGCACATTCCCACTGGACCTGTGTGGTGTGCACAGGCCCCACGAGGAGAAGGCAGAGGAACACATAGGCCGTGGGAGTGCAGAGGAGAACATAGTCCATCCGCGGCGGTGACAGTCAGCGCTACAGTTTCCCTCTTCACTGAGCCACAGTCAGGTTCTGTCACTGTCCTGGTTCTGAGCACTTTGTGTGTTCATTGCCTTTCTGTCAAGAAGTGTTTGCAAAGCTGTAATTCAGTTTTCACGATCACCTGGCGGGTATAACTATTTAAAGCTTCCTGGGGTTTGCATTTCCCACTAGTGATATTTTTGAAGTGGACCCTGTTTGGAATTACAGCCTGACTGCCAAGTGCTTCTCTAGGAAGGCTGTTAATTTTTGTTTACTTAATTTTTTACTCTATACATTCTCCCAGATTCTTAAGGAGGTATGTTAAACCCTCATTGGGCGCTTAAGAAGCAAAGGTCCAAGTGGTCATCTGAGTCATCCAGTTAGGGTTATTTCAGTCTGCGCAGGGGCCTTCAGGGACTATTTAGCTGGAACCTCAAGTCTGTACAAGAACCGGGCTGGTCAGGTGCAGTAGTTTTCAGTTAAGTGGGCTTTACACACTGTGACATCGCTAGCATCGGCTAGCGAAGTCGAGCGCGATAGCACCTGCCCACGTCGTATGTGCGATATTGTGTGATCGCTGCCGTAGCGAACTTTATCGCTACAGCAGCGTCACACGCACATACCTGTCCTGCGACTTCGCTCTGGCCGGCGAACCGCCTCCTTTCTCACAGCGACGTCACACGGCAGGCGTCAAATAGAAGCGGAGGGGCGGAGATGAGCGGGACGTAACATCCCGCCCACCTCCTTCCTTCCGCATTGGCGGTGGAGGCAGGTAAGGAAATGTTTGTTGCTCCTGCGGTGTCACACACAGCGATGTGTGGTGCCGCAGGAACGAGGAACAACATCTCTAATAAACAGAAAACGATTTTTTGTTTTAGGATGACCTATCTGCGGAAAACGATTTTGATTGCTTTTGCGATCGTTTAAGGTCGCTCATAAATGTCACACACTGCGATATCGTTAATGACACTGGATGTGCGTCACAAACACCGTGACCCCGACGATAATTCATTAACGATATCATAGCGTGTAAAGCCCGCTTTAGACTTTAGTTTATTTTCCGCATGTACACAATAGTGCGCTTAACACAGTCATAGAGAAAGGAAGGAAAATCCAGCACTGGCGTTAACAGGTGCATAACAATTTCATAGCTTCAGATGAAGATGTGTCCTCTACTGTTACTTCCAAAGATCTGAATCTTAAATGCATGAAGCCTTACTCCACTTCCTAAATGTTCCATTTTGATATTCTCACAGTGGAAAAATGGACAGTGAAGACGGATCTTTCTCAGCTCTGAAGCAAGGTGGGAGATTGACTTTGTCCGATTGTTCAAAGAGGAAAGCTTTAAAGTGGTTTTCCACTACTAGGATAGGGCAGGGAGATGGAAGCCAGCGCTGACTAGACTTTCGGCTTGCGTGACGACACAACCCCGCGGTTACCTGGGGTAAGCGTGGAATAAGAAGACGCTGTCCTAGTAGTGGACAACCCCTTTAAATGCTCTTTTTCTGATGGTGGTAGGTTTGTTGGTCTATCAAGGTGTGGCTCGGTTGTTACACTGTGTGCAGAATTATTAGGCAAATGAGAATTTTGATCACATGATACTTTTTATACATGTTGTCCTACTCCAAGCTGTATAGGCTTGAGAGCCAACTACCAATTAAGTAAATCAGGTGATGTGCATCTCTGTAATTAGGATGGGTGTGGTGTAATGACATCAACACCCTATATAAGGTGTGCTTAATTATTAGGCAACTTCCTTTCCTTTGGCAAAATGGGTCAGAAGAGAGATTTGATAGGCTCTGAAAAGTCCAAAATTGTGAGATGTCTTGCAGAGGGATGCAACAGTCTTGAAATTGCCAAACTTTTGAAGCGTGATCAGCGAACAATCAAGCGTTTCATGGCAAATAGCCAACAGGGTCGCAAGAAGCGTGTTGGGCAAAAAAGGCGCAGAATAACTGCCCATGAATTGAGGAAAATCAAGCGTAAAGCTGCCAAGATGCCATTTGCCACCAGTTTGGCCATATTTCAGAGCTGCAACGTTACTGGAGTATCAAAAAGCAAAAGGTGTGCCATACTCAGGGACATGGCCAAAGTAAGGAAGGCTGAAAAACCACCACCTTTGAACATGAAACATAAGGTAAAACATCAAGACTGGGCCAAGAAATATCTTAAGACTGATTTTTATGTTCAATCTTTTTTATTAAGTATTTTTTCACAATTACAATAATCATCATGAGCATATATTGAAAACATTTACAAATTTCCAACACAAAAATGCAACGAATTGTTTAGTTATGTCCTTTTGTGTCCTAGGACACAACTCCCTCTGTCCATTCCGAACTTTTTTTTTTTTTTTTTTAAATTCTTTATTTTAAAGACCGACACGAGAACATACAAAATAACCACTGTTCCACAAAGAGCAGAAAAACAGATTTCAAATATTTAACATTGACATATATCCCACCCTTCCGCTCTCCTGTACATATCTAATAACTGCAACTGCTCGAGTCAGTCCCATTTTAATCCTTTTATGAACCAACCCAACATGGGTAGAATACAGAACATAGAAAGAGAGGGCAAAGCCCGAAAAGAATTTAGAACCAGGATAAGAGAAAAAGGTAGAGAGAGATTAAAGGGGAGGGGAGAGTAGGAGAAGATAGTGGGCAGAGAGGTGAGAGAAAGGGAAAGCGAGAAAAGAGGAGAAGAGGAGAAGAGAGAGGAAAAAAAAAAAAAAAAAAAAAAAAAAAAAAGGGGGGGGGGGGGGGGAGGGAATGCTCCACCAGAGCCTCACAGCAGCCGTGGAGGAGCGAGTAATCTGGCGTAATCCGCCGAGTAAGTGAACTCCAACCATGGGAGCCAGGTCCTGCGAAAACCTTCCTGACTGTCATTGAGAGAGGATGTCAGGTCCTCCATGTGCCTTAGGTCATTAACCCTTGCAACCCACTGTGCCAGTGTAGGGGGGGTAGTAGACTTCCAGCCAAGCGGGATACAAGACCTGGCGGCCATTACCATAAACCTAAGCAAAGAGCGCTTGTATCTATGAGCCGGGAGTTCCGAAAGCTGTAAGATATACAGTTCCGGACCCAATGTCTCAGCCGTGCCGGTCACCAGTCTAGTTACCTCCCTCACTCCTGACCAAAACCGTTGTAAAGAAGGGCAAGACCAAAAGATGTGCACGTAGTCACCCTCCCCCGAACCACACCTCCAGCAAACGGGATCGACTGAGGGGAATATCCTATGAAGCCTGGTCGGGACTCTATACCACCTGGTCAGAAGTTTGAAGTTGGCCTCCAACATTCTGGAACTGACCGAGGTTTTATGTGCCAACATTAAGACGTTGTTTCGCTGCGTGTCTGACAAGGTCGTCCCAAGGTCCCTTTCCCACTGCCGCAAATAAACCGGGGTGGGCAAATCACCCGGGTCTGATAGCAGATTGTATGCCAGGGAAAGTGAGTGCCGCAGGGCCCCCTCTCCCAAGCACAATTTTTCGAATCTAGTGAGAGGCCCAGCATACCGGGCGAAGCAGGGAAGGGAGCTCAAGAAGTGTCTCAACTGCATTGCCCTCCATCTCCCCATGGGGTCCGGCGGCAGGAGACCACAAATATCCGAAAGAGACAACCAGTCACCCTCTCCTCCCATCTGGTAAGCTCTGAATCTGCCCCCCTGTACCCAGCTCCGAAAAACTGGATCTGAGAGGCCGGGACGGAAATCCGGATCTCCTATAATTGGTGACATGGGAGAAGGCAACGGCAGGAGAAGGCGCCGAACCTCTCCCCTCGAACAGCATTCCAGAGTAGCGCCAATGGTGGGATGAGATCTCACAGAGGCCGGGAACAGGCTCCCGACCCAAGGCATGGCTGGTAAATGTACCTCCGAGAAGCTCTGTTCCAGGGCGACCCAAGGTTTCATCCTGGAGTGACGGCACCAATCCAGAATCCTAACCATATGTGTGGCCCAGTAATATTTTTTCATATCAGGTATTCCCAGCCCACCCCTACGCTTAGGTCTGCACAGTAGGGAACGGGAAAGCCTCGCCGGCTTATTTGCCCAAATAAATTTAGTATATAGTGAGGCCACTTCCTTGAAAAAAGAGCTCGGGATCTTAATTGGCAGGGCCTGAAAGAGATAGAGAAGCCGTGGTAATATGTTCATCTTCAATATTGCACACCTCCCAAACCATGTGAAAAGACCCCTCGCCCAGTTTGCGCAATCTGTTCTAATGGACTGCAGGAGAGGGAGATAGTTCAGCTTATATAGTTGGCTATTGTCCGCTGCCAGCTGGACCCCCAGATACCTCAAAGAATGATTAGCCCACTTAAACCCAAACGCAGATTGAAGCGCAATAACAAGATCTTGGGGTAAAGATACATTCATAGCCTCCGATTTTGACATGTTAATTCTAAAATTAGAAAGAGAGGAGTATGTTTCCAGCTCTCTCAGTAAATTGGGCAGGGAGACCCGAGGGTTAGTAATAAAGAAAAGTAAATCATCCGCGTACGCCGCGATTTTGTAGGTGGAACCCGCAACTGTAGGGCCGGAAATGTCAATGTTACCTCTAATTCGGCAAAGCAGGGGTTCCAGGGTCAGGATAAAGATCAGGGGTGAGAGGGGACATCCCTGCCTTGTGCCGTTAAGAATGGAAAATCTATCTGAAAGGAGACCGTTCACCCTGACCGCAGCAGAGGGATTGCTATACAGAGAGCAAATCCACCTGAACATCATCCTCCCCAACCCCACCTCCCGCAGAACCTCCTCCATGAATATCCAATTGACTCTGTCGAACGCTTTTTCTGCATCGGTCGACAAGAGCATCAGGGGCAACCCTTCCGAATTAGCCCTGTGGATTAAGTTCAACGCCTTAGTGGTGTTGTCTCTCGCTTCCCTTCCCATCATGAACCCAGCCTGGTCAGGGTGGACAATCTCCCCCAGCAATGGAGAGAGTCTCTCTGATAATATTCTGGCGAAGAGCTTCAAATCTGTGTTGAGGAGGGAGATGGGTCGGTAACTAGAACAAGAGGTAGGGTCTTTACCCTCTTTAGGGATGACTACTATATTAGCGGCCAGAGAGTCTCTCGGCAAGTGAACTTTTTCAGAGAGTGAGATATTGTTAAAGGCCGAGAGAAATGGGGGAAGCAACATGGAGCCCATCTTTTTGTAGTAAAGCAGGGGAAATCCATCCGGACCAGGGGCCTTACCAGTAGGGGAATTTTTAATTGCAGCCAAGTACTCCTCCTCTGAGATGGGTCTTTCCAGGGCGTCCGCATCCTCAGGTTTAAGATGTTTCAACCCGGAGTTAGAAATGTACTTCTGGATACGCTGCCGTAGTTCCGTCCTGGCCCTCTCCGACCGCCCCCCATCTATTGAGTAGAGAGAGGCGTAAAAGTCTTTAAAGGCGGAGGCAATGTCTTTCGGAAGAGTGGCCCACCTGTCGCCAGACATGTGCACTCTAGGAACATATCCCCTCGCCCTCTGGTTCCGGAGGGCTCTAGCCAGGGTCCTCCCACTTTTATTGCCATATTCATAAAAATGCCGCCTGCATTTAGCTAGCACTCCCTTGGCCTTTTGATATAGCAAGGACCTGAGTTCCTCCCTCTTCCTGGCCAGATTGGCGCCCACGTTCCCTCCCAAAGACCCCTTATGTACTGCTTCCAACTCCCTTATGTCTGCTAGTAGAGATGTAACCTCAGCTTCCCGTTCCCTTTTCAGACGGGCCCCATGTTTGATGAATAATCCCCTCACGACACATTTGTGAGCTTCCCACACAATGTTGGGGGACATCCCCTCCCCCCCACTACAGTCAAAGTATTCCCTCAGGGCCTCCCTTATTTCTTGCATTGTCACCGGCTCATTGAGTAACGAGGTGTTCAATAGCCACTGACCCTGCCTCCCGATGGGACATTCAAGGGACAGAGTGACCGTAATCAGTGCGTGATCAGAAAAAGATATGCACTCAATTGACGCATCCACCAGAGATTGTAGGTCCCCATGTTTAACCCCTTCACGACCGCGGGCAGTAAAATTACGTCCTATTTTAACGTGACTTAACGACCAGGGACGTAATTTTACTGCCTAAACTTCATTTGATTGCCGTGGCCATAGCAACGGCTTTCAAATGATGTCCCCTGCTGTTTCTTACAGCAGGGGACCTTTGCTTGACCCTAGGGGGGGCGGCATCGCCACCCCCTATCGACGATCGATGTGATTGGCTGTTCAAATCTGAACCGCCAACCACATCGATCGCACTAATTTCGGCAAAAATAATGCCCGAATTAGTGCGATCCTGTGAGATCCAGCTATGAGATGCCGCAGCTGCTGCAGCATATCATAGGTGGACCTCAAACATGTCTCCCCCAGCCCCTGCAGCACTGATTGGAGCGATCGTGCTATGACGCGCAATCGCTCCAATCAGTGTGCAGTGGGGCGGTGTGATTTGCCGGTGGCCGCCCTCCCCAGGCCTGTGCTGGCCTGCGAGCCCTCCCCCAACATGTCTGCAGCGTGCAGTGGCTGGTACTTGTGGTACCACGCCACCGCCGCTGCTGCCGCCGCCGCCGCCCTAGCTGTCACCGCTGCTGCACGTGAGTACTGTGCTCACTTTGCAGCCAGCCCGTGCGCGCTCCCGTGGTGCCCCTGCGCGCTCCCGTGGTGCCCCTGCGCGCTGCCATGGTAGCCCCTGCCGTGCCCCCCCCGCGATCTGCTCCCCCCAACCCCCCCCCCCCCCCCCGACATCCCGATCTGCTCCCCCCGCGATCTGACTGCCTCCCCCATTATCTCTGTTCTGCAGCTCCCTCTCCGGTCTCCCCCTCTGCTCTACCCCCTCCCCCTCTGCTTCCCCCCCCCCTCTCTGCTCTCACTCCCCCCCCCCTCTCCCCCTCTGCTCTCCCCCGACGTCCTCTTACCTGTCTTCACCGGCCTGATCACATCTGCGTCCATCGCTGGGTCCTTCCTGGGCATTCTGCTGATCTGCCTGCTGCTCCTGTAAAGCTGTCCATCTCTCTGCCATCTGTTCCTCTGCAGCTCTTCTGGTCAGTGATCCTCCTGCTAGTCCTCTGGGTACTGTGAGTATAACTTTTTTTTTTTTTTCCGTATCCCCTGTCCATTTTTACACCTCATCTGTCCGTGCGTCCCGCCAAGCGCTGATCAGGGATGCAGATAACGGATCGGCATCCCTGCTCAATTTTTGGCGTGACTTTTTTTTTTTTTCCGTATCCCCGACGCTTTTTGTATCGCATCCGTCCGTGCGTCCCGCCAAGCGCTGATCAGGGATGCAGATAACGGATCGGCATCCCTGCTCAATTTTTGGCGTGACTTTTTTTTCCGTATCCCCGACGCTTTTTGTATCGCATCCGTCTGTGCGTCCCGCCAAGCGCTGATCAGGGATGCAGATAACGGATCGGCATCCCTGCTCAATTTTTGGCGTGACTTTTTTTTTTCCGTATCCCCGACGCTTTTTGTATCGCATCCGTCCGTGCGTCCCGCCAAGCGCTGAACAGGGATGCAGATAACGGATCGGCATCCCTGCTCAATTTTTGGCGTGACTTTTTTTTCCGTATCCCCGACGCTTTTTGTATCGCATCCGTCTGTGCGTCCCGCCAAGCGCTGATCAGGGATGCAGATAACGGATCTGCATCCCTGCTCAATTTTTGGCGTGACTTTTTTTTTTCCGTATCCCCGACGCTTTTTGTATCACATCCATCCGTGCGTCCCGCCAAGCGCTGATCAGGGATGCACATAACGGATCGGCATCCATGGTCAATTTTTGGCGTGACTTTTTTCCATATTTGCGACGCTTTTTGTATCGCATCCGTCCGTGCGTCCCACCAAGCGCTGATCAGGGATGCACATAACGGATCTGCATCCATGGTCAATTTTTGGCGTGACTTTTTTTTTTTTTTACGTATCCCCGACGCTTTTTTTTTATCGCATCCGACCGTGCGTCCTGCAGCGGCCGATCAGTGCACTGCGTCTGTGCGTTTGAAAAGTCAAATGGCGCTCCTTCTCTTCTGAGCCCCGCCATGCGCTCAAAGAATTACTTTCCACCACATATGAGGTATCTGCGTACTCAGGAGAAATTGCACAATACATTTTATGGTGCATTTTTTCCTGTTACCCTTGTGAAAAAAAAAGCTACCTAGTTGAAGCAACCGTTTTGTGGTAAAAAAAAAAAAATTTCTTTTCACGGCTCAACGTTATAAACTTCTGTGAAGCCCCCAGGTGTTCAAAGTGCACATCAAACATCTAGAAAAATTATTTGAGGGCTCTAGTTTCCAAAATGGTGTCACTTGTGGGGGAGCTCCACTGTTTAGGCACCATAGGGGGTCTCCAAACGTGACATGGCGTCCGCTAATGATTCAAACCAATTTTGCTGTCAAATGGCGCTCCTTCTCTTCTGAGCCCCGCCATGCGCCCAAACAATTACTTTCCACCACATATGAGGTATCTGCGTACTCAGGAGAAATTGCACAATACATTTTATGGTGCATTTTTTCCTGTTACCCTTGTGAAAAAAAAAGCTACCTAGTTGAAGCAACCGTTTTGTGGTAAAAAAAAAAAATTTTCTTTTCACGGCTCAACGTTATAAACTTCTGTGAAGCCCCCAGGTGTTCAAAGTGCACATCAAACATCTAGAAAAATTATTTGAGGGCTCTAGTTTCCAAAATGGTGTCACTTGTGGGGGAGCTCCACTGTTTAGGCACCATAGGGGGTCTCCAAACGTGACATGGCGTCCGCTAATGATTCAAACCAATTTTGCTGTCAAATGGCGCTCCTTCTCTTCTGAGCCCCGCCATGCGCCCAACAATTACTTTCCACCACATATGAGGTATCTGCGTACTCAGGAGAAATTGCACAATACATTTTATGGTGCATTTTTTCCTGTTACCCTTGTGAAAAAAAAAGCTACCTAGTTGAAGCAACTGTTTTGTGGTAAAAAAAAAAATTTTTCTTTTCACGGCTCAACGCTATAAACTTCTGTGAAGCCCCCAGGTGTTCAAAGTGCACATCAAACATCTAGAAAAATTATTTGAGGGCTCTAGTTTCCAAAATGGTGTCACTTGTGGGGGAGCTCCACTGTTTAGGCACCATAGGGGGTCTCCAAACGTGACATGGCGTCCGCTAATGATTCCAACCAATTTTGCTGTCAAATGGCGCTCCTTCTCTTCTGAGCCCCGCCATGCGCCCAAACAATTACTTTCCACCACATATGAGGTATCTGCGTACTCAGGAGAAAATGCACAATACATTTTATGGTGCATTTTTTCCTGATAGCCTTGTGAAAAAAAAAGCTACCTAGTTGAAGCAACCGTTTTGTGGTAAAAAAAATTTTTTTTCTTTTCACGGCTCAACGCTATAAACTTCTGTGAAGCCCCCAAGTGTTCAAAGTGCTCACCAAACATCTAGAAAAATTATTTGAGGGCTCTAGTTTCCAAAATGGGGTGACTTGTGGGGGAGCTCCATTGTTTAGGCACCTCAGGGGGTCTTCATACCCCACATGGCGTCCGCTAATGAGTGCAGCTAATTTTGCATTCAAAAATTCAAATGGCGCTCCTTGCCTTCCGAGCACTGCTGTGTGTCCAAACATTTGATTTCCACCACATATGAGGTATCTGCGTACTCAGGAGAAAATGCACAATACATTTTATGGTGCATTTTTTCCTGTTACCCTTGTGAAAAAAAAAGCTACCTAGTTGAAGCAACCGTTTTGTGGTAAAAAAAATTTTTTTTCTTTTCACGGCTCAACGCTATAAACTTATGTGAAGCCCCCAGGGGTTCAAAGTGCTCACCAAACATCTAGAAAAATTATTTGAGGGCTCTAGTTTCCAAAATGGGGTCACTTGTGGGGGAGCTCCATTGTTTAGGCACCTCAGGGGGTCTTCAAACCCGACATGGCGTCTGCTAACAGGTGCAGCTAATTTTGCACTCAAAAATTCAAATGGCGCTCCTTCCCTTCCGAGCTCTGCCGTGCGCCCAAACAATTGATTTTTACCACATATGGGGTATCAGCGTACTCAGGAGAACATGCACAATAAATTGTATTGTGTACTTTCTCTTTTCTCCCTTGTAAAAATGAAAATTTTATGGCTAAAGTAACATTTTTGTGTTAAAAAGTAAAATTTTCATTTTTTCCTTCCACATTGCTTTGGTTCCTGTGAAGCACCTAAAGGGTTAATAAACTTATTGGATGTGGTTTTGAGCAGTGTGAGGGGTGTAGTTTTTAGAATGGGGTCACTTTTGGGTATTTTCTGTCACCTAGGCCTCTCAAAGTCACCTCAAATGTAATGTGGTCCCTAAAAAAATTATTTTGTAAATTTTGTTGGAAAAATGAGAATTTGCTGATGACCTTTGACCCCTTCTAACTTCCTAACGGAAAAAAAATTTGTTTCGAAAATTGCGCTGATGTAAAGTAGACAAGTGGGAAATGTTATTTAGTAACTATTTTGTGTGACATATCTCACAGATTTATGGGCATAAATTTTCAAAGTTTGAAAATTGCGAAATTTTCAAAATTTTCGCCAAATTTCCTAAATTTTCACAAATAAACGCAAAAAATATCGGCCTAAATTTACCACTGACATGAAGCACAATATGTCACGAAAAAACAATCTCAGAATCGCCAGGATCCGTTGAAGCGTTCCAGAGTTATAACCTGTCAAAGTGACACTGGTCAGAATTGCAAAAAATGGCCCGGTCATTAGGGTGTTTTAGTGGCCGGGGGTGAAGGGGTTAATAAAAAAGAGGTCCAACCTAGAATAGCAGTCGTGCGCTGCAGAATAAAATGAAAAGTCTTTGTCTGATGGGTGCAGCAATCGCCAAGTGTCTATCAGTTGGTGGTCATGTAATCCCCGTCTCATCCGGCGCAGCGTCATGTGTGGCATACCAGACACCCCTTTTGAACTGTCTCTCAACGGTTCCAAGACTACGTTAAAGTCACCCCCGAGAACCAAAGTGCCCTCCGAGAATTCCTCTATCTTCTCAAGGTACCGCAACAAGGTGGGACATTGGCCCGCATTAGGCAAGTATACTGCCACAAATGTGAACATCTGAGTAGCTATGCGTCCCTTGAGCATCATAAGCCTACCCAGATCGTCTGTCTGAGAGTCTAACAATTCCCACGGGAGCGTGCTGGACATGAGGATGCTCGTTCCCCTAGATCTAGGATCAGGGGAGGGTGAGTGGTGCACAGTGGGGTACCTTCTGTCCGAGAGTCTGTAAGGCTTAGCTTCACAGTAGTGTGTCTCCTGGAGGAAGGCTACCTGAATTCGATTTCTCCAAAGAAGGTTCAGCAGGATAGATCTTTTCTCCGGGCTATGAAGGCCCTTGACATTCAGTGAGCCCACCCGCAGATTGGCCTGCCTCTGTTTCACCATTTTCTGTCGCGAGGTCCTAGAGGAGCAAATCAAAAGAAAGGAGGGGAAGGGGAGAGAAAAAAAAAAAAAAAAAAAAAAAAGAGAGGGAAAGCTGGTGAAAAGAGAGGAGGGGTAGAAAAAGTATTGACAAAGAGGGAAGTAGCTGAGACCCTTTAGCAGGGGGAAAAGAGAGAGGCAAGAAGATCAGAGAAGAGAACAAGAGAGAGGAAAAGCAGCGAGACTGCCGCTCGCAGCACCAGGGACCAGCCCAGGGACTACTAAGAAAAGGATAGGGACAAGAACTGACATGCGGCCAGAGCGCAGACCCGCGCCCCTCTTATTAGCACTAAATGACCCCTCTCCCCGACGGAGAAGAAGGGTCAGCCGATTAACCACCCACACACCCCACCACCCAGGATGAACGCGGTAAAGAAAAACATCCCCCCCCCACCCCCCCCCCCCCCAATCTTAAACTAGACATTGCCAAAGAAATAGAATTTTCAAAAACTTTAGGCAGTAAACTATGTCCAGAAAAAACTAGCCCAAGGCCAGGACTCCTGCTCAGGAGTCGTAGAGACAAGAGAGAGCCTCCCAGCTCCCCGTACTTTGACTCCGTCTCTCATCGAAATCACCGTCGTCTCACAACTTGGACCACTCCCTCCTCCCAGCAGCATCCAATACATGCCAAATCCCTCAAGGATCGCCGTTTTGAGCAGGACGGGTGCCTCCCTTCCTCCTCCGCGACCTCGGGGGTGCCTGGGGTTCCCACTCCAACCAGTCCGGAATTGAGCAGTCTGGTATTCCCAGGAATGCAAAAAGATCAGGAAGCTCTGAGTGCCTCTTCAGCAAAAACACGGAGTCCCCCTTGCGTACTATCAAATGGAAGGGATGGCCCCATCTATATGAGGCGTTTACTTCTTTGATGCCGAGCAGGAGAGGATGAAGCAGGCGTCTCATATATAGTGTGCGGCCGGAGACATCAGGGAATAGCTTCACCATGGCCCCATCCATCTCCACCGGACCGTATGACCAAGCTCCCTGTAGGATCCTTTCTCTGTCTCCATAATAGTGCAAACGACATAGTACATCTCTAGAGGAGGGGGCAGATCTAGGGCCCGACCTTGCGACTCTGTGAATTCTGTCGAAGAGGTAGGTAGCCTCCAAGGGGCGATCAGTGACCCGGTTAAAGATGTTTAAGACCTTAGTACGCAGAAGTTCCTGGGGCCAGTCCTCCGGTATACCCTTGAGTCTGATGTTATTTCTTCTGCCCCTGTTCTCTTGATCATCCAAGAGCAGGGCAAGATCTCTGATGCGGGCATTGGATGACTCACAGTCTCTCTCAATCCTCTCCATTCTGCTCTCCAGGGACTCCTGAGCCTGCTCTGTGGCTTCAATTCTGTCCTCCAGTACCACCATTTCCTCCCTCAGGGCAGACAGCGCCATCTGCTGGGAGGATTCAATTCTAGCCACAACATCCTCCAGATCTTTCTTGCTGGGGAGGGCCAAAATGAGCTCTCTCAGGGCTTGTATGTCCCCCAGTGGGGGGCCAGCATGCATATTGCTTAGTAACACCTGAGGTTCTGTGTGCCCCGTGGGCGGGGGGGGCTCCTGTGTGCAGAACATGGCCGGTATCCCCGGGTCTGATGATCCCCTCAGGGCCCCCCCCCTATCCACAGCAGCGAGCTGCACGGCAGGCTGAGCAGCCTCCCCCCTCCTCCAGTCCTCTGTACCTGGGCCCGCTCCGTCCAATGCCACCGCCGCCTCCGACCTCCGTTTCTCTGCACTGCTGGTCCCCTGCTCCGCTGCACAGGCTGTGGGAGAATGCCGAGCGGCACCTGGGGAATCCCCCGCTGGAGGACGCCGCGCGCCAGCCGGCGCCATCTTGCTTCGGGCCGCCTGCGGAGGTTCAGAGCCCGGCGCCGTCAGAAACTTTGTGAGGCTCCCCTGGGGTCTCTGACTCGTCCCCGGGGAGGCAGAAGCGGGCGCTACCCCCGGTCTCTTCTTGGGGGCCATCCTGGGTAAGTGGGGGCTGCAGGATTTAGTATATTTAGGCTGTGGGCGCAGGAGCTCTGGGAACCAGCGTCCTCACGCTTCCATGTCAGGACACGCCCCCCCCATTCCGAACTTTACCCACGTATCCCCATGACCTTTTGTGCTGGGTTCATGCAATACTAGGAATGTAGCCACAAACGACTACATTTGGACTTCCTGGGTCACTAGGACAGAATATCTTAATAAATATTATGTTGTTCGTCACTTCCAGAGAGATTAAAGACTCCATCAAGACTATTGATAGGATTGAGTAAAGAACAGCGTGAAAGATACAGATGAGAGAAAAGAGAAAGCAAGGGGGGTGAAGGGGGGGGCGGGAGGAGGGGGAAAAAAGGGGCGGGAGGGGAAGGGAAAGAAGTCACCTGGGGGACCCGTGACCAAGGGTCAAACCGAAGCCCCTTTTCCTCCTTCCAAATCTCTCCGCGCAGGCAAGTGTCCCTGTCATCCCATTTCAAGGTTTCTTAAAAAAGCTTATGGAAATCCGTGGAGTCATGGAAACTCATCCACTCACTCCAGGTTGTATAGAACTTGTCTCCATATCCAGAGAGGTCAGCCGACATTTCCTCCATTCTGTTGATATCGGTCATTTCCGAATACCATTCTGTGATTGGAGGGATTGTGGTCGTTTTCCAATGTCTTGGAATTACCGAGTGAGCGGCTGTTATACAGAATCTCAGGATGTCCTTCTTGTGGTAAGATATTGACTGTGGCAAGATGGACAGTAGGGCAATTTTAGGAGAGCTCACCACCTGTCTCCCAGTTATGAGTCGGTAATTGTCAAATACCTTAGTCCAAAAGGGTTTTATCAACTGGCACTCCCACCAGACATGAATCATGGTGCCCTTCTCCTTGTTACATCTCCAGCACACCTGGGAGACCTGTGGGAAGATCGCGTGAAGCTTTGACGGATATTGATACCACCTTGTTAATATTTTATAATTTTTCTCCTGGGCAGAGCATGCGATTGACATCTTGTGGCTGAATAAGAAACCTTTCGCCCACTCCTCCTGTGAGATGGTCTCCCCCAGATCCCGTTCCCATGCCAGCTGGTAGTTTATCTTATCAGCTCCCCCATGTCCGATGAGGACCTTATATATGAGGGAGATTGCATGACCCGGGGAGTCCCCCCTTCCGAACAGTTCCTCCAGTGGAGTAAGAGTTCTGCGGATCAGGCCCTCTGCCTCCCGTGCAGCGAGAAACGACCGCAGCTGTATGTACTCAAACCACTGCACTCCTCTCCCCATAGGCCGCAAGACTGATTTTTAAAAGGTTTTATTGACTGATGAAATGAGAGTGACTCTTGATGGGTCAGATGGCTGAGCCAGAGGTTGGATCAGTAAAGGACAAAGAGCTCCACTCCAACTCAGATGCCAGCAAGGTGGAAGTGGGGTACTGGTATGGGCTGGTATCATCAAAGATGAACTTGTGGGACCTTTTCGGGTTGATGATAGAGTGAAGCTCAACTCCCAGACCTACTGCCAGTTTCTACAAGACAACTTCTTCAAGCAGTGGTACAAGAAGAAGTCGGTATCGTTCAAGAAAAACATGATTTTCATGCAGGACAATGCTCCATCACATGGTTGGCCAGTAAAGGTCTAAAAGATGAAAAAATAATGACATGGCCCCCTTTTTCACTTGATCTGAACCCCATAGAGAACCTGTGGTCCCTCATAAAATATAAGATATACAGGGAGGGAAAACACTACACCTCTGGGAACAGTGTCTGGGAGGCTATGGTGGCTGCTGCACACAATGTTGATCGTAAACAGATCAAGCAACTGACAGAATCTATGGATGGTCAGCTGCTGAGTGTCATCATAAAGAAAGGTGGCTATATTGGTCATTAATTTTTTGGGGTTTTGTTTTTGCATGTCAGAAATGTTTATTTCTAAATTTTGGGCAGTTATATTGGTTTACCTGGTGAAAATAAACAAGTGAGATGGGAATATATTTGGTTTTTATTAAGTTGCCTAATAATTCTGCACAGTAATAGTTACCTGCACAAACAGATATCCTCCTAAGATAGCCAAATCTAAAAAAAAAAAAAACTCCAACTTCCAAAAATATTAAGCTTTGATATTTATTAGTTTTTTGGGTTGATTGAGAACATAGTTGATCAATAATAAAAAAATCCTCTAAAATACAACTTGCCTAATAATTCTGCACACCATGTAGTCCCATTTTCTTTTTTTATTGTAATTTCGACAACTCTTGTCCTTTGTGTAGCACAGCTGAAACAGATGAGTTACAGTGGTGACCAGATATAGCTGAAAAGGAACAAAGCCTTGTAGCAGTACAGAAGAAGCATGGTTGACTAGGTGGATAGAGGAATAGAAACACCAACTGCCCGAATAATCGGGTAGCATTCCGACGCCTAAGCAGGGCTTAATTCAAATAGTGATGTCACCATTGGGATGTCGCGATAAGAGAGGGGACTGGAGGAGAGCAGCAGTGGGCAGGTAACGATATTAGTTAGGAAATTTTCAGTAGTTGCTTGTATGACTGTCGATGAAAGGAAACATGATGCCTATGTCGCCTGTAATTACACCTTACCTTTGGAGTACATATCTAAACCTTAATTATTTTAACTTTAAAAAGAGTTACAATGGCAGTAGGGTGCACAACAGGAAAAAAAAATAATAATGATAAGACTTGCCATAATATTTTGAACTGGAGATTTGTGTCCAATTCTTTGGGAAATGTTTCAGGCTGTAGCATCAGCGTCATGTCACGTCCTCCCCGCACATCCACTTGTGCTGCTGCCTCCTTCCCATCCCAGGCCCTGTACATGCCGCACTTGGTTCCTGGGAGTGCACCTAAGATGTGCATGCGCACACTGGCCCTCTTAAAGGGTCGGCGTGCTATTTCCAGGAAACATTGTATTTAAGGCTTTCTCCCCTTAGGGGAGGTGCCTGCGCAACACTTATAGTTAGTCAGTCAGTGTCCAGTGTGCAATCTAGCTAGTTGTCAGTTCCTAAGCTCCCGTCTTGTAAACCCAGTGTCCATCTCCAGTACCTGCCTATCCCTGTCGTGCCGACCATTGCTGTCCGTACCCGCCTGTCCAGCCTGCCTCAGTCACTGCGCCTGTACCAGTCTATTCCTGAGTCCATCACCTGCCCTCGGCATCAGCTGCCACTGGCCTGTCTCTGCCCTGGGAGTGGTACCTGGCATCCGCCTCACGGCAGACGCTTAGTTAAGTCCCTCCCACTAAAGGGTAAGCCTGAGTTCCTCCTGTAGTCCAGTGTGTCCTCACTGCAGCTACACCGGCTGCGAGCGTTACACATGCTTTCTTTTAGAAACTGAAAAATAAAATTTCTTCTACATGTATCATTTTACACCCCAAAAATGGATATTATGCTTTTATTATATGAAATGGCATGTAATAAAATATTTTAAAGCAAGGATGAATAAAAGAATAGTCAAAAATGTGACACTTTTTTCTGTTCCTGGAGTATTTTTTTTTATTATTAACAAGAAACCGTCCTTAGCCATACAGTAAAAAATGTAATGACTTCTTTTGAAGCTTTCCACAACGGCTGTTATCAGACAAACCTAAAGTGGCAATTTGCTGAATGTTTCCTAAGCTCTCATTGAAGACTTGAGTTGTTAGACTCGGTTCGTTTAGTGATTCCCACATCACGAGGAGAGTACAAGTAGAGAAGAGGCTGTTTTGCTTCCTGAACACAAAAACCCATTTTGAGAGCAGAAGAACTACAATGAGAAGACATCAGACAGCTGATGGGTCATGCGGTCTGACTTGAGCACTTGGTTGAGATATTGGAGGAAAACACATAATGCCGATGATATGGAGTCCATGTAAAATCTTAAAAAAAAGGTTTTAAGTCAGAATCTCCCAAAAAAGAAGA
Organism: Anomaloglossus baeobatrachus; assembly: GCF_048569485.1. Lineage (NCBI taxonomy): Eukaryota > Metazoa > Chordata > Amphibia > Anura > Aromobatidae > Anomaloglossus > Anomaloglossus baeobatrachus. The sequence goes on along the minus strand of NC_134364.1, from coordinate 91,694,606 downwards.
ATTTGTGGTATTCATAATCTGGATATGGAAGTTCTGAGGAGGTCCACGTTAACATTTAGAGCTTTTCACCAATTTCTCACAAACAGTAACATTATAGAGTAAGATAATTGAAAGAACCTTTGAGGGAGCTGGGCCGTAAAGTTGTGTCGAAACTCATTTACAACAGGATTTACGAGATACAGAAGACGACAACCTCTTCTGAAGCTGACTAGAAAAGTCTTGATTGATGATATTGTCAAAATGTCCTCTGTGGTCCTTCTCCAATCTGCAGACAAAATATTACTAGTCAATTAACCCAGTTATGCTTGATCCCTCACAACGATCAGTGGTTCTTTACGGCAACTTTGAGATCAATGGAGGTCCCAATTAAACAAGGAAGATCAGGCAATTGATTTCTAACTGCCCAAACCTTATGTCCAATGGCATAATCTGTTGGGGAACAGTCAGGAGGCACCATACAAATTTGACAACGAGTCGATGGCTGTAGATTGTACAAGTTGCTGAGCTTGTTGATTGGCTGCAGTGCTGTTGATATGCCACCACCAATACAATTGAGTGATAAAAACCTGAGCAGAAGGCATCGCTTGACCCTTCCTGTTTTTTGGTTTTCTTTTCCATTCCTTAGACATTCTTTGAAAGTGGACAACTCCTTTAGTTTTAAAAAGTTCATCTTCCAATTTATGTCCAAACAACATGGACGGTGGGCAGCTGAGGCTTCGTGTATGAAGGTAAGGTCTAAACCAGCCCTTTTTTCTGTCTATATATCTGCGGTGACACAGAAGGAAGCTGGCTTAGGGAATAAAATGAGCAGTCATAAGATCCTGTTCACACACAGCTTTGGTCACATGCTGGTGTAGGAAATGTCAGACACTAACGGGAAGAGGACTATCGGAGGCTGGAACTAATAGCTGAAGATCAGGTAACTTAATACAGTATGGAATAAATTGTGCAGAAGTATGGAGACTCGTTTTGTACATATGGTGCCACACAGAGCCTGAACAGCGGCACATGGAGGCTGTCAACGTATGGCCTCTGCGCACAGCCCTAATGCACAAGGTCACAATATAAGTAAAAAAGAAGCTCACAACTGGAGCAAGCAGATCAGCACCTGCTGTCCGTTCCTGTCCCCTTTTAATTAGAATAAAACTGCTTCCTAAACTTAATTACTTCACTCTGTGTGGCTGCCGTCTACAGCGAAGAAGGGAATTTTGTTTACTTACCGTAAATTCCTTTTCTTCTTGCTCTAATTGGGAGACCCAGACAATTTGGTGTATAGGCTATGCCTCCGGAGGCCGCACAAAGTATTACACTCAAAAGTGTTAAGCCCCTCCCCTTCTGCCTATACACCCCCCGTGCTCCCACGGGCTCCTCAGTTTTGGTGCAAAAGCAAGAAGGAGGAAAAAGAATTATAAACTGGTTTCAAGTAACTTCAATCCGAAGGAATATCGGAGAACTGAAACCATTCAACATGAACAACATGTGTACACAAAAAAACAGGGGCGGGTGCTGGGTCTCCCAATTAGAGCTAGAAGAAAAGGAATTTACGGTAAGTAAACAAAATTCCCTTCTTCTTTGTCGCTCTATTGGGAGACCCAGACAATTGGGACGTCCAAAAGCAGTCCCTGGGTAGGTAAAATAATACCTCGTAAGAGAGCCGTAAAACGGCCCTTTCCTACAGGTGGGCAACCGCCGCCTGAAGGACTCGTCTACCTAAGCTGGCATCCGCCGAAGCATAGGTATGCACCTGATAGTGTTTCGTGAAAGTGTGCAGGCTCGACCAGGTAGCCGCCTGACACACCTGCTGAGCCGTAGCCTGGTGCCTCAAAGCCCAGGACGCGCCCACGGCTCTGGTAGAATGGGCCTTCAGCCCTGAGGGAACCGGAAGCCCAGCCGAACGGTAAGCTTCGATAATTGGCTCCTTGATCCACCGAGCCAGGGTTGATTTGGAAGCCTGTGACCCTTTACGCTGGCCAGCGACAAGGACAAAGAGTGCATCCGAGCGGCGCAGGGGCGCCGTACGAGAAGTGTAGAGTCTGAGTGCTCTCACCAAATCTAACAAGTGCAAATCCTTTTCACATTGGTGAACTGGATGAGGATACAAAGAAGGTAAGGAAATATCCTGATTGAGATGAAAGGGGGATACCACCTTAGGGAGAAATTCCGGAACCGGACGTAGAACCACCTTGTCCTGGTGAAACACCAGGAAAGGGGCTTGGCACGACAACGCTGCTAGCTCAGACACTCTCCGAAGGGAAGTGACTGCTACTAGAAAAACCACTTTCTGCGAAAGTCGTGAGAGGGAAATATCTCTCATTGGCTCGAATGGTGGCTTCTGAAGAACCATGAGCACCCTGTTTAGATCCCAGGGTTCTAACGGCCGCTTGTAAGGAGGAACTATGTGACAAACCCCCTGCAGGAACGTGCGTACCTGTGGAAGTCTGGCTAGACGCTTCTGGAAAAACACAGAGAGCGCTGAGACTTGTCCCTTAAGGGAGCCGAGCGACAAACCCTTTTCCAGTCCAGATTGAAGGAAGGACAGAAAAGTAGGTAATGCAAATGGCCAGGGAAAAAAACCCTGAGCAGAGCACCACGACAGAAAAATTTTCCACGTCCTGTGATAGATCTTGGCGGACGTTGGTTTCCTAGCCTGTCTCCTAGTGGCAATGACGTCTTGAGATAACCCTGGAGACGCTAGGATCCAGGACTCAATGGCCACACAGTCAGGTTGAGGGCCGCAGAATTCAGATGGAAAAACGGCCCTTGAGATAGCAAGTCTGTTCGGTCTGGTAGTGCCCACGGTTGGCCGACCGTGAGATGCCACAGATCCGGGTACCACGACCTCCTCGGCCAGTCTGGAGCGACGAGGATGGCGCGGCGGCAGTCGGCCCTGATCTTGCGTAACACTCTGGGCAACAGTGCCAGCAGAGGAAACACATAAGGGAGCTGAAACTGCGACCAATCCTGAACTAAGGCGTCTGCCGCCATAGCTCTGGGATCTTGAGACCGTGCCATGAACATTGGTACCTTGTTGTTGTGCCGGGACACCATGAGGTCGACGTCCGGCACCCCCCAGTGGCAACAGATCTCCTGAAACACGTCCGGGTGAAGGGACCATTCCCCTGCGTCCATGCCCTGGCGACTGAGATAATCTGCTTCCCAGTTTTCCACGCCTGGGATGTGAACTGCGGATATGGTGGAGGCCGTGGCTTCCACCCACATCAAAATCCGCCGGACTTCCTGGAAGGCTTGCCGGCTGCGTGTGTCGCCTTGGTGGTTGATGTATGCCACCGCTGTGGAATTGTCCGACTGAATTCGGATCTGCTTGCCTTCCAGCCACTGCTGGAACGCTTTCAGGGCAAGATACACTGCCCGTATTTCCAGAACATTGATCTGAATCGAGGACTCTTGCTGGGTCCACGTACCCTGAGCCCTGTGGTGGAGAAAAACCGCTCCCCACCCTGACAGACTCGCGTCCGTCGTGACTACTTCCCAGGATGGGGGTAGGAAGGATTTCCCCTTCGATAATGAAGTGGGAAGAAGCCACCACCGAAGGGAAGCTTTGGTCGCCTGAGAGAGGGAGACGGTCCTGTCGAGGGACGTCGACTACCTGTCCCATTTGCGTAGGATGTCCCATTGAAGGGGACGCAGGTGAGACTGCGCGAAAGGGACTGCCTCCATTGCTGCCACCATCTTCCCCAGGAAGTGCATGAAGCGCCTCAAGGGGTGTGACTGGCCTTGAAGGAGAGATTGTACCCCTTTCTGTAGTGACTGCTGCTTGATCAGCGGAAGCTTCACTATCGCTGAGAGGGTATGAAACTCCATGCCAAGATACGTCAGTGATTGGGCCGGTGTCAGATTTGACTTTGGAAAATTGATGATCCACCCGAAACCCTGGAGAGTCTCCAGGGTAGCGTCGAGGCTGCGTTGGCATGCCTCTTGAGAGGTGCCTTGATTAACAGATCGTCCAAGTACGGGATCACCGAGTAACCCTGCGAGTGTAGGAGCGCTACTACAGTAGCCATAACCTTGGTAAAAACCCGTGGGGCTTTTGCCAGGCCGAACGGCAGTGCCACGAACTGTAGGTGTTCGTTTCCTATGGCGAAGCGCAAGAAGCGCTGGTGTTCTGGAGCAATCGGTACGTGGAGATAAGCATCTTTGATATCGATCGATGCAAGGAAATCTCCTTGGGACATTGAAGCGATGACGGAGCGGAGGGATTCCATCCTGAACCGTCTGGCTTTTACGTGTTTGTTGAGCAGTTTCAGGTCCAGGACCGGGCGGAAAGACCCGTCCTTCTTTGGGACTACAAACAAGTTGGAGTAAAAACCGTGGCTCTGTTGCTGGAGAGGAACAGGGATCACCACTCCTTCTACCTTCAGAGTGCGCAGCGCCTGCAGAAGAGCCTCGGCTCGCTCGGGAGGCGGGGATGACCTGAAGAATCGAGTCGGGGGACGAGAGGTGAACTCTATCTTGTAACCGTGAGACAGAATGTCTCTCACCCAGCGGTCTTTTATTTGTGGCAGCCAGGTGTCGCAAAAGCGGGAGAGCCTGCCACCGACCGAGGATGCTGCTAGAGGAGGTCGAAAGTCATGAGGAAGCCGCTTTGTTAGCGGCGCCTCCGGTGGTCTTTTTAGGACGTGACTTAGACCGCCATGCATCAGAGTTCCTTTGTTCTTTCTGAGACCTTTTGGACGAGGAGAATTGGGACCTGCCCTCGCCCCGAAAGGACCGAAACCTCGACTGCCCTCTCCTCTGTTGGGGTATGTTCTGTTTGGGCTGGGGTAAGGATGTATCCTTTCCCTTGGATTGTTTGATGATTTCATCCAAACGCTCGCCAAACAGCCTGTCGCCAGAAATTGGCAAACTGGTTAAGCGCTTTTTGGAAGCAGAATCTGCCTTCCATTCCCGTAGCCACAAGGCCCTGCGGAGTACCACCGAATTGGCGGTCGCAACCGCCGTACGGCTCGCAGAGTCCAGGACAGCATTAATAGCGTAAGACGCAAATGCCGAGGTCTGGGTGGTAATGGATGCCACTTGTGGCGCGGACGTGCATGTGGCTGCTTCAATTTGCGCTTGACCTGCTGAGATAGCTTGTAGCGCCCATACGGCTGCGAATGCTGGGGCAAAAGAAGCTCCGATAGCTTCATAGATGGATTTCAACCAGAGCTCCATCTGCCTGTCAGTGGCATCTTTGAGCGAGGCCCCATCTTCCACTGCAAGTATGGATCTAGCCGCCAGTCTGGAGAATGGAGGATCCACTTTGGGACACTGAGTCCAACCTTTAACCACGTCAGGGGGAAAAAGATAACGTGTATCCTTAAGGCGCTTAGAAAAAACGCTTATCTGGACAAGCATGGTGATTCTGGACTGCCTCTCTGAAATCAGAGTGGTCTAGAAACATACTCGGTGTACGCTTGGGGAACCTGAAACGGAATTTCTCCTGCTGAGAAGCTGACTCCTCCGCCGGAGGAGTTGAGGGAGAAATATCCAGCATTTGATTGATGGACGCAATAAGATCGTTCACTATGGCGTCCCCGTCTGGAGTATTAAGATTGAGAGCGCCCTCAGGATCAGAATCCTGATCAGCTGTCTCCGCATCATCAACCAGAGATTCCCCCCGCTGAGACCCTGAACAATATGATGTCGAGGGAAATTCTAAGCGAGCCCGCTTAGTCGGTCTGGGACTGGGGTCTAAGTCAGAACCCTCAGCCTGGGATGTATGAGATACCCCGGGAGGACATTGTTGGTCCAACTGAGGGGGGCCAGGGAACAATGATTCAACAGAGTCCCTGTGCTGAGATACCGGCCTGGATTGCAAGGCTTCTAGTATCTTAGCCATAGTCTCAGAGAGTTTTGCAAACTCAGTCCCCGTCACCTGGACAGTGTCAACAGGTGGCTCCCCCTGGGCCCCTCTTAGCAGAGGCTCTGGCTGAAGAAGTGCCACAGGGGCCGAACATTGCACACAATGAGGGTCAGTGGGACCTGCCGGCAGCTGGGTCGTACAAGCAGCGCAGGCAGCATAATAAGCCTGTGTTTTGGCACCCCTGCCTTTGTGGGCGCCATGCTATTGTTTTCCCTGAGTAACACAATAGGGTATATAGCCAGAATGAACTGTGCTCATACAGTGAAAGAGTATACTATAAACAAATAATGTATCAATACACTACAGCACCATGGGGCTAGCACCAACAGGTGCTGCTTACCACCCGCTTTAAAGCGGTTGTGAGGCCACCAGAGACCGTGTCTGGGTCTCCCAGGGTTTATCCCTCTCTGCAGCGTCGGAGGAGCTGACAGGAATGGCTGCGGCGTCCTGACGAGAAGAGGGAGCCGTGGGCGTGGCCGAGAAAGTGCGGGAACTGGTGCTCACACTGTGCACAGTGAGGGGGGTGGAGAATGGAAATCATACTCCAGCCCTCAGTGCTGCTCGTTCCGTGCAGCGTCCCGCCCTTCCCCTGCCTGTCAGGGCTGGGGGCGGGAGAAAAGGAAACTAGGCCGCAAGAAAGCCGGGGACTCGAGTATAAGCGTGGCCGCCGTAAAAGCGCGGCCGGCGCCGAAGTCCCCGGCGAACTACAAGTCCCAGCCGCGCCGCAGTTTCCCATGGCAGCGGCGGTTAGCGCGGTAGCCCCTACATATAAACACACTCAGCGACGCTGAGTGTGTAATGGCACAGTTTAACCCGGTCAGCGCCGCGGTCCCCGGTGCACTAGCACACCCAGCAAAGCTGAGGTGTTGCCGTGCGCGGTCCCCACAGGGATACAGAGTACCTTCAAGTAGCAGGGCCATGTCCCTGAACGGTACCCGGCTCCTATCCAGCAGGCTCCACAGGAGTTGTGGATGAAGCACGGTCTCAGTGCCTGGAGACCGATGGGATCCCACTTCGCCCAGAGCCCTGAGGGGGATGGGGAAGGAAAACAGCATGTGGGCTCCAGCCTCCGTACCCGCAATGGATACCTCAACCTTAACAACACCGCCGACAAGAGTGGGGTGAGAAGGGAGCATGCTGGGGGCCCTATATGGGCCCACTTTTCTTCCATCCGACCTGGTCAGCAGCTGCTGCTGACCAATCTGTGGAGCTATGTGTGCAGGTCTGCCTCCTTCGCACAAAGCAATAAAACTGAGGAGCCCGTGGGAGCACGGGGGGTGTATAGGCAGAAGGGGAGGGGCTTAACACTTTTGAGTGTAATACTTTGTGCGGCCTCCGGAGGCATAGCCTATACACCCAATTGTCTGGGTCTCCCAATAGAGCGACAAAGAAATTGCCTTTTTCATGTGGTTAAGCTGCTTACCTCCATTCATGTTCCCTAGTGCAAGTGACGGTCAGGGGCTGCACGTCCTGATCCATGATCACATCCTAAAAGTTACACTTTTTTCTACTGAATTTTAGTCCCTCAGACCCAACCTTGTGTACAGCAGCTAAGGGACCGCTGTACGAGCCAACCCGTACGGTAGTTCTGCACAAAGAAGGTACTGTTATGCACCTGTTAATGTCTCCAGTGCCAGGTTTCACTTCCTTTCCCTATGACTGGCTCCCGCTGTGCTAGTCCACATTGAATCATTGTGGTAGTCAAACAAGCTCCACTGATGCCATCATCCTAGGCCTTTTAAGTCTGGCACAGGCAGCTTCACAGCGCCTGAGTATTCAGGAAGCATAGCTACCATGTGCTACTCTCGAATAAGGCTAAGTTCACACATCCTGTGTTTTCAATCCGTCAGGTCCGTCAGCAACGGATCAGTCATTTTCAAGATGTCAACTGATGCAACTGATGTGTTTTTCACAGGATTCCTTTCACAGGAATCCTGTGAAAAAACGGATCAGTTGCGTCCGTTACATCCGCTGTGCGTCCGTTTTTTGACGGATCAGTCATGATCCGTCTGTGTTTGGGACAGCCCAGTGGGCGTGCCAAGCATGCTGGGCATGCTCAGTAGAGCATGACGGAATCCTGCGCTGGATTCCGTTGTAAGACGGATTACGACGGAATCCAGCACCATAGACATGCATTACAAGCTTGACGGATGGCGACGGATTCCTGCGCGGCGCGTTAATTTTGACGGCCCGAAAAACGTTACATTCTGCGTTGCTCCCTGCTCGGCGGTCAGTCAAAAACGACGGACCGCGACGCAGCGGATGCAACGCAGGGTCATCAGTCGCAATCCGTCACTAATAGAAGTCTATGGGGAAATACAGGATTCCTGCAAAATATTTTGCAGGATTCCGTAATTCCTCAAGGCTACGGATTGTGACTGATGCAAAACACAGGATGTGTGAACTTAGCCTTAGCCTCATTCTCCTGACTCTGCTTTAGCCAGATGTCTAGTTATCTCCCCAGCTTCTCATGTCTGCAATCCATCATCCAGCTACTACTTTAAAGCTAAGACCAGCAATACCTTGTGCTATTGCCCTTTCAGCTCTGCTGTCAGTTAAGGTAACAAGCTAGTCTCTACCATCCTTATGTTATCCACATTTACAACTTTATTTTGGGTAACCACATCTCTGCAAGCAAGTTACCAGTTTCCTATTAATAGTTCCTATGCCTGTGTGCTACCGCATCTCTGTAAGCAAGTTACAAGTTTTCCTATATTTGTGTGTAACCATTTCTCTGCAAGCAAGTTACCAGTTTTCCTACTAATATTTCCTTTTCCTGTGTGCATCCGCATCACTACAAGCAAGCTACTAGTTTTCCTATTCCTGTGTGCAACCGCATCTTTGCAATCAAGGTACCAGTTTTCCTATATTTCCTTTTCCTGTGTGTAACCGCATCTCTGCAAGCAAGTTAACAGTTTTTCTATTAATATTTCCTATTCCTGTAACCACATCTGTGCAAGCAAAATATCAGTTGTCTCTACATCTCTGCTGTTCCTAGCCCAACAGCATTTGGTGCTTCCAGCTCTACTTGCTTATGTGCTGTCCTGCATACCTTGCTGCACTAGTCATCAGTGACCCATGTGCCAATGGCAAGTCCAGCCCCACTGCAACACCGTCACTGGCCAAGCTGCTCACCCTGACCTAAGAGTTACAAAGATTACCTCACCCCCAAAGTTATTTTAGAGTATTGGAGGCCTCCAGTCACAGATGCCCCCACAACAATGCACCAGTCACAGATGCCCCCTAACAGTGCACTAGTCACAGACACCTCCATAATAATACATCAGTTACAGACACCCCCATAACAGTGCACCAGTCAAACTCCCTCATAATAATGTACAGTTGCAGACACCCCCATAAAGCATCAGTTACAGATGCCCCCATAACAATGCATCAGACATACACTCCCATGAAGATGCATCAGTCACAGACGCCCCCAATACCAATGTAGTCACAGCCGCCCCCATAAAGCATCAGACACCCCCATGACAATGCATCAGTCACAGACGCCCCCATGACAATGTGTAGTCACAGATGCCGCCATAACAATCTTCAGCCACAGATGCTCCCATAACAATGAACCAGTCACAAACGCCTCCATAACATGCACCAATCACAGACGCCCTCATAACAATGTAAAGTCACATACGCCCCCATAATAGTGCACCAGTCACAGACGTCCCCATAACAGTGTAAATAGATGCCCACGTATCAATGAACCAGTCACAAACGCCGCTATAACATGCACCAGTCACAAACTCCCCCATAACATGCACCAATCATAGATGTCTCCATAACAGTGCACCAGACAAAGATGCCCCCATAACAAAGGACAGTCACAGACGCCCCCATAACAGTGCACCAGTCACAGACGCCTCCATAACAATGCACCATTCACAGATGCCCCCATAGCAGTATTGTCACAGATGCCCCCATAACAGTGCACCAGTCACAGATGCCCCCATAGCAGTGTACAGTCACAGACGCCCCCATAACAATGCACCAGTCACAGATGCCTCCATAACAGTGCACCAGTCACAGACGCCCCCATAACAGTGCACCAGTCACAGATGCCCCATAACAGTGTACGGTCACAGACGCCCCCATAACAGTGCACCAGTCATAGACGCCCCCATAACAATGCACCAGTCACAGATGCCCCCATAGCATTATACAGTCACAGATGCCCCCATAACAGTGCACCAGTGACAGACGTGCCATAACAGTGCACCAATCACAGACGCCCCATAACAATACAACAGTCACAGATGCCCTCATAGCATTGTACAGTCACAGACGCCCCCATAACAGTGCACCACTCCAAAACGCCCCGATAACGATGTGCAGTCACAGACGCCCCCATCGTATACACAGGGCAGTTCCCTAATGGTCGCATAACCACACCCCCATTAGGCGCCAGCAGCTGCCCCACACTTTAGCGCTCCCTCGTCGTCGTCCCCGTTACCATAGCGACTAAACATTCCCAGGGCCCTCGACTTATCAGCGCTGCCCCGCCCCCGGAGTCTGTTGATTCGCTGTTCTGTACATGATTGGCGGTTGAATAGACCAATAATCTTACATGTCAGGGAAAAAAAAAGTTGTAATTCGAACGATGACGTAATCAATCGGCGCCGTAAATCTGCGTTCCAGCTGTGGGAAACATGCCGTAAGGTACATATAGTACGTTATAGAGAGCGGGAAGCTTTAGTATTGTGTATAGCTCTGTCTTGGGCTGTGAGCGTGACTTTATGGCTCGAAATACTGTATTGTAGTCATAATATAGCAGCACAGTGTGACTACAAGTCCCAGCATGCTCGGACTCACTAATGTCTGCTGTTTATGGCTGTAAAGATGCCTGAATCTGTAATATTAGGATGGAAACCTGACCATAGTCCCCGTTTTCTGTATATGAAACCCCGGGGACCCTCATCTCCTGTACATGATAACCTAGGGACCCCCATCTCCTGTACATGATACCCTAGGGACCCCCATCTCCTGTACATGATAGCCCGGAGATGCCCATCTCCTGTATATGATAACCCAGGGGACCCCCATCTCCTGTATTATTGTATTAATATTATTTATTATTATAGCGCCATCAATTCCATGACGCTTCACATGTGAAAGGGGTGTACATAATAGGGACAAGTACAATAATCATAAACAGTACAAGACACAAACAGGTACAGGAGGAGAGAGGTCCCTGCCCGCGATACAGTAGGTGAGGGTAGAGCTGATTGTGCGGCACTCTATCAGACTGAGGGTTACGGCAGGTTGTAAGCTTGTCGGAAGAGGTGGGTCTTCAGGTTCCTTTTGAAGCTTGTCAAGGTATATGATAACCCCGGGGACCCCCATCTCCTGTATATGATAACCCCGGGGACCCCCATCTCCTGTATATGATAACCCCGGGGACCCCCATCTCCTGTATATGATAACCCCGGAGGCCCCCGTCTCCTGTATATGATAACCCCGGAGGCCCCGTCTCCTGTATATGATAATTCCGGGGACCCCCATCGCCTGTATATGATAACCCCGGGAACCCCCAAATCCTGTATATGATAACCCCAGGGACCCCCATCTCCTGTATGTGATATTCCAGGGTCCCCCACCTCCTGTATCTAATACCACAGAGGTCCCCTACCTCCTCTATTATACCCATGGGGCCCCTCATCTCTTGTATATAATACCCCGGGAGGGCCCCATCTCCTCTATATAATACCCCGGGGGCCCCCATCTCCTCTATATAATACCCCGGGAGGGCCCCATCTCCTCTATATAATACCCCGGGGGCCCCTATCTCCTCTATATAATACCCCGGGGGCCCCCAATCTCCTTTATATAATACCCCAGCCCCTCAAACTGGACTGTTTTTGTATTTGCATAAGGAATGAGGAGGAAATATTGTCATGTTCTCCCTGCCGTGTGGACGTACGTGTTTTGCATCATTCTCATCTCATGTCTTTGTTTGTCACACAGGTTGGAGTTTTATGTTTTTATCTGAGTGGAGCTGAGAAGATGGCAGGACGGGGCAGAGGCGGGGGTCGGGGGCAGATGACGTTCATTGTTCAGGCCATTGGAATGGGAAGGGGAGAAACATTGCCTCCACCAACCCTACAACCTCCTCCTCTGTTTCCTGTAAGTAAGGGCCTGCTATTTTTTCCTCTTTTTTTTTTTTATGTAAGGTGACGTAAGGCTTGGCACTGTGCGTGGCGGTGTAGGGCCTGGCACTGTGCATGGCAGAGTAAGGCTTGGCACTGTGCGTGGCGGAGTAAGGCTTGGCACTGTGTGGGGCGGTGTAGGGCGTGGCACTGTGCGTGGCGCGGTAAGTCTTGGCACTGTGTGTGGCAGTGTACGGCCTGGCACTGTGCATGGTGGTGTACGGCTTGGCATGTGCGTGGCGGTGTACTTCTTGGCACTGTGGGTGGCGGTGTACGGCTTGGCACTGTGGGTGGCGGTGTACGGCTTGGCACTGTGCGTGGCGGTGTACGGCCTGGCACTGTGCGTGGCGGTGTACGGCCTGGCACTGTGCGTGGCGATGTACGGCGTACTGTGCGTGGCGGTGTAAGGCTTGGCACTGTGCGTGGTGGGGGGCCTGGCACTGTGCATGGCGGTGTAAGGCTTGGCACTGTGCGTGGTGGGGGGCCTGGCACTGTGCATGGCGGTGGGGTGCCTGGCATCGTGCTTTTTATTTGATATCTTGTTTCTGCCATTCTCTTCCTGAGTCAGGCCTTAGACTTCAAGCCGGTGCCCCTGCAGACGGGCGAGGAGGTTGAATACATGCTGGCCTTAAAGCAGGAGCTGAGAGGAGCCATGAAAAGCCTCCCGTATTACATCAAACCTGCAGCACCCAAAAAAGGTACCTGTGACAGGAAAACAGGCTCAGAACTGGATTTTACACTTCTGGAATGTGTTTCTGTTCACTGACAGCAAGCGGAGATCTTGAAAACAGAAAGTTTTGCAGTGAATAAAGGGGGTTGTGATTTGTTGACAAAATGTGCTGTAAATGTCTAAGTGCGGGACCGTCGTCTAAATTATGAACGAGGCCCCGTCTGCGCTCTGCCATGCCTGGACCACTCTGTTCATTCACTTTAATGAGAGTTGTAAAGCTTTAATTTTGGCATAAGGGATAAGTGGAGCAGTTACCCGTAGCAACCAATTAGAATGAGTCTTTAAATTGTCAAACGGCCTTTGAGAAATGAGAGCTTAAATTTGATTGGTTGCTATGAAGGCAGCTGTGCCACCTTTTTTGCACAGCAACCATTCAGATGTCTTTTCTAATTTAGCTGGCAAATGAAAACAGCAGCTTGATTGCTTGAGACTGGTAACCAATTAGATGGCTTCTTTCATTTGAGAAAGAGCCTCTGAGAAAAGTGAGCTCAAATCTGATTGGCTACCATGGGTAACTCCTCAAACTACTTTTTTTTTTTTAATTATTATTATTATTATTATTATTATTATTATTATTATAACATGAGGATAATGTCTTTCTGACAACCATAAAGTGCCTGATTATCAGACTGTCTGGATTACTGGACAGGTGTATATGTAAAGCCCTCACATCCTCCTCATGAGTCCCGCAGACTGATTAGCTCAAGTCCATCAGGTAACGATGGCAGCGTCCGTGTGCGACAGTATTAATAAAGTTGCTTGTATCATGCCTACATCCTCTGTTCTCCTCAGATGTGGAGCGGTACTCCGACAAATATCAGACGTCCGGACCGGTGGACAACGCCATCGACTGGCACCCTGGTAAGACCCCGCGCTGCCATTGTGCTAAGCTGCATGATGGAGGCCATTACTTCCCAGAGTCCTCTCTTCAAGGAATATCACCCCCGGAAGCCTCTCCTCAGGGAAAGCCCCCTCCCTCCCCAGAGGCCTCTCATCAGGGAATAATGTGGCCCCCTCCGGAGGCCTTTCTTCGGGGGAACTTCACCCTCAGCCCCTCTCCTCAGGGAATGGCATCACTCGGAGGTCTCCTCAGGGAGCGACACCACTCGGAAGTTTCTCCTCGGGGAGCGGCACCACTCGGAAGTCTCTCCTCGGGGAGCGGCACCACTCGGAATTCTCTCCTCGGGGAGCGGCACCACTCGGAAGTCTCTCCTCGGGGAGCGGCACCACTCGGAGGCCTCTCCTCGGGGAGCGGCACCACTCGGAGGCCTCTCCTCGGGGAGCGGCACCACTCGGAGGCCTCTCCTCGGGGAGCGGCACCACTCGGAGGCCTCTCCTCGGGGAGCGGCACCCACTCGGAGGCCTCTCCTCGGGGAGCGTCGCCCACTCGGAGGCCTCTCCTCGGGGAGCGTCGCCCACTCGGAGGCCTCTCCTCGGGGAGCGTCGCCCACTCGGAGGCCTCTCCTCGGGGAGCGTCGCCCACTCGGAGGCCTCTCCTCGGGGAGCGTCGCCCACTCGGAGGCCTCTCCTCGGGGAGCGTCGCCCACTCGGAGGCCTCTCCTCGGGGAGCGTCGCCCACTCGGAGGCCTCTCCTCGGGGAGCGTCGCCCACTCGGAGGCCTCTCCTCGGGGAGCGTCGCCCACTCGGAGGCCTCTCCTCGGGGAGCGTCGCCCACTCGGAGGCCTCTCCTCGGGGAGCGTCGCCCACTCGGAGGCCTCTCCTCGGGGAGCGTCGCCCACTCGGAGGCCTCTCCTCGGGGAGGTCGCCCACTCGGAGGCCTCTCCTCGGGGAGCGTCGCCCACTCGGAGGCCTCTCCTCGGGGAGCGTCGCCCACTCGGAGGCCTCTCCTCGGGGAGCGTCGCCCACTCGGAGGCCTCTCCTCGGGGAGCGTCGCCCACTCGGAGGCCTCTCCTCGGGGAGCGTCGCCCACTCGGAGGCCTCTCCTCGGGGAGCGTCGCCCACTCGGAGGCCTCTCCTCGGGGAGCGTCGCCCACTCGGAGGCCTCTCCTCGGGGAGCGTCGCCCACTCGGAGGCCTCTCCTCGGGGAGCCACACCACGCGGAGAATAGAACCCCCCCACTTTTCCACCGGCAGATAGACTCCATCCCCCATTTTCCCCAGAGCCCACTCCTCAGGCAACAGCGCTGGTGCCCTTCTCCCTTCCAGAGGGCAATGGCACCACCTGCAGGACTTCTTGTCGAGGGCAATGGCGCCACCTGCAGGACTCTTTCTTTCTTGAGATGCCGATACCAAATTCTATTGTTATTTACCACGTGAATAGTAAAGTGTCACTAAGGGGGGTCCCATGACTAGAACCGTGGAGACGGACCCCAAATTTCCACCCAGTGGGTTGCCAGTTATACATATCAGATGTGCTGATGGAGAAATCAGTCAGTTACTTTCATGTCTTGTTCAATTCTTTACTAGACTGGAGTCTGCTGCCCCGAGAGCTGAAGATCAAAGTCCGGAAGATCCAGAAAGAGAGTAAGTGATAAACCATTACCCCCATGTTATGGCTGATTAGCTGACAACAGAGAATACTATCTGGCATCAACTGCACAGAAGCTATAGCTTCCATTATAAGCAATAGAAAGTCTAATGTGAGTCTGTCACCCTCTAGTGGCAGCTGTCGGTATGACCATTATAGATTTACAGTGATAGGTTGGTCTGGTTAATCTTTCTCAAAATCTGCTTTTTGCTTTTCCACAGAGACCACCATCATTCTTCCAAAACACAAGCAGAGGGTCCCCCTGGATAAAGAAGAAATCATTAAGAAGTTGGAGGTAGGCTGATAATAGTTGCTACACAAATAGATGGTCGAAGGAGCTGTGGACTCCAGCAGCACAGAGTGTGTAAGGAGAGGAGTGTAAGGGGCCGTGCACCACAGCAGCACAGTGTGTGTCAGGAGAGGAGTGTATATAGATAGTAGAAGGGGCCGTGCACCACAGCAGCACAGAGTGTGTCAGGAGAGGAGTATATATAGATAGTAGGAGGGGCTGTGCACCACAGCAGCACAGAGTGTGTCAGGAGAGGAGTATATATAGATAGTAGAAGGGGCCGTGCACCCCAGCAGCACAGAGTGTGTCAGGGGAGGAGTGTATATAGATAGTAGAAGGGGCCGTGCACCACAGCAGCACAGAGTGTGTCAGGAGAGGAGTATATATAGATAGTAGAAGTGGCTGTGCACCACAGCAGCACAGAGTGTGTCAGGTTGTCCTCTCACATCAGCGCACATGTCTCCAGAGCCCAAGCTGCTGTTAGCGGTGTGTGATTGGTGTGGGGCAGTTAGCAGCGATTCCGCTGTCAGTTCTGCCTCTCCTTCCCCAGCAGACGAGTTCTCAGACGATGCAGGTAATTGTAGCTGTCAGACAGCGCCGCTCCCAGCCGCCATCCTTGTCTGCGCTGACAGGGGGCGCTGACTCACTCAGACAACGGATTTTTTTTTATACTGAAGGGAAATTTCTTTAATCTGCCATCGTACTCGCCCTGCTAATTGCCCTCCAGTTTCTACATCATCTGACATCCTGACATGGACATGTGACCACTGCAGCCAATCACTGGCTGAGTTGGGCGGCATGGTAGCCAATAAATAACTAATACCAGGAGGGAGCAGCGAGGGATTTGTGAAGTCACCATCACGTTTCTTCCAACTATTACTCTACAAATTCACCATGCACAGATGTAGCAGAGCTGGGTTTGTCACAAACTGCTGGGACTTCATTACACCCAGTCTTCTACCAGCTGAGATTTGGTCTCCGGTTAGTAATGAAACTTCTCTCTCTCTTTTTTTTTCCCAGAATTTGGAGAAGAAGGAAGAGGAGGTGAGTTCTGAGGAGGAGGAAGAGAAGAAGGAGGAGGAAGAGGAAAAGGAGGAGGAGGAAGAGTATGATGAAGAGGAGCATGAGGAGGTAAGACTGGGACAGTCATACAGACGGCCAAAAATCCGTGTGTTCTATGACACGTAGCCCATGCTTTCTATAATACTGCACAATAGACCCTCAGCTGCTGCAGAACATCTTGCTTTTCATACATTTTTAGGTTGTGTTTTCAGTCAAACTGGGGATTTAATAATACTTGAAAATTGCAACACCGAGTATGTTACAGAATGGCAGGAATATAATCCGAATAGGCAGAAATTGGATTGTATTGTGAGATCATCCCCGAGAACGATCTCAATCAATTTCCATCTAACCTCCGACGTGTCATTGCAGGAGACGGATTACATCATGTCCTATTTTGACAACGGCGAAGATTTCGGGGGCGACAGCGACGATAATATGGATGAAGCCACGTACTGAAACCCCATCTTCATCCTTGGGGCGGAGTTCCTCCATATCCTCGGGACGATTTTAACATATTTTTTTATGCATTTTACCTAATTGGTTTTTTTTTAAAAAAAAATACGTTTTAGCTTTTTAATCTATTAACTTTTTACACCCAATCCCTGATCGCCACTGCAGCTAGCCAGGCATTTTCCCTGCAGTGGCCTCTAGTGGGGAAATGTAGTGTTACATGGCAGCCATTCAGATACAGGAGCAACTTGAGTCCTCCAATATGGAAGAAATTGGTACAGGAGTAGAGGTCCTCCCTATACCCATAGGCCTTAAAGTCTGTAATCAAGATACCATGCCATTAAGTGGAGAGGGCTGAAAAATAAGTAAAAAATAATAAGTAAATATTAAAAAAAAATAATAATTCCCAGTAAAAAAAGAAAATTCCTTAAGGCTATGTGAATGGAAAAATAAAAGAAGATATGGCTCTTGGAAGAAGGGGAAGAAAAATCAAATTAAAAATGGCTGCGGCTGGAGGTGGTCTTGAACTTGTGTGTTAACATAATTTTATCCAACAGATGGCGCCATACTCAGTGAGATGACCTGGTATAATTAAAGGAAGACCTAAGCATTAGAAATGGCTGGTTGGGCCCCCGGGTACAGTTTGGGCCCAGATTCAGGTCATGTTCAGACTATGAAAGGGGCATCAAGCGCATAAAAACCCCACAGCTGTATATAGGTTTAGGGTCTTTTCTTCCAGTGCAGTGATTTGCTGGTGCTGGATCTAAACTCACTGCATTCAGGGTGTGCTCCTCACATCGCAGGTCGCTGACTGTGACAAGCACCATTGAATCCGTGACCATAATTTACCATAAAATTGATTTTTATCAACATTGTAATAATCCATGTGTCCTCTGGGTGGCACTGTCTTCTATGTATAAATCATGTTTTTTTTATATCTTGGATAAACATTGTTGGAAATAAATGAACAGCATGTGACCACTTCACCCTCATCATTTCTGACCCAACCCTAGCACTACAGTTACATTTTACCCATCTTTCTATATAAATAAAGGTATACCGTATTTTTCGGACTATAAAACACACTTTTTGTCTCCCAAATGTTGAGGAAAAGTGGGGGTGCGTCTTATAGTTTGAATGTAGGGCTGCGGGGAATGAGGGTGCTGCGGTGGCGTGGGTCATCGGGGGCATAAGCAGGCTGCAGCAGCGCCTACCATGACCATGTGGGCCCGCTCATTTCATATGCACGCCCATCATCCCACCCATCATCTCTCAGCGCTGAAGCCGGTGCTGAGAGATGGGCGGGGGATGTACACATGGTAAAGAGCTGGCCCACATGATTATCCCTGGCAACTACAGTCTGGAGTGATCATGTGTGGCTGTATTCACTGCCCCCCGTGCACCATCATCAGCGCAGGGTGCAGTGAATCAGTATACTCACCGGCCACAATCCCTGCAGCATCGCGATGTCCTCCTGTCTGCCGACTGCGGCTGTGTATGGAGACTAGCGGTGCGCACAGCGATGACGTCATCGCTGTGCGCATGTGTCCATACGCAGCCACCGCCGGCACAGACAGGAGGACATTGCGATGCTGCAGGGATCGTGGCCGACTCCACACTCCAGCGCTGCTGCTGACACAGACGGGAGAAGGAGCGATGCTGCGTGGAGCGAGGAAAGGTGAGTATGGACGTTTATTTTTTTGTGTGCCACAGGATGCGGCCTTACACCAGGATGGGGCCATTTGCCAGGATGGGGGTATATAGCAGGATGAGGCCATATGCCAGGATGGGGTATATAGCAGGATGGGGGTATATGAGTAGGATGGGGTATATAGCAGGATGCGGCCATATACCGGGATGGGGGTATATAGCAGGATGCAGCCATATGCCAGGATGGGGGTATATAGCAGGATGCGGCCATACACCAGGATGGGGCCATATGCCAGGATGGGGGTATATAGCAGGATGAGGCCATATGCCAGGATGGTGTAAATAGCAGGGTGCGGCCATATACCAGGATGGGATATATAGCAGGATGCGGCCATATGCTAGGATGGGGTAAATAGCAGGGTGCGGCCATATACCAGGATGGGAGTATACAGCAGGATGCAGCCATATGCCAGGATGGGGGTATATAGCAGGATGCGGCCGTATACCAGGATGAGGGACATATATATACAAGGCAAGAGGATCATATACAAGGCAGGAGGATCATTACCAGGATGGAGTACCTTAGTAGAGAATTTGGGGACATTACCCCCATAACAGTGTCAGCAGCAGATCCTCGCCCCATAACAGTGTGTCATGACCACATTTTTGTGCTTCAAATTTTATTTTCCTTCTCTAAAACCAGGGTGCGTCTTATGGTCCGGTGCGTCTTCTAGTCCAAAAATACGGTATGTGACTACACTTATCTATTTACAGGAAAAGTCCACTCTTCCAGCACCCAGTCATCCAGAATTCCTAACTATCTGGCATGTGGTATATATATATATATATATATATATATATATACTTTCTAACATTTCAATGCTTCTTTATGCCCACCCCTCTATGTGCTGCCGACAATAGCCATGGAAACAATAAGTTGATAATTGAGTCTCCATGGTCAGGAAGGATCAGACCAATGACTATTCTTGTAAAAGATTGTTGCTATAGATATTGGCTTTTAAAGGAGACATCTCACTTGCCATAAATTATATAATTTTATTAACCGGTGTAAATGTCGTGATCTCCTGAATCCAGCAATGGTTTTCTTTTGTTCTTACACCTCTCCATTCCTGAGCTATGGCCCCTTCTTCCCTGTATTTACATCTGGTCCTGTTATCTAAGTGGGCGTGGCTTTTCTGTGGGTGTGTTCTTTGAACCACACCCACATGAATGAAAAGGCTAGATTTAATTGCAGGTAAGAGGAAGCCATATCTCAAAAATGGAAAGGCACATGAACTAATGAAAAACAAAGCCGGATTCAGGAGGACAACGGCTTTGTCACGGACTTTCCTCTGTTGCAGATTTTGGTGACAGGTTCTGAGTCTGAGTCTCACTTCATCTTGTGGGACTCTGCTGATTAAATGGATTCTCTTTTCTTTGGGGAGGAGAGGGTTAATGTCAGTTTTCCTTCCAGCAGCCCCTGACTCCTGGTCAGGTGTTTCCGGTTGGGACCATGCCCAGGTCTTATAAATACCTTCAACTTCCACCAGAGGGTGCTGGTTATTTTCATTCGTTTGGAAACTTGGCCAGGAGGAGGAAGGAGCTGGAGAAAACCTCTTTGTGACTTTCTTTGTTGGCTGCAGCATTGGTGCTTGCTGCAGCATTTCTATATGTGGTGGTTATATGGTATGATTGTGACCCAGTAGTCAGTTGTCCTCCCCCCCTTTTTATGGTGTTTTCCAGCGCATTTTAGTTGCTCCTTTGTGTGTGTTGTTGCTGTGGGTACAAGTTGTTGTAATTGTTACCCTTGTTTTGTCCTTTTTTGTCAGTGGGGTGTTGCCCCTTACCCCCGGGTGGGGGGTTGTATAAGGGGGGGTCTTGTTATCAGGGACAAGGATAGGACATAAAGTCTAGGTTGGAGTCCATGACCTCCCTACTTTTAAGGGTACCTTCAAGTGCACGCAGGGCCCCACCCTTAGGGCCAGGATAGGCTTCCCTAGGTTATCTTGGCACTCCGTGACCTAATAACCGGCCCAAACTTTTCCTGTAGCACCCCTATGGCTCAGGCAGCTGCTTTGCATATGGAGTCACAGAAGGTGGTTAGGATGTGTGCACAGGTGGTGCAGAAACTTCAGCACGTGGTGGGTCTGTTAGTGGAGAGTTAAGGCTGCTTTACATGCAATGACATCGCTAACGAGATGTCGTTGAGGTCACGGAATTTGTGACGCACATCCGGCCTCGTTAGCGACGTCGTTGCGTGTGAAACGCAGGAACGACCATAAACGATCCAAATTACTCACCTTATCGTTGATCGTTGACACGTCGTTCTACTTCCGATTATGGTTGCTGCTGCAGGACGCAGGTTGTTCGTCGTTCCCGCGGCAGCACACATCGCTATGTGTGACACCGCAGGAGCGAGGAACATCACCGTACCTGCGGCCACCTGCAATGAGGAAGGAAGGAGGTGGGCAGGATGTTCGTCCTGCTCATCTCCGGCCCTTCGCTTCTATTGGGTGGCTGCTTAGTGACGTCGCTATGACGCCGAACGAACCGCCCCCTTAGAAAGGAGGTGGTTCACCGGTCACAGCGACGTCGCTAGGCAGGTAAGTATGTGTGACTGTTCCTAGCGATGTGCGCCACGGGCAGCGATTTGCCCGTGACGCACAACCGAGGGTGGCGGGTACGCTCGCTAGCGATCTTGCTAGCGAGATCGCAGCGTGTAAAGTGGCCTTCAGACTCTGCCTGAACCTGAAGTTGCCCTCCCAGACAGGTTTTCTGGGGAGGGCGACAAGTTTAATATCTTTTGAAGGCACGTACAGGCTATATTTTAAACTCTGCCCTCCTTTCTTTTTTGAGTGAGGAACAGTGGGTGGGGTTGGTGATCTTCCGGTTACCAGGAGAGCACCTGACCTGGGCCTTTTCACAACTGGCCAATTCTGTTTCCTTGCTGTTGGTAGATGAGGTTTTTGGGGCCCTGGCCTTTTTCTGTGGTCTTAAGGGTCAATACGTTGTGGCTTTTCCATCTAGCCACTCCCCCCTGGTCGTGTGGAGGAAGGCGACCAGAGCTCGTATGTTTCCTCCACTATCCCCGCTTTGCCAGCCCTGGATTCTCTGGCGTCTAGAGAGGATTCCTTTCTCTCTCCTCGGGTCTTCCCTGAGTGTATGGTTACTAATTCCCTAGCTTGTTTGGAGGAGGACGGTCTGGGTGTATATTTCTCCTCTGTTACTCCTGTCTCTTCTTTCATATGGAGAGAGGCTGGGTAAATCATCCCTCTCTTCAGGTCTATCTTAGGCCTCGGTGTTCTCCCAGTGGTGGTGGTCAGAGTGGAGTGGCCATGATACCTGAGAGTATGGCTTTGTAGTCGGGGGGTGTGCCTGCTTCCAAACGTGTGCGTATTCATAAATGTTCGGGTCCAGACCTGAGTGTTAATCGCCTCCTACGGATTTCCACTAGTAACATCTTGTGGAGGAGTGTGCCCGGGGTTTGGGAGCTGGGAGATGTGTGGTGTCTCCTCAGCCTGCATGCGCTTTTGGTAAAGTACTGTTCACACTGGAGTGAACAGCAGGTCGGATGGTTGTACCTTGAGAACCCGGAGGCTTTTCAGTAAAGAGGGAAGTAATGTCACAGACTTTCTCTGTTGCAGATTTTGGTGACCGGTTCTGAGTCTGAGTCTCACTTTTTCTGGTGGGACTCAGTTTATTAAATGGATTCCCTTTCCTTTGGGGAGGAGAGGATTAATGTCCGTTTTCCTTCCAGCAGCTCCTGACTCCTGGTCAGGTGTTTCCGGTTGGGTGTAAACCAAAATAATGTAAAGTAGGAGTAATAGTGCAGAAAACCAAAAGAAAAACTCCTAAAAATTGTCTTTATTAGTATTCAGTATTAAAATCTATAATCATAAAAACCAAATTATTTTTTTTACATAGTCATTATATAGACTGGTCACATATGGTGGGTGTAAAGAGGTGATAGACATGATTAGTGAGGATAGTGTTAGTTGTTTACTATTCTCAATGTAGGGGCAACTTTAGTAGTTGTACTTCTTAGTCAGATTGTTTTTCAGTAGATTCTAGGGGGATTAGGGACACAGTACTAATCTTTAAAGTGTCATCTCCTTGAGAGCCTTTGCAGATTTTAAGACATTACAATGTACCTTACTATAGATATACAATATCTTTTTCTAGAAAGAAACCTCGGATTAGAATTCCCCTGATGAACCCCTAAGAGAAAAATATAGGGGGGAAACGCGTCGGGTTATGCTACTGGATGGTCCCAGCAGATAAGTCATCCCTGCTGGGATTCTCTAATTTTATCTTTATCTGAGATTCACATCATCTTTATCTGAGATTTACATCATCTTTATAACTATGCTGGAACATATCTATGTACGGCTGAGTAATGACTTGTGACTAACTGCACTATCTATTTTCCTTGGTGGTGGGTCTCCCGTTTGCAACTGACGAGCTGCAGGGAGAAAATAGGGAGAGACGACGAGGAGCGGCGGGTACCCAATAATTTATGGTGCACCTCCGCTGGTAGGTAGGTGAAAGCGAGGGATAGAAAGTTCGTCCCTAATCCCCCTAGAATCTACTGAAAAACAATCTGACTAAGAAGTACAACTACTAAAGTTGCCCCTACCTTGAGAATAGTAAACAACTAACACTATCCTCACTAATCGTGTCTATCACCTCTTTACACCCACCATATGTGACCAGTCTATATAATGACTATGTAAAAATAATTTGGTTTTTATGATTATAGATTTTAATACTGAATACTAATAAAGACAATTTTGAGGGGTTTCCGGTTGGGACCACGCCCAGGTCCTATAAATACCCTCAACTCCCCACCAGGGTGCTGATTATTTTCATTCATTTGGAAGCTTGGCCGGAAGGAGCCAGAGAAACCCTCACTGTGACTTTCTTTGTTGGCTGCAGCATTGGTGTTTGCTGCAGTATTTTTAGGTGTGCTGGTTGTACGGTATGATTGTGACCCAGTAGTCAGATGTATTTTCCTCCCCCCATGTTATGTTGTTTCCCCTCATGCACTTTTAGTGGCTCCTTTGTGTGTGGTTGCTGTGTACGAGTTGTTGTAGCTGTTACCCCTGTTTTGTCCTTTTTTGTCGGTGCTGTGTTTGCTTCTGTTTTTGCCCCTTTTCCCCGGGTGGTGGGTTGTGGAGGGGGGGGGTCTTGTCATCAGGGACAAGGACAGGAGATGGGGCCTAGGTTGGAGGCCCGGACCTGCCTACATTTAAGGGTACCACTGGGTGTTAGGGTGAGCACAGGGGCCCCAGTCTTAGGGCCAGCATAGGCTTTCCTGGGTTCCCTTGGCACTTCGTGACAGGCTTTTACTCTATGTAATAAAATTGTATATTTATAAAAAAAGTGACTGGAATCCTAGAAGGGAAGTAAAGCTTTCAGAAGAAAAGTCGTTCCTAATAATTATTTTTTTGACCATTTGTCAAGTTACCGTTTTGGTGCCTATTGACTGCAGCATATTCCACATAAACCGTGTCTGTATGGGGACCAAATTATTGTAAAAACTGTAAGACTCTTTAAACAAGCGATGATTGGTTTTGTTGTATGAATGATCAGTGATCGTTCAGACAAGAAATCTGGGCAGATGTTACCAGGCCGATGTTCTGGAGTTTCTACGAATTCTGCGGTTCGTCTTCCGGTCCTTAAATCGATTAGAGCGCTACTACACCTGACTACAATGGAGGTTTACACAGGTAATCCAACCGCGGAGGGAACGTCTTGTACTGCAGGCTGGAGAAAAACAAGAGTGTCACTGATATGACTCCGCTCACAATGGAAATACCACAGAGAGGACGGCTGTGCCAAGAGCACGGGCAGCGAGCCAGAGAGAACGTAAACTGAGAGGGCAGCCAATGCACTGCGGCCCCTGATCAAATCCCTTGTAATAGGGGGCTACACATCCAGACTGCTGTTATAGGGGGCTCCAGACTGCACATCCAGACTGCTGTTATAGGGGGCTCCAGACTGCACATCCAGACTGCTGTATAGGGGGCTCCAGACTGCACATCCAGACTGCTGTTATAGGGGGCTCCAGACTGCACATCCAGACTGCTGTTATAGGGGGCTCCAGACTGCACATCCAGACTGCTGTTATAGGGGGCTCCAGACTGCACATCCAGACTGCTGTTATAGGGGGCTCCAGACTGCACATCCAGACTGCTGTATAGGGGGCTCCAGACTGCACATCCAGACTGCTGTTATAGGGGGCTCCAGACTGCACATCCAGACAGCTGTTATAGGGGGCTCCAGACTGCACATCCAGACTGCTGTTATAGGGGGCTCCAGACTGCACATCCAGACTGCTGTATAGGGGGCTCCAGACTGCACATCCAGACTGCTGTTATAGGGGGCTCCAGACTGCACATCCAGACTGCTGTATAGGGGGCTCCAGACTGCACATCCAGACTGCTGTTATAGGGGGCTCCAGACTGCACATCCAGACTGCTGTTATAGGGGGCTCCAGACTGCACATCCAGACTGCTGTTATAGGGGGCTCCAGACTGCACATCCAGACTGCTGTTATAGGGGGCTCCAGACTGCACATCCAGACTGCTGTATAGGGGGCTCCAGACTACACATCCAGACTGCTGTTATAGGGGGGCTCCAGACTACACATCCAGACTGCTCTTATAGGGGGCTTCAGACTGCACATCCAGACTGCTGTTAAAGGGGGCTCCAGTCTGCACATCCAGACTGCTGTTATAGGGGGCTCCAGAATGCACATCCAGACTGCTGTTATAGGGGGCTCCGGAATGCACATCCAGACTGCTGTTATAGGGGGCTCCGGAATGCACATCCAGACTGCTGTTATAGGGGGCTCCGGAATGCACATCCAGACTGCTGTTATAGGGGGCTCCGGAATGGACATACAGACTGCTGTTATAGGGGGCTCCAGACTGCACATCCAGACTGCTGTTATAGGGGGCTCCAGACTGCACATCCAGACTGCTGTTATAGGGGGCTCCAGACTGCACATCCAGACTGCTCTAATAGGGGGCTCCAGACTGCACATCCAGACTGCTGTTATAGGGGGGCTCTAGACTACACATCCAGACTGCTGTTATAGGGGGCTCCAGACTACAGTCATGGCCAAAAGTTTTGAGAATGCTACAAATATTAATTTTTACAAAGTCTACTGCTTAAGTTTTTCTAATGGCAATTGCATATACTCCAGAATGTCATAAAGAGTGATCAGCTTAACAGCAATTACTTGCAAAGTCAATATTGGCTAAGAAAATGAACTTCAACCCCCAAAACACATTTCAACATCATTACATTCCTGCCTTAAAAGGAGCAGCTAACATTGTTTTAGTGATTGTTCCATTAACACAGGTGTGGGTGTTGATGAGGACAGGGCTGGCGATCAATCAGTCATGATTAAGTAAGAATGACACCACTGGACACTTTAAAAGGAGGCTGGTGCTTGGTATCATTCTTTCTCTTCAGTTAACCATGGTTATCTCTAAGGAAACACGTGCAGCCATCATTGCTCTGCACAAAAATGGCCTAACAGGGAAGAGTATCGCAGCTACAAAGATTGCACCTCAGTCAACAACCTATCGCATCATCAAGAACTTCAAGGAGAGAGCTTCCATTGTTGCCAAAAAGGCTCCTGGGCGCCCAAGAAGGACCAGCAAACGCCAGGACCATATCTTAAAACTGTTTCAGCTGCGGGATCGGACTACCAGCAGTGCCGAGCTAGCTCAGCAATGGCAGCAGGCTGGTGTGAGTGCTTCTGCACACACTGTGAGGCGGAGACTGCTTGAGCAAGGCCTGGTTTCAAGGAGGGCAGCGAAGAAGCCACTTCTCTCCAGAAAAAACACCAGGGACCGACTGATATTCTGCAAAAGGTACAGGGAGTGGACTGCTGAGGACTGGGGTAAAGTCATTTTCTCAGATGAAAACCCTTTTCGATTGTTAGGGACATCTGGAAAACAGCTTATTAGGAGAAGAAGAGGTGAGCACTACCACCAGTCTTGTCTCATGCCAACTGTTAAGCATCCTGAAACGATTCATGTGTGGGGTTGCTTCTCAGCCAAGGGAATCGGCTCATTCACAGTCTTGCCTAAAAACACAGCCATGAATAAAGCATGGTGCCAGAATGTCCTCCAAGAGCAACTTCTCCCAACAGTCCAAGAGCAGTTTGGCGCCCAACAATGCCTTTTCCAGCATGATGGAGCACCTTGCCATAAAGCAAAGGTGATCACTAAATGGCTCAAGGAACAAAACATAGAGATTTTGGGTCCGTGGCCTGGAAACTCCCCAGATCTTAATCCCATTGAGAACTTGTGGGCAATCATCAAGAGACGGGTGGACAAACAAAAACCAACAAATTCTGGCAAAATGCAAGCATTGCTTATGCAAGAATGGACAGCTATCAGTCAGGATTTGCTCCAGAAGTTGATTGCGAGCATGCCAGGTAGAATTGCAGAGGTCCTGAAGAAGAAGGGTCAACACTGCAAATATTGACTTGCTGCATTGACTCATTCTAACTGTCAATATAACCTTTTGGTACTCATAATATGATTGCAATTATATTTCTGTATGTGATGTAAACATCAGACAAACACAATTAAAAACCAGAGGGCAACAGATCATGTGAAAATATCATTTTGGTGTCATTCTCAAAACTTTTGGCCATGACTGTACACATCCAGACTGCTGTTATAGTGGGCTCCAGACTACACATCCATACTGCTGTAATAGGGGGCTCCGGAATGCATTGCACATCCATACTGCTGTTATAGGGGGCTCCAGAATGCACAGCCAGACTGCTGTTATAGGGGGGCTATAGACTGCACATCCAGACCGCTGTTATAGGGGGCTCCAGACTACACCTCCAGACTGCACATCCAGACTGCTGTTATAGGGGGGCTCCAGACTGCACATCCAGACTGCTGTTATAGGGGGCTCCAGACTACACATCCAGACTGCTGTTATAGGGGGCTCCAAACTACACCCCAGACTGCTGTTATAGTGGGCTGCAGAATATACATCCAGACTGCTGTTATAGGGGGGCTCCAGACTACACATCCAGACTGCTGTTATAGGGGGCTCCAGATTGCACATCCAGACTGCTGTTATAGGGGGCTCCAGATTGCACATCCAGACTGCTGTTATAGTGGGCTGCAGAATCATGGGCGTACCCAGGATCAAAACTAGGGGGGGGCAAGCCATGGTCGTTCAGGTTGTAAAATACTAGAATCGAAAAGGTGAATGAAACGAACATTTTAAGACAAATGTAATTATAGCTCGATTAGTGACTCTGCGCCCCTCCCCACATACACACACACACACACACACACACACACACACAATACAATGCACCCCCATTACCCACACACACCCACACACACACACAATACAATGCACGCTCCTTTACCCCTCCCCCCCCACACACACAATTCAATGAACCCCTCATTATCCCCTCCCCACACACACAAAACAATGCACCCCCTACACACACACACACACACACACAAATTCAATGCACCCCCCATTACTCCATGCACACACACACACAATACGATGCACCCCTAAACACACACACACACAATGCACCCCCCCATCACCCCCTACACACACACACAATGCACCCACCCATCACCCCCTACACACACACATACACACACACACACACAATGCACCCACCCATCACCCCTACACACACACACACACACACAATGCACCCACCCATCACCCCCTACACACACACACACAATGCACCCACCCATGTACCCACCCATCACCCCCTACACGCACACACACACACACAATGCACCCACCCATCACCCCCTACACATACACACGCACACACACACACACACACACACACACACAAATTCAATGCACCCCCCATTACTCCATGCACACACACACACAATACGATGCACCCCTAAACACACACACACACAATGCACCCCCCCATCACCCCCTACACACACACACAATGCACCCACCCATCACCCCCTACACACACACATACACACACACACACAATGCACCCACCCATCACCCCTACACACACACACACACACACACAATGCACCCACCCATCACCCCCTACACACACACACACAATGCACCCACCCATGTACCCACCCATCACCCCCTACACGCACACACACACACACAATGCACCCACCCATCACCCCCTACACATACACACGCACACACACACACACACACACAATACACACACACACACAATGCACCCACCCATCACCCCCTACACACACGCACACACACACAATGCACCCACCCATCAACCCCTACACACACACACACACACACACAATGCACCCCCATCACCCCCTACACACACACACAATACAATGCTCCCCCCCATCACTCCCTACACACACACACAACAATGCACCCCCCATCACCCCCTACACACAATACAATGCACCCTCCATTACCTCCTCCCCAGACATAATCCAATGCACCCCCCATCACCCCCTACACACACACAAAAAAATACAATGCACCCCCATTACCCCCTCCCCAGACATAATACAATTCACCCCCCATCGCCCCCTACACACACAAATTACACTGCCCCATCACTACACACTCCTGCCCCCCCTCCCTCGGAATACAGCACTCCCCCTCTGCCTGTCACAAAGCTGTGTTCCTTCACAAATGTTCCCCGTTATATGTCCTCAGCCCCTCCCCACTCATCCCCATTAATTAAACCAGTCTCTTCAGCTCCTTCATGGAGTGATTACCGCTTCCTGATGTCTCCTGTGTGCTGGCGCCCGAAGCACTGTGATGACGTCAGCAAGGTGCTGATCTCATCACGTTGCTACGTCGGGGGCGGGGCCCAGTTCCGGCGCGCTGTTCAAATCTATTTAGTCTGAAAGACGCAAATACATCTGAATTGGAAGGAGGAAGCTGCAGTCACCGGCACCGTCTCCGCTGTGCTCCTCAGCAGTGTGAGCATACCGGGCATACAGCACACAGGAGGGCCGGCACAGCACAGCGCGCTGCCTCCTGCTCCTGCTGCAGCTAGTGTGTCGGGCATGCACACACTGCTGAGGAGCGCGGCGGTGACAGCAGATACAGCGGCCCACTACACCGTGCCCCTGCTTCTAGGGGGGCAGCTGCCCCCCCTGCCCCTCGCTGGGTACGCCCATGTGCAGAATATACATCCAGACTGCTGTTATAGGGGAGCTCCAGAATGCACATCCAGACTGCTGTTATAGGGGCTGCAGAATATACATCCAGACTGCAGAGGTTATTCTTGGATCCCTATTAATCTGTTGGATCTCTTAATGTAAATAAACACTTTCCAGTTCACGATGTGTTGTAACTCACGTAGTTATCATTAGGCTGCGAGATATGAAACACATGTTGTATCATGTGCAGGGAGATATGTGAAGACACAATAGACGCGCTCTCCGGCATCCAGCGATGCAGACGTGTTTGTCTTCTGTATTTGGGATAGGAAATAGGAGAGGAGATATTCTTTCTAGGAAATGGGATGATAAGATGTCATGGAAGATTGGACTTAATGCCAAGGACGAGAAAGACAGACTTGCAGTTTGCACACATATATAAGCACACATACATGCATACATACATATGTATATATTTATATATACACACGTAATATCAAAGAGCATTAATACTAACTGATCCCATATGAGGGGGAGTCTATCTGCTGTCCCACTCACCTTTTTCAAATGGACATTTTAAGGATTAATCTCAGAGACTGAACAAATAGATGCTCTATTGACGGTGTTCGGATATTTTGCTGCTTTTAAGCAGCTTTTTCCCTGTCTTGCTAGTAACAGTGTGGCGCCCTGGACAAGCCAGGACGTCACAGGTACTGCAACAACACACCCCACACCCCGGTTAGGCACATCAGTCACACACACAAATCCTTGTTGCCTCCCTCCAGGGGCTGATGTCCACACCAGGTGGGGTGGAGCCAGGTGGTTGGCCCCACCCACTGAGGAGTTCACAGTCCTGGAGGCGGGAAAGGAAGTCAGAGTAGTTTTGGAGTGGAGTGGAGAGAGTTGAGTGAAGTGGTAGTTGAGGAGCAAGAGCAGACTGACCGTGTCCGGGTACGTGGCCCGGGCACCCAAGAGCAAGGTTGGCAGACGGTGGTGACCGCCTGCAGGAGAGGCCGATTGATGCATAACTGTAAGGACCGGGGACGGGCGGTGGCCCGCCGGTACCGAATCGGGGAGCGAAGAGAAGCCAGCACCATTCGGCAGGGCCTACGGACCCCGACCAGGCTTGGAGTCGCCGTTAAACCGGTCAAATCCGTCAGCGACGGGAACCTCCGGGGTTTCCCAGCAGCAAAGACCCGACTGAAGGCAACCGCTCAACCGTGAAGGGAAATACAGCTACCGTCACAGCTAGAGTTCCCAGGGCCAGCGCCTGCGGGCAAAAGGGGCTCCTCTGGCAAATACACCGATGGGGAGCGGGTTACCGGTGGGAAGCCATCAGAGCCGAAAACACATCACAGGTGCAGGGAGAGGCAGTCAACGCCAACCTACCGGGAGTGACCACCGCAGCCGCCTGCGGGACCCGTCCATCCAGCCGTTTGTTTGACCAGAGACTCCGTCTACGTTATTGGCTGAGTGAGTACCACTGTGCCGCCTGGCACCGCGCTGCCCCCCGCGACCCTGCGCCTCACCAAACCCCGCCATCCACCTTTCAGTCACCATCACCGGGCCCCGGGACCACCAAAATCCCCTACCCACGGAGGGGAGAGAAACATCTCGGCTGCTCCCTGTCATCGCTCCCGGGATCCCCGTCCAGAGCAGCGGTGGTGTCCCCAACCTCACCACAAACCGTGGGTGGCGTCACGGACCGACTTCCCAAACCCGAAAAACTATCCCCCTTTCACTCACGGGCGAGGAGCGCCACTCGAGTCCCTGGATCTGGCACACCGCTTGAGCCACCGAGCAGCAGTAGCGGCAGCGCCGGACCCGAGCGTGGTGAGCGCAGCGTCCCCTCCCCGTCCGCGACAACAGCATCTGGTACCACTTCTGATATTTGGTCCTGAACATCGTATGTCTGACATATAGAGAAAGCCTCCTTTGGTGCTGTGGCATTGAGGCTGGCATAGAACGCATTGAGGGAGTTGTGCTAAGTGAAGGTGTACTGTACTTGTCAATTGGGCACTGTGGTATTGTAAGGCCACTGAGGTTGTCATAGGGGCACTATGGTGTCTTGGGAGCACTCTGGTGTCATGTAAGTACTGAGGGTGTCATGGGGCGCCTTAGTTCTCTTGTGGGCACTGTGGTGTTAGTGTGGTTGTCAGGGGGGCACTGTGGTGTCAAGGAGGTACTGTTGTGTCATGTAGCCACTGTGGTGTCATGTAAATCCTGAGCTTGTCATGGGGGTGCCTTGGTTCTCTTGGGGCACTGTGATGTTAGTGTTGGTGGTAGGAAGGCACCATGGTTTCATGGAAGTACTGAGGTTGTGATGGGGCACGGTGGTTTTAGTGTGGTTTTCTTGCAGGCTCTGTGGTGTTACTGAGGTTGTCATGGGGGCACTGTAGTTTCATGTAAGCACTGAGGTTATCATGGAGGCACTAGGGTGTCATGGGGACACTGGTTTCATGGGGGCACTGTGGTGTCATGTAAGTACTGAGGTTATCATGGGACACTGTGGTTTCATGAGGACACTGGTTTCATGGAGGCACTGTGGTGTCATGTAAGCACTGAGGTTATCATGGAGGCACTAGGGTGTCATGGGGACACTGGTTTCATGGGGCACTGTGGTGTCATGTAAGTACTGAGGTTATCATGGGGCACTGTGGTTTCAAGGGGACACTGGTTTCATGGGGGCACTGTGGTGTCATGTAAGCACTGAGGTTATCATGGAGGCACTAGGGTGTCATGGGGACACTGGTTTCATGGGGGCACTGTGGTGTCATGTAAGTACTGAGGTTATCATGGGACACTGTGGTTTCATGAGGACACTGGTTTCATGGGGGCACTGTGGTGTCATGTAAGCACTGAGGTTATCATTGAGGCATTAGGGTGTCATGGGGACACTGGTTTCATGGGGGCACTGTGGTGTCGTGTAAGTACTGAGGTTATCATGGGACACTGGTTTCATGAGGACACTGGTTTCATAGGGGCACTGTGGTGTCATGTAAGTACTGAGGTTATCATGGGGCACAGTGGTATCATGGGGCACGGTGGTTTCATGGGGACACTGGTTTCATGGGGGCACTGTGGTGTCATGTAAGCACTGAGGTTATCATGGGGCACTGTGGTTTCATGGGGACACTGGTTTGGGGCACTGTGGTGTCATGTAAGCACTGAGGTTATCATGGGGCACTGTGGTTTCATGGGGATACTGGTTTCATGGGGGCACTGTGGTGTCATGTAAGTACTGAGGTTATCATGGGACACTGTGGTTTCATGAGGACACTGGTTTCATGGAGGCACTGTGGTGTCATGTAAGCACTGAGGTTATCATGGAGGCACTAGGGTGTCATGGGGACACTGGTTTCATGGGGGCACTGTGGTGTCATGTAAGCACTGAGGTTATCATGGAGGCACTAGGGTGTCATGGGGACACTGGTTTCATGGGGGCACTGTGGTGTCATGTAAGCACTGAGGTTATCATGGAGGCACTAGGGTGTCATGGGGACACTGGTTTCATGGGGGCACTGTGGTGTCATGTAAGTACTGAGGTTATCATGGGACACTGTGGTTTCATGAGGACACTGGTTTCATAGGGGCACTGTGGTGTCATGTAAGCACTGAGGTTATCATGGGGCACTGTGGTTTCATGGGGATACTGGTTTCATGGGGGCACTGTGGTGTCATGTAAGTACTGAGGTTTTCATGGGGGCACTGTGGTTTCATGTGGACACTGGTTTCATGAGAACACTGTGGTGTTACTGTAGCTCTCTGGGGCACTGTGTTGTCATTGAAGTACTAAGGTTGTCATGTAGGCACTGTGGCGTTATTGACGTTCTCCTAGGGGCACTGTGGCCATCATAGGAAGTATACTGTGTAAAAAAAAAAAGAGAAGAAGGTGCTAAAAATAGGGAAAGTGAATGACTAATATTCAGAGACGATTTCTAAGGTGTGTCATGGATTTAAAGGGGCTATCCAGTTCCTCGCACTTCTGCATTGGGAGGTGAGAGGTGCAGCTGATTTTGGGGGTGATGCCTGCACGATGCCAGTATCAGGTAAGCAGCAGACAGACAACACATCAACCTGTAAGTGAGATGTGCTGGTACATTTCCATTGCTGTAATATTGTACTTAGCTGTCCTTGTATGGCGGTAATAAATGTTCATTGTACAGCAGTATTATTTATGTTTAACAGTATGTTATATATATTCCTCAAGTAATAAACCCTTTAGGGTTAAGGTTACTGCAGATCACATGTTTAACATCTACATCCCCTCAATGTTCCTACATAATCACCTTCCCTACCCATTTATCCAGTGATTTAAGTTGCCTTAGTTGTTTTTTTAGAGGGTCGGATCAGTTCTGTGATCATCATTTTCTCTCTGATTGTTAATTTGCAGGATTTTCGGTGTCCATATATTTTGCACATATTTTACACAGGGCCCCAGCCGCAGCCTGGTTGTGTTTGTCCTGTGATAGGAAGTGTGTGTGGGAGGGTTAATGTACTGTACATTGTGTGCTGAGGATGTATAGGACGTGGCGGCTCCTATAGCCCATCAGCCCCTCCTCTGTATGTACAGACCTAAGTCCAGAGCAAGACAGAGCCGGATCTCGCTGCACGAACACGTCTCCCCACCTGTGTAGTTTTGGAAGGGGATAAAACGTACAAATCATGTTGTCTACATATGGCAGCAGCGGCCCAGGAGAGCGCGATCACATCTGCTCTTTCTTAATATACAGTATATGAGTCTATTTAAAGCACAATTTCCCCTAAAATAATATCATGACCACTATTACTGTATCCATGAGATTTACTACTAAGCTTTGTAAGGGCCCTACTTAAGTATCAGGGATGGATCACCGCATACGTAATTCAGAAGAGTGAGAAAGCTGGGTGATAACCAGTGGATCCGCTATTGCTGCAGCCATTCTGCACCACTACATGGGAAGAGGATTTGTCTTCATAACCCATTTTCATCTGCAAAAGATCACAAATATATTTACCACCTTTACCCACTTTCAAATGCTGGGTGACGCTAATGTACCCCTAGAACCACCCATGTGGTTGCTGACACCTGTAAAATTATTGGCATACTTTTAAAAAAATGTGTACAACTACACCCACTTTTTCACAGGATTCTCCTCTCTGTTACGGTCACCGAGAGGCAGCGACCGTCCGGGGGTGGACCTACTGAGCCGTGCACCGGACTCCCCTGAAGGAGCAGTCAGCAGCGAACCCCTATACAGAGATTGTGAGGTGCTCTAAACAGAAGGCCTAAATGCACGGCAGCCAGGGACCTGGGGTGATAGTCTATTACGGACGGTTAAAGTCTCAATGTCCAGTGCAGGAGTGCACAGATGTGGCGGCACAAAGGTGGAGGCTGAGACGTGACGACACTGAGGTATTGGCTCAGACGAGGCGGCACTCTGGTGATGGCTCAGATGTGACGGCACACTGGCAATGGTGGAGAGCAGGCTCTAGGACAAGACAGAGGTTAGCGACAGAAGATTAGTACTAGGACTCAATAGCAAGACTAGACACAGTAACTAAAGGAACCTGGAATAGTAATGCACAAACAGGATACATTTCTCAGGCGCCTCCTGTAGGGGGAGGCAGTCTTAAATACCTTTTAGCAATAAGTGAACTCTGGGATTCACTTCCGGGTAATGGGACGTCGTCCTTATAAGAGAGGGGGTGTTGCCGCATGCGCACCCTATGGGCATTCACAGAAGCAGTATGCAGGGCCCGAGAGAAGGGGCCGTGGCAGACTCCGGGGCAGGAGAAGAGGCCGTGGAGCTGCTGGGCAGGAGAGGGAGAGGAGGCACCCACCGGACCCTGGGAGCGGGGGCGCACGTGGATGCCACGCTGGAACCATGAGCTACAGAATTGCTGGGCAGGTGAGAGAGAGGACGCCTCCGCCGGAGCCTGGAAACGGCAGTGCACGTGGACGCCCCACTAGAACCGGGCGCTACACTCTCCCAATCACCAAAAAATGGGGTGATTTGTATTTGTGCCTAATGCAAGAGTCCAACCCTGTGACTGCCCTTATAAATGTAATGTAGTGAAATGATAGCGTCACATTTAAGAAAAGCAATAAATGGAGACAGTGACATTAGTTTTCAATACATAAATATAATGTGGCCCTGGACTCGAGGAGCAGTTGGCAACATATTAAGGCCTCTTGTGCCTAATGGATAGTCTGACTCTGCATTTGCTTTTATAATCATAATCTACCTCAACAGAAGAGTCACATTTAATACAACTAAGAAATGGAGACTACTACATCAGTTTCTAATACACAAAATATAACATAGCCTTGCCCCTCGAAGAGCAGTCACTGTTGCGCTGCCCGGAAAGGAGCGCCGGTAGTGAACCCACTGGACCACAGAGAACTGTGGCAGCTGACCCCAGGAATGGACCCGGACAAAGCTTAAAGAAAAGGAAGAGCTTTATTGATTAGAGTGCGACCGGCGCAAAATAACAAAAGTCCTTCTGTAAAGTCCAGAGCACATTTGCGGCCAGCACAAGAAAAGTCCTGATACCTGTAGATATGGCCGAGTAGTAATGCACAGCAGGTATGACCAGAGCACCAGCGGAGTCCAGTCCAAAGTATAGGTAGGTGGTAACACTGAGCCAGACCTTGGTCCAGTAGCAGGAAGGATGTAGGTGCCAGACGACTCGGTATGGGTCTCCACAGGTCGTGCTTGATCCAATCCAGCAAGCAGAAATGGGGTAGTCACAGCTGACCAGGTGTGCACTCTGGGACGCAGGAACCCCCAGGCGAGGACTGGAGCAGCAGACAGGCATGACCAGCTCTGAGCGGAGACAAGGAGCAGAGGTTAGGAACAGAAACACGGATAAACAACAAAAACCTGATGGGAAGCAATGCCACACTAAGGAATGGAAAGATGTTGCTCAGGCACCTCCCAGAAGAGGAGGGTGCCTTATATAGCCAGTGCTTCTCTGCTGTAGGCAGAGAAGCACTTCCGGGTTGCGGCGCACTGGCTCTTTAAATCACAGCAGGATGTGGCAGGCATCACCTAAGAAAAGTCCTGTAAGTCCTGTTCAGTGAACGCATTTTACTGGACGATCAGGCCCCAGGCGGAGCGCTGAAGGAGGGTCCAGGACTGAGATCGGAGTGAGTACCCTGTATGAAAGGGAAGCCAGCGGGATGGGCAGAGCATACAGAGCTACGTGCAGGGCACCGACCCCCCTGCCCAGTAGGGTCGGGGCTGCGGCTGAAGGCATGACAGTCACCAACAGTTGCAAGACTCTTGCATCTATTCTTATAAGTTTATTCCATCTCGACATAAGAAATCACACTTAAACACAGCAAGTAATGGAGACTATTACATCAACACCCAATGTATGAAACATACTATGACCCTGCCCCTGAGGAACAATAACCAATAGATGCAGGCCTTCTGTACCTAATGGAGAGTTTGGTCCTCAATCTACTTGTATAAATGTAATCAATCTCAACAATAAAGACACATTTCATGAAAACAAGAACTGTAGACTACTACAACTGCTTCCAGTGTGTGGAATATAATGTGGCCCTACCACAAGGATCAATAACCAACAGATAGGGACCTTCTGTACCTAATAGAGAGTTTGGTCCCACTTCTACTTTTATAAATGTAGTCTACCTCAACATTAAAGTCACATTTAATGCAAAAAGAAATGGAGACTAGTACAACAGCTTCCAGTGCATAAATTATAATATGAGCCTCAAGGAACAATAATCAACCGATGTAAGTATTTTGTACCTAATGAATAGTTTGGTCCCACATCTACTTTTATAAATCTTATCTACCTCAATCGTAAAGTCACATTTAATTTACCGTAATTACATATTGGAGACTACTTCATCAGCTTCTAGTGCTTAAAATATAATATAGCCCTGCCCCTGAGGAGCAGTCTCCTCTTCTCCTTTTGCCCTTATAAATGTAATCTACCTGAACAGTAGAGTTAAGCTTAATAAAAATGTAGATTAGAAAAGGAAAAGTAATTGACATGAATGTCAAATAGAAAGGCAATGCAGAACGAGAACTTTGAAAGTTCTAGAAGTTCCTATGTTGCAAGTAAAATGTGATACTTGTATTGCACATGCTGTGGTCAGGGGATTTATGTCCATGTACTTCCCTATATTGTGCTTGCTGTGTCATGTCATTAGAAGAGCAGTTGGTTAGTCTGCAGCTCTTAGATGTCATCTAGATTACCACAGACCTTGAATAGCTAGAGATGTAAAAAGAAGTTTCTGCCCCCCCCCACTCCCACCCCCTTGTGAAATCTGTAATAGTGCCCACTCACATGTTAAGTGTCATTTATAATACTGGAGTGATCGAACATGGAAGATGGGCCATGTTAGAATCTGGGTGTAACTTCTACTTTTGTACCCTTTAAAGCTATGTGCATAATTAAAATGAGAATTCCTTTAAGGATGATCTGTCAAAGGTCAGAGGAGGACAGTTTTTGCTCCTATTTCATAACCTCTGCGCCCCTGGACATTTCATTTTTTTGCTTTTTTTAAAGTCTGCCATACGGTTTTAGAGATATGGGACTTTTTATGAAGCGTTGATTTTTAGGATCTTAGCCAATGGGGCGTGGTTCACAATGTAATTATACAAAGCTGCCTAAAGACCTGCCCCCGAGGATCATGAACAAAGTGGTTCTAAATAATAAAGGCCCATATCTCTTAAACAGTACGGTGGATTTCAGTGAAACAAAAAATGGAATACTCAGGGGCCTAGCAAGAATAAAATAACACCAAACCTGGCCACTTTTTACTTGGTCTTTAACCCCTTCACAACCTATGACTTACTGGCAGGTCATAAGCTGTTTTCTCTGCTTTGATGCAGGCTCAGACGCTGTGCCCGGAGCTTTCTCTGCACGTGTTGGCTGATCTGATCAGCTGTGCCTCTAAAGCCTGCTTTACACGTTGCAATTAGTTGTACAATCGCATTTGCGATGTGACACGCCCAGGTTGCATACGGGATCTTATGAGATTGCACGTAGGTCGTTCATTTGCTGTCACACGAGCGTTAGTAGTCTATGTTAAATTGATCAATTTTGTGTGCGATCCTTTAGATCATGTGTTCTGTGACGTATGCATTGGGCACCCTTTTTTTTTTTATTTATTGACTTGCCAAGCATGTGTAATGTGTAGGGATGCGTTTTTACTATGTCATCTGCCATTCAGCTCTGCTACATGGCCGCTGACAGCAGACACAGAAAGAGCCGCACTGTCAGAATGAACTCAGGTGAACCTCACCCGACTTCATTGTCATGCTGCGGCTCTGTCTGTGTCGCGTCCTGATTAGCGGTCACCTGTGAAGGATTCACCGGTGACCGCTAAAACTCCTGAGTAACTGAATTGAGCAGCCCTCTCTCATATACTCACCGATCCCCGTCGCGGCGCTGCACGGCATTCACACTGCTCCGGTGGCTTTTCCTCTTTTGAAAAAGCCGGCCGCCCATTAAACAATACCGTATTCCCTGCTTACCCCGCCCACAGGCGCCTATGATTGGTTGCAGAGAGACACGCCCCCACGCTGAGTGACAGGTGTCACACTGCACCCAATCACAGAAGCCGGTGGGTGTGTCTATACTGTGTAGTGAAATAAATAAATAATTAAAAAAACCGGCGTGCGGTCCACCCCAATTTTAAAACCAGCCAGATAAAGCCATACGGCTGAAGGCTGGTATTCTCAGGATGGGGAGCTCCACGTTATGGGGAGCCCCCCAGCCTAACAATATCAGCCAACAGCCGCCCAGAATTGCCGCATACATTAGATGCGACAGTTCTGGGACTGTACCCGGCTCTTCCCGATTTGCCCTGGTGCGTTGGCAAATCGGGGTAATAAGGAGTTATTGGCAGCCCATAGCTGCCACTAAATCCTAGATTAATCATGTCAGGCGTCTCCCCGAGATACCTTCCATGATTAATCTGTAAGTGACAGTAAATAAACACACACACACGAAAAAATCCTTTATTAGAAATAAAAAACACAAACATATACCCTGGTTCACCACTTTAATCAGCCCGAAAAAGCCCTCCATGTCCGGCGTAATCGAGGATGCTCCAGCTTCGCTTCCAGCGCTGCTGCATGGAGGTGACCGGAGCTGCAGCAGACACAGCCGCTCCGGTCACCTCCACACAGCAACTGAAGACAGCCGCGCGATCAGCTGAGCTGTCACTGAGGTTACCCGCTGTCACTGGATCCAGCGGTGGATGCAGCGGTGGCCGCGGGTAACCTCAGTGACAGCTCAGCTGATCGCGCTACTCACCGCCGCTCCTCTCACCTCCACGCAGCAACTGAGGTGAGTAGCGCGATCAGCTGAGCTGTCACTGAGGTTACCCGCGGCCACCGCTGCATCCACCGCTGCATCCAGTGACAGCGGGTAACCTCAGTGACAGCTCAGCTGATAGCGCGGCTGTCTTCAGTTGCTGCGTGGAGCTGACAGGAGCGACTGTGTCTGCTGCAGCTCCGGTCACCTCCATGCAGCAGAGCTGGAAGCGACGCTGGAGCATCCTGGATTCCGCCGGACATGGAGGGCTTTTTGGGGCTGATTAAAGTGGTTAACCAGGGAATATGTTTGTGTTTTTTATTTCTAATAAAGGATTTTTTCAGGTGTGTGTGTTTATTTACTGTAATTTACAGATTAATCATGGAGGGTGTCTCATAGACGCCTGACATGTTTAATCTAGGACTTATTGGCAGCTATGGGCTGCCAATAACTCCTTATTACCCCGATTT
The DNA here is from genome assembly GCF_048569485.1 of Anomaloglossus baeobatrachus. Lineage (NCBI taxonomy): Eukaryota > Metazoa > Chordata > Amphibia > Anura > Aromobatidae > Anomaloglossus > Anomaloglossus baeobatrachus. The sequence goes on along the minus strand of NC_134364.1, from coordinate 91,654,004 downwards.
GCCACACACCAGGGCAAATCGGGAAGAGCCGGGTACAGTCCCAGAACTGTCGCATATAATGTATGCGGCAATTCTGGGCGACTGTTGGCTAATATTGTTAGGCTGGGGGGCTCCCCATAACGTGGAGCTCCCCATCCTGAGAATACCAGCCTTCAGCCGTATGGGTTTATCTGGCTGGTTTTAAAATTGGGGGGGACCGCATGCCGTTTTTTTTTAATTATTTAATTATTTATTTCACTGCACAGTATAGACACGCCCACCGGCTGCTGTGATTGGGTGCAGTGTGACACCAGTCACTCAGCGTGGGGGCGTGTCTCACTGTAACCAATCATAGGCGCCGGTGGGCGGGGAAAGCAGGGAATACGAGATTGTTTAATGGGCGGCCGGCTTTTTCAAAACAGTAAAAGCCACCGGAGCAGTGTGAACGCCGTGCAGTGCCGCGCCGGAGATCAGGGATCGGTGAGTATGAGAGAGGGGGGGAGAGGGATAGACTGACATGGACAGAGAGTGAGGGACAGAGATAGTGACCGACTGACAGAGATTAGTGAATGACAGACATTGTGAGGCGCTTCAGAACGCAGCTTTTCAGCTGCGCTCTGAAGCGGACCTTTTTTAAAGCTGCGGTGCAGAGCGCACACCTGCGCACATAGCATCAGACACCAAAATCGTATGAGGGATGTCACACGTTACAATTGACTAGGTTCGTGCAACAAAACGCTCAATTCTAGACAAAGATACGATGTGTTTGCGATCAACGGTTTTGCGTTCAATCTTGATCGCACGTAGGTGTCACACGCAGATACCTCACAAACGATGCCGGATGTGCGTCACTTACAACTTGACCCCAACGACGGATTGTGAGATATATTGAAGCGTGTGTAGGGGGCTTAAGAGACGCCAGTGGATCGGAGATCAATATCTGACAGAGGGATTTAACACTCCCCGGCGGGGAGCAGATCATTCCTCATGTTGTTCAAAAGTACAAATGGTCCGGAAAATCAAGCCTTCATATAAGTTATAGCTCTTGGAAGAAAGGGAAGAACAAGCTAAAACGGAAAACTCCCATGTGGTGAAGGGGTGAAAGGGTTTGTCCACTCAGTGTAACTACTTTCTATATACTTCTGTGCACCTCCATTACTATTACTACTTTTTCCTACAAATGCAGCTCCACATCAGGTAGTCGGTGTATATGGACATTTCCTTTAAATGCCCAGAAAACATGGCTGCAAGAAATGCCAACCCCTGAAGTATTGTTATTACATGATACAACATTCAACTACAACGCACTTGGGAATCTTCCAGCCTCCTCAGTGTTACGCATGTGTCTGTAGTCCAGCGTAATACCTCGTGGCTTTGTTTTGTCACCGTGGACTATCGGCCAAGGCCGGGGCATGAGCCGTGTTTTGATAGCCGAAGGAAAATAAACAGCGTCTGAAGGGAAAGGAAAAGCGAAAGTGCGGCTCCTCTCCTGACACAAAGTTTCACCCTGAGGTAACCTCACGCTCCCAAAGACACAACAGGTTCCATAGTCCTTATCAATGGAGGCGTTCTACAACCCATGGTAACATACAAAACAATACAGGGAGCAATAATAGTAATCTGCAGTCGGAGGTAATTATTACTCCGGTTCAAAGGGGCAGTACTTTTATCACATGTCAAGATGCCACGTATCGGTTATTACAATTCCTTCCCGTCAGGGCCAATTTTCTTTTTTTCACTTTCTTTTTTTTCTCTGACATTTTGGGGTCCATACAATGTCTTGACCACGTCTGATGTTTCTCGCTTAGCATTATTAACACTATGGGCTAAATAATTTTATATTTTGACTGATGGAACTTTTCCGGACGCAGCAATGCACCCTTTAAATGCCACTACTCAGTCTTATTCACACAGCTGCATGTTTGTTGCAATGGATCGGTCTAATCATTACGTCTATGTCGTAAGTCTCTTGAATCCCACCGGGCTGAACGTTTCCTGTTTACAGTTCTCAGCCTTGAACACAACCTTTTCTTCTAACTTGTAATTTTTCCTCGAAAAGGAAAGAAGCCAAAAGTTTTACGACCATTGAGCGAAAACAGAAAACGAAAGACGGCTATGTCTTGGTTTTATGAATGTATTTTAATTGCAGGAGATGAATCCTTAGTCACGAGTGAAAGGAAGGAAAGTTCAGAGGGGCAAGGACACGTTCTGGGTGAGGTGCAGGGGTTTTTTAGATGCAGTGAATTATCAACTACCTCACCTGCCTCGACCCTGTGGCTGTCGCGGCATACAAGGGGTTGCAGCTAGCAAACTGGGCACTGTTTATCGAAAGGATACTGATACGGTTCCTCCTCAATAACCAATCCACCATTGGTGCTAGGGACATTTTCTGGTCCTGACCAAGGAAATACCCTTCTTTGGTTTTCTGCCTGTTCCACGTTAAAACACTACCCTCAGTTCCAACCTTTTTTGAGACATTGGGTCACAAAAAACCTTTCTGGAAGATTTGACAATTCTTCTGAAAATCTGGGAGGTTATCCCTTTTTCCATATGGCTTAAACCACAACTCATTGACTGAACTCCTGTCCCCAACCCATTAGGTGATAGGAAATGATTGAGACTCAAAATTCGGGTTACCAAATGCTACATTATAAGGCTGTCTGTGCCACGTGTTAGGTTAGGGGAGTTTGCTGTTTCTGTGCTTATCTTGGTGCACTGGTCAATTATGCCAATGGCAGGAGCCACTGTTGATGTATATGGGTAGTGAACACTATGGCCCCCATCTGCTAGCCCAGTCTCAACCATCATACAGCATCAGCAATATCAATGGGGACACCAGATATGGTATTGTCTTAGTCGAAAGTTATGTACGTTCTATCTATATAAATCTATATACTCATCCATAGGTGTGCACCATTGCTGAATTTAGGGGGGAATGTAATTGATTTCATAACATCTGTATAGAAGAGTTATGATGAATGGCTGCAGCCACCACTAGGGAGAGCTAACCATACATAGGTATAAAACCACCATCTGGGGGTGCTCAATATTTCTAAAGTCATACAGTCCCTATAAGGAGGAGCTCATTATACATACAGTTATACAGCCACCACTAGGGGGAGCTCACTACACATAAGGTTATGCAGTCACTATTAGAAGGCGATAACTTTACATGGACTGATATCACCACCACTAGATGGAGATCTTTTGTATGTATGTAGAGGTATACAAACACTACTAGGGAGAGCTCGCTGTACTTAGAATTATACAGCCACCACTAGGGGGAGCTCAGTGTACATAGAGCTATACCGCCACCACTAGGGGGAGCTCAGTGTACATAGAGCTATACCGCCACCACTAGGGGGAGCTCAGTGTACATAGAGCTATATCGCCACCACTAGGGGGAGCTCAGTGTACATAGAGCTATACCGCCACCACTAGGGGGAGCTCACTATATATAAGGTCATACAGTCGCTATAAGGAGGAGCTCATTGTACATACAGTTCTACAGCCACCACACAGGGGAAATCACTATACATAGAATTATACAGCCACCACTAGGGGGAGCTCACTGTACATAGAATTATACAGCCACTACTAGATACTGTACATAGTTATACAGCCACTACTAGGGGGGAGCTCAATGTACGTAGTTATACAGCCACCACTAGGGGGAGCTCACTGTACGTAGTTATACAGCCACCACTAGGGGGAGCTCACTGTACAGAGAGCTATACCGCCACTACTAGGTGGAGCTCAGTGTACATAGAGCTATACCGCCACTACTAGGGGGAGCTCAGTGTACATAGTGCTATACCGCCACCACTTGGGGGAGCTCACTGTACAGAGAGCTATACCGCCACTACTAGGGGGAGCTCAGTGTACATAGAGCTATACCGCCACTACTAGGGGGAGCTCAGTGTACATAGCGCTTTACTGCCACCACTAGGGGGAGCTCACTATATATAAGGTCATACAGTCCCTATAAGGAGGAGCTCACTGTACATACAGTTCTACAGCCACCACTAGGGGGAAATCACTATACATAGAATTATACAGCCACCACTAGGGGGAGCTCACTGTACATAGTTATACAGCCATCACTAGGGGGAGCTCACTGTACATAGTTATACAGCCATCACTAGGGGGAGCTCACTGTACATAGTTATACAGCCACCACTAGTGGGAGCTCACTGTATGTAGATTTATGCAGCTATGTACTGTATGTAGTGAGATCCCGCTACTGTAAGGTGCAGGTATGAAAATGTCATTGCAACTATGAGAAGCATTTAGTGCTGTAGCGTCTATTATAGATAGGATATTGTCAGAAGTCCTAAGCCAATTTCCCATCGCGTATGTCCTAATCCCTGTATAGCCACTGACTGTACCTTTAAATGCAAGGGATTAGGTGGAGAGGCATTATAATGCTTGTCTAATACAGTATACAAATAATACTACTAAACAGTGCCAACATACCATTGCCATATAGTTCTCATACAATGCTGCCAATCAATACCCATGTACAATTGTCATTCGGTGTCCAAGTGATTTAACCATAGAATGCTTAAGTAATACACTCATAAAGTGCCCACATAATACCTCATTGACACCCCACATACAGTATTACTGCCGTATAGTGAAAAAATAAAACCGCCTTTTGAAAAATATTTTTGCTCCTACATTTAGACAAGGATAGATATTGAAAGCAGATATTACATGGATGTTCCCGCTCATGGTCGTGAATATGTAGTTGAGCTCGGCTTTCTCGATATGTGAGAGAGCTGGAAAACATCCCAGACAGGATGCAGAGCGAGATTTCCAGCGATCCATTAATTAAACAAGGCTCACTTCTTCGCACGTACACACAACGGTCCGAGCTATACATGAATATGTGCAAAACTACACAGGATCAGTTACTCAACTTCTCCAGAGCAGAAAAGCATCCCTAAATGGTGGTGGTATTTTGGCAACATATGGCGTTATTATATGTTGTTCATGCGGTATTATGTGCACACTGTATGGTAGTACTATTTAGGCACTGTATTACCGTATCATTTGGACATTAAATGTCAGTTCTCTTTATGTTTTGCTTGGAAATCTTATGTGGGAAATACACAGTAGAGCCACGTGGGCACTATATGGCAGTATTATCGGTATACTGTATCCATGTCGGCACTATATGGCAGTATTATTGGTATACAGTAGCCATGTGAGCAGTATATGGCACTATTATTGGTATACTGTAGCCGTGTGGGCACTGTATGGCAGTATTATTGGTCTATAATAGCCATGTGCTCACTATATGCCAGTATTATTGGTATACTATAGCAATATGGGCACTATAGGGCAGTATTATTGCTATGCTGTAGCCATGTGGTCACTTTATGGCAGTATTATTTGTATATAGTAGCCATGTGGGCACTATATAGCAGTATTATCTGTATACAGTAGCCATGTGGTCCGTATATGGCAGTATTATTGGTATACTGTAGCTGTGTTGGCACTGTATGGCAGTATTATTGTTACACAGTAGCGATGTGGTCACTATACGGCAGTATTATTGGTATACTATAGCAAAGTGGGCACTATATGACAGTATTAGTATACAGTAGTCATGTGGGCACTATATGGCAGTATTATCTATATACAGTAGCCATGTGGGCACTATATGGCAGTATTATTGGTATACTGTAGCCATGTGGGTACTGTATGGCAGTATTATTGGTATACAGTAGCTATATGGTCACTTTATGGCAGTATTATTGGTATACTATAGCAATATGGGCACTATATGGCAGTATTATTGGTATACTATAGCAATAAGGGCACTATATGGCAGTATTATTAGTATGCTGTACAGAGCTATTAGTTATTGTATGGAACTATCATTTGAACACAGAATGTGAATATTATTTAGTTGGTATTGTTTGTGTACGAGTATACAGCACTGTATGGCTGTATTATGGGAGCAATGAATAGCTGAATTGTAGTCCAAGTTTATGTATAATCTTTCTTTATTGAATAATTCACAACAAAAAGACAAGGAACAGAAAGAGAAAAAGATCATCAGTATCATCAACATGACGTATACAGTTAGGTCCAGAAATATTTGGACAGTGACACAATTTTCGCGAGTTGGGCTCTGCATGCCACCACATTGGATTTGAAATGAAACCTCTACAACAGAATTCAAGTGCAGATTGTAACGTTTAATTTGAAGGTTTGAACAAAAATATCTGATAGAAATTGTAGGAATTGTACACATTTCTTTACAAACACTCCACATTTTAGGAGGTCAAAGGTAATTGGACAAATAAACCAAACCCAAACAAAATATTTTTATTTTCAATATTTTGTTGCGAATCCTTTGTATAAAGTATATCCCGGTACACTTCAGAATTCATCCGGCTACTCTTGTCTGCTGTTATGTCATCAATAAACACAAGTGACCCAGTGCCATTGAAAGCCATGCATGCCCATGCCATCACGTTGCCTCCACCATGTTTTACAGAGGATGTGGTGTGCCTTGGATCATGTGCCGTTCCCTTTCTTCTCCAAACTTTTTTCTTCCCATCATTCTAGTACAGGTTGATCTTTGTCTCATCTGTCCATAGAATACTTTTCCAGAACTGAGCTGGCTTCATGAGGTGTTTTTCAGCAAATTTAACTCTGGCCTGTCTATTTTTGGAATTGATGAATGGTTTGCATCTAGATGTGAACCCTTTGTATTTACTTTCATGGAGTCTTCTCTTTACTGTTGACTTAGAGACAGATACACCTACTTCACTGAGAGTGTTCTGGACTTCAGTTGATGTTGTGAACGGGTTCTTCTTCACCAATGAAAGTATGCGGCGATCATCCACCACTGTTGTCATCCGTGGACGCCCAGGCCTTTTTGAGTTCCCAAGCTCACCAGTCAATTCCTTTTTTCTCAGAATGTACCCGACTGTTGATTTTGCTACTCAAAGCATGTCTGCTATCTCTCTGATGGATTTTTTCTTTTTTTTCAGCCTCAGGATGTTCTGGTTCACCTCAATTGAGAGTTCCTTAGACCGCATGTTGTCTGGTCACAGCAACAGCTTCCAAATGCAAAACCACACACCTGTAATCAACCCCAGACCTTTTAACTACTTCATTGATTACAAGTTAACGAGGGAGACGCCTTCAGAGTTAATTGCAGCCCTTAGAGTCCCTTGTCCAATTACTTTTGGTCCCTTGAAAAAGAGGAGGCTATGCATTACAGAGCTATGATTCCTAAACCCTTTCTCCGATTTGGATGTGAAAACTCTCATATTGCAGCTGGGAGTGTGCACTTTCAGCCCATATTATATATATAATTGTATTTCTGAACATGTTTTTGTAAACAGCTAAAATAACAAAACTTGTGTCACTGTCCAAATATTTCTGGCCCTGACTGTACATCTTGTTACAGACATAGATTGATTTTCATCCTGTATTCCTCATATTATTGCCACAATTATTCCCTATATTAACTAACAACTTATTGTAGCTAAAACTTCTATATATTCTTACATTTGAAACAGAAGGAATACTTGTATATCAGTTGTTGTAAATAAGTTTTTCACATCATGTGGGGAATCTATTCTGTGTCCACACCTTTGCATTGAAAACATTCTAATACCCCACTGAGGTTATATGCACTTCCAAACTTTAATTTTTTGATCAAAAGAAAAGAAAATAGTAAGAACGAGGTAAGAAAGTGCAAGAACTGAAGAAAAGAAGGGTAGTATTAGAAGGGTGCACAAGAAGAGCCAAGGGGAAGGGAAGGAGAGCTAGGAGTGACAGGTGTCAAAAAGGGTTCGATAATCATTAGCATCCTTATATAATATCCATGGCGTCCATATTTTCAGGAACCTTTCCGTATTGCCCTCGAGACCAAGTTTATGAAAACAATTTCATTACATTTGCTTACTTGTAAACAGGAATCACCTCCTTACTTTTCAAAAAGAGGTTTTGCAGCAGCTGATGTCATCATTTTGTGCTTTCACTCCCCAGATAAATTAACTCTGCCTGCAATCTTTTGCTTTTATTTCTGTGAAAGCCCTTAGGTGCAGAATCCAGTAATACGGAAAATCACATACAGCCGCAATATAAGTAGGAATTTCCCTTAACCACAGTCAGCTGACTGTAAAGAGAAGTGATTGTCAGATTCCCGAGCACAGTAATATCAGCACAAAGTCTGCATTTCTGAAAGCGCTTTACCCCTAAAAGTGAGTTTTATATTATTTTTGGGCCGTCAAATATTCCGGAACATCTAATAACCTGGCACCTATTTAATCCTATTATGCTGGATTAATGGATTGATTCTCAGGTTTGTTAGAATCCAGATCAACTTCCCATAGGAAGGAATTTTATTTCTGGAATTTGGATTTCACCATGGCACTGCTGCTGGAAAGCCCCAAATGAAGAGAAAGTAAAAGATGTTAGACCTCAAGCCAGAGATTCTTCTAAAGACTTTCCTCTACTGGGTTTTTGGACACTGTCCAAAAATACATATAATATACTAGTCTGATACTGGTCCTGAGATAGATCATGTGTTATAACTCCAGAGCTGCACTCACTATTCTGCTAGTTTAGTCACTGTGTACATACATTACATACATTACATTACTTCTCCTGTACTGATCCTGAGTTACCTCCTGTATTATACTTCAGAGCTGCACTCACTATTCTGCTGGTACAGTCACTGTTTACATATATTACATTACTGATCCTATACTGATCCTGAGTTACCTCCTGTATTATACTTCAGAGCTGCACTCACTTTTCTTCTGGTGCACTCACTGTGTACATACATTACATTACTGATCCTGAGTTACATCCTGTATTATACTCCAGAACTGCACTCACAATTCTACTGCTGCAGTCACTGTGTACATACATTACATTACTAATCCTGTACTAATCCTGTGTTACATCCTGTATTATACTCCAGAGCTGCACTCACTATTCTGCTGGTGCAGTCACTGTGTACATATATTACATTACTGATCCTGTACTAATCCCGAATTACATCATGTGTTATACTCCAGAGCTGCACTCACTATTCTGCTGATGCAGTCACTGTGTACATGCATTACATTACTGATCCTGAGTTACTTCCTGTATTATACTCCAGAGCTGCACTCACTATTCTGCTGGTGCAGTCACTGTGTAGTAATAATAATAATAATTACATATATTACATTACTGATCCTGTACTGATCCTGAGTTACTTCCTGTATTATACTCCAGAGCTGCACTCACCACTTTGTAACATCGTATATTATTAATTGCATTGAAGTCAGCTGTAATAATGGCCTCCATGTGTAGTGCTGCCCCAGATATCGGTGTGCGTCAGACCTGCGCACGGCCTGTTTATTACATTCATGGCAAGTCTGTACTAGAGGAATATGTAGATGTTGTTCTGCTGTAGTTATTATTTCACAACCCAAACTCTGGAGATATCAGAGGATCAATCAGAAGACGAGCAGGAAAACTACAGCTCATTAGGCTACTTGTGTGGAAGTGGTTAATCTGATATATACTACTATAATGGACAGATGTTGGGTTTAGGGTTCTCCTGGTGATCTAGTGGGACACTGTAAAATTGTTGTGGCCCAGAGTGGTGACATTTAGCCCCCTTTGGCTGCAGAGCCGTCCATCCAGTTCCCAGCTGCCTTAAATAATAGAAACCATTTCCTTGAAGTTCAATAAAATACTTTCCTGTCCCTGGTGGCCTAGAGGAACACACTTTGATCTTTTTGGACATAGCATTTATTGAGTGAGCTTCTAGTCTCTGATGGTCCTTCATCAATTTCTCATGACCCAGAAGCAAAGCATTTACTTTGATGTGCTTATTGGCTAAACACCCAGTTTTTAAAGGCAAAACCTCCAATCCCTGGTGGCCTAGAGGAACAATGTCCAGTTAATGATAGCCATGGAGCACATAATCCAGCCTGCATGGCCCTAAACATATATCTTGTATGAATGACCAATCGGTTTACCATGTAGTCTTGTTTTTACAGTGGCCCATCACCTAGTCTTTGATTATCCATTCTTTTGTGGCCCAGTGACATTATTCTAAATCCCTGGTGGCCCAGTGGAGAGCACATCCAGTTCTTAGTAACTCAGTGGTAAGTCCCTGGTATCACATCCAGTTCCTAGTAATTGAATGGCATGCCATCTAGTCCCTGGTGGGCCAGTGGAATACTCTTCATCACCTAGTGACCCAGGGCAGGGGCAAAAAAAATCAATCAGGTGTCCTAGTAACACAAGATCCTCTAGTGTCTGGTGTCCGGGAGGCACACAATTTAGTTCTTAGCAGTAATACCACCCAGTCCTTGGTGGCCCAGGGAAATGCTCTCTACATTGTATTGTCTTAGTCCCTCAGCATCCTGCCATTTCTGGTGTCCCAGTGGGATAACTTACATGTCTGTCAGTCTATGTTATTGTTTTGTTTTGTATTATATACGGATAAGGCTGCACATCAAACTTAGATAATAGTATAATGCCTCAAGCATATGGACAAATATTGGAATATACAATGAAAAATGCTACTTGCTAATTTGAACATGTGAATAATGAATTGCATACCTGCCATGAATATTAGGAAAAAGGAGATATTTAGCAATCGCATTGATCAATGTAACTGAGCCCCAAGGCCTCGTCAAGGCATATCTCTATATTGGGGTCCCTAGCTCTGTGACCCTAACTGTGTGTCATCTCATTGCAATTAAAAACTGCTATGGGTGGAGAGGGGTAACTAAGGACTTTCTTATATAGAAGATGGAAAAAACATGGCCGAAAGGGGCGGAGCTGTGTTCACATTCAGAAAAAAAACTACATGTAACTGAATAGGATAACTGAAGTGAGCACTAATATATATATATTATGAGTGCAAGCCAAAAATTACATACTATATACGGATAAGGCTGCACATCAAACTTAGATAATAGTATAATGCCTCAAGCATATGGACAAATATTGGAATATACAATGAAAAATGCTACTTGCTAATTTGAACATGTGAATAATGAATTGCATACCTGCCATGAATATTAGGAAAAAGGAGATATTTAGCAATCGCATTGATCAATGTAACTGAGCCCCAAGGCCTCGTCAAGGCATATCTCTATATTGGGGTCCCTAGCTCTGTGACCCTAACTGTGTGTCATCTCATTGCAATTAAAAACTGCTATGGGTGGAGAGGGGTAACTAAGGACTTTCTTATATAGGAGATGGAAAAAACATGGCCGAAAGGGGCGGAGCTGTGTTCACATTCAGAAAAAAAACTACATGTAACTGAATAGGATAACTGAAGTGAGCACTAATATATATATTATGAGTGCAAGCCAAAAATTGCATACTATATACGGATAAGGCTGCACATCAAACTTAGATAATAGTATAATGCCTCAAGCATATGGACAAATATTGGAATATACAATGAAAAATGCTACTTGCTAATTTGAACATTTGAATAATGAATTGCATACCTGCCATGAATATTAGGAAAAAGGAGATATTTAGCAATCGCATTGATCAATGTAACTGAGCCCCAAGGCCTCGTCAAGGCATATCTCTATATTGGGGTCCCTAGCTCTGTGACCCTAACTGTGTGTCATCTCATTGCAATTAAAAACTGCTATGGGTGGAGATGGGTAACTAAGGACTTTCTTATATAGGAGATGGAAAAAACATGGCCGAAAGGGGCGGAGCTGTGTTCACATTCAGAACAAAAACTACATGTAACTGAATAGGATAACTGAAGTGAGCACTAATATATATATTATGAGTGCAAGCCAAAAATTACATACTATATACGGATAAGGCTGCACATCAAACTTAGATAATAGTATAATGCCTCAAGCATATGGACAAATATTGGAATATACAATGAAAAATGCTACTTGCTAATTTGAACATGTGAATAATGAATTGCATACCTGCCATGAATATTAGGAAAAAGGAGATATTTAGCAATCGCATTGATCAATGTAACTGAGCCCCAAGGCCTCGTCAAGGCATATCTCTATATTGGGGTCCCTAGCTCTGTGACCCTAACTGTGTGTCATCTCATTGCAATTAAAAACTGCTATGGGTGGAGAGGGGTAACTAAGGACTTTCTTATATAGGAGATGGAAAAAACATGGCCGAAAGGGGCGGAGCTGTGTTCACATTCAGAAAAAAAACTACATGTAACTGAATAGGATAACTGAAGTGAGCACTAATATATATATTATGAGTGCAAGCCAAAAATTACATACTATATACGGATAAGGCTGCACATCAAACTTAGATAATAGTATAATGCCTCAAGCATATGGACAAATATTGGAATATACAATGAAAAATGCTACTTGCTAATTTGAACATGTGAATAATGAATTGCATACCTGCCATGAATATTAGGAAAAAGGAGATATTTAGCAATCGCATTGATCAATGTAACTGAGCCCCAAGGCCTCGTCAAGGCATATCTCTATATTGGGGTCCCTAGCTCTGTGACCCTAACTGTGTGTCATCTCATTGCAATTAAAAACTGCTATGGGTGGAGAGGGGTAACTAAGGACTTTCTTATATAGGAGATGGAAAAAACATGGCCGAAAGGGGCGGAGCTGTGTTCACATTCAGAAAAAAAACTGTATATTGTTTATTGTATTTGTATATTGTAATTGTATATTGTTTTGTTTTGGACATTTTACGAGAAGCAGCGCTGTGTACCCCACTATAGACCCCCCAGTCTGGGTAGATAAATATCTTGAAGGCACTTAATGACTTCTGTTAGCACTGGGATCCCGGTGGAATGTGGCATGTAGTAATACTCAGACTTGTTTGCATTTTTGGGAACATTCTGCTCCTGTGATGAAACAACCCGCCTCCTGTACACTTAAAGGAAAACACGTATTCCATGTAGTGTATCTAAGCCTGTTGTGTGATAGTGTCTGTTGAGCCGTGTATCTAATCATCTCCTGTGTGATACTCTCTGCTGATCTGTGTATCTAATCCTATCCTGTGTAATACTGTCTGCTGAGCTGTGTATCTAACCCTATCCTGGATGATACTGTCTGCTGAGCTGTGTATCTAATCCTATCCTGTGTGATACTGTCTGCTGAGCTGTGTATCTAATCCTATCCTGTGTGATACTGTCTGCTGACCTGTGTATCTAATCCTATCCTGTGTGATACTGTCAGCTGAGCTGTGTATCTAATCCTCTCCTGTGTGATACTGTCTGCTGTGCTGTGTATCTAATCCTATCCTGTGTGATACTGTCTGCTGAGCTGTGTATCTAATCCTATCCTGTGTGATACTGTCTGCTGAGCTGTGTATCTAATCCTCTCCTGTGTGATACTGTCTGCTGAGCCATGTATCTAATCCTATCCTGTGTGATAGTCTGATGAGCTGTGTATCTAATCCTATACTGTGTGATACTGTCTGCTGAGCCATGTATCTAATCCTATCCTGTGTGATAGTCTGATGAGCTGTGTATCTAATCCTATACTGTGTGATACTGTCTGCTGAGCTGTGTATCTAATCCTATCCTGTGTGATACCACCTACTTGGCTTTGTATCTAATCCTATAGCGAGTACAGAGGTAAGAGGGTGCCGGTGTCTGCGAGGTCTTGAGACCACCCTTCACCTTTTCCTCTATAAGTGCACCCAGTGTGATGAGGACCCTGTTCTTGGGATGATGGCTGTGCTGGGGCAGCGGCTGGCTTCGTGTTTCGGGTACATGATGGCCTCCATGGTGCAGTTGCTCTCGGATATTTTTGGCTATGCAGAATTTGCGGTGTGTAGTCCGCGCTCCCCTCTCCTCTTTATGCCAGTAACATTGTGTTTACATATTTTACAGTTGTCTTCCTGAAGGGCACACGTGGCGCCAATTCTGTGACCAAAACAAGCGGTGCGCTATGTAGGGCAAAGGTACGCGGCCAGTCCTGGGCTTGTTTCCCGCCTCACGTACCTGTGAAATGCCTTCTCTGCTAATGTTTTTCACCTTCCAGTTATTCCTCAATGACAACTACTTCCACGTGGCATGCGCTGTTAACTCATCCAGCGCTAGTGGGCAAATTATACAACACTGGACCACCAGGGCAACGGGTCATTATAAAGTTGGATCACAGGGAGTATATTTAGTTGAAGCGAGAAGTTTCCCTCCACTCTGTATAAAGACACATCTGCAGATTTTTCCCTCCGCTCTCTATACAGACACATCTGCAGGTTTATCTCACATGAAATCAGAATAAACCTTTCCAGTTTTCAGTCAATTAGGAACCAAAATTATTTATATTTGCCAAATGCCAGAATAATGCGAAAGAGAATGTTTAAGCAATTTTTTATTACTATCTGCACAGTGAAGTTTCCCTCCATGTCATTAGTATTTGCTACCGTTGCCCTTACATTGTGTGATTTAGGTGAAATGTTTTGGATCTCCTTCCACAAGCTTCTCACTATAGTTGGTAGGAATTAGGGCCCATTCCTCCTGACAGAACTGGTGTAACTGAGCCATGTGTCTCCTTGCTCGCTCTGGCCTTTCCAGCTTTGCCCATAAATTTTCAATAGGATTGAGATCAGGGCTTTCTGATGGCCACTCCAAAACATTGACTTTGTTATCCTTAGGCTGTGTGCGCACGTTGCGTTTTTTCATGCGTTTCCGCAGCGTTTGAGCTGCAGCATTTTAATGCAAAATTGCATGCGTTTTGATTTCCAGGCAAAGTCTCTGGAAAATAGGGCTTTCTTGTGCGCGCAATGCTTTTACAAACGCTGCATTTTAGTTGCGGAAAATTTGTCAAAATCCCTGCGTTTGAAGAAGCAGCATGTCAATTGTTTTTGCCATTTTGGCAGCGTTTTAATAACATTGAAGTCAATGAGAAATGTCTAAACGCATATTTTTCAAGAAAGAATGCGTTTCACTTGCTTTTTACTAGCGATCTGCATGTGTTTTTAACATAAACGCAGGTCTTTCGGTCTCTCTATCTCTCTCTCTGTCCATGTCGGTCTCTCCCTCCCACCCCCTCTCTCATACTCAGCGATCACCGGCGCGGTGCTGCATGGCATTCACACTGTGGCGGCTTCTCCTCTTTTGATTAATCCATCACGTATTCCCTGCTACCCCCACCCACCGGCGCCTATGATTGGTTGCAGTCAGACACTCCCCCACGCTGTGTGACAGCTGTCTCACTGCAACCAATCACAGCCGCTGGTGGGCGTGTCTATATCGAGCAGATAAAAAAATATATAAATAATTAAATAATTAAAAAAAAACGACGTTCGGTCCCCCCAATTTTGATACCAGCCAGGGTAAAGCCACACGGCTGAAGGCTGGTATTCTCAGGATGGGGAGCTCCACGTTATGGGGAGCCCCCCAGCCTAACAATATGAGCCAGGAGCCGCCCGGAATTGCCGCAACCATTAGATGCGACAGTCCAGGGACTCTACCCAGCTCATGCTGAATTGCCCTGGTGCAGTGGCAAACGGGGTAATAAGGAGTTAATGGCAGCAGCCCATAGCTGCCACTAAGTCCTAGGTTACTCATGGCAGGCGTCTCCTCGAGATACCGTCCATGATTAACCTGTAAGATTAAGAAAATAAACACACACGTCCGAAAAATCCTTTATTTGTAATGAAAGACAAAAAAAACCCATCTTTCACCGATTTATTAATCCCTCAAAAACACCTCCATGTCCGACGTAATCCACGGAAGGTCCCACGACGCTTCCAGCTCTGCTACATCAGAAGCTGACAGGAGTGGCAGTAGAACACCGCCGCTCCTGTGAGCTCCATGCAGCAACTGAAGTGGGTCGTGCGATCGCTGTGCTGTCACTGAGGTTACTCACGGCCACCGCTCTCTGGTGGAGGACTGCAAATGTGGCCGCGAGTAACCTGAGTGAAAGCACAGCTAATCGCGCGGCTCACTGCAGTCATTCAAGGGATTTGCGATCACAGGTGAGTCCTTCACGTGTGACCGCAAATCAAGCCGCGGCACACGCACAGAGCCGCGCGATTACAATGAAGTCAGGTGAAGTTCATCCGAGTTCATTCTGATCGCGTGGCTCTGTCTCGCAGCCAGTCATCCTCTTTTTGACAATGCGGTCCCATTCGGCTCTGCTGCAAGTCTATGGGGATGCTGCAGAGCCGAGTGGGACCGTACTTTGAAAAACGTGCATTCATGATGCTTTTTCCACTCTGTCTATGGCAGAGAAAGCATCCAGAACGCATGAATTCTCCAGGAATGTGCGCATGTTGCGTTCTGCCGAATGCGTCTCAAAACGTAGCTTTTTCGGCTGCGTTCTGAGACGCACAGGCAGTGACTTATACGCTGCGGAATTGAACGCAATGTGCGCACATAGCCTTAAGCCACTTTGTAACCAGTTTGGCAGTATGCTTCAGGTCATTATCCATTTGGAAGACCCATTTCCGCCCAAACTTTATGTTCCTGGCTAATATCTTGAGATGTTTCTTCAGTATTGCTATATAATCTTCTTTCCTCATGATGCCATCTATTTAGTGAAGTGCACCAGTCCATCCTGCAGCAAAACAACCCCCACAACATGATGCTACCACCCCCGTGTGTCACAGTTGGGATGGTTTTCTTAGGCTTCAAAGCTTCTCCCTTATTCTTCCAAATGTAACGATGGTCATTATGGCCAAACAGTTCAATTTTAGTTTTGTCAGTCCACAGGACGTCTCCAAAAATGAACATCTTTGTTCCTGTGTCTATTTGCAAACATTAATCTGGCTTTTTTATGTTCTTTTGGAGTAATGGCTTCTTCCTGGCAGAGTGGCCTTTCAGTCCATGTTGATACAGTACTCGTTTCACTGTGGATAATGACACAATCTTACCAGCTTCCTCCAGCATCTTCACAAAGGCTTTTGCTTTTGTTCTTGGGTTAATATGCACATGTATGACAAACGCACATTCATCTCTGGTACACAGAACTTGTCTCCTTCCTGAGCGGTATGATGGCTGGACATTCCCATCTTGTTTGTACTTGCATATAATTGTTTGTACAGATGAACAAGGCACCTTCAGGTAACTGGAAATTGCACCCAAGGATGAACCGGACTTGTGCAAGTTCACAATACTCTTCCTGAGATCTTGGCTGATTTCTTTTGACTTTCCCATGATGTTACACAAAGAAGCAGTGTGTTTCAGGTGTGCATTAAAATACATCCACAGGTGTGTCTCTAATTAACTCAGATATTGCCAATAAACCTATCAGAAGCTTCCAAAGACATGACATCATTATATGGGCTGTCCAATATTGTTTAAAGACATAGTACTCTTAAGCCTGCTTTACACGGGACGATAGATTGTTCAATAGCACAATCGATCGTACCCGCCCCCGTCGTTTTTGCGTCACGGGTAATTAGTTGCCCATGGCGCACAAACTCGTTTACCCCCCGTCACACATACTTACCTTTCGGACGACCTCGCTGTGGGCGACGAACGTCCACTTCCTGAAGTGGGCGGGACGTTCGGCATCACAGCGACGTCACACGGCAGGCGGCCAATAGAAGAGGAGGGGCGGAGATGAGCGGGATGTAAACATCCCGCCCACCTCCTTCCTTCCATTAAGCCGTCGGGTGCCGCGGGAGGCAGGTAAAGCTGCTGTTCATCATTCCCGTGGTGTCACACGGAGCAACGTGTGATGCCTCGTCAACGATGAACGACCTCCGCCATTTTAATTAAACAATTTTATGAAACCTAGCGACGAGTACACGACTCACGATTTGTGAGCGTTACTGCGTCGCTAGAAGGTGTCACACGAGACGACGTCGTGCGGTATGCCGGATGTGCGTCACGAAAACCGTGACCCCGACGACATGTCGCACAATCTATCACCTCGTGTAAAGCCCGCTTTAGTGTATGTAAACTACTAACTTTGGAGAAAGTAAGAAAAATGCCATTCTCTCTCTCATTATTCTGGGATTTGGCAATTATAAATAGTTTTGGCTCCTAATTGACTTAAAACGGGAAAGATTTATTGGGATTTCATGTCAGATTGTAAGAAAAACTTACAGATGTGTCTTTATAGAGAGTGGAGGGGAAAAACCTGCAGATGTGTCTTTATAGAGAGTGGAGGGAAAAACTTGCAGATGTGTCTTTATAGAGAGTGGAGGGAAAAACCTGCAGATGTGTCTTTAGAGAGAGTGGAAGGAAAAACTTGCAGATGTGTCTTTATAGAGAGTGGAGGGAAAAACCTGCAGATGTGTCTTTATAGAGAGTGGAGGGAAAAACTTGCAGATGTGTCTTTATAGAGAGTGGAGGGAAAAACCTGCAGATGTGTCTTTAGAGAGAGTGGAAGGAAAAACTTGCAGATGTGTCTTTATAGAGAGTGGAGGGAAAAACCTGCAGATGTGTAGTTTTTGATACTACATGTAAACTTCTGGTTTTAACTTTATAATAGTGAATGGCAAGAAGACTAGATAGTGTGCTATAGGGTCATAGAGGTCTAGGTGGTATGACACTATGTTATCTGAGGAATAATAATGAAACACTGGACCACCAGGACATTGCAAAACAATATACAGCCAGATCACTAGTCAATGCCCATTTTACCACTGCATAACTATGCACAACAC
The DNA here is from genome assembly GCF_048569485.1 of Anomaloglossus baeobatrachus. Taxonomy (NCBI): domain Eukaryota; kingdom Metazoa; phylum Chordata; class Amphibia; order Anura; family Aromobatidae; genus Anomaloglossus; species Anomaloglossus baeobatrachus. Next base: position 91,635,437 of record NC_134364.1, on the reverse strand, counting down.
AATTCCAGTAAACTCCATGAATAATAAAGTTAATGATCGGATCTAATGCTATACCACTAATTCACCAGGGACAGGACATAATTGAACTAATTCACCAGGGAGTAAACATATTGATATTGAAAGTCAAGAGGACTACATAATATGAAATAGCATCACAGAGGTTGAGATGGTATAAGATTGGGTCATCTCAGAATATATGATAAAACACCAGACCACCAGGACAGTGTAAAACAATATACAGTCAAATCACTGACGACTCACCTCTCTATCACTTGGAGATGCTATACTATGCCAGCAAATAGCAAGAATGATAAGAGTCATGCTAGTACAGGATGTTATAACATATGGTATGACAATGGCACATTTCAGAACAAATTATCTAACCCCTGACCACCAGGACATCAGCACTGTCAAATTATACACAAGCAGAAGATTGGTGAATGGCCAAGATGCCACTAGGACACTTGGGATTGGAGGTCATCAGGTGCTATACATAGTGCTGGTAATTACACTGATGGTAGACTGGAGATGGATGGTGTAACACTAGTTCACCATGAACAGAACAACATAATGCTAGTTCACAATTAGAATGGAGGTCAATAGGACTAGATTGGGTGCCATATGGTTAGAGAGGTCTAGATGGTCCAACATTAAAACATCTCAGGGTAAATATATCACTGGACCACCAGGACAAATAAAACAATATACAGCAAGACAAGTGGTCAACATGCTTGTGGAGACTTTAGATTAAGGACCATAGATAGATTCAGGACTCGAATCCCAGCTTCCCTCACATCAAACCTCTCACAAGTACAAGGGAGCTAAGTAGGAATAGTAGCCCTTTAAGTGAGAAATATCTGAAGTTATCACTTTTACAGCAGGTCCACAAGTAAGATCTCAGCTCCAGTGTTCGCTGGCTCCCCCTGGTGGTAGGAACTGGATGCAGCGGCCGTTATGTGGTGTAATTTGGTCCAACTTCTGTGTAATCTAAAAGTAATTACACTTCCTGTGTATTAGAATGTTCCTCATCGCAGCGGTCAGATCCTTGTTATATAATTGTGCCTAGTTCTCAGGGTTATGGCACTGCGATTGCACAATGACTGAGCAACTGCACAGATGATACATTTCCACAGAGGAGGACTCTGTTTTTGCCTCTGTTTATATAGCAAACACCTGGACGACATTATGACATTTACACGCAGAGGTTTTTATATAAATATACAGTAAGATTGATAAACACTGTATTGCAGCATTACTTAGGCATTCTGTGGCAGTTATGTACTTTATGTAGGCACTATATGGCGGTGTTATTTAGGCAAATTATGACACTACTATTTGACCTTCTTTTTCACAAATGTAGCCACTATATGACAGTATTATATTTCACACTACTTGGCGGCTGTATTTAGTCAGACTAATGCAATGTAGGGACTATATGACAGTATTATATTGCCACTGTGTGATACTGCTATATGGTGGTTGTATTTACCCAGGATACACCACTACTATTTGAGCAATGTAGCCACGATACAACACAGTATTATAGTTCTGTTGTTGGGCACTATATGGTAATCCACTACAATCTAAGCAATGTAGACAGTATGTGGCGGTATTATATAAAGATTTTTTTATTAGATAAGGAGGCTCAAATCTCCTCTCCCAAACCCAGGCATGTTTTGCCATGGCTTTCTGTTTTGCACACAAATTTAAGAGATTATATACCGTATGTAAACCCATCCTGTGATACACTCTGCTGAGCTGTGTATCTAATCCTATCTTGTGTGATACTGACTGCTGAGCCATGTATCTAATCCTATCCTATGTGATACTGTCTGCTGAGCCATGTATCTAATCCTATCCTGTGTAATACTGTCTGCTGAGCCGTGTACCTAATCCTACCCTGCGTGATACTGTCTGCTGAGCTGTGAATCTAAACCTATCCTGTGTGATACTGTCTGCTGAGCTGTGTTTCTAATCCTATCCTGTGTGATACTGTCTGCTGAGCTGTGTATCTAATCCTATCCTGTGTGATACTGTCTGCTGAGTTGTGTATCTAATCCTATCCTGTGTAATACTGTCTGCTGAGCCGTGTACCTAATGCTATCCTGTGTGATACTCTCTGCTGAGCTGTGTATCTAATCCTATCCTGTGTAATACTGTCTGCTGAGCCGTGTACCTAATCCTACCCTGCGTGATACTGTCTGCTGAGCTGTGAATCTAAACCTATCCTGTGTGATACTGTCTGCTGAGCTGTGTATCTAATCCTATCCTGTGTGATACTGTCTGCTGAGCTGTGTATCTAATCCTATCCTGTGTGATACTGTCTGCTGAGTTGTGTATCTAATCCTATCCTGTGTAATACTGTCTGCTGAGCCGTGTACCTAATGCTATCCTGTGTGATACTCTCTGCTGAGCTGTGTATCTAATCCTATCCTGTGTGATACTCTCTGCTGACCTGTGTATCTGATCCTACCCTGTGTGATACTGTCTACTGAGCTGTGTATCTAATCCTATCCTGCGTGATACTGTCTTCTGAGCCGTGTATCTAATCCTATCCTGTGTAATACTGTCTGCTGAGCCGTGTACCTAATCCTACCCTGCGTGATATTGTCTGCTGAGCTGTGTATCTAATCCTATCCTGCGTGATACTGTCTGCTGAGCCGTGTATCTAATCCTATCCTGTGTGATACTGTCTGCTGAGCTGTGTATCTACTCCTATCCTGTGTAATACTGTCTGCTGAGTCGTGTACCTAATCCTACCCTGCGTGATACTGTCTGCTGAGCTGTGAATCTAAACCTATCCTGTGTGATACTGTATGCTGAGCTGTGTATCTAATCCTATCCTGTGTGATACTGTCTGCTGAGCTGTGTATCTAATCCTATCCTGTGTGATACTCTCTGCTGACCTGTGTATCTGATCCTACCTTGTGTGATACTGTCTACTGAGCTGTGTATCTAATCCTATCCTGCGTGATACTGTCTTCTGAGCCGTGTATCTAATCCTATCCTGTGTGATACTGTCTGATGAGCCGTGTATCTAATCCTATCCTGTGTGATACTGTCTGCTGAGCCGTGTATCTAATCCTATCCTGTGTGATACTGTCTGCTGAGCCGTATATCTAATCCTATCCTGTGTGATGCTGTCGGCTGAGCTGTGTAGCTAATCCTATCCTGTGTGATACTGTCTGCTGAGCTGTGTATCTAATCCTATCCTGTGTGATACAACCTACTTGGCTGTGTATCTCATCCTATAGCAAGTCCAGAGGTTAGGCTATGTGCCCACGCTGCGGAAAATGCTTGAATTTTGACGCGGATTTCTCACGGAAATGCCGCGGATTTTTCAGAAATCTGCAGCACAGCTACTCCCCAGCCATTTCTATGGCATTTTGGAAATGCTGTGCCCACGCTGCGGATTTTTCCACAGCGGAAATCATGCGGATTTCCGTGCGGAAAAATCTGCAGGATGTCAATTTTTGTTGCGGATTTACCTGCGGATTTTGCCTATTCAATTGAATGTAAAAAAAAAAAAATTGCAAAATCCGCAACGAAATCCGCGTCAAATCCGCAACAAATCCGCACAAAATCAGCACCTATGAAAAGGTGCGGATTCTGGGGGAATGCTGCGGATTTAGCTGCAGAAAAATCCGCAGATAGAGAGTCCCGTGGGCACATAGCCTAAGAGGGCGCCGGTGTCTGCGAGGTCTTGAGACCACCCTTCACCTTTTCCTCTATAGGTGCACCCAGTGTGATGAGGACCCTATTCTTGGGATGATGGCCGTGCTGGGGCAGCGGCTGGCTTCGTGTTTCGGGTACATGATGGCCTCCATGGTGTAGTTGCTCTCGGATATTTTTGGCTATGCAGAATTTGCTGTGTGTAGTCCGCGCTCCCCTCTCCTCTTTATGCCAGTAACATTTTGTTTACATATTTTACAGTTGTCTTCCTGAAGGGCACACGAGGTGCCAATACTGTGACCAAAACAAGCGGTGCGCTATGTAGGGCAAAGGTACGCGGCCAGTCCTGGGCTTGTTTCCCGCCTCACGTACCTGTGAAATGCCTTCTCTGCTAATGGTTTTCACCTTCCAGTTATTCCTCAATGACAACTACTTCCACGTGGCATGCGCTGATAGGCCATGTGCGCACGTTGCGTTCTGTACCTTGCAGAAATGAACGCATCCTCTGGCAGAATTTGTCATTGTCAAATTTGGTTTTGACCACATAAACGCAGGGAATACGCATGCGTTTTGCCGCGTTTTGACCGCGTTTTACATGCATTTTCAGTGCTTATAATGGGATGCGTTTTCAATACAAAGACACTACTAAATAAAGTTTGAACATTCAAACAGTAGGAAAACTGTGAAAAAAATAAATAAAATTTCATGCTTTAAATCATTCACTATAATGATATTTTTCCTAAAATGATTATTGAGATTTAATAATTATGTTAAAAATAAATTTTACTTATTGTTTGACTCTTTTTTTTAAGTCGGGCTGCATGTGAGGGCAAAAGGAAACCTCTTGACCTCACTATAATTCCAAAAACGCATGCTTCAATTTTGGCAAAAAAGTATGCGTTTAGCATCAAAAAAGCATGTAAAACGCTAAGATTTTGATTTTGGATGCGTTTTCAAAACTGTCATTGATGTCAATGTTAGCTAAACGCTGCCAAAACGCAAAAAAGAATTGACATGCTGCTTTTATAAATGCAGAGATTTTAACAAAATTTTGGCACTCAAAACGCTGCGTTTAAAAATGCATTGTGTGGACGAATTTTGCTAAATTCCCATAGACTTTGCTTAGAAATCAAAACGCAAGATTTTTGGCATTGAAACTCTGCAGTTCAAAACGCTGCGAAAACGCATGAAAAAAGGTAACGTGCGCACATGGCCTTAACTCATCCAGTGCTAGTGGGCAAATTATACAACACTGGACCACCAGGGCAACGGGTCATTACAAAGCTAGATCACAGAGAATTTCCCTCCACTCTCTATAAAGACACATCTGCAGGTCTTCTCACATGAAATCAGAATAAACCTTTCCAGTTTTCAGTCAATTAGGAACCAAAATTATTTCTAGTGAAGTTTCCCTCCATTTCATTAGTATTTAGTGCCATTGCCCTTACACTGTGTGATTTAGGTGAAATGTTTTGAATCTTCTTTCAGAAGCTTCTCACAATACAGTGGAACCTCGGTTTACGAGTAACCCGATGTGTGAGCATTTTGCTATACGAGGAAAGCTTGCTGTAAATTTGTAACTCACTTTACGAGCAATCTTTACTGTACGAGCAAATACTCACCGCACACACTTCCGGTTCCGTACTTTAACCGCGCTCTGACCCGCTCTTGCAGTCCACACAAACACACACAAACACGCATACATACACACATACCGTATTATGCTCACCTTACCTTCCGTTCCCTCGCCAGCCTCATGGTTCTTGTAGTTCGCCGGTACAGGATGTGTATCGGTAACCATCACGACGATGGAGGAACGTCCGCTGTCACCCACTACTCAAAGGCAGCGCGCTGGCCAATCAGAGGCACGCAGCTTCTGCCTTTGATGTCAGCGCTCTGGCAGCGGAAGCTCCGGGGCATCCTGTACCGGCGAACTACAAGAACCAGGAGGCCGGCGATGGAACGGAAGGTAAGGTGAGCATAATATGTGTGTGTGCACGTGTTTGTGTGTGTTTGTGCATGTGTGGAATGGCACAATAGGGGACCAAGATGGGACATTAAACAAGTTGTGGAACGAATTGTCTGAGCTTGCATTATTTCCTATGGGATATTTTGCTTTGCTAGATGAGTAACTTGGTTTACAAGCACACGCCCAGAACAGGTTGTTCTCGTTAACCAAGGTTCCACTGTAGTTTGCAGGAATTTGGGCCCACTCCTCCTGACAGAAGTGGAGTATCTGAACCATGTTTTTAATTTAAGAGAATATATACCGTATGTAAACCCCAGCGACTTTTTATTTTATGACTTATCATGCAGGGTGTGCTCACTCCTCCATCATCTTGTTTTAGAAACTGCTGCTCTATGCAGGCTGCTTCTGAAAAGGGAGAAAGTCAGGAACTGTGTACAGAATCCAGGCCAAGATATGTGAGTCAGCCCAGCTCATCACGCAGACAGAGAGTGATCAGCCCAGGTCAGCCAATCACAGGCTACCTCATCCAGCTCTCTAGCCAATAGGCATGGTCCTGTTGTGTGGACCACTGCGGTACTTGGCCCAGTAACACAGACTATTTTCACAAAATACCTGGCACCGGTTATTATCCCTGTATGGGTAGCCTACAAGTCAAGACCAGGTTATATCATAAGCCCATGGTAAGAAGATAGGAACTGACACCTGCTATGCACCCTCCATAAATATAAGGTGTCCCATGGTATTCACCTTGAAATGTGTTGAGCATCCATTTGATCATATTACATGATAGATATAATTATATCTATTTATCTTTCTGTTATAGGCTCACTTAGTGAGATGGGTTACCTAAGTCATAAGTCTGAGTGAGCAGCACAGACAGGAGGCAATGATGCAGCAGAACGGGTCTTGATGCACTATATGTGAATCAGTAAGGACCAAGAAAGCAGCTAGTATAGTTTATGAAGAGCCAGGTGGGCATATATACACAGGAACATTAACTTTAGAAAACTGGTAGGAAAATGGTTGATAGCAGGAATGCATCCAAACTAAAACTTTTACTGTGGAAATAGTTAACCACAGGATAGCAGAGTAGAATAGGCAAAGAATAGACTACAAGAGTTGCCTTACCTTGATTGCAGAGGCTAAGAGTGAACCGCACTGAGAACAGTTGCAAAACGTTGGTAACGTGCTTGCTGAGAGATAGATAGGGACAACACCTTATAAGCTAGACTGAGCTGGGAAATAAGAACCAAAAAAATACTTATCAGCCACTCCACCACCGACTGCAATCCCTGGTATAGGGAAAGGGATGCACAGATCAGAGTCCAGCTGGTCACTGAAAGAAGCAATCTAAAAACATCCAAGAAAAATACAGCAATCCCAAACAAAAATAATTCCAAAGCTTTATTTCACATTCCATGGTTTACACTCCATTAAAACGGAAACAAATGACGTGTTTTGGATCCATCAGATATGAATAAGGATCTGATGGATTTGAAATGCATCATCTGTTTTCCTTTTAATGGAATGTGAACCATGGAAGTTTAAAATGTGAAATAAAGCTTTGGAAATTTTTTATCGTTTGGGATTGCTGGATTTTTCTTTTTTTGATTTTTTTGAGCTGGGAATTAACTGGTTGTATCATGGAAGTCAGGAGTAGAGGGGAAGATTACAGACACCTGGATGGAGCTGATCCTAGTGAAGTTGTAGCAAACTAATGGCAACCCTAAGGCCCCTTTACACACTGAGACTTTCAGCGATCCCACCAGCGATCCCAACCTGGTCGGGATCGCTACAAAGTCTCTGGTGAGTCGCTGGTGAGCTTTCAAACAGGCATACCTGGAAAACGACGCAACAGCGATACGGACCTGCAGAACGACCTAGCTAGTCATTGGGGACGTTGTAAAGCAGCTTTTTGAAAGGGAAGTCGCTAACAAAGTCGCTGTAAAGTCCCCTTTACACACTGAAACTTTCAAGCGATCATGCTGCACAGCGGGAAACAAAGGACCAAAGAATGGTCCTGAACGATTTGTAGCGATCAGCAACTTCACAGCAGGGGCCAGGTCGCTGATGTGTTTCACACACTGCAATGTCGCTGAGGAGGTCGCTATTACGTCACAAAACCGGTGACGTTACAGCGATGTCGTTTGCGATGTTGCAGTGTGTAAAGCCACCTTTAGAGTAACTGGCACCTGGCCATGGCCTTGGACAGCATAAAAATTCCTAGGGTGATGGTGTTGAAGGAGTTCACAGGGTTACACGAGAATCATGACGTGGACAACTGTAAAGGGAGACAGCCATAGATTAGGGGAGCAAAACCCGGCACTGGAGCCGAGACAGTAACACTATCTATCTATTTGTCTATCTATCTATCTGTCTGTCTGTCTGTCTGTCTGTCTGCCTGACATCTTGTTCTATGCGCCAATGAACATTGACGAAAACAATTCTCAGGACCTGGGCCTGCAAACCTCCTTTTACCTGCACATATACCCAATGCCTGTTTTGTTTAGAAAGTTAAGTGTGTTGCCACCGGACTGTGAATTATATAGGTCAGCTCCAATAAATAGCTAGATAAAAAAAGATGATAGATAGATAGCTAGACACACATAAAGACACTAAAGGGTGCTTTACACGCTGCGACATCGCTAACGATATATCGTCGGGGTCACGTCGTTAGTGACGCACATCCAGCGCCGGTAGCGACATTGCAGCGTGTGACAGCAAGGAGCGACGATCAACGATCGCAAAATCGTTCAAAAACGGTGATCGTTGACACGTCGCTCCTTTCTTTAATATCACTGCTGCCACAGGTACGATGTTGTTCGTCGTTCCTGCGGCGTCACACGTCACTATGTGTGACACCGCAGGAACGACGAAAATCTCCTTACCTGCGTCCACCGGCAATGCAGAAGGAAGGAGGTGGGTGGGATGTTACGTCCCGCTCATCTACGCCCCTCCGCTTCTATTGGCCGACCGCTTAGTGACGCCGCAGTGAAGTCGCTATGACGCCGAACGCACCTCCCCCTTGAGGGAGGGATTGTTCGGCGGTCACAGTGACGTCGCTTACAAGGTATGTGCGTGTGATGCTTCTGTAGCGATAATGTTCGCTACGGCAGTGAGTGTGACGCCCTGGCCTAGCCAGGTGGTCACAGACACAACACCATACACACCCTTTTCCCTGGACAGGTCACACCAGTCACACATTAAACCCTTGTTGCCACCCTCCAGGGTTGATGTTCACACCAGGTGGGGCGGAGCCAGGTGGTTGACACCGTCCACCGAGGAGTTCACAGACCTGGAGGCGGGAAAAACACAGTCAGTCAGTCAGAGTCCCGTTGTGGGCAGTAGAGAGAGAGGAGTGAAACTGTTGGTGTCTGGGTTGGAGCCTAGGCACGTCCAGCAAGGTCGGCAGACGGTGGTGGCCGTCTGCAGGAGTTGGCAAAGGTCAGCGGAACCGTAGGACCGGGGTCGGGCGGTGGCCCACTGGTACCGAACCGGGGAGCCGATTGGAGCCAAGCACCAGGCAGGGTACTCAGACCCCGGCTAGGCTTGAAGCCAACCTTTAGTTAAATTTACTGATTGCGGTCTGGACCTCAGGGGTTCATTCCCAACCAAGTCCCGAGTGAAGGCAAAAGCCCAACCGTTCCGGATAAGTGCCACCGTCAAGGGCCAGAGATCCACAGGGCCAGCGTCTGCGGGCAAAAGGGCTCCTCCGGCACATATACGTCGGGGAGCGGACTACCGGTGCCCAGGCATTGGAGTCAAGATACAAAACACAGGTGCAGGGAAATGACAGCCACCATCAACCCGTCCAGGGAGGACACCGCAGCCGGCTGCGAGCCCCGTCCATCCAGCCGTTTGGTTTACCAGAGACTCTGTCTATCTGTGTCTGAGTGAGTACACCTGTGCCATCCGGCACCGCCCTGCGCTGCACCGCAACCCTGCACCCTGCCAAAACCCATCCTGCGGAATCCTCCACCCCTCCTATCGGGCCCAGGGACCACCAACCCCTACCCACGGAGGGGTTAACACCTAGCTGCTCCCCGCCATCGCTCCCGGGAACCCCGTCACCAGCAGCGTTGGTGCCCACCATCACCACAACTCGTGGGTGGCGTCACGAACTCCCAAAGTCCAATTCCACCCCCTTTTCACTCGAGGGTGAGAAGCGCTGCTCGAGCCCCGGGTCCGGCCCGCTTGAGCCACCGAGGAGGAGGCACCGGATCCGAGCGGCCCCCGCGACGGGGAAGCTGGCCTCCGCCCCCAACAACTTGGCGTCACGAACAGGATTGAACCAGTCTACTTACCGGTAGAAGTGCGCCTTGTGATCCCCGTCAGCGGCGTCCCGCTGAAAAATCTGAAGATCCGCCATGTTGGGCGCGAAGATTTCCCGCTCGAGTCGTTTTCCCGAACAGTGAAGGTGCGAAAACTGAGGCTCCGCCCCCGAAAAAGTGAAGTTCTGTAGAAAGACCAAGGGGGGCGGGCGAAGATTTGGCCCCATGTGATCCTGGGGTTAAGAAGCGGGGACGCCAGCACTCTGCGTCTGCCTTGTCCCTGGAACCCGTGCGGGCAACGTCCCGTGTGTGCAACATGTCTACCCCGTCTGGAAGGCCCGAATTCCCGGAGCCCGCGCCTGGAACATTGGCGTGGGTGGAAGCCCGGACGACCCTCATGTGCTGCCGGCAGAGAGGGTCGAGCGACCCACGCCCCAGTGTCCTTGAGGGACCGGCCGCTGCAGCTGAGGGACCCAGTCTGCCCCCTATTCTCCTCTCACCCCCTCCGCTCCCCGTGTCGGCCCTGGCTACTCCTCCGCTTGGTCCGCCGCCCCCAACACCGGCGGCGGAGTCCACACCAGATGCCCTGAAGGACCCGCCTGTGGACGCAGCCCGCGGGCGACCGTATGCACGGCCCGCTCCCGTGCCGCTTCCGTGGAAGGAGAACTCCCAGAAGAAGCCGGTTCCCGAGGAGGCCCCACTGCTCCCGGAAGCGACCACGCCCGAGGAAATCCAGGCCCCGGCAGTCCGCCCGGCCAAGACGGAGGTGCCCGGTACCCAGAGGCCCGCCCGGCGGGGAAAGCTGGCCGCTACCCAGACCCAGGCCTCGGCTGAGGCGGCGCAGGGTTGTTGCTGCAGGGCAGCGTCTCAGGCCACGACACAGCGGGGTTCCCAAAGGAAGGAGCCGATCGTGGTTGGCACGGTGGAACTCCAGCTGGACCCAACCCGCGCGCCCGAGGGGCAGGTAGATGTCCCTTATTGGGAGCGGTAGTGGAGCCAGCTGGGTCGAGAAATCGAGGCCCGGGAGAAGAAGAAGGCCGAGATCCTGGCCCGCACGATTAAGGAGAAGGACATTCTGAGGTGTGTCACCTTTCTTGTGCGGGGCCGAGGTACGAGGGCCAGGTCCGGCGCTTTGACCCCGACAAGGGGTACGGATTCCTGTATGAGCCCAGTTTGGAAAAGGAAGTGTTTGTGGCCCGCCGGGACGTGTACCTTCATCTATTTTTGGGCCACCCGGACCATGACCTAATCCCCGGTGAGGTGGTCACCTACACCCGCCACTGTGGAGAAAGGGGCTGGTTTGCCCTGAACGTACAGAAAAGGGCACGGCAAGTAGGCCCGCAGTGCTCCCGGACCCCTTCCCCACTGTACAGCCCAGATGTGGAGCTGGAGGAGGAATATGAGGAAGATGAATAAGGCAGCGGAGCCCTGTTGCTAAAGTACTGTCCCCGTTGGGACCTACAGTTATTTATGGTAGCGGACCTGGCTACTGAAGCACCCGTCCCCGTTGGGACTGATGTTATCCCTGTTGTCCCCACTTCCAAAGAACAAGGCCGAGAACTTGCAGGCCACCCAAAAACTATTGGGTTTGTAAATATTCTGCCCCAATTGCCCTTCCCGCCACTGCCAGTCTCCGGAGAGGTTGGTTGGAGGAAGGACCCGCAGCAGAGCAGGCTGGGGTCCGGTCACCACCAGGACAGGTGACCATCTTCCGGGTCAGGGGTCCCCTTGGACGTGGGGCTCCTGAGTGACTGCCGGGTGCGAAACACCGTACCCGTTCCCACTTGGGTAGCCTGGGCCAGGTTCCTGTTTCCGGACTGGGGAAAAGGGGTGCTGCCCACTTCTTAGGGGCAGCATCAAGGTCTAGGTTGCTTGGGTGGGAAAGCGGAAGGACATGGACCCGTTCCCTGTTATTAATAAAAGTGTTCCGTTTGTAACGGTTTAAGAATGTGCCTCTAGTAAGGGAAGAAATGAAAGAAATGCTTAATGTTTTACATGTTTTGTTCCCGTTGTTTTATATCTTTTCAGAAAAATAAAACCGGTGGTGGACGGGCAGCCCGCGGACGGTCTGCATTAAACCAAGGGGGAATGTGACGCCCTGGCCTAGCCAGGTGGTCACAGACACAACACCATACACACCCCCTTCCCTGGACAGGTCACACCAGTCACACATTAAACCCTTGTTGCCACCCTCCAGGGTTGATGTTCACACCAGGTGGGGCGGAGCCAGACGGTTGACCCCGCCCACCGAGGAGTTCACAGACCTGGAGGCGGGAAAAACACAGTCAGTCAGTCAGAGAGTCCCGTTGTGGGCAGTAGAGAGAGAGGAGTCAAACTGTTGGTGTCTGGGTTGGAGCCCAGGCACGTGCAGCAAGGTCGGCAGACGGTGGTGGCCATCTGCAGGAGTTGGCAAAGGTCAGCGGAACCGTAGGACCGGGGTCGGGCGGTGGCCCGCCAGTACCGAACCGGGGAGCCGATTGGAGCCAAGCACCAGGCAGGGTACTCAGACCCCGACTAGGCTTGAAGCCAACCTTTAGTCAAATTTACTGATTGTGGTCTGGACCTCAGAGGTTCATTCCCAACCAAGTCCCGAGTTAAGGCAAAAGCCCAACCGTTCCGGATAAGTGCCACCGCCAAGGGCCAGAGATCCACAGAGCCAGCGTCTGTGGGCAAAAGGGCTCCTCCGGCAGATATACGTCGGGGAGCGGACTACCGGTGCCCAGGCATTGGAGTCAAGATACAAAACACAGGTGCAGGGAAATGACAGCCACCATCAACCCGTCCAGGGAGGACACCGCAGCTGGCTGCGAGCCCCGTCCATCCAGCCGTTTGGTTTACCAGAGACTCTGTCTATCTGTGTCTGAGTGAGTACACCTGTGCCATCCGGCACCACCCTGCGCTGCACCGCAACCCTGCACCCTGCCAAAACCCATCATGCGGAATCCTCCACCCCTCCTATCGGACCCCGGGACCACCAGCCCCTACCCACGGAGGGGTTAACACCTAGCTGCTCCCCGCCATCGCTCCCGGGAACCCCGTCACCAGCAGCGGTGGTGCCCACCATCACCACAACCCGTGGGTGGCGTCACGAACTCTATCCCAAACAAAGTCCAATTCCACCCCCTTTTCACTCGAAGGTGAGGAGCGCTGCTCGATCCCCGGGTCCGGCCCACTCGAGCCACCGAGGAGAAGGCACCGGATCCGAGCGCGATCTCCCCGAGCAGCCCCCGCAACGGGGAAGCTGGCACCCGACACGAGCAGCAAATGTCGCACGAACGACGGGGGCAGGTGCTATCGCGCTCAACATCGCTAGCAATCGCAAGCGATGTAGCAGCGTGTAAAGCACCCTTAAGGCTGTAGATAAACGGAAGGTCTGCAGTTTAGCCAAAGTAGTAGTGTTTCTGTTGGGGGGAGGCTCCTTCTGCAGGCAGTTTTCCTAGAGCCAGACGCATGGTAATTCAGAAAAGAAGAGTGGACATGGCTGCTCTTCTGAGACTCACATAAGATTGATTTTTATTTTGTCTCATGTAATAAAATCTGAGAAATATATAAAGAAAAGTAAAAGAAGACATACAGGTAGGAGGCATGCTCGTCTAATAGATGAGGGCACTAAACACAGACTAGGAATTCCCTAATAGGATTTTTTTTAAATAACTTGTTTACAAAAAAATACTGTAATTTCAGGATTATAAAACGCCCGATAATTCATCCTTTATCCTTCCACGCTTAGGGATGTCTAAGGGGCACTTTGCACACTGCGACATCGCAGGTGCGATGTCGGTGGGGTCAAATTGAAAATGACGCACTTCCGGCATCGCATGCGACATCGCAGTGTGTAAAGGCTGGATGATACGATTAACGAGCGCAAAAGCGTCGTAATCGTATCATCGGTGCAGCGTCGGCGTAATCCATGATTACGCTGACGCGACGGTCCGATGTTGTTCCTCGCTCCTGCGGCATCACACATCGCTGTGTGTGAAGTCGCAGGAGCGAGGAACGTCTCCTACCGGCCTCACTGCGGCTTCCGTAGGATATGCGGAAGGAAGGAGGTGGGCAGGATGTTTACATCCTGCTCATCTCCGCCCCTCCGCTCTGATTGGCTGCCTGCCGTGTGACGTCGCAGTGACGCCGCACGACCCGCCCCCTTAACAAGGAGGCGGGTCGCCGGCCACAGGGACGTCGCACGGCAGGTGAGTGTGTGTGTGAAGCTGGCGTAGCGATAACTTTCGCTACGCCAGCTATCACCACATATCGCTGCTGCGACGGGGGCGGGCACTATCGCACTCGGCATCGCAGCATCGGGCTGCGATGTCGTAGTGTGCAAAGCCCGCCTAAGTGTTAGAAACACCATATCTTAAGGCAGCGGCACATTTCCATAAGGTGCTAATCTCCGCCACAAGCTATGTGCGCATCCTAATCGCTGCATATTCAGAGTTCTGTAATAACCTTGCTTTCTATTATGACTCGATGAGGAAGCGGTGACTCAGAGACACAACACATGCTATTTGTAGCCTGCAGACAATGGGAAGACTCTGCCGCACACTGTCAGTACATGCTCACCTCGTGGACTGCCGCATCAGCCAATCAGAAAGTCTGAGACATCATCGATCGACCAATGAGAAACCTCCTGTGGGACCTGAAGAAGCTTGAGATGGCTCGTGGGAGAGGTTTTTTTCTGTAGAGAAGTTTTCTCTAGTTGTGAAACTTTTTTTTGTTGTTGCTGTGTTTATCATTGTCATTTGCACAATTCTTAGCAATAAAACGAGAAAACACTGTTACCACATGGAGGTTTACAAAACGCTGATTTCAGTCTTACAGAATTTCCTAAAAAAATTTCAATATCAGTGCAATGAAGTAGTTATATTGTAAAAACCTATATTGTCATTCAGGGATTGGACGCCTCAAGCCCCTCCCCTTTGACTTTTCCAGCAGTCACTTGATCACATGTCAGTGCCTTCCATAGGACACATGAATAGGTCCCTAATGTATAAGAAAACATTGTAAAAAAAAGTCTGGTACATTATTAGGTTGATTGATACGCTCCTTGCTTGGGTGCTTCTGCAACCCATCAACTCCATACAATGTGCAAGTGGATTGGTTCTGATATCATTTTTCATCCGCTCTGGTTCATCTAGTATCTCTAAAGGGGGCTTTACACGCAACAACATCGCTAACGAGATGTCGTTGGGGCCACGGAATTCGTGACGCACATCCGGCCTCGTTAGCAACGTCGTTGCGTGTGAAACGCACAAACCACTGCTAACGATCAAAATTACTCACCATATCGTTTAATCGTTGACACGTCGTTCTAATCTCAAATATCGTTGCTGTTGCAGGACGCAGGTTGTTTGTCGTTCTTGCGGCAGCACACATCGCTATGTGTGACACCGCAGGAACGAGGAACATCACCGTACCTGCGGCCGCCCGCAATGAGGAAGGAAGGAGGTGGGCGGGATGCCCGGACAATCATCTCCACCCCTCCGCTTCTATTGGGCGGCCGCTTAGTGACACCGCTGTGACGCCGAACGAATCACCCTCTTAGAAAGGAGGCGGTTCGCCGGCCACAGCGACGTCGCTAGGCAGGTAAGTATGTGTGACGGGGACTAACGATGTTGTGCGCCACAGGCAGAGATTTTCCCATGACGCACAAATGACGGGGGCGGGTGCGTTCACCAGCGACATCGCTAGCGATGTCGCTGTGTGTAAAGTGGCCTTTACAGTCTGTACGTCGAGGCTGACAGATCTCCTTTATACTCCATGTGGCCTAAGCCACACACTCACTCACTTCCTTTTTCTCACCTCCTTTTATAGCTTTTGTCGCTGTAGTGGCACCTAGTGGCCATAAGAAGCACTGCAACCATGTTCAGATAAACACACACTCCAGGTAGGAGAATCTCATAAAAAGGGCATTAAAAAAGTCTAAAATGACAGCCTTTGCCCTGCATTTTTACTCACTAATAAGTACAGGATGCAGTATTGTGTCCATATTACACAGCATCCTGGTGCACAGCATCGTTAAATCAGTGGTAAATGAGACTATTTTGAGCGGCGCTGGTAGTTGTCATGATAATTAGAGCACCACACAACGGATGTGTCAGGAGACATCATAGGAAAGATGATTGTATCTTGTGCGTATGATAAAAAACAGATTCCATCCTTTAATTGCCCGTGAGTTATATAAAATAAGGCCGTGAATACGGTTACAGACCAGAGACTGGAGCATTAAGTCATTGAATGAGGCAGACATACTAGTCACCATGTCTATGAACTTTAGGGAAAGGTTTACCTCTTTTCACAAAGGATTGCCCCATCCACCTACTTCTGCCTCCTGTACCTATAGCATTGAGCTTTACTGTGTCAAAGCCTAGACCCAACAAAGGATCCTCGCGGATAGCGCGATCAGCTGAGCTGTCACTGAGGTTACCCGCGGCCACCGCTGCATCCACCGCTGGATCCAGTGACAGCGGGTAACCTCAGTGACAGCTCAGCTGATCACGCGGCTGTCTTCATTTGCTGCGTGGAGGTGACCGGAGCGGCGGTGTCTTCTGCTGCTCCTGTTACCTCCATGCAGCACAGCTGGAAGCGACGCTGGTCCATCCTGGATTACGCCGGACATGGAGGGCTTTTTGGGGCTGATTAAATTGGTGATGAGGGAATTTGTTTGTGTTTTTTATTTCTAATAAAGGATTTGTTCGGGTGTGTGTGTTTATTTACTGTAATTTACAGATTAATCATGGAAGGTATCTCGGGGAGACGCCTGACATGATTAATCTAGGACTTATTGGCAGCTATGGGCTGCCAATAACTCCTTATTACCCCGATTTGCCAACGCACCAGGGCAAATCGGGAAGAGCCGGGTACAGTCCCAGAACTGTCGCATATAATGTATGCGGCAATTCTGGGCGGCTGCTGACTGATATCGTTAGGCTGGGGGGCTCCCCATAACGTGGCGCTCCCCATCCTGAGAATACCAACCTTCAGCTGTATGGCTTTATCTGGCTGGTATTAAATTTGGGGGAACCGCACACCGTTTTTTTTAATTATTTATTTATTTCTATACTCCATAGTGACACGCCACCGGCTGCTGTGATTGGGTGCAGTGAGACACCTGTCACTCAGCGTGGGGGCGTTTCTCACTGCAACCAATCATAGGCACCTGTGGGCGGGGAAAGTAGGGAATACGAAATTGTTTAATGAGCGGCCGGCTTTTTCAAAATAGTAAAAGCCGCCGCAGCAGTGTGAATGCTGTGCAGCGCCGCGCCAGGGATCGGTGAGTATGAGAGAGGAGGGGAAAATGACCGACAGACTGTGAGAGAGGGACAGAGATAGTGACTGACCGACAGAGAGAGAATAGAGACCGAGAGGGAGAGACCGACTGACAGATAATAGTGATTGACAGATATTGTGACACATCACTCGTTTCCAGTGTTTTAAGTCCCTAAGTCTCCTTACCTGGCAACATCTTCACAAAGAGAAACTTTACCCCTTAGATCAGGGGTCTCCAACCAGTGGCTCATGAACTACATGTGGCTCGGGGGTAGTGATGTGTGGCTCACAGCTGTCTTTCAGCTTGGTGCATAAGCAACAGGTCTAGATAGCTAAGAAGAGCAGGTCTTCAGATGGTGACTTTTGTGAGGAGCATCACTTAAAAAAGTAGATCTTAATTTGGGTACGGTAGGACCCCCTAGATCCTGGTATACTGCCTCAGTGTGATTTCTGTGGAAACGCTTTGGCTGTCATTATACCGGTAATGGAGTCTCTGGGTGTCACTACTGGGAGGGGGGGGCGGGAGCTGGATGTGGCTCATGACCATCTCTCATGGTTGAATGTGGGTCACGACCCTCTTTCAGAGCTGAATGTGGTTCTTGAGGTCAGAAAGGTTGGGGACCGCTGCCTTAGACAATCAGAGACCGCTCACCGAGGCAAATAATTTCTCCTACTTTGCACTGATGAAGGGTAAACACTAGTGATGAGCGAGCGTACTCAGCACTGCTCCATGCGGGGTGCTCATGCACGCTCGTTACTCAGCCAAGTATCGTGGGTGCTCAAGCACAATGCTCGAGTCCCTGCTCTGCATTGTTTTGCGGTTGTTAGACAGCCATTCAACATGAGGGCTTGCCTGCCATACATGGTAATGTTGTACCCATGTTGGCTACTGGCATTACTGTGATTGGCCAGCTGCACCAGGTCATCAGTTCTTATATGAGACCCATTGGCGTGATGCTCGGCACCCTCTCTTCTGGAAGCAGTTGAAAGAGAGTTCATGTAGGAGGGAGAACTTAGATTACAGCAGGTTCAGAGCCTTTCAAGTGATAGTAAAGGGTCTTGTTAGCCTTGATTAGCCTAATTAAATAAATAATTTAAAAAAAAACGGCCTGGGGTCCCCCTATTTTTGCCAACCAGCCAAGGCAAAGCAGTCAGCTGGGGGATGGTATTATCAGGCTGGGAAGGCCCATGGATATTTGGCTTCTCCCAGCATAAAAACACAGCTTGCAGCCAGCCCAGAATGGGTGCACAACATTAGACATCAGATAGTGAGATTTGTGGGAACATTTTTGATAATAAATTGGTGAACAAGTGAGTGTGGGGGAGTCTTTACTGAAATAAAGTATTTTTTCCAGTGTGTGTGTTTTTTTTTTTTATTACTGGGTTAGTAATGTGGGTGTCTCATGGACACCTCCTCATTACTAACCTCTGGGCTTGATGTCAGCTGACATTACACAGCTAACATCAACCCCCAAAATATTACCCCGATTGCTACCACACCAGGACATTCGGGAAGAGGCAGGCAAAGAGCTAGAATTTGCACATCTAATGTGATGTGCCAATTCTGGGGCAGCTTAAGGCTGCTAATTTTAGGCTGGAAAGAACCAAATAACCATGGGTCTGCCCAATCTGATAATGTCAGACCGCAGGTGTCCGCATTACCTTGGCTGGTTATCAAGAATAGGGGAACCCCACATCATTTTTAAAATAATTTATTTTACTCCAGCAGCGACCTTGGAGTCAGAGATGCATCCAAGCATCTTCCCAATGTTGTTCCCATTCCATCCAAGCATCTTCCCAATGTTGTTCCCATTCCATTGAGCACTGTTTTCATCCATTTCAGCGATTTTGTAGCCCCCCACCCCCCAGCCCTCTTATTAGGGTCTTCCGTAAAAATGCTTGAGTTTCCCATTGACTTCCATTATACTCGTTACTCAAGTCGATCTCGTCCAACCTGCTTGATTTGATTATCGAGCATTTTTGTGCTCGCTCATTCCTGGTAAATACTCTGAAATATGTGTCTGCAAATGGAATTTCTGGTTTGGCTTATTATCCCAAGTCCTTGACCCTTTAAAGGGTCAATATTGACTTTTAGAACTGCTTCATCCCGACCTCTTTGTCACTGAAGAGGATACTTTCAAAGAGGGGAAGAAAGAAAAGTGCCTAATAAATTGTGGGCAGATAAGTGTATGAGCCCATAAGCATTCACCCACATTGTCCAAAGCTGTATAGACCTGTCCTGGAAACACCCTAAATCGGTCTGGACCAACTTTTTGAACTAAAATGGCCTAATTTGCCAGGATTTTTTCCCAAAATTTGAAACATTCTCCACAAATTCAGGACTGCTGAGAATTATGAGTTAGGGATTGTCACGTCCTCACCAGAGTCCGCTCCTACGACTTCTGCTTCAATCACCAGGCGCAGCCGTATTCCCGCTAAGGACTGTGCTGGTGATGGGGGAGGAGTTGGTGCCAGTGGCTCTGGTGGGTGCAGGCTCCGCTCATTGACTAGGCTGGGTTTTCCTGACTCCTGCAGTACCAATGGCTGAGTGTAGGTGGCATGGGTTTTCCAGCTGAGGTTGTCACTATTCAGCTACAGCCAATGGGAACACACCACACCCTTTTTATTCCCCCTTCTGTCTGCTGGTCATTGCCAGATACAGATTATATTCCTGCTACTCTGGTTCTCGACACTCTTATTATTGATTCCTGCTTTGGCCCCGGCCTGCTCTCTGACTACTCTATCTGCCATATTTGTACCTCGCTGCCCAATCCGGATTTGACCTCTGCTTGGTTTCCTGATTATCTCCTTGCCTGTCTGATTCTGTCCCTGTTTTGCATTTCCCGATTTGACCCTGCCTGGTTACTACTCTCATCAGACTGCAGCCTACCACGGGTAGTGATCTCCCGCACCCTGTGCAATTCCAAATCCCTGTATAGGGGTTAAAGGGTTTCAGGTTCTCGGGGGTCCTGCTTTGTGAGCGGCTATCCTCTAGCCTATCCATCACAGCCAGTCTGAGTCTGTGGTTCCAGGCAGGCGTTACAGGGATGTTAGTATCCATACCTGCCAAAGAAAGCAGCATCGCAGTGACCGGGGAGTAGCTGTAGCCTTTAAAGGTGTGGTGACTTTTTAACCCCCATGTGCGATAGTGAAAAAGTTAAAGTCAGGAGCTTGAAAACCCTCCGAGGGTCACTAGAGAAGGAGCCAGGAGGCTGAGAGACATATCCTAATAGCCCATAAGCAGGTTCAGCATAAAACTAAGGACTGGTTGCTCCACAACCTAAAAAAAGACCAAAGTAGTACCCAGACAGAGAGAAAGTGCAGAGGATTTTTCTTGTGCTGCACAAGTTTTCTGGATTTCACTACCTGAGAAAGTCAGATTTATTCTTAGATAAAAGGAAACCTATGCCAAATTTGTAAAAATAAGGTGGAGAGAACTTGACCCAAGGTTCAAGATGTTTCTTTGTTTTCTTGAAATGGAACTCTTATGTTTTAGAGAGAAACTGCACCAGAGAATGATAGATTTTTTTCATTATGAACTTATTCCAGGTAAACACCATGTGTTATGCTTCATAACATTGGAAGTGTGGCATAATAATTAATGGTAGGGATTATGGAGAACGTCAGCTATACCCCACCCATAGAGAAACCCACCTATCCTTACACGACACCTAGTAATATGACTCCGGTATTGGTCATACAAGTGTTACCTGAATGCTCAGGTCGCAACAAGAACCCAAAAAAGACAACCTGTTTCCTACAAGCTCCAGTTCTCAGTATGAGATGTCGGATCTGTTCTCATGTGATAGGAATGCAGAGAGTGGGTAGAACATTGTATTGAGTCATTCCTGAAGAAGAGGAAGAAACTAAACATCCAAGAACAGGCCGGCAGTGCATGATCTTCACGTGAAAATGCCTCTCGTCCAATCAGACTGCGGCTGATCTATCCCCAGCGTCCAATCACAGATTTATGCTGGGACATGCAAGACGCTGGATATTTCTCACGACGTGACCGCCAAGTGGTGAATAGATACTGCGACTGTTTTGCTTTCACAATCACTAATATTTCCCATTGCCATCATAACGATGATTAGAAATGAGTTTTACATATACATCTTAAACAAAACCTGGGGTATAGATAGATTGATGGATGGATGGATGGATAGATAGATAGAGGATAAATAGATTATAGTAGGATAGATATATAGATAGACAAATAGTTAATAGACAGACCATTAGACAGATGGATAGCGATAGGATAGATAGATAGATAGATGGAAGGATAGATAGAGGATAGAGATAAACAGATAATAGAAGGATAGATACTTGATAGATAATAGATAGACATATAGATAGATAGATGATAAAACATAGAAGAATTGATACTTGATAGACAGATAGATAATAGATGGATAGATAGACCAATGGATAATAGATTGATAGACAGATAGATAGATAGATAGAACAACTGATATGAAGCGCCCACGGAGTTGTTTTTGGGTTACCCGTCACCGGGCCGGTTTGGGGTTGTCACAGCGGCCTGGCCCGGGTTCCGTGACCCCATCGGTGTCAATAAAGATGTGGATGGGATTATTTACAGGGGAGTAGAATAAAGTTTGTCTTCATGACGTCACCTGTGGTGTGCGGCTATGATTGGAGCCGCCGCTGCGAGATATCTTTTCTCTCTGAGGCAGATGGTAACGCAGCTCAGATGGTCCTGCTCTCCACAGTCAAGCTCAGGCCCCAGGAAGGATGTTGGGAGTAGTAGTAGGGAACTCCAATATTTTAGCGTGGGGCGCGGGAAGGAATAGACGACACAGCGTTTAGGTTGTTTACTCACTGAATTGCTCCCGCCGCTGGACTGCCAGACTCCGCTGTGATGGGCTCCAGCCAATCCCAGACAGTTCAGAGGTCAGAAGCGGTGGGGTTTCCTTGTGAGTCCTTCCTCCCTGCGCTGTGTTTGTGCGAGTCCCTGAGGCTTGAAGCTACGGTGGGACCCGAGTCCTTGGGGTTTGTTCTGTCCCCCATCCCATATAGCAGGCAGCGCAAGTCCGTAGATGGAGCCGCCCTATTGTCATGACTCAGGGCTCTATGTGCTGCTTTGCCCCGGACTCTGTGTGTGGGCCAGAAGACTTGAAATCCTCTGCCTGGCGGATTCTGCTGGCGGGACTTGCAGTGCCCACCAGCCTAGAGCTCCATACCCTGAGGTGTGCGCAGGTCCTGAGGGAGCTCTGAGCTCTCCCCTCAGCGACCATGTTCTCCTGCGTCTCCCTTGGTTCCCGGAGATTTCACAACTGCTTGTGTGTGAGTGTTACCTTGCTCCCCAGAACAGTGGCTCCACCCCCGGGTTCCTGAGCTGGTGGGTGGGAGGCCTCAGACGATATAGTGACCATCCAAAATGACCCTACCCTAACCGAATTCCAGTGAGAGGGTAACTAGATATGTGTATGTTGGTGAGTTGTGCTTTTACCAACAATGACCTCCTCCGCATCTGAGATGAATACTGCACCTCTGGTGAGGTGCAGTACCCTGTGGCGATTGAAGCCTCAGGGGCGCCACACTCCCTGACAGCGAATCCCAGAACGTACGCGGGCTTGCAAGAAAAATAACAACACAATGGACAGTACTGCAAAATTTTGTGATGCTGCTAACATTAACCTTTCTTCCCTTTATGGGAGGCACAGTTCCTTGAACGTTACTTTGACGCCCTGGGCAAGCCAGGGGTCACAGGTCACAACACCACACGCACCCCACATTCCCTGTAGGTACACCAAAGTCAAAACTAAAATCCTTGTTGCCTTCCTCCAGGGGCTGGTGTCCACACCAGGGGGTGGGCCAGGCGGTTGGCTGCACCCACCGAGGAGTTCACTGCTCTGGAGGCGGGAAAACCAGGCAGATGAGTGTTAGAGTTCAAAGTAGAAGGAGTAAACAGTGAAGGAGAAGGGGGAAAGTGAGAGTAGTGACAGAGAAAAGTGACAGCAAGAAGCCTGAAGTTGGTCCGGGTGTGTGCCCCGGACTGAGACAGCAAGGTTGGCAGACGGCGGTGACCGTCTGCAGGAGAGATTGCTCGGAGGTTGCCGAAAGAACCGCAGACGGGTGGTGACCCGGCGGTACCGGAGCGGTATACAAAGAACAGTCAGCACCAGGGCAGGGGCCTTTCGGATCCCGGCAAGGCTAGGAGTCGCCATAATTTGCCAAATCCGTCAGTGAAGGGGACGTCTGTCTCCCAACAACCAAGTCCCGTTTGAAGGCAACAGTCCGACCGTTAAGGGGAGACACCGCCACCGCCAAGGCACCAGTTTCTTAGGGCCAGCGCCTGCGGGCAAGAGTGGGGCTCCTCCGGCTCATATCCAGGTCGGGGAGCAGGTTACCGGTGGGAATCCATCGCTACCAAAAGATTACACATAGGTGCAGGGAAGAGACCGTCACCGTCAACTGCAGGGAACATCAGCATCGTAACCGTCCGAGGGACCCGTCCAACCAGCCGCTTGTTTACCGAGAACTGTGTCGTGTTTACTGGCCGAGTGAGTACCTCCGTGCCGTGCGGCACAGCGCTGCCCCTGCGCCCCTGCACCTCTACAGGCCCCATACCCGCCTGTCCACCATCCCAACCCCATCACTGGGCCCCGAGACCACCAATCCCCTACCCACGGAGGGGCAAATCAACAACTGGCTGCTCCATACCACCACTCCCGGGATCCCCAGCCAGAGCAGCGGTGGTGTCCACATAATCACCACAACCGTGGGTGGCGTCACGGACAATAGACTATCCCAAAAAACAAACCCCTTTCACTCACGGGCAAGGAGCGCCGCTAGAGTCCCCGGGATCCAGCCCATCGCTCGAGCCACCGAGCAGCAGCAGGCCGCGGCAGCAGCAGGCCGCGGCAGCAGCGGCAGCCGGACCCGAGCAGTGGGAGAGCGCGGCGTCCCCTCCTCCGCCCGCGACATTACAAACACACTTTGTATATTAAGTCATATTAACTATGAGCACTATAAAATACTATAAGACATTAGCATAAAACATTCACTTTTTGACAAAAGATTTCCTTTTTAACAATAAAACATTTTCTGATTGACAATAAAACATTTTCTTTTGCACCCTACATTTTGTTAATTAAGTGCAACATTGTTGAACACAAATGACAGCTTTATGGGGGACCTGCCTCAAAACCCCGAACGTAGGCTCTGGGCGTGCTTCAGAGCATTCCTGACCACGCTTCATTGCTTGTGCACGACAGGTTTTGAGGTCCTGTGGTCGTTTTAATTTTGGCAGGGTGCACAACAAGTGCAATTATTTACAAAATAGTCCTGGCCACACCTAGTCCAGTGGCCCAGATGTCTATTTCAATGCAACACTTATCCAATATCTATGCAGAATAATTTAACTATTTACATTCTTTATAACAGTATCTTATTCCTTTTTGGCTACTGGTTCCTGAGGGCGAGTTCCGGCCCCCAGGTTCAGCCCACTCATAGGACATCCTTTGGCATAGTGCCCCGCTTTGTTGCAGCGGCGGCAGATTGGCTGCCCGTCGGAGTCATAGCAATCAGTGGCCTGGGACAACGGATTTCGTCCTTGCAGCCGCCAGGGAAGGTCATCAGCACTGGAGGACAGCTCGATGGTTGGCGGTCGCTGAGCCCCCTGCTGGGCTTGCACTACTTGGGTTAGAGTAGCCATACCCCGAATCAGTTCCAGGACCTGAAACCGTAGTTCAGTGACAGCATCTCCACCCAGGGCCTGTTCACGGGCTCCCACTGTCACCCGAGTAGCTAGTGTTGACCCCAGTTCAGTTGTGGACAGCTCACGAGGTCCGGAGTCGTGGAGAGCCGATTCTTTTAGCACCCCATTCTTTGAACTCGGCAAAGCTGAGATCGGGATTTTGCAGAGTCATGATGCACAACTGGGCCCGATGGGCGTCGGACAGGAGGCCTTCTATAAATTGATCGGTTAACAGTCAGTCCTCATCCCTTGCCCCATCTGGCTCCACCTGGCAAACTGCTTTCATGGCCACTTGAAGGTTTGAAGCATAATTCCGGATACTGTCCTGCATCCTTTGTTTGCACCCATAGATTCTCATCGTGATCTCAGCTACTGTGCGGGTGTCAAAGGTGTCTTTCAGCTTGGCCAAGATTTGCTTCACTGTTCTCTTTTCAGCCTTCGGCCAGGATCTGACCTCCCGCCGAGCTGCCCCGGTCAGTTGACTGATTAGGATGCTGGTCTGCTGATCCTCCTCAGATGACATCTCCCATCAATTCGTCCATTTCCGGCAGCAGGGCTTCCCTTTGCACGCTTTTCTCTGGGTTCCGCCCACGACAACACGCCCCTCTTTCTTCCCGCGCTGCGCAGCTAATGGCGACTGTCGTTTCTAATGAATGTTATTTGTACAGTCTGTTTAAGGCGCACAGTACCTGTTAGGATGGGCACGGAATCCTGATCATGACGCCAAAGTTGACACGCTCACGGGATCCCCCTGGGGTTGTTTTTGGGTTACTCGTCACCGG
The DNA here is from genome assembly GCF_048569485.1 of Anomaloglossus baeobatrachus. NCBI lineage: Eukaryota > Metazoa > Chordata > Amphibia > Anura > Aromobatidae > Anomaloglossus > Anomaloglossus baeobatrachus. The sequence continues at coordinate 91,609,757 of NC_134364.1, read as the reverse complement.
GCCAGTTTGGGGTTGTCACATCGGCTTGGCCCAGTTCCTTGACCCCATCGGTGTCAATAAAGATGGGGATGGGATTATTTAAAGGGGAGTAGAATAAAGTTTGTCTTCGTGACGCCACCTGTGGTGTGCAGCTATGATGGGAGCCGCCGCTGCGAGATATCTTTTCTCTCCGGGGTGGATGGTAACGCAGCTCAGATGGTCCAGCTCTCCACAGGCAGAGCTCAGGCCCCAGGGAGGATGTTGGGAGTAGTAGTAGTTGTAGTAGTAGTCCACTCTAAAATGGTGGCGTGGGAAGGAATAGACGACACAGCGGTTGCATTTTAGGTTGTTTACTCACTGAATTGCTCCCACCGTTGGACTGCCAGACTCCGCTGTGATGGGCTCCAGCCGATCCCGGACAGTTCGGAGGTCGGAACCGGTGGGGTTTCCTTGTTAGTCCTTCCTCCCTGCGCTGTGTTTGTGCAAGTCCCTGCGGCTTGAAGCTATGCTGGGACCCGAGTCCTTGGGGTTTGTTCAGTTCTCTGTCCCCGTATAGCAGGCAGTGCGAGTCCGTAGATGGGGCCGCCCTATGGTCACGACTCCTGGCTCTATGTGCTGCTTTGCCCCGGTTTCTGTGTGTGGGCCAGAAGACTTGAAATCCTCTGCCTGGCGAATTCTGCTGGTGGGACTTGCAGTGCCCACCAGCCTAGGGCTTCGCACCATGAGGTGTGCGCCGGTCATGAGGGAGCTATGAGCTCTCCCCTCAGCGATCTTGTTCTCCTGCGTCTCACTTGGTTCCCGGTGAGTTCTCAACTGCTTGTGTGTGAGTGTTACCTTGCTCTCCAGAACAGTGGCTCCACCCCCGGGTTCCTGAGCTGGTGGGTGGGAGGCCTCAGACGATATGGTGACCATCCTAAATGACCCTACCCTAACCCAATCCCGGTGAGAGGGCAACTAGATATGTGTATATTGGAGAGTTGGGGTTTTACCGGCAATTACCTCCTCCGTATCCGAGATAAATGCTGTATAAATGAGGTGCAGTACCCTGTGGCAACTGAAGCCTCAGGGGTGCCACAGATAGATGATAGATAGATTTATAGATAGAGGCATAGATTGAGGTATAGAAAATAGATAGCTGGATAGACAGATAGATAATAGATAAATAGATTAGATAGATAGATGATAGAGGATAGAAGAATAGATAGGTAATAGATAGAAGGATAGATAGATATAGATACAGATAAAATATACAGATACAGATAGATATAGATAAAAGCATAAATAGAGGGATAGATAGATATTAGATGGATAGATTATAGATAGAGGACAAATGGATAGATGATGGCTATTAGATAGATAAGGTTATAGTGAATATGTGAAAATTTATTTTATATGATTTGTTGCCTTGTAAAAATTATATAATAAAGGGTATCATATTACAAAACATTTTGGTTTAAAAAAAAATTGTTTTGTTCTTTTTCCACAGATATTTTCCATTAATATTTATTTACATTTGCATAATCACTTAATGGGAATTGTAATTATTTATTACATAATCATGTATGTGCATACATACATATATTCGAGTTCAGTTACTTGCGTAGTAAGTACACATCAAAGAATGCAATGACATCAGTAATGCTGAACAGACAGTCGTTAGGCACTTAAATGGATCTTGGACTTTCTGTGTTTGGGTATAGAGCCTATCATAGGATATACAATATTACACCTATCATCCAATCAGACTGCAGACGACCTACCCCTGACGTCCAATCACAGCACTATATACCCCTTGTATATATGCTCACACTGACTGTGTTGTCAGTGGGTTAAAGGGAACCTGTCAGCAGAAATGTCCCCTAAAACCTAACAGATTCCCCCTCTGCAGCTCCTGGGCTGCATTCTATAAAGGTCCCTGTTATGATTGTGCCCACTTTCTGACCGAAAAAAAGTGTTTATAAAGTTGTACCTTTTTGGCTTCTGATTCTGTAAATCCGTCACGGGGGCGGGTTGCCTGATGGCCGTTATTCTGCCCCCTGGTCCTGTATGCCGCCCCCATCGCTGATTTCAATACTTCTGGACGCCGCCCACTGCTCCAGCCATCCCCGCGCATGCCCAGTGCCCATCTCTCGGGGATGAGCACTGTGCCCAGCGTCACCGCTGGTGACGTGCACGCAGGGTTAAGATTATGGGCGGTGCTGTGATGTTTATTCCTAAGCAACCGCCCATAATCGCGGGACTGCGCTTTCCCCCTCGGCCTGCTTCTTTCTGCGCAAGCGCGCTGCTGCTGACCTCACTTCGCCTCCTTCCCATCTTGCCCCGAGGCAGGAAATAGATGGGAAGAGCGCGGAGCAGTGACTACACCGAAAGCGCGGTCCCGCGATTATGGGCGGTTGCTTAGGAATAAACATCACAGCACCGCCCATAATCTTAACCCTGCGTGCACGTGACGCTGGGCACAGTGCTCATCCCCGAGAGATGGGCACTGGGCATGCGCGGGGATGGCTGGAGCAGTGGGCGGCGTCCAGAAGTATTGAAGTCAGCGATGGGGGCGGCATACAGGACCAGGGGGCAGAATAACGGCCATCAGGCAGCCCGCCCCCGTGACGGATTTACAGAATCAGAAGCCAAAAAGGTACAACTTTATAAACACTTTTTTTCGGTCAGAAAGTGGGCACAATAATAACAGGGACCTTTATAGAATGCAGCCCAGGAGCTGCAGAGGGGGAATCTGTTAGGTTTTAGGGGACATTTCTGCTGACAGGTTCCCTTTAAATAAACACTTTAAGCTTGCCTATCAGACCATGTATAGTAAAGAGCTTGAGGGGCAGAACAAGACTCATGAGGTGGAGTATGAGATCGGACTAAGGGAGGAGCATAGTGTGTGGGGCTCGTCACATCACAGAGGTACCAGTATAAATCAATCCACATATACCATCCCAAGATAGGGCAACCAGGATTGGTTTTTTTTTTTTAAAGCCTTTTAGTTCTAGTGCAAATTTTGAAAAAGTTCCATCCATCATTATTGAGTCTTATTTTGTGAGACAATGTGACTGAAGGATAGCGAGTGACAGGAGGCTCCTGTACTGTCCCTCATGCTTTGTGACCCAAGGCTATCCCTAACCTCCGGATTACCCCTGATGGTGGAGATGTTGGAGTCCTTTACTATTCTCCTGACTAGAACTAAACTGTTCCCGCTCAGGGAAGGAAGAGGCAGGAGTTTTATGTTTTAAACACAGATAAAGACAGATAGGGAAAAACCAAAACTCAGACACATTGCAAACTTACAGGAACAAACAGTAAGGTTATGTGTGCACTCTGCAGTTTTGTTGTCACAAAAGCTGCACCCAAACTGCACCTTATCCCAGAGTGCCTGGAGATGTCAAGAAAAATCCTTGTAATGATGGTGCATTTTTGGTGCATTTTTGTCCATTCTGATTTCAAGTAGTTTTTCAGTAGAAAGTGTGACAAAAACACAGGAATATAGAACATGCTGCATTTTTTTGTCAGAAGTATGTGAAAAATAAACTCCAGACAAAAAAACTGCAATGTGCGCACAGCAAATCTGAATTCTCATAGATTTTGCTGGGAAGTCAAAAGTGAGAAATTTCTGTCAATAAAAATGCACCGAAAAAAGGCGACAAAAACGCGACAAACACAGCAGCGTGCGCCTATAGCCTAAGAAACAAAGGAAAATAGCAAGGTGAGTAAACCTGGCTTTACACGCTACGATATATCTAACGAGATGTCGGCAGGGTCACGTCATAAGTGACGCACATCCGGCATCGTTAGTGATATCGTAGGGTGTGACAGCTACGTGCGACAGTGAACGAGCTGAAATACTCACCTTCTCGTTCATCGTTGACACGTCGCTCATTTTCTAAAAATTGAACGTCGAGTTGTTCATTGTTCCCGAGGCAGCACACATCGCTCTGTGTGACACCCTGGGAACGATGAACACAGCTTACCTGCGTCCTGCCGGCAATGCTGAAGGAAGGAGGTGGGCGGGATGTTTACGTCCCGCTCATCTCCGCCCCTCTGCTTCTATTGGCCGGCCGCTGTGTGACGTCGCTATAACGCCGAACGTCCCTCCCCCTTCAGGAAGTGGATGTTCGCCGCCCACAGCGAGGTCGTTTGGAAGGTAAGTACGTGTGACGGGGGGTTACAGCATTGTGTGACACGGGCAACAAATTGCACGTGCCGCATAAACGAGGGGGTCGGGTGCGATGGCAAATGCGATCGCACGAGAAATCGACACATGTAAAGAATCCTTAAGGCAACAACATAAGGATAACAAGGCTTAACACCACAGCAATGAAGTACTACAACTGACAATAAGTGAGGATCACAACAACTTGTAGTGCTGGCGTGCCTACGGGGATGCTGACTTACCACCCTGGCCAGATTGTGTCCTCCTCGCTGCCCTGTAGGTGTCCACATGTGTTGCTGCTCTTTCCTCCCCCTGGGGCCTGTGCATGCCGTACATGCTCCCCGCGAATGTGCTTAGGGTACGCTCGTGTGCACTCCGGTCCTCCACTTAAAGGGCTGGTACTCCATTTCCTGGAAATGCCTCTCAGCCTTTGGCCCAGTGGGTCCACTGCCACTTGTGGGTCCACTGCCGCGCCATCACCATTGGCTGCAAGTATTACACACCTCAGACCATTATAGAGAAGCTATAGCTGGCATTAGCGGAATAGTACAGTCAGCATACATAGGAGGAGAGGAAATGTCACTGGCTCTCCCACAGCATGTGATCAAAGAGACTAAGAAGCAGTCCAGCAGACATTAACTCTTGCTAGCCTGAATACGTCTGTGGGTCGACGCCTGCATCTCCCTGTGCTGATGACAGACATCAGAGAAGTTAGCAGAGTGCCTATAGTCTCCACAAATTCTGACTCTGCTTTGACAGTTGGTGATGTTTGTAAAAACGTCTTTGTGACACTAGCCTAACCGTGTGTGTATTATATCTGTATGACGCCCTGGACTATTCAGGTCGTCACAGGGTTCTGCATGCTCTTTCTCTTAGTGAAGGATTCAACCCCCTATGGTTCTGGGTCTCCATCCTGCAGTACTGCCTCCATCGGCATTCACAAATGCTAGATACACTTTGCACCACACCTGTCAGGCACACCAGTCGGTTGCTTAAGCAGGAATAGGGCTGCCTACCTAGGGGTCAGGCAGGGAGGTGGGAGGTGTCAAGTCAGTTCAGTAGTAGTCCTCGAGCTGTGAGGAGCTCTGAGGAAGCTGGGATTTGGAGCTCCCAGTGGAGAAATAAACTAGGTCGCAGACGGTGGTCTGGACCTAGAGGAGTCGGAACCCCGATCGCAGGGGATTGATTGAGGCTAGGTGCCTGGAACCCGTCAAGGAGGACGTTCAGCAGCCTGGTCCTATCACCGGTCCAGGGTCGAAGGCACGTCGGGGTACATGGACCCTAGGTCGGGGAGAAGCTTCAGACGACCCGGCAATTAACCTGCGGAGGACAGGGCCTTTATGGACTGTTCCCACCCAGCTCAGAGATCGGGGACACTAGCGCAACGAGGGGGATAGGGCTTTCCTAGTAAGCGGCCCACTGAAATCCCAAGCGTGAGCTCCTGAGAGTAGGCCTTAGCCATAGTGGGGAGCGGGGCCCGGAAAGCTCCAAGTTACCGGGCCACAACGGACAATCTAAAACTTTTGTGCCAGGATGCAGGTTACGGACCACCGGCAGTGCTGCAGGGGACGGGACCCGGACGAGCTCCCTTCAAGAGGCAACGGCATTCAGAGACTTGTTTTACCCTGTTGTCAGCGTCTGCTTCATTGCTGAGTGAGTACCCGACTGACCCCTGCACTGCGTCCCCGCATCTCCCACCAGAGTCCCGGGGCCTAGCCCAACCCATGGAGAGTAATGTCATCTAGCTGCCCCACTCCATCACCCCGGGTACTCCCAACGGCAGTGGGGGTACTCCCAATTACCGTACACCACGGGTGGCGTCACGAACTAAACCAAATCCCCTGTAAATGCTCCCTTTTCCATTTGAGTTTGGCCTTTATCCCCTGGGCCCGGAGACCCTCGAGCCACGAGTAATCACCACCCCCGGATCCGAGCGGTTCGATCCGCTGCAGGGGCGGCACATCTGCACCTCATTTAGCCGTGCCCCCGAGAACCACTATGATACACTTTTGTACATTGCTCATATTACAAGTCAATTCATTTCTGCTATGAGGACCGACGAGGGCTGGTGCGGTATTGAAATATGCTAAACTCTATGTACTAGAACTAGTGTGTAATTCTTTGACAGAGAATCTTTGCCCAAGCAAGGGCATGGCTGCTACATTTGCACCTTCTACAGCTCTGCTCATGTGGACTACTGTGATAATTTTCTTTCACATTGTTCACATTACAAGTCAGTTAACATCCGATAGGATGCTTGACTCACAAAAAAAACAGGCCATGTAACTCATTCATCTCTTTATTTGAAAGCTGTAAATTCTGGGCCAGACCTTTTCTAGCGAATGGCCCATGCCTCACTGCTGGGCCAAAACACAATCTTTACTTTGGGGCAATTGATACCACTGTCCTGGTGTCTGCCCCTAATTTTGGGAAATGTGAAAATGCTGGGCGGACTCGCAAAAAAAAGGGATTGGCGGGACCCTGCTCTCTTTTAAAAAAATTCCGGATCCGGTCCGGAATCCACCCCCATATAAGTCTATGAGGAGCAGAAAAAATGGTGGTAGAAAGGATAGGGGAATTGGAGCGCGTGCGGTAGACTTACCAAGGATCTGGCATGACTGTATGCTGCTTCCAGGCCTTGCATTCACTTCCTGGGCCGCTGATTACAGTCAGACGCGCAGCCAGTCACGCCCCCACCCTGAGTGTCAGCGTGTCAGCTGACTGCATCCAATCATAGACGCCAGGAGAGCTGATGTGTGAGGAAAGCAGAGAAAAGGAACCCTTACACTCTGGCATCTACCGTGAGCCTAGAATATATGGGCTCTATCCAGGTTAGTGGGTGTGACTTGCTTGGTTAGTGGGCGTGGTGATAAATCCCCTCTTTCACCATAACCATGCAAGGGGGGCTTCACCTGCACACCTCCTACCTGAGGGTCTAATCCCCAGACCCTTGTTTCTATTATAAACAAATCCATGCCCACGTGGCGTTAGAAAAATGTTTTTTCTAGCTGGAAACATCGGACGAGATTTTGAACACGCCCCTATCGTGTGTGTTGAAATGACGTCATATCTGGAAGGAGCCCATACATTCTAGGGTTTACCGTCAGTATTGTGTCATAAAAAAAAATAAATAAAACAAATGGTGCAAAGTCCCCCCGGTATTCTGATACCAGCACAGATAAAGCCCACGGCTACAGCCCCAGCCCTGCGCTTATCTTGGCTGTGTAGCAAAAGAAGAGGAACTGCATGCATTTTTATTTGTTTATTTAAATAAATAATTAAAAAACCCGATGTGCGGTCCCCCCCAATTTTGATTCTTAGCCAAGATAAAGCCCCACAGCTGGGGGCTGGCATTCTCAGGCTGGGGAGACCCAGTGTAAAAATATCAGCCTCCAGCCGCCCAGAGTTGCCGCATGCATTAAATCCGACAAGCCCAGTGCTTTACCAGCTCTACCCGTTGCCCTGGTGCAGTGTCAATCGGGGTAATAAGGGGTTAATAACAGCTCACAGCTGCTACTGAACCCCAGATTAGTGATGGCAGTCATCTATGAGATACCCATATTACTAATCTGTAAATGAAAGTAAACAAACACAGAAAAAATCCATAAAAAACACAAATCAACCCTCTTTCACCACTTTATTAACCACCAACACCCTGCATGTCCGACATAGTCCACACAATATCCCACGGCGATTCCAGCTCTGCTTCATCTGAATATCACAGTGAGTGACCATAGGACAAGCCGCCTGCTGTGAGTGCAGACAATGAATGAGCCGCGATGAGCGATGATTGCAGGCAGATGCTGTCACACTGGCTAGGGGCGCGTCTGACTGCAACCAATCACAGAGGCCAGGCTAGCCAGTGGGCGGGGAAAGTTGTGCATATGAAATGAGCAGCCCAGGGAGGCCACAGGAGCATCTTACAACAGTGCTGGAGCAGCGTACAGCCGGCCCGGAGCCTGGGTAAGTATGAATCGCTTGCTTCACTCTTATTTTCTTTTTTTTCCTTAATTTTTTTTATTTTCTCGACTGCTGTATCCGGATCAAATGCCCAAAATCCCGGGCCCGGGTCCGGCAGCTGGGCAACTTTGAAACCACGCGGATCCGGACTTTTTCAGTCCGGGTCCGTCTTTCCTTCTGGCAAGGGTTAGTGAGTGTCTCACGGTTGACAGACAGTTCTGTGGTGTCCAGCTGCAGAAGGTCATAGCATTTGGCTATACAAACTGCTCACTGACATACTATTCGTGTTGCTGTGGTGTAAATGGTATCCGATCTATCTTTTCTGCTTGGGGTTAATCCCTTTTCTTTTAGGACCCTTCAGATATGCTCACCTTTCAGCTGTTAATCATCATCACTTCCCCTTGTGTCCTTAAATGCCCAAATTTCACCTTGGTGTTTGCTGGTGATAGCGTTATAATCCTATACAGTCCTTGGATGCAAGCAGTCAGCTCGTATTCAGCTGAAGAAACATTGCCGTTTGTTGCTGTTCCTCTCCCTGAGTCTTCTTGGAGAAAAGTTATTTGTTCACTTCCCCCTTTTTGTGTTCCCTGTGTCTTCTTTACAGTTTAGTAGGGCTGACTAAGTAATGATTCCATCTGTTCCGTACCTAGGGCCCAGTTCAGGGTCAGTCAAGGCGACGTATCCTGCTCAGGTGCGGAACCTAGGGTGGTCAGGGGAGCCAGGGGCTAGTGGAAGGTTTTGTCAGGGGTCACAATCTCCCCCTTCCCTAGATGCAGAGTTTCCCTTCCCTGTCACTGTACGCATGGTACTTGCCCATACCTAGCATGATAGATGATACTATTGTTGTGACAAAGAAGCGTGGCCTAAGTGTGGACATGTCTACTTACTTTTCACCTCTTATTGTACCGCCCCAGAGAAACTCTATGATTTTTTGTTACATTGCTCACATTACAAGTCAACAACTTCTGCTACGAGGCTTGATCACAGCTGGATTTGTATTTAAATGTGCAAAGTGCAGGTACTATTGTCTTATTCTGTGACAAAGAAGCATGACCTAAGCATGGGTGTGGCTGCAATCTCTGCAACTCATATAGCTCCGCCTCTGAGGAGCACCATGATACCTTTTTCATACCTTGCTTACATTATGCATTAATTTCTGTTATGAAGCCTGGACTGGTTCCAACATGTGCTTAACTCCAGGTATAGATTCCAAATTCTAACTTCGGTCATTTCTCTGGTAGCATTAATTAACCCTTTGCAGTAGGGCAGTTGTTCTTAGGGTAAGATTTGTAAGGAGTTACATAGAGGTTCTGCAGGATTCAATGTACAGTATACAAGCGAAATCTGTGCACAGAGCGGTATTCTTAAAAATAGTGCCTGAGTCACATGTACTGGTCCAGCCAATCAGATCCAGCGGCTGGGTGATTATGTCAGCAGAAGACAAACCAGTTCCCATTTTTATGTCACCTTTGCTCCACTTTGCTCTGGCAGTAAGTTGTGTGATCAGCGAAGTCAGCAGCATGAAAATGCAGGAGGAAAAGTTTCTACATCTCAGGAATAATGTGCATTTACTTCCTATGCTATTTACACATGTGCTAAAGTATTGTCAGGCAGCAGCTAATATACCTGCACATCAGATCCTGAAATACTCTGTGCTGCTGTTACACTCTATTCCTTTCTGTGTCAGTGCGTTCTGCTTAGTACATTGTAAAAGGAGCTGTGTCCCGACCTAAGTGATCCCATGTTCATTGCTACAAGATTAGTAAGCTCCCTTTCTGAAATACTCTGTGCTGCTGAGCGGATGCTGCTGTATCTGTAACTATTTGTATTTCATCTTCCACGTGTCTCATTCATATTACAGTTTGCCATGATAGACAACCCATGCATTCTCTTTTCAAGATTTTTGTTTACTGTTAATGCATGAAAACCATTAGGTGCAATAATAATGCTAATATATAATAGCTAATCATTGCTGCTGTGAGTATGAGCACGTAGCGCTCTGCATTTTGCACTGCGCCTTGGACTGGCGAAGCTCCTGGAAGGCTAGCGTGCTGCAGAGCTTATCTCCATAACACAGCTCTGATTGGCAGCACTTGATAAGATGGGGAAATTACACTGCAGACGAGCTATGACGATCCATGTTGTATATTCTTACATTTAAAGGGCCTGGTCATGACATAAGAGCAAGAGCAGCACACTCCTCTCGTGACACACTCTGTGCTGCTGTGGTACACAGCCCCTTCTACTATCTATACTATATATACTCCTCTCCTGACACACTCTGTGCTGCTGTGGTGCACAGCCCCTTCTACTATCTATATATACTCCTCTCCTGACACACTCTGTGCTGCTGTGGTGCATGGTCCCTTCTACTATCTATATATACTCCTCTCCTGACACACTCTGTGCTGCTGTGGTGCATGGCCCCTTCTACTATCTATATATACTCCTCTCCTGACACACTCTGTGCTGCTGTAGTGCATTGCCCCTTTTGCTATTTATATATACACCCTTCCTGTAATACTCTGCCCTGCTGTGGTGCACGGCCCCTTATACTATTTATATATACTCCACTCCTGACACACTCTGTGCTGCTGTGTTGCACAGCGTTTCTACTATCAATATATACATCTCTCCTGACACACTCTGCTGCTGTGATGCATGGCCCCTCTATTATTGTACTGTGTGTGGAGGGAATGTACTGTAGTGACATTACACTGTGAGTGGGGGGGAATCAACTGTAGGTACATTATACTGTGTGTGGAAAGAATATACTGTGGGGACATTATACTGTGTGTAGGGGGGACATGTACTGTTCGGGCATTACTTTGTGTGTGGGGTGAACATACTGTGGGGACATTACTCTGTGTGTGCGTTGAACATACTGTGGGGATATTACACTGTGTGTGGGGGAAATGTACTGTGAGGACATCATACTGTGGGGGGAATGTACTGTGGGGACATTTTACTGTGTGTGGGGGGTGTACTATGGTGACATCATACTGTTTGCGGGGGGGACGTACTGTGGGTATATTATACTGTGTATGGGGGAAAATGCTGTGGGGACCTCATACTGTGGAGGTGGGAATGTACTGTGGAGACATTATGCTGTGCGTGGCGGGGGGATTTACTCTTCTTATCTTTCCAAGTTTGGAGGGAAGCCTTTGAGGGTCAGATAGCAGGTATGTCCTACTAAAATCTGGACAAACTAGGTTCTTTCTAGAATGGGAACATGCGGTACATTGTAGGAAGTACGAGAGCTCACAGGGTCCATACAGACCTGGAATCGGCAAATATTGATCAATGATGGTCACTCCAGACCTTGTGATAAATTCGTCATGGTTTGACGTGTGGTTCTGTGTATTGGCCGACCTGTTATATGATGTATTCTCCATAATGTAGGATGAGATGTATGGTTTGGTTGTGTAGCGTGCTGTGCGATACCAGGAGCTGCCCAGAAGGGCGTCCGGCCTTCCCTTGTAGGGCGATGAGCTGGGCTCTGGTTACACTGTTGTAAACAAGTTCTCAGAAGTCCAATTCTCTCTCTCCTGTATCCTTTCATAGCGGCTGCTGGATTCCCGGAGACAGCTGCAGCTACAGGAATCCATAAACAGCCTCCCGGAGTGAAGAGGAGAGCGCCATTCCTGCTGAGTGAACACCTTCAAATATACTTGTTTTTCTGCTTCCAAAATACACCTGCCCCTTGCAAGCTCCAGAGCTGAAGGAGGAGAGGGCGGCGTGCTAAAGTCATCTTATTATAAGAAAGCCATAAATGATTGCGGCAACTGCTACCGGGAAGAGGACAATAGAGCCAGAGCTGCTAATATGGAAATAAAAGTGTAGTGTTGGTGTATCTAAGCCTATCATGAGCAATACTGGTCTCCTGACCTGTGTAAGTCTGTCATGTGTAATACTATCTCCTAAGCAAGTGTATCTAAGGGGGGCTTTACACGTTGCGACATCGCTTCCGAAATATCGTCGTGGTCACGTTGTTAGTGACGCACATCCGGCGCCGGTAGCAACATCGCAACGTATAAATCCTAGGTGCGACGATAAACGATCGCAAAAGCGTCGAAAATCGGTGATATGTGTAGCGTCGTTTATTTTCATAATGTCGGGTCGACCGCTGGTACGATGTTGTTTGTCGTTGCTGCAGCTCCACACATCGCTGTGTGTAAACCTGCAGAAGCGACAAACATCTCCTTACCTGCGTCCCGACGGCAATGTGGAAGGGAGAAGGTGGGCGGGATGTTATGTCCCGCTTATCTCCGCCCCTCCGCTTCTATTGGCCGGCCGATTAGTGACGTCACGGCGACGTCGCTGTGACGCCGAACGCACCTCCCCCTTGAAGGAGGGATTGTTCGGCGGTCACAGCGATGTCGCTGACTAGGTATGTGCGTGTGAAGCTGCCGTAGCGATAATGTTCGCTACGGCAGCAATCACCACATATCGCATATGCGACGGGGGCGGGTGCTATCGCGCTGGACATTGCTAGCAATTGCTAGCAATGTCGTAACGTGTAAAGCCCGCCTAAGGGGTACTTTGCACGTTGCCACATTGCTAGCATCGGCTAGCGATGCCGAGCGCGATAGTACCCACCCCCGTCGCACATGGGATATCTTGTGATAGCTGCCGTAGCGAACATTATCGCTACGCCAGCTTCACACGCACTTACCTGCCCTGCGACGTCGCTCTGGCCGGCGACCCGCCTCCTTCCTAAGGGGGCTGATGTATCTAAGTCTGTTATGTGTGATAGTGCCTGCTGAGCCGTGTATCTAAAGTCCGCTTTACACGCTGCGATATCGGTACCAATATCGCTAGCGTGGGTACCCACCCTCATCGGTTGTGCGACACGGGCAAATCGCTGACCGTGCCGCACAACATCGCCCAGACCCGTCACACGTACTTACCTGCCCGGCGACGTCGCTGTGACCAGCGAACCGCCTCCTTTCTAAGGGGGCGGTTCGTTCAGCGTCACAGCGACGTCACAGCTACGTCACTGAACCGCCGCCCAATAGAAGCGGAGGGGCGGAGATGAGCGGGACGTAACATCCCACCCACCTCCTTCCTTCCGCATAGCGGCCGGGAGGCAGGTAAGGAGAGCTTCCTCGTTCCTGCGGTGTCACACGTACCGATGTGTGCTGCCGCAGGAATGAGGAACAACTTTGTTACTGCTGCAGTAACGATATTTGAAAATGGACCCCCATGTCACCGATGAGCGATTTTGCACGTTTTTGCGACAATGCAAAATCGCTCATAGGTGTCACACGCAACGGCATCGCTAATGCGGCCGGATGTGCGTCACCAATTCCGTGACCCCAACGACTTCGCATTAGCGATGTCGTAGCGTGTAAAGCCTCCTTAAGTCTATAATTTGCCATACTACAGAAGTAGCCAGCACCCCTGACCCCTTGTACCGAAGGGGCCCCAAAATTTTCTTTATCCCATCTGACACTGTGCATGGAGGGATCAATACCGCCTGGCGTTGGGTATGTATGGATGTGCGCCGCCTGGGATTGTGTATGTATGGATGTGCGCCATATGGCATTGTGCATGTAATGGATGTGTACCGCCCCACTGCAGCCGAGCCGCTTGGGTCCGGGCTCGTTTGGTGGGTGGCTCGAGCGCCTCCGGACCCGGGGGTCACGTCGCTCTGCAAGGGGATTGCTGGCAATCTCGATGGTTAGGTAGGTGTACGGCCGGAGCCGTGTTTGAGTTCGTGACGCCACCCACGGGACGTGGTGAAGGTGTAGACACCACTGCTGCAGTTACGGGGCGCCCAGGGGAGAATGTCGTGCAGCAAGATGTTAACCCCTCCGTGGGCAGGGATGGTGGCCCCGGGACCTGTTTGGGGAGAGTGGCAATAAGGCGGTGCAGGGCGGTGCGCGGCTGGATGGCACTGTTGTACTCACGATTAGAGACACACGCAAGTCTCTGGTAAACAAAGTTGATGGTGGTCGATGCCCGCAGCCTGTTGCGTCTTGTCCCCCACCCGGGTTGGTGGTCTTGTCCTTTCTCCTGCACCTTGTTATGTTCGTGTGGACTGCCTGTGCCTCAGCAGCGGGAGTCCACTCCCCGGCTGTGTATGTGTCGGTGGAGTCCGTTTGCCCGCAGGCGCCGGCCCGTGGGATCTCTCTGCCTGTGCGGTGGCTTTCTATCCCCCTCGGTGGGCTGTTGCCTTCTTTCGGGACTTGGGGATGGGAAAGGACCTAAGGTCCAGACCTCAATCAGTAAATTTGATGTGGTCCAGTGGCTTCTGGGCCTCGTTCTGGGTCTGAGTACCCTCCTGGTGCTCTGATTTCCAGTCGGTTCCCCGATTCGGTACCGGGGGACCACTACCCTGTCCCGGTTCCTTACGGTTCCACCTAGCCGTCTTCCCGGCTCTTGCAGGCTAAGGCCACCGCCTGCCTCCTAGCCAAGGTACCAGGGCTATGACCCTGGCACCTGTCAGTTTCCGCTGCAGACCTGTCCCCACAGGCCTGCTGCACTCTACTCCTCATAACTCCACTGACCGTCAACTGAACTTGACTCAACTCCACTGCTCGTGTGTTTCCCGCCTCAGGCCCTCTGGACTCCTCGGTGGGCATGGCCAACCGCCTGGCTCCGCCCCCTGGTGTGTCCATCAAGCTCAGAGGGAGGTGACTAAGTTTTAATGTGGTTGGCTGCTATTACCTTTTTAGGGGGACGCTGTTATGCGGGGCCTATCTGTGACTACCTGGCTAGTCCACGGCGTCACAGACGTGTGCTGTCTGACATTGTACATGTATGGATGTGCGCCGTCTGACATTTTGCATGTATTGATGTGTGCTATCTGACATTGTGCATGTATGGATGAGCGCCGTCTGACATTGTGCATGTATGGTTGAGCGCCATCTGACATTGTGCATGTATTGATGTGTGCTATGTGGAATTGTGCATGTATGGATTGTGCTGCAACTGAAATTGTGCATGTATGGATGTGCGCTGTCTGATATTGTGCATATATGGATGTACGCCGTCTGGCATTGTGCATGTATGGATGTATGCCGTCTGACAGTGTGCATGTATGGATGTATGCCGTCTGACAGTGTACATGTATGGATGTATGCCGTCTGACAGTGTGCATGTATGGATGTGTAATGTCTGACTTTGTGCATGTATGGATGTGTGCCGTCTGACATAGTGCATGGACCTCCTGCCTGACATTGTTCATGGACTTCTCTGCAGTACTATACATGACGGCTTCCCATGAGGGATGAGTCTGCAGGCAGCGCACACAGACAATGGTATTTTCCACTGGTGAGCGTGCCAAGCGATGGTGAAATGAGAGCTGGCTCTTGTAATACAGGGAATGTCATTCTTAGGCCAGGCCATGTCACGTTAGGTCACTTTGGGGTCTCCGTAACTTTTTGCACACATTTGGCTCCTCAGATAACCTGGGACATTAGAAGTACAGAACAAACAGTCAGTTCTCTATAGCTGCAGTACTTGAAGTAGTTTGTCATGTTGACAGCCAATTTTATGACAAGTGTTGTATCTAAGCCTGTCAAATGTGATGCTGTCCACTGAGTCAGTGTATCCTATCATGTATTATACGGTCTGCTGAGCCTGTGTATCTACAGTGGGGAAGCCACCGATTGTTCAAGTGTGACGCCCTGGGCAAGCCAGGGGTCACAGGTCATAACACCACCACACCCTACACCCCAGTTAGGAACACCAAAGCTAACCAAAAATCCTTGTTGCCTTCCTCCAGGAGCTGGTGTCCACACCAGGGGGTGGGCCAGGCGGTTGGCTCTACCCACCGAGGAGTTCACAGCTCTGGAGGCGGGAAAACCAGGCAGATAGAGTTTGGAGTTTGAAGTAGAAGGAGTAAACAGTGAAGTGGAAGGAAGTGGTAGAGGAGCAAAGGAGAGAAGCTGAGGAAAGGGAAAGTGACAGTTTGTAAAGCCTGAAGTTGGTCCGGGTGTGTGCCCCGGACGGAGACAGCAAGGTCAGCAAACGGCGGTGATTGTCTGTAGTGGGACTGCTTGGAGGTTGCTGGAAGGACCGCGGACGGGTGGTGACCCGGCGGTACCGGAGCAGTATACGAAGGACAGTCAGCACCAGGGCAGGGGCCTTTCGGATCCCGGCAAGGCTAGGAGTCGCCATAATTTGCCAAATCCGTCAGTGAAGGGGACGTCTGTCTCCCAACAACCAAGTCCCGATTGAAGGCAACAGTCCAACCGTAACAGAGAGACACCGCCACCGCCAGGGCACCAGTTTCTCATGGCCAGCGCCTGCGGGCAAAGTAGGGCTCCTCCGGCCCATATCCAAGCCGGGGAGCGGGTTACCAGTGGGAACCCATCGCAACCATTATCATCTTAGGTGCAGGAAAAAGGGACCGTCACCGTCACCTACTGGGGAAAGCAAGTGCAGCCGTCCGTGGGAACCGTCTTTCCAGCCGTGTGTTTTACCGAGAACTGTGTCATCGTCTCAGGCTGAGTGAGTACCACAGTGCCGCAAGGCACGGAGTTGCCCCCGCGCCCCTGCACCCCACCAAGCCCTGCATCACCCACCTCATCACTGGGCCCCGGGACAACCAATCCCCCTACCCACGGAGGGGAGGACTAACATCCAGCTGCTCCATACCATCACTCACGGGATCCCCATACAGAGCAGCGGTGGTGTCAACAAATCACCACAACCGTGGGTGGCGTCACGGACAATAAACAATTCCCACACCCAACAACCCCCCTTTCACTCACGGGCGAGGAGCACCGCTAGAGTCCCCGGGATCCGGCCCATCGCTCGAGCCACCGAGCAGCAGCAGGCCGCAGCAGCCGCGGCAGCCGGACCCGAGCAGTGGGAGAGCGCGGCGTCCCCTCCTCCGCCCGCGACACAAGTTTTCCCAGATATAAAGATGAGGTCGGCCTGTAATTGACCTCATAGGTGACCACAACTATGACAGACAAAATGAGAAAACAAATCCAGAAAATCACCTTGTCTGATTTGGCAAGGTTTTTTTTGGCAAATTATGGTGGAAAATAAGCATTTGGTCAATAACAAAAGTTGATCTCAATATTTTGTTATATATCCTTTGTTGGCAATGTGTCAGGACCGGGAGGACTGGTAGACCCAGGAGGTGGATCCGCTGGACCGAGCTCCCCACCGGGGGGCAGGGTACACGGCAGCCGGAGCACTGGCGTGGCTGGGACGGGAGCCGCGTCCCACAGGGGACGGGAAGAACAAAGTCACTGGGGTCACGGGGTTCCTAAGAGACAGTGCAGGACACTGGTACAGGTGCTGGGTAGTAAAGACAGGCAGTAGTACAGGACACGGCACAAGGGGACCTGAGCACCTAGCTCACAAGACAAGGCTTCAAGACACGTTGATCAGGCGCCGCCCACATGGAAAGGCCAGTCTTATATACCCAGCACAGCCTCATGTCATCTCCTGCTGCAGGTGTGCTGGGCCTATAAGACCAGGAGAGTGGGCGCGGCCTGGTCCTATACAGAACCATGTGGCTAAGACTCAGAGTCAGACTCATATGACCAGGAGCAGGACACAGAAGAGCACGAGCGGGAGCGGCAGCCATGACCAGTGGACACGTGGACTGGATCAGTGCGCACGTAGCGGTGGTGCGATGCAGGTACGACTGAATCAGTGGGTACGGAGCGGTGGTGCGATGCAGGTACGACTGAATCAGTGGGTACGGAGCGGTGGTGCGATGCAGGTACGACTGGATCAGTGGGTACGGAGCGGTGGTGCGATGCAGGAACCGGCTCAGTGGGTAAGGAGGGCTGCCGGGACACCGGGAGCGTGACAGTACCCCCCCCTCGAAGCCCCCCTCCCCGCGGCCGGGACATGTAGGCGCGCCGCAGAGGGGCAGCAACGTACTTCCGGGACAACCAGGACCAGGCCTCAGGACCGCAATCCACCCAATCGACCAGGAAGGACTGCTTACCCCGGACCGTTTTCATGGCCACTATGTCCCGTATCGGAGAACCCAAGTCAGCGACAACGGAGGCAACGGAAAGGGGAAGACAGTCAGAAGCAGGACTGGAGTCTTGGACGACCGGATCGGGCGTCTCGGACCGGGTACAGGACAGTGTTTCATCCTCAGTAGCCGGTGGCATCAAAGTCTCAATTGTCAGGGACGGTGGAACGACACTGGAGTGCGTCGTCTCTTCTGGTTCCGGTGGCACCACAGGCACAAGTGACAGGAGTTGTGGTACGGCACTGGACTGCGTTGTCACCTCTTCCTCTTCCTGCGACATAACAGGTTCAGGTGACAGGGGCCGAGGAACGGGCTGTAGGCAGTGGTCATGACACAAGGGCCCCCAGCGAGTAATAGCGCCAGAGCGCCAACTAATGGCAGGATCATGGAGTTGAAGCCAGGGCATACCCAGCAGGAGCTCAGGAGCCATTCTTGGGATGACATAGAAGGCAATGGTCTCAGTATGCAAAGTGCCAACCTGAAGTCTCACGGGTTCAGTGGTATACCGGACAGGTTCGTATAGTGGTTTACCATCCACGGAGGCAAACCAGAGGGGCTTGGCAAGCGGGATCACAGGTACCTGGTATCGGTTCACTGCAGACTGGTGTATGAAATTACCCGCTGCCCCAGAATCAATGTGGGCCTCTGCTGTGAACCTGATCTTCTCCGTCGTCACCTGGACAGTCTGCGTAACTGGAACGGAGGGGATTCCGGTGCTAAGGGTGGCGGTTCCCACCATCCCTTGGACCCGGGGTCTACCTTGTCTCTCAGGGCATGAGCGGAGCAGATGTGAACCGCTTCCACAATAGAAACACAGGCCCTGGGCGAGTCGCTCTGCACGGCGTTGCTCAGCTTGGCTCAGTCGGTCAATTTGCATTGGTTCGGGAGTTGAATCACAGGAAGGCAATGGCGGGGGAACGGTAGACCTCTGCAGGACAAAGGCGTGACGGACTGGTCGCTTCTCCCGGGATACCTCCTTGGTCCGTTCCTGAAAACGGAGATCAATCCGGGTGGCTAGGGATATCAAAGCGTCCAACGTACGGGGAACATCACGACCGGCTAATTCGTCCTTAATGCGGCCCGACAGGCCCTCCCAAAAGACTGCCGTCAATGCCTCGTTGTTCCAGCCTAGCTCGGAGGCAAGCGTGCGGAACTGGATGGCGTACTGGCCCACCGTCAGAGTTCCTTGGCGTAGCCGGAGGAGCGAGGAGGTAACCACGGTGGTGCGGCCCGGTTCATCAAAGGTATCACGGAAGGCCTGCAGGAATTCCAGGAGGTCGGTGGTCACTGGGTCCTCATTCTCCCACAAAGGATTCATCCAGGCCAATGCTTCTCCTTCCAGATGGGACATTAGAAAGGCCACCTTAGCTTGGTCTGAAACAAACAAATGGGGAAGCAACTTGAAATGCAGGGAGCACTGGTTCAAGAAGCCTCTGCAGGTCTTGGGATCCCCCGCATAGCGAGGCGGAGCAGCGAGGCGAAGTTGCGAAGCCGAGGGGACAACAGGTTCGGACCTAGACGCTGTCTGCTGCGTCGACGGAGACGAGGCGGCGGTCTGTAACGTGTACAACCGGTGGACCACAGACGTCAGGAACTTCAGTATGCGGTGTAAGGTGTCATGCTGTTGCACCAGTTCCTGGCGTAGTTCAGCCAGCTCAGACGTTTGTGCTCCAGCGGGATCCATGGCCTGATCAATCTGTCAGGACCGGGAGGACTGGTAGACCCAGGAGGTGGATCCGCTGGACCGAGCACCCCACCGGGGGGCAGGGTACACGGCAGCCGGAGCACTGGCGTGGCTGGGACGGGAGCCGCGTCCCACAGGGGACGGGAAGAACAAAGTCACTGGGGTCACGGGGTTCCTAAGAGACAGTGCAGGACACTGGTACAGGTGCCGGGTAGTAAAGACAGGTAGTAGTACAGGACACGGCACAAGGGGACCTGAGCACCTAGCTCACAAGACAAGGCTTCAAGACACGTTGATCAGGCGCCGCCCACATGGAAAGGCCAGTCTTATATACCCAGCACAGCCTCATGTCATCTCCTGCTGCAGGTGTGCTGGGCCTATAAGACCAGGAGAGTGGGCGCGGCCTGGTCCTATACAGAACCATGTGGCTAAGACTCAGAGTCAGACTCATAAGACCAGGAGCAGGACACAGGAGAGCACGAGCGGGAGCGGCAGCCATGACCGGTGGACACGTGGACTGGATCAGTGAGCACGTAGCGGTGGTGCGATGCAGGTACGACTGCATCAGTGGGTACGGAGCGGTGGTGTGATGCAGGTACGACTGAATAAGTGGGTACGGAGCGGTGGTGCGATGCAGGTACGACTGGATCAGTGGGTACGGAGCGGTGGTGCGATGCAGGAACCGGCTCAGTGGGTAAGGAGGGCTGCCGGGACACCGGGAGCGTGACACAATGACAGATGTCAAACGTTTTCTGTAAGTCTTCACAAGGGTGGCACACACTGTTGGTGGTATGTTGGCTCATTCCTCCGTGCAGATCTCCTCTAGAGCAGAGATGTTTTGGGCCTGTCGCTGGGCAACACGGACTTTCAACTCCCTCCAAAGGTTTTCTATGGGGTTGAGATCTGGAGACTGGCTAGGCCTTCATATGCTTCTTACGAAGCCACTCCTTTGTTACTATGGCGGTGTGCTTGGGATCATTATCATGCTGAAAGACCCTGCCATGTTCCATCTTCAATGCCCTTGCTGATGGAAGGAGGTTTAAACTCAAAATCACACGATACATGGCCCCATTCATTCTTTCATGTACACGGATCAGTCGTCCTGGTCCCTTTGCAGAGAAACAGCCCCAAAGCATGATGTTGCCACCCCCATGCTTCACAGTAGGTATGGTGTTCTTTGGATGCAACTCAGCATTCTGTCTCCTCCAAACACGATGAGTTATGTTTCTACCAAAACAGTTCTACTTTGGTTTCATCAGACCATATGACATTCTCCCAATACTCTTCTGGATAATCCAAATGCTCTCTAGCAAACTTCAGACAGGCCCAGACATATACTGGCTTAAGCAGGGGAACACGTCTGGCACTGCAGGATCTGAGTCCCTGGCGGCGTAGTGTGTTACTGATGGTATCCTTTGTTACGGTGGTTCCAGCTCTATGCAGGTCATTCTCTAGGTCCCTCCGTGTGGATCTGGGATTTTTGCTCACTGTTCTTATCATCATTTTGAGCCCATGGGATGAGATCTTGCGTGGAGCCCCAGATCGAGGAAGCTTATCAGTAGTCTTGTAAATCTTCCATTTTCTTATTATTGCTCCCACAGTTGATTTCATCACACCAAGCTGCTTGCCTATTGCAAATTCAGTTTGTTTCTGGTGTCCTTCGACAGCTCTTCTGTCTTCACTATAGTGGAGTTTGGAGTGTGACTGTTTGAGGTTGTGGACAGGTGTCTTTTATATTGATAAGTTCAAACAGGTGCAATTACCACAGGTAATGAGTGGAGGACAGAGGAGCTTCTGAAAAAAGAAGTTACAGGTCTGTGAGAGCCAGAAATCTTGCATGTTTTTAGGTGACTAAATACTTATTTTCCACCATAATTTGCAATCAAAATCTTGCCAAATCAGACAAGGTGATTTTCTATATTTGTTTTCTCATTTTGTCTCTCATAGATGTGGTCTACCTATGATGTCAATTATAGGCCTTTCTTATCTTTTTAAGTGGGAGAACTTGGACAATTGGTTGCTTACTAAATACTTTTTTCCTCGCTGTAAGCCCATCAGCAATATAAACTGGTGCACCAGGGTAGCTAAGCCTAATTTGATACTTGTTAGCTGGTTTATTTGAGTCACATTTGATACTCTGCTGTATCTAAGCCTATCATGTGTGACTGCACTGTAGGAGGCCAATATTCTACACTAGTGCTGAGTGTATAATTGAACATGGTTATTTTTGAGTTTGGAAGAAGCCCCCAGGGGTCATTGACCTGACTTGTTTGAAATTCATGTACCAGCCAATGGTAGTAAGGACAACATCAAGGAAACCAAAAGATACCAATGAAAGTGAGAGAGGGGAACAAAAGATATGGATGAGAATAGTCGTTATCCATGATGATTTTGCTATCACAGCTCCATCAAAATGCTCCCATAATCCTAACAGACAGACGTCTTAGGCCTGAAACACACATCCGTGAAACACGTGCGTGTTTGGTCCGTTTCCGTGTATACTGGAGACACGGCCAAACGTGCACCAATGTTATTGTATGATAAAAGCTCCACGTGCGTTTTTGATGCATGTCCGTTTGTCCGTGTCCGTGATCCGTACCTGTGTGCGTTTTGAACGGCAGCATGTCCGTTTTCTGCACGCAACACGCAGCACGGACCCAATGAAAGTCAATGGGTCTGTGCGCACGTCCGAGTGACACGGACGCATCTCTGTTTGCTCCCTGTACGTTTTGTGCTTTTTTCATGTGATGTCGGTCTTTTTTCTTTTTCTGTTTCGTTCTCTCCCTCAGTCCGTCGGTCGGTCTCTATGTCTTATCTGTCTTTCTAGCTGTCTGTCGGTCAGTTCCCCCCCCTCTCTCATACTTACCGTTCCCCGATCTCCAGCGGTGGCCGCGAGTTACCTGACTGACAGCAGCTGATCGCGCTACTCATCTCATTAGCTGCGTGGAGCTGACAGGAGTGGCGGTGTATTCTGCTGCTCCTGTCACCTGCATGCAGCAGAGCTGGAAGCGATGCTGGAGGTCCGTGGATTACGCCGGACATGGAGGGTTTGTCGGGGTTAATAAATTGGTAATGAGGGAATTTGTTTGTGTTTTTTATTTCTAATAAATGATTTTTTCAGGTGTGTGCGTGTTTTTTAACTGTCACTTACAGATTAATCATGGAAGGAATCTCGGGGAGACGCCTGACATGATTAATCTAGGACTTATTGGCAGCTATGGGCTGCCAATAACTCCTTATTACCCCGATTTGCCAACGCACCAGGGAAAATCGGGAAGAGCCGGGTACAGTCCCAGAACTGTCGCATATAATGTATGCGGCAATTCTGGGCGGCTGATGACTGATATTGTTAGGGTGGGGGGCTCCCCATAAGGTGGAGCTCCCCATCCTGAGAATAGCAGCCTTCAGCCATTTGGCTTTATCTGGCTGGTATTAAAATGGGGGGGGGAACCGCACGTCGTTTTTTTAAATTATTTATTTATTTATTTTACTGCACAGTTAGACACACCCACCGGCTGCTGTGATTGGGTGCAGTGATACAGCTGTCACTCAGCGTGGTGGGCGTGTCTCACTGCAACCAATCTCAGGCGCCGGTGGGGAGAGAAAGCAGGGAATACGAGATTGTTTAATGAGCGGCCGGCTTTTTCAAATTAGAAAAAGCCGCCGGAGCAGTGTGAATGCCGTGCAGCGCCGGTGATCGGGGATCGGTGAGTATGAGAGAGGGGGGGACACTTCAGTCACTCGGGGGATTAGCGGTCACCGGTGAATCCTTCACAGGTGACCGCTAATCAGTACACGGCACAAAGACAGAGCCGCGGCATGACAATGAAGTCGGGTGAAGTTCACCCGAGTTCATTCTCATCCCGCTACTCTGTCTTCCGACATGTAGTAACGACATTTTGCATCACACACGTACATTTCACTCGGACAACACACACACATGTCAGTTATTTCACTCACGCACACACGGACATTCCACACGCACATATGGCTAGCATACGGGATACACACGCAGGCCACACATACCATAAAAACGGACCTAAAAAACGGAAAACGGACCCGAAAAACGGCCCGTTTTACACGGACGTGGTTTTCACGGATGTGTGTTTCAGGCCTTAAGTGGTGCGAACTTCAATAGGGGTGACCAAAAGTTAACAGTAATACTGAGAGTTAAGATCCAGAGATAGGGATAAGGATAGCCAGTATCGTGGATGAAGTATCACAGTCACTGCAGTAGATAGTCCATCCATATAGTCCCTCAACCCTGACAATGAGGCATCTTCCAGCAGAAACAACCAAAAGGTAATGGTGTTACGGATGTCATGATAGGGATGAGGATAGCCAGAATTGGAGATTAAGTGGCTCCCTCACAGCTTTAAATAATTCATCAATTTATCCTCAAAATGATGCCAGCCCCAGACAGGGGCAACCGAAAGATACCGGTATCAATGAGGATAGCCAGTTTCAATGATGAATCAGCTCTATCACGGTTAGCAAAATAAAGTGTGTACATATCTCCAGAATTCTGTCAGCCAGACAATTTACTTAAAGGGGATACCAGCAGAAGCTACAAAAAGGTAATAGTATTAAGTAGGACAGGCAACCTGAAGTAATAATGAGGATAGGCAGTATTGTGAATGATGTGGGTTTGTCACAGCAGAAGATAATCCATCACCATCCCCGTAACCCAGACTGCCAAACATATTCCTATCCCAAACCAAAATATGAGCAGAAATTAAAAGTGCTTGACATTACACTGTCGTTGATACGATTTTTCAGGGTTGACCCTATATAACATCCAAGACACTGGTATGTACAGTCAGGGCCAGAAATATTTGGACAGTGACACAAGTTTTGTTATTTTACCTGTTTACAAAAACATGTTCAGAAATACAATTATATATATATAATATGGGCTGAAAGTGCACACTCCCAGCTGCAATATGAGAGTTTTCACATCCAAATCGGAGAAAGGGTTTAGGAATCATAGCTCTGTAATGCATAGCCTCCTCTGTTTCAAGGGACCAAAAGTAATTGGACAAGGGACTCTAAGGGCTGCAATTAACTCTGAAGGCGTCTCCCTCATTAACCTGTAATCAATTAAGTAGTTAAAAGGTCTGGGGTTGATTACAGGTGTGTGGTTTTGCATTTGGAAGCTGTTGCTGTGACCAGACAACATACGGTCTAAGGAACTCTCAATTGAGGTGAAGCAGAACATCCTGAAGCTGAAAAAAAAGAAAAAATCCATCAGAGAGATAGCAGACATGCTTGGAGTAGCAAAATCAACAGTCGGGTACATTCTGAGAAAAAAGGAATTGACTGGTGAGCTTGGGAACTCAAAAAGGCCTGGGCGTCCACGGATGACAACAGTGGTGGATGATCGCCGCATACTTTCTTTGGTGAAGAAGAACCCGTCCACAACATCAACTGAAGTCCAGAACACTCTCAGTGAAGTAGGTGTATCTGTCTCTAAGTCAACAGTAAAGAGAAGACTCCATGAAAGTAAATACAAAGGGTTCACATCTAGATGCAAACCATTCATCAATTCCAAAAATAGATAGGCAACAGTTAAATTTGCTGAAAAACACCTCATGAAGCCAGCTCAGTTCTGGAAAAGTATTCTATGGACAAATAAGACAAAGATCAACCTGTACCAGAATGATGGGAAGAAAAAAGTTTGGAGAAGAAAGGGAACGGCACATGATCCAAGGCACACCACATCCTCTGTAAAACATGGTGGAGGCAACGTGATGGCATGGGCATGCATGGCTTTCAATGGCACTGGGTCACTTGTGTTTATTGATGACATAACAGCAGACAAGAGTAGCCGGATGAATTCTGAAGTGTACCGGGATATACTTTCAGCCCAGATTCAGCCAAATGCCGCAAAGTTGATCGGACGGCGCTTCATAGTACAGATGGACAATGACCCCAAGCATACAGCCAAAGCTACCCAGGAGTTCATGAGTGCAAAAAAGTGGAACATTCTGCAATGGCCAAGTCAATCACCAGATCTTAACCCAATTGAGCATGCATTTCACTTGCTCAATTCCAGACTTAAGACGGAAAGACCCACAAACAAGCAAGACCTGAAGGCTGCGGCTGTAAAGGCAAAGGCCTGGCAAAACATTAAGAAGGAGGAAACCCAGCGTTTGGTGATGTCCATGGGTTCCAGACTTAAGGCAGTGATTGCCTCCAAAGGATTCGCAACAAAATATTGAAAATAAAAATATTTTGTTTGGGTTTGGTTTATTTGTCCAATTACTTTTGACCTCCTAAAATGTGGAGTGTTTGTAAAGAAATGTGTACAATTCCTACAATTTCTATCAGATATTTTTGTTCAAACCTTCAAATTAAACGTTACAATCTGCACTTGAATTCTGTTGTAGAGATTTCATTTCAAATCCAATGTGGTGGCATGCAGAGCCCAACTCGCGAAAATTGTGTCACTGTCCAAATATTTCTGGACCTAACTGTATTTAGTAGTTCCTCAACACCTTCAACATAGTCTGGAGATTTATTTTTTCCTAAGAAGTTTTCACAGATCCACTTGAAGCTTTTCCAAGATCTTAATTCCTTATCATTTAGAGTTCCTTCAAACACATCATCTCTCATAAGCTCTCTGATCTGAGGACCAACAAATACCCCTTCTTTCAGTTTTGCTGGTGAAATGCTGGAGAACATCTGTGAAATGTACTGGAACCCTTGTGAATTTGTCTTTGCCATGGCTTTCACAAAGTTTTTAATGAGTCCCAAGTTTATAAGTAGTGGAGGAAGAAAGATTTTTGTTGGAGCAACTAAAGCTAGTTTCACACTTGCGTCGAACGGCATCCGTTGCATTGCGTTGTGTGACGGATGCAACGGATTTGTTGCATATAGTGGCACAACGGATGCAACGGATCGTACAAAACAACGGAATCTGCTTTTTTTTTTTACAGTTTTAACGGCGGCAGACTATTGTGAACGATCATTAAGGAATAACGTTTGGAACTCCATTCTATGTCTGAACTGGGTGCAAAAAACCTAAAAAACATCACTATGGGGAGATAAGGTATGCACACCAGTGACTATGGAAGGGGAATACATGGAATAGCAGAAACTGCTGTGTGAATACTGACATGAAAAATTCAATAGCTATTTGTAAGAATGAAATGGGAAAAATGGAACCTGCATTACTGCCATGAATATATGAATAAAGAGAAATTTAGCTACTGAATTGATCAATGCAGAAGAGCCCCAACACTACGCCAAAGTATTTCTCTACGTTGGGGTCCCTAGCTTGTGTGTGTCCTCTCATGCAGTTAAAAAACTTACCGTGTATGGGACGCTGAGACCCAGGCTATATATGCGTATAATGTGGATTGGCAATAGGTGTGTATGGGGAGGGTTCACAAACGAAAAACTACTAACATTAAGGAATAACGTTTGGAACTCCATTCTATGTCTGAACTGGGTGCAAAAAACCTAAAAAACATCACTATGGGGAGATAAGGTATGCACACCAGTGACTATGGAAGGGGAATACATGGAATAGCAGAAACTGCTGTGTGAATACTGACATGAAAAATTCAATAGCTATTTGTAAGAATGAAATGTGAAAAATGGAACCATATATAGCCTGGGTCTCAGCGTCCCATACACGGTAAGTTTTTTAACTGCATGAGAGGACACACACAAGCTAGGGACCCCAACGTAGAGAAATACTTTGGCGTAGTGTTGGGGCTCTTCTGCATTGATCAATTCAGTAGCTAAATTTCTCTTTATTCATATATTCATGGCAGTAATGCAGGTTCCATTTTTCCCATTTCATTCTTACAAATAGCTATTGAATTTTTCATGTCAGTATTCACACAGCAGTTTCTGCTATTCCATGTATTCCCCTTCCATAGTCACTGGTGTGCATACCTTATCTCCCCATAGTGATGTTTTTTAGGTTTTTTGCACCCAGTTCAGACATAGAATGGAGTTCCAAACGTTATTCCTTAATGTTAGTAGTTTTTCGTTTGTGAACCCTCCCCATACACACCTATTGCCAATCCACATTATACGCATATATAGCCTGGGTCTCAGCGTCCCATACACGGTAAGTTTTTTAACTGCATGAGAGGACACACACAAGCTAGGGACCCCAACGTAGAGAAATACTTTGGCGTAGTGTTGGGGCTCTTCTGCATTGATCAATTCAGTAGCTAAATTTCTCTTTATTCATATATTCATGGCAGTAATGCAGGTTCCATTTTTCCCATTTCATTCTTACAAATAGCTATTGAATTTTTCATGTCAGTATTCACACAGCAGTTTCTGCTATTCCATGTATTCCCCTTCCATAGTCACTGGTGTGCATACCTTATCTCCCCATAGTGATGTTTTTTAGGTTTTTTGCACCCAGTTCAGACATAGAATGGAGTTCCAAACGTTATTCCTTAATGTTAGTAGTTTTTCGTTTGTGAACCCTCCCCATACACACCTATTGCCAATCCACATTATACGCATATATAGCCTGGGTCTCAGCGTCCCATACACGGTAAGTTTTTTAACTGCATGAGAGGACACACACAAGCTAGGGACCCCAACGTAGAGAAATACTTTGGCGTAGTGTTGGGGCTCTTCTGCATTGATCAATTCAGTAGCTAAATTTCTCTTTATTCATATATTCATGGCAGTAATGCAGGTTCCATTTTTCCCATTTCATTCTTACAAATAGCTATTGAATTTTTCATGTCAGTATTCACACAGCAGTTTCTGCTATTCCATGTATTCCCCTTCCATAGTCACTGGTGTGCATACCTTATCTCCCCATAGTGATGTTTTTTAGGTTTTTTGCACCCAGTTCAGACATAGAATGGAGTTCCAAACGTTATTCCTTAATGTTAGTAGTTTTTCGTTTGTGAACCCTCCCCATACACACCTATTGCCAATCCACATTATACGCATATATAGCCTGGGTCTCAGCGTCCCATACACGGTAAGTTTTTTAACTGCATGAGAGGACACACACAAGCTAGGGACCCCAACGTAGAGAAATACTTTGGCGTAGTGTTGGGGCTCTTCTGCATTGATCAATTCAGTAGCTAAATTTCTCTTTATTCATATATTCATGGCAGTAATGCAGGTTCCATTTTTCCCATTTCATTCTTACAAATAGCTATTGAATTTTTCATGTCAGTATTCACACAGCAGTTTCTGCTATTCCATGTATTCCCCTTCCATAGTCACTGGTGTGCATACCTTATCTCCCCATAGTGATGTTTTTTAGGTTTTTTGCACCCAGTTCAGACATAGAATGGAGTTCCAAACGTTATTCCTTAATGTTAGTAGTTTTTCGTTTGTGAACCCTCCCCATACACACCTATTGCCAATCCACATTATACGCATATATAGCCTGGGTCTCAGCGTCCCATACACGGTAAGTTTTTTAACTGCATGAGAGGACACACACAAGCTAGGGACCCCAACGTAGAGAAATACTTTGGCGTAGTGTTGGGGCTCTTCTGCATTGATCAATTCAGTAGCTAAATTTCTCTTTATTCATATATTCATGGCAGTAATGCAGGTTCCATTTTTCCCATTTCATTCTTACAAATAGCTATTGAATTTTTCATGTCAGTATTCACACAGCAGTTTCTGCTATTCCATGTATTCCCCTTCCATAGTCACTGGTGTGCATACCTTATCTCCCCATAGTGATGTTTTTTAGGTTTTTTGCACCCAGTTCAGACATAGAATGGAGTTCCAAACGTTATTCCTTAATGTTAGTAGTTTTTCGTTTGTGAACCCTCCCCATACACACCTATTGCCAATCCACATTATACGCATATATAGCCTGGGTCTCAGCGTCCCATACACGGTAAGTTTTTTAACTGCATGAGAGGACACACACAAGCTAGGGACCCCAACGTAGAGAAATACTTTGGCGTAGTGTTGGGGCTCTTCTGCATTGATCAATTCAGTAGCTAAATTTCTCTTTATTCATATATTCATGGCAGTAATGCAGGTTCCATTTTTCCCATTTCATTCTTACAAATAGCTATTGAATTTTTCATGTCAGTATTCACACAGCAGTTTCTGCTATTCCATGTATTCCCCTTCCATAGTCACTGGTGTGCATACCTTATCTCCCCATAGTGATGTTTTTTAGGTTTTTTGCACCCAGTTCAGACATAGAATGGAGTTCCAAACGTTATTCCTTAATGTTAGTAGTTTTTCGTTTGTGAACCCTCCCCATACACACCTATTGCCAATCCACATTATACGCATATATAGCCTGGGTCTCAGCGTCCCATACACGGTAAGTTTTTTAACTGCATGAGAGGACACACACAAGCTAGGGACCCCAACGTAGAGAAATACTTTGGGGTAGTGTTGGGGCTCTTCTGCATTGATCAATTCAGTAGCTAAATTTCTCTTTATTCATATATTCATGGCAGTAATGCAGGTTCCATTTTTCCCATTTCATTCTTACAAATAGCTATTGAATTTTTCATGTCAGTATTCACACAGCAGTTTCTGCTATTCCATGTATTCCCCTTCCATAGTCACTGGTGTGCATACCTTATCTCCCCATAGTGATGTTTTTTAGGTTTTTTGCACCCAGTTCAGACATAGAATGGAGTTCCAAACGTTATTCCTTAATGTTAGTAGTTTTTCGTTTGTGAACCCTCCCCATACACACCTATTGCCAATCCACATTATACGCATATATAGCCTGGGTCTCAGCGTCCCATACACGGTAAGTTTTTTAACTGCATGAGAGGACACACACAAGCTAGGGACCCCAACGTAGAGAAATACTTTGGCGTAGTGTTGGGGCTCTTCTGCATTGATCAATTCAGTAGCTAAATTTCTCTTTATTCATATATTCATGGCAGTAATGCAGGTTCCATTTTTCCCATTTCATTCTTACAAATAGCTATTGAATTTTTCATGTCAGTATTCACACAGCAGTTTCTGCTATTCCATGTATTCCCCTTCCATAGTCACTGGTGTGCATACCTTATCTCCCCATAGTATTGTGAACGATCAGCTGATCACCCGGCTGCCGGACGATCAGCTGAACGCTCTCAAAAGCCGTCCGCCGGGCGATCAGCTGAGCGCTCTCAAAAGCCGGTCGCCGGGCGATCAGCTGAGCGCTCTCAAAAGCCAGCTGCCGGGCGATCAGCTGAGCGCTCTCAAAAGCCGGCTGCCAGGCAATCAGCTGATCGTTTGGCCACCGAGAGACAAAACAAAGTTTCTGTGATTTAAAAAAAAAAAAAAGAAAAAAAGTTTAGCATGCGCAGTGAAAAAATAAAGGATTCCGCCACTCAAAAAAACGTTACATGCTGCGTTGCTTCCGCCCGGCGGAAGCAACGAAGCGTCGGCCAGCGGAAGCAACGCAGGTCCATCAGTCGTAATCCGATGAACACAATGCTCTACTCTATTCCTACTGTCCCATAAACACAAGAAGGAACAATATTTTGTGAAATCTCCTTGCATTCCTATTAGCAGACCAATCACTTTCAAATCTCCACAGATATTCCATTGATGATGCTTATATTGTACTAGAAATAGGCCCGATGCCCGGGAGTGCGGTGAAATGTACATTCGTATATGCTTAGTGGTGCTCACAGGAGCAGTGGTGAGTGGGGTTGGGGGCATATAGTTCTGGTGAGGGGGGCTGGCGGCATACAGATCTGGTGAGGGGGGCTGGGGGCATACAGTTCTGGTGAGGGGGGGGCTGGGGGCATACAGATTTGGCAGGGGAGGGGCCTGGAGGCATACAGACCTGGTGAGGGGGGCTGGGGGCATACAGGTCTAGTTGGGGGCGTTGGGGGCTTACAGATCTGGTGAGGGGGGCTGGGGGCTTACAGATCTGGTGGGGAGGGCTGGGGGTATACAGATCTGGTGGGGGGCTGGGGGCATACAGATCTGGTGTGTGGGGCTGGGGGATACAGATCTGGTGGGGGGGCTGGAGGCATACAGATCTGGTGGGGGGTGCTGGGTTGCATACAGATCTGGTGAGGGGCTGGAGGCATACAGATCTGGTGGGGGGTCTGGAGGCATACAGTTCTGGTGGCGGGGCTAGGGCATACCGTTCTGGTGGGGGGCTAGGGGCATACAGTTCTGGTGAGGGGGGGCTGGGGGCATACAGATTTGGCAGGGGGGGGCCTGGAGGCATACAGACCTGGTGAGGGGGGCTGGGGGCATACAGGTCTAGTTGGGGGGCGTTGGGGGCTTACAGATCTGGTGAGGGGGGCTAGGGGCATACAGATCTGATGAGGGGGCTGGAGGCATACAGATCTGGTGGGGGGTCTGGAGGCATACAGTTCTGGTGGGGGGACTAGGGGCATACCATACAGATCTGGTGGGGGGCTGGGGGCATACAGATCTGATGAGGGGGGCTAGGGGCATACAGATCTGATGAGGGGGCTGGAGGCATACAGATCTGGTGGGGGGGACTGGGGGCATACAGATCTGGTGGGGGGCTTGAGGCATACAGATCTGGTAGGGGGGGGCTGGAGGCATACAGATGTAGTGGTGGACTAGGGGCATACAGTTCTGGTGGGGGGCTAGGGGCATACAGATCTGGGGGGGCTGGGGGCATACAGATCTGATGAGAGGGGCTGGAGGCATACAGATCTGATGAGGCGGGCTGGGGGCATACAGATCTGGTGGGGGTGGCTGGGGGCATACAGATCTGGTGGGGAGGGTACTGGGGGCATACAGATTTGGTGAGGGGGGCTGATGTCCCCTGCAGTAAAGTCCCCTGCAGTCATGAGCCCAATGTTTAGTAATGTGCTCCTGCTGGTTCCCTTCAGTCCTCTATTGTGCCCACGGTGCCTCTAGCTGCAGCACACAGACCCCTCCGTGATAGCGTCCGGTGTGCGGAGCAGCCGCTGCAGGATATTGTCATGGCTTTACTGCAGTTGAATGCTTTACGGCGCCACAAAGCATTGAACTGCAGTAAAACACTGACAGCAGAAGCGGCGGCAGCGCCCCCGGACAGTTGAGAATACAGCAGTGTGTGTGTGTCTGTGTTCAGTGTATACATGCATGTGCGCTATGTATGTGTATGTGCTCAGTGTATCTATGTGTGTCTGCTATGTGTGTATGTGCTCACGTGTGTGTGCAGCGAGGACCTTGAAGCCGGAGCATCGTTCGAACTGCGGCTGCGCAACTGACAGTGCCGCGGTGCATGACGGAATAGGAGGACAGACACAATTGGAGATTATGTATGTAAATCGCATCCAAAACAACTGACAGATTTTCATAACTTTCCTTTAGATGACATGAGTAAGCAATAGGGATTGATGGTTTCCTATTGTGAAGCAACACTGCTTTCAAACTGCTCTGGGATGAGTCATTAAACAATCGCCAATCTGCAACAAAATACTCTTGATTCAGTTCTTCAAAGAGGCCATTCACATGTTACAGTACACCATTGGTCCATCAACTGTGAAAAATTGTGTTAAAGTGTTACTTCTGTTTCAGTAATAACACACTTTGACATCATCATGAAGAAGATTCTTCTGTTTCAACCTAGATACAAGAAGTTCAGCTTTATCTTTTGACAATGAAAGGTCTCTGATGAGATCATTTAATTCATGTTGAGTAACGCGTTCTTGCTGCTCCATCAGGTACATACTTATCTTGACTTGAGGTCTCAATCTCTTCGCCAGCAGCTTCAGGTCCATAGTCTTCATATTCTACTTCATTTTCATCCAATCCAGACAATTGTGGTACAGGAACTGGCAAGGTACCATCATGTGGAACTGGCCTAATCACAGATTCAAGTTCAGGGTAATTAATCTTATGTTTGTTCCTTGTAGAAAAGCCCTTCAGTTTGACAAAACAAAAGTAGCAGTCGTCACTATAATTTTTGGGTTCTCTCCAAATAATAGGAATAGCAAATGGCATAGCCACTTTCCTCATGTTCAACCAGTCACGAAGACCATTTAAACAACTTAAGGGGCCCAGCATACATTGAAAATGCAGAAAAAACTTAATAACAAAAATATTTCTATCTCACAAACTTTATTTAATAGAACGAAATTAAGCATATTTTTTTAATCAGCACATCAAACTCCATAAAACAGACATATTACCTTTGCTGATGATTTTTTTGTGTTGACCAGTGTAATCAGACATTTTCTACAGGTATAAGTGACTGATGAGAAGACCAAAAGGAACCAATGTGAAAGTGGGGATGGGGGTAGCGGGTATTGGGGAAGAAGCTCTGTTAACTGTTACTAGCCAATGGAAAAGTTTCCCCCAATTCTTTTCAGAAGCTTACGGCTTATAGATGAGAGTCCTGACGAAGGTTATAATAATAGTTTGCAAATTCCAAGAGAAGATGATGGAGGAGACATACAGATGTATTGTACAAGAAGACATTTATCCTCGCTTTTGGGATGTATAATTACCTGAAACATGCTGGCCATCACCCGTAATGAAATAGAAAAAAAAATAAAAAAAATTGGGCTGTGGGAAATGTCATGCTCCATGATTTTTGCTATTATTGACAAATCAGAAACCAAAATGTTTAGCAAGATCTTGCCCCTTTTTTCTCTGACACATGATGCTACGGCGATAGGTACACCCCTGTATTCAGAGCAAGCAAAAAAATAAACAAAACTAAAAAACAAACGAGTATTGCGCAATACAAAATATGGTGTGAGGCTCAGAGGCCCGTCAGCAGACAGAGCTTGTAGATTGGCTCATAAAAGGTTCATTTTATCTCGCGTGTGAGAGATATTTTTGGAAGGATGCCAATCCCACATGCCACAATGAAAAGGAACAGAGTGACTCTAGTCAGATAACATGTTTACAGGTTGTTAAAGCCCTTAACAGCCAGTCCGCGGCTTTGTATTGTGCTGCGTTACAAGTATCACATTTAGCACAATAGTAATAACAGAATATTCACAATAGTATATAGTGGGACAAAAAACTCACTAAATTAAATCTTTGAGAGCTTGATGACTACAGATAGGGAGGGGATGAAAGGTGTATAGTTTTTTACCTATTAAGTTTGTCTAAGAAGGGCATGATCTATTGGCAGGCTTTACTATAGACATGACCAGCTCATGGAAAACAGACATAACTAATGGATCTCGAATGAAATATAATGTCTTCCCTGAAGTTCATAACATTGTTTTTTAAATATCACTTTTTCCAAGCGATTGGGGGAAAATGTCTAAATATTTCAGTCCTGGAGAACCCCTCTAGACATGGAGATGAAAAATGCAAAGTTTCTTCAATGAAAAACACAGATCGAGCTTGCAAGAGAAAAACTGAAGCCTAAATGAGTCCTTAGAGATTATTGATTTTCAAACTATTTTGTAAGGGAAATTGGAAACTATTGGTACTATTGATGGTCACTAAGTCATGAGCATTTAAGGTATAGTTCAAGAACTCTGCTAGGGACTTTGAGGGAAAGAGGGCTACTGTAACGCTTGCGGCCGGTGTAGGGGCAGCGAGTGGGATTAGTGCACCCACTGGACCACAGGGGGGAACCTGGCTTACTCGTTAGCGGGATGGACTTAACTAAGTGCCCAACGCGAGGCAGATGCTAGGGCCAGTCTCAGAGCAATGACTGAGACTGTGGCACCTGACCCTCTGAACATGTGATGAACTCAGGTATAGACAGGTACAGGCGGGGTGACTGAGGCAGGCTGGAAAGGTGGGTACAGACAGGAATGGTTGGCACGGCAGGGATAGATAGGTATGGGAAGGCAAGGCAGGGATAGACAGGTATGGGAAGGCAAGTACTGGAGACGGACAAAGGGATAACAGGGCAGGAGCACAGGTAGCAGACTGGAGATTGACTGACTAGCAGCATTACGCAGACTCCTCCCCTAATGGGAGGATGCCTTAAGTACCTGGAAATAGTGCCCCAATCATTTAGGAGAAGGGCCGGTGTGCGCGCAAGACTTAGGTGTAATCCTGGGATCCCTGTGCTGCATATACAGCGTCTGGGAGGGGAAGGAGGCAGCAGCACACGTGGATATTCGGGGGAGTGCGAGGAAGGATGCAACCCGGTTGGGGAGGTGAGTAAGGGTGGCTTTACACACTACGATATCGGTACCGATATCGCTAGCATGCGACCCGCCCCCTTCGTTGGTGCGTAACGGGCAAATCGCTGCCCGTCGCGCACAAAATTGAGCTCACCCGTCACACATACTTACCTGCATAGCGACGTCGCTGTGACCGGCGTACCGCCTCCTTTCTAAGGGGGTGGTCCATTCGGCGTCACAGCGACGTCACTAAGCGGCCGCCCAATGAAAGTGGAGGGGCGGAGATGAGCGGGACGAACATCCCGCCCACCTCCTTCTTTCCGCATTGTGGCAGGCGGCAGGTGAGATGTTCCTCGTTCCTACGGGGGTCACACACAGCGATGTGCACTGCCGCAGGAACGAGGAACAACAACGGCAAAGCGATAGTATCGATAATTGGGAGAGGACCCCCATGTCAACGAGGAGCGATTTTGGACGTTTTTGCAACGATCCAAAATCGCTGCTTGGAGTCACACACTACGAGATCGCTACAGCGGCCGGATGTGCGTCACAAATTCCGTGACCCCAACGAGATCGCTGTAGCAAAATCGTAGCGTGTAAAGCCCACTTTAGTCAGTGTCTCTGCAGAGACGCTGGCGCTACAATTACTCAGTGTGTGCAATTGAATCCACCAGTTAGCATCTTCTAGTTTATAGTGCTGCAAAATCCACATCAAAAACATCAGATTGAAATATTCTAAAAAAATAAGTTTAATTTCTCTTTGAATGGGAAAATCACTTTGCTACTAGTGATGAGCGAATAGTAGCTATTCGTGTTCTGATAATGCTTACCGAATATCGAGTACTATTCCAGTATTCGTCACGAGAAGAAAAATGTTCGGGTTTCCCATTGACATACATGAGGTTTGTTATTCGTGATGAATACCGGAATAGTACTTTGGGATTCGTCACGAATAATTCGAACACAAATAGTTAGTATTCACCCATCACTAATTGTTAGATCAAGGATTTTTTTCGGACAAGGATATGAAAACTGGGTTCAGGAAAAAAAAAAAAGCTAGATGTCAATTCTTTGATGGGGATTACTCTTAGAATCACACCAATTTTGACACTGAAGTCAAATGACTGCAACAAGTGTAGTGGTGAAAAAAAAAAACATCAAAAAGTGCAGAAAACCACTTAGCAATAGACATGTGTTTCTGACATCATGCAATACATATGAAACATCACGTGAACATACCCATATACTTTCCAAAGCCGTCGGCACACTTGTCACATACATACTACAGTAGACTGAGCGTTCATATATTTTCAATGGGGAGTTGACGGTCAACCTTTGGCGGTGGCTTCTCTCCCCGTAAGTAAAATAAAAACATCTGGTGCTAGAATTCAACATGCAAAATTCTTCTTTTCTTCTACATTATTTGTCAGGGTATGGGCACCTTATTTCTATCTTTGGCGTAAAACAGTCCACGATATACATGAGATGACTGTTGCCCGATCATTTGGCTCGCTAACCATAAGAGTATTCATTCGGCTAAGAGCTGCTGTGTTCTCTATAAAAGAGACTCCATCTCAAGGCGGATTACCTATTGGAGAACAAAAGGATCAGTAGAACAGAATCGCACTCGCCATATCCTTAACTCAGGCGACGATCAATTGTCTGGAACCCCTATACACAATAGAATGCCAAATCTGTAAGTATCAGCAGGTTCAGACAAAATTAGTCTATGGGGCGCATAAATCAGACCTCAGATAGACGAGACAAGATACACCATATGGATCTGTGAAAAATAAGTAATCAAATAGCCCTAAGATATCTACAGCAAATATTTGCCTTTCATCTGTGTGTAGTGAATGATGGCCCACAAGTGAAAAGCAATAGTGTTCCCTCTGATCCATCACTTAGTTACATATCCTCCTTTGGTAATGATATTCCTGTATATTATGTCTGTGCCATCTGGTTATCAAGCCATCTGGCTGACTTGCTTCTGTGTTAAAAAAAGAATTCTGGTGGACACTAGTTAAGAGCTTCCTTGCAAAAATAGGTTGACAATGGAAGGCAATTTTTGCATACCACTGGATTATTTCTTCAGGCCTGTGTTGGTATCCTTTACTTACAGACCAAAAAATATATCCATTTCCATTCTTGACCTTCGTGGGATCCAAGCCCATGAAAATACAAAATTATCAAGATTAAAGACCTACGAAGAATGTTTTCTGGATGAGGACCACCCCAGCTTTACCATGCATTCAGGTGGTCATTTCAAAACAGGAAGATGGTGGTTTTCATCCATGCCAGGTTACCATTTGCCACTAATGAACTGCTTCCAAAAGGAGGGTGTGAAAGACCCTTTTTGGGGCAAAATTGAAAGAGGAAAAGCACTAGTGGCCAAAATGGACAAGATCCACATAGGAAGACTCTGGATTGGCGTCATTGTACTGTTCATCTCAACTGTCAAAAAAACAGCAAGCCTCCCATTGGAACATCCAAAATGAATATCCTGCATCTGATGAGCCTCTCATGAATAGTTTAGGTGAGTAGTTTGGGAGGAGTTTTCCACTTAAGTGTAATCTCTGATATTGCTGGTATGAGGTGACCTTCGTGCTTCTGTAGGAAGAGGCAATATTCAATCTTTTCTTACCACCTCCCCATTCACGATTGCTTGAAAACAAAAGACCATGTGCATTGCACACTGATGAAGAATGCTTCCTTATTGGTCTGCGTACAAACATGGCAGCCTTCAGTTCGTTCATTAGTAGCCTTACAAAAATAATTACATTTGGCTTTGGCAGGGCATATCCCTGGTGTTAACAAAATAAAAACATCGTGGCCCCCCATGCAGCGATGGATACCGCGCCTCACGCCATCCTATGCCTCCAGTCCACTCCACCTATGTGCAACTGAGGAAGGTCCGTTGTGGACCAAAAACGTTTTTTTTTCATGCACATTAAATAAACTTGCATCACTTTCAAGTTTGGGAGTGCCTTGTTTAATTACAACAAAATAAGAGGTGGTCCATTACTCAGTATTAGTGGCCACATCGATGTAAAGCTTAGAGAAGGCTTTTCCCAATTGTGCCTCTGAGCAGTGCTATTGCTGTCCGCTCAGCCCCGTTACGACCCTTGGGCTCTGACCTCTGAGATCCGGTGATGTCATGTCAACTTCCAGTTGACCCGACTTCACAGAGGCGGGACCCAGTCTTCGTGAGAGACTGGGCTGTGGGTGGAGTTTCACCGCTCATCACAACCCAGCATTGCTCCCGCTAGCAGCGCGTGCACAAGATGCTGGGGTGTGACGAGCAGTGAAACTCCACCCACAGCCCAGTCACTCACGAAGACTGGGTCCCACCTCAGTGAAGTTGGGTCAACTGGAAGTTGATGTTGACATCACCGGATCTTAGAGGTCACGGAGCCGGGGGGGGGGGGGGGGGGGAGCATGTGATGGGGATGAGCAGACCGCAATAGTGCAGCGTCAGAATTTACGACACAAGGGATTTAGAAAAGCCTTCTCTGAGCTCTATATCAATGTGGCCACTAATGCAGAGTAGTGGACCACTGTCACGGTCAGAGACAGGGGTGTCCAGATTGGATACTATACTTGCATGGCGCTGCATCGTGTCCTATTGTACACCAGGCAATCTGTCTGATGAAAGTCTAAGTTAAAGACAAATATTATTTCCTGGATTTTCAGTTACCAATAAATTAATTTTTTTTTCCACTTTCCTCACAGTGGGAGTGACTGATTTATTTTTGTCTATTCAATTGGTGCGGTGGTTTTCAGTCAGTGGAGCGGTGTGGCCTGGAGTCATGGGGACTCAGCCGTGCAGCATGGGTGTTGTGAGACATCAGGTCACCTGCCCCGCTGGTTAGCATACAGTGCCGCACAGTTTAAGGCTTCATAAAAGTTAAGAACCCACTCAGAGGTTCGCCGTGACATGGCAGTGGGCTTCATACAGTCTGATCAGAATGTTAAACCAAGAACCTCATTTTTGCTTAGCGGCATAAGATCAACTGATGATTTTTGGATGTGTGGTTCATGTTTAAATTCTCCAGTTATGCTATGTTCGCTTCAAGTTAGGGCTCTTGTCCACTTGCGAGTAAAAAAAAATCCCTGCAATACTCAGTCAGAAAAGTGAGTAGAGTGCCCTGTGTATGATCTGCGTATGGTGTGTGGTTTTTTTTCTCACATAGCATCCGTATGACATTCGAGCATCATGCGAGTGCTATGCAAGCAGCGGTGGACTGGATACCGGAGGAATCTCCAGTAATACCAGGCCTGGCCGCGGTTACCTGCACTGAACTCCGGAGCTGTCACCTGAGCTTCAGAGTTCAGCCCGGTCTGTCCAAAGCTGTCATGAACTGAACCACAATCGCCGGGGAATCAATCACTCGGCGCTCACTGTTCAGTCTAGGCTGCACTCCGGAGCTCAGGTGAGAGCTCCAGAGTTCGGTGCATGTAACCGCGGCCAGGCCTGGTATTACTGGAGATTACTTCGGTAGCCAGTCCAACGCTGTATGCATGTGTGTAGATTGTTAAGGATCCGTTGTGACATTCGTATGCCATCTGTATGACATGCGAATGCCACCTCTATTCTGATTTTTTTTCTCGCCACCATAGGCTAGCATGGGGGTGCGAGAGCTGAGACTCTGTGCAAATCGCAGCATGCTGCGATTTCACGAGTCGTATCGTATAAAATTAAGCTAGTGGACAATGCCTCATAGCTTAACACTGGTGCGAGTGCGATCCGATTTTTTATCGGATCGCACTCGTCCATGGAAATCGCAAGTGGACAGAAGCCCTTGAACCCAAAATTACTCTACCCAGCTCCACAATTTTAGTTCACAAGAAACATCAAGTTTTTTTATATTGAAACTTTTATTTAAAATTAAAAAAAAGAACACCCAAAATTGGGCCACGGTACAAAATACAAAACGTTTCTTGACAAATATACAAAAGAAAAACAAAATATATAACCCACAGTCAATGTTTACATAAATCTCCTCGGTGCAAGCATACATTCAATAGTATACGAGAATAGTACAGTACAAATACTATTTAAGTGCATTCTCATAATCTATAAAAATACTTGAAAGCAGGCAGACATCTGAACAAAACAATAACCAAGAACAATTATAGGTCAAGAAATTTTACCAGGGAAACAAGGCAAGCATTGGCGGTAGTACTCACAATCATTTACTTTATGAAATTACTTGCCATGAATCTTGGTTAGCTATCCCAGACCAAAGTGCATAGAAACAAAAAAAAAAAAAATAAAGTATGGCTTCAAATTACACTGCAGCATTTTTATAAAGCCCTTTAAGTATATACCCCCAGTGCACTGCTGGGGGCAATGAACAGAATCCCTTTTATTGCTAAAAAAAAAAAAAAAAAAAAGTAATTCAGGAGTGTCACAGTTTGTGGTTACAAAAAGGTGAAGTAGAAAATAAGCAGCAGTCCGTTTTTTTGCTACCGTAAGACAAAACCGGTTGCATTGAAGAGACCTGGAAGACCTTCTTGCTAAAGCAACAGAATATGTTGTAAGTGTAGTGGTTGAGTCTACAATGAGCCTTAAAAGGATAATATCGATGAACTGTGTAAGGTAATAAGTGCTTAGACAGGAAAAAAAAAAAAAAAAATATAAAAAAATAAAACAAATTATAAAGTATAACACTGCTATAAACTATAATACAAACACCCTCGAGACAATAAATAATAATG
The DNA here is from genome assembly GCF_048569485.1 of Anomaloglossus baeobatrachus. Taxonomy (NCBI): domain Eukaryota; kingdom Metazoa; phylum Chordata; class Amphibia; order Anura; family Aromobatidae; genus Anomaloglossus; species Anomaloglossus baeobatrachus. The sequence goes on along the minus strand of NC_134364.1, from coordinate 91,568,319 downwards.
CTTGTTACATAATCATGCAGCACATAATTATCTAGATTTCTCTAAGAGCAGTATACACATTGTGCTCAGGATTTGAAGCGAGCGCCATGACATACCAAGAGGAGACATCACCCCCTGAAAAGAAAAAAAAAAAAAAAAAACAAAAAAAAAAAAAAATCTCCATTCACCAAACCAAAATTCTTTGTCTATGTAACCTTCTTCATAGAGAGCGCTCATGAAGCATAGATTATTTCTCCCTTGCCCTCAGCTGGAATGATAATTAAATGTGTGTATGAAAAAAAACTAAAGGCACCATAAAACATGGCAGATCGATACATTTTTGCTCTAACATTGATTGAAATACTTCTGACTCAATATAAATATGTAAAAGTTGATCATGAGATCAATCATTATGAAAGATGCTCATTTGGTATTAAATCAAGACCTAAACACTGTTTTCAAGTGATTGAACAGTGTTTTTGGAGTGTCCTCTCCCTCTGCTATACACCGACGCCAGCCCGGTCGGCGAGTGAAGCAGACCACAGCCCTATCCCTAAGACTTTGCATTGTGATGGCACACCTGAAAATAAAATTAACAGTCTTTGGGTGGCAAGTCAGTCAGCAATTTGACTTTTGCATTGTTTTCAGCTTCTTGAAACAACCCCAACAGGATAAGGCCATAGGATTTCGAGAGTGAAACTGCTAGTAACAGTGCTTTATAATAAAGTTCGGAGCGACCGGTGAGTAACCAGCCAAGTGCTTCTCGTTCTGTTTAATGCACGCAGGTGTTCTTATTGGCATCAACCTGGAGGGTAACAAAAAGAAAGGTTTACTTTATCATCTCATATGTGTAAAAAAAAAAAAACAAAAAAAAAAACCAACCCAGAAAAAAAACCCCCCACACATGAAGCAAAAAGGGATTTTAGATAGATTCCTACCTCTGTGTAGGTTGGAGGTGGCATAAACTTAAACTCCGGAGCATACATGAAGATGGGACTGTCACAGATACTGTCAAACTCATCGATCAAAGGAGTCGTTGGGCTTTCTATTCTGTGGTCTTCCGGGATGATGTCCAAATAACATGGTGGTGCTAAAGAATAGAGGAAAATAGGTTTAGATGACTGTTTAACTAGAGATCAAATACTACACTGAAAACATAACTTATAAAAAAAGGAGGGTTTAAAGTAAAAAAAAAAAAAAAAAAAAAAAAAAAATAATAATATATGTACCTTCTGGAGTTCCAGGGATGTTTAATTCGACCCAGCTCATTTCAGAGCTTGCTTGACTGGCCATGCTGGAACTGCGGCTGTTAAGACCGGATGAGCTGCTGCCGATGACAAGAGGCAAGTCTAGAATGACCTTCTTCGCTCCAGGAACACTGACGTAGATCTGTAAAAAAAATAAAAAAAATAGAAGTTACATTAAATTTGTGATCTTTAGTAATTAAGTCATTTGAGATAAGAGCAAACAAACAAATAAAGTTGAGGAACTACGTACCAGCAAAGAGTACTCCACTCGCAGGATGTTGCAACCAAGGATGGATGGCTTTATCTTTGGTACACGGATGCTTTTTCCTCTCCAAGAGTCTGTCATTCCAGAGATTATGTGATTTCCTCTCACGCTACAGAGCTTCTGGGTAAAGACTTTGGTTAGGCCGTTGGCTAAATAAGTGTGTTTGGCAATAATGGCAGCTTTGGGGACAACAATACGAGAGCAGGTGTTCTCAAAGTCAGCAGAGATGCAGATTTCCTCGCCTAGAACAAGAAAGGTAAAAAAAAAATATTATAAATCGAGAAATTGAGGATAAACTGTGATTGAGTGGTCCTAAAATAATGGAATAAGAAAACCAAGAGGCAACTCACCTTCACAAAATCCTTTACGGTTAATACTGGCACTCATGGATATGTGACCATCAGGGATGAACAAGCAAGTCATCTTCTTGTGCTTCTTGCCAGAAATCGGAGACTGTAAGAAAAGGAAGCTTTGTTAGTTTGTGGAAGCCAGTGAACCTGAACTAACAGAACAGATGATAGTCTAATGATATTGACCCCTTGACTTGTGCTGTTAATTTGCAACCAAAATTACTAAACAATTTTAGCATTTAAGTAGAGACATTAGCCTTGCAGAGATAATTAGGTACCATTACAAAAAAAGGCTGCCTCTGAATGTGCACAGTAGTGAATCCTAACTTGCATCTCTCTTCTCATTGGAGCATGCTGGGACTTGCAGTTTAGAGGAAATAGGAGAGTCACATGTTAGGGATCACTGCTGAACACCCTTCATGACTTGGAATATGGATACTGACTAATGCAATGCTTACTCCTCCTGTAAGGTTGCTCATTTTATTGGACGTCTGATGAATGGGTGAAGAAAAACAAAAGAAAATGTCAAACTTACCAATAAATCTGGAGTGTTAACGTCTACAAAATCAACCACTTCGAAATTCTTTTGAACTTCCTGAGCAGGGTGTGATGGACGTTCGAGAAATGCCTTCACCCAATACTTGACGGATCCATACTTCCCTTTGAAGGTGGTACCCAAAGGCCTAGAGAAAAAAAACAAAAGATGGAGTAGTTAGATTAAGTCACCTGCATCATCATCACCTGCAGCATCATCATCATCTTCAACATGTAAAACCCGACGTATCATCCAGATGATGTACAGGATGACTTACCCCTGAGGAAGTTCAAATCCAAATTTGTACTCGTATCGATTGCCAGGTCTCAAGATTACGGAGCCATCAGAATCTGCAAGGGAAAAAAAATAAATGCATTCGTAAAACTTATAGTACAATTTTGAGCATCATGTTATCTAGCAGATCTCAAAACTAGCAGCTGGATTTTAGAATCATAAATTCTGCCACAGCAGCACTTCTGCCAACAGCTTCTGGAGGACCCGGCTCATCGCAGCATCAAGTTTCATATACAGTATGTAATACAGTACCAAAAGCACGGCGTCTCCAGCCAAGATCGGCTGCTCGTACAGAGTACGCTGCCACTGATGATTTATATGAGCGGCTGTGGAGTTAACACATAAAAACCTTGCCCGTATGGACTGGTAGTTTAATTTTGCACATCCTCCCCTAATGTGAATTGTTGGGAGGTTGTAGTTAACCCATCAATAAAAACCAAAATTACTACTGATGCAACCATGCAGTCATTCACATGTAGACCGTACCATGCTGGTAATTGTAGTTTCACCATAGAAACTAATTTGGTAGCACCATAAAGACCAATAATCACACAATTTCAGCGTACAATCCCCCCATATGCTCTTACCAGTGGGCTGATCCTCCATTTGTAGGGTGTCCTCAAATCTCAAGTATTCCATTTCCTGCTTGCAATGATGCGATCCGGAGGACCAGAGAACCTTGGCCACTCCGCAGGCCAAAAACTTGACGGCAGACACGCGGGTGACCTCACACACTTCCACCAACACCTTTCCCGTCACCTTCTCGCCTCCGCAGTAGACTTTCTCAGGGTCAGTGAAGACCACCTCAAAGCATTTGATTTTCTTGAAGACCACCATGATGATTATTAATCAAATATGGAGTAGTAAGCTTAGGAACAAAAAAAACCTGTTTGTTTTGGTTGGTATTATGATAATTGTCTATGAGCCACCAAAGCACAGGTGCAGTGAGGTCCTCATTCGCTGCTTCTGAAGCACTTGTAAACAAGCATCCGGAAGCTTCCGTTTATATATCCGCCCATCTGCAAGCCCCGCCCCTATCCGCCCCGCCCACCATGTGCATTCAGGAGCGACAGACGTGCTCACCTCGTGCACAGCGCGATGATTGGACAGCGCAATGTTGTTCCCCTAGTCAACAACCAATAGGAAGCTGCGGAGAGCCGCGTGCACAGAGCGTGCCGGCTGCGGGGAACACTGAGGTAGTGGGCGTGGCCTCCGTGCTCATTCCTCGAGTTGTTTGTGCGAGAGAGGAGGCGGGAGAGTGTGGGAAAAATCTGAGGTAAAGTGAGCTCCGTCCTGTCAGCTTCAGCTCGACATGTTTTATGACAGGAATTCCCACCAGCTCGCAGGTGGATCGTTGATAGGCAGAGGATTTTCAGTCATAGGAGCCATTACTATGAGATAATGAAGTAAAAAAGTTATTTAGTTTAGTTCAAGGTCACATTTAGAGGGAATTTTCACTTATAGGAGCCATTCCTGTGAGAACATTAAGTAAAAAAGCTGTTTAGTTATGTCCAGGTTCACATTTGGTTTCTATTTTCAGTCATAGGAGCTGTTACTGTGAGAAAACGATGTAAAAAGCCATTTAGTTTAGTCAAATTCACATAGAGGGGATTTTCAGTCATAGGAGCAATTACTGTGAGAAAATTAAGCAAAAAAAGCTGCATAGTTTAGTCCAGGTTCATATTTGGTTTAGGTGTGCAGTCATAGGAGTCAATGCTGTGAAAAACTGCAGTAAAAGAGCTGCAGGTTCATTTTTTTGGATTTTCAGTCATTACTATGAGGAAATGGGTGTGAAAAAGCCGTATAATTTACCAGGTTCACATTTGTTATTGAATTTTTTCTCATTGGATCCTTTACTGGGAGAAATAGCGTAAAGCTTTGTGTAGTTTTGGCTAAGTTCACATCTAGCACATTGGTTGTACATTGAGACTAATAACTTGTGCGGAAAAAGGCTCCCATCCCCATGAAAGGCATTTTTGGGGCGATAGAACTATTAATTTCAACATTTTCTTTATTATTTGACTGTAAAGAACAAATTGCAGAATTAGGTACATTGACGGTTCTGTTGTCTTTCTACTCACTTTGTCGGTGCTCGTGACTTTGGCTGTCCTGGTGACTTTGTCGGTCCTGGTGACTTTGTCGGTGCTCATGACTTTGGCTGTCCTGGTGACTGATGGTCCTGGTTACTTTGTCAGTCCTGGTGACTGACGGTCCTGGTGACTTTGGCGGTCTTGGTGACTTTGAAGGTCCTGGGGACTTTGACAGTCCTAGTGACTGACGGTCCTGGTGACTTTCACAGTCCTGGTGACTGACGGTCCTGGTGACTTTCACGGTCCTGGTGACTTTCACGGTCCTGGTGACTTTGGCTGTCCTGGTTACTTTGGCTGTCCTGGTGACTGACGGTCCTGGTGACTTTCACAGTCCTGTGGACTGACGGTCCTGGTGACTTTCACAGTCCTGGTGACTTTCACAGTCCTGGTGACTGACGGTCCTGGTGACTTTCACAGTCCTGGTGACTGACGGTCCTGGTGACTTTCACAGTCCTGGTGACTTTCACAGTCCTGGTGACTGACGGTCCTGGTGACTTTCACGGTCCTGGTGACTTTGGCTGTCCTGGTTACTTTGGCTGTCCTGGTGACTGACGGTCCTGGTGACTTTCACAGTCCTGTGGACTGACGGTCCTGGTGACTTTCACAGTCCTGGTGACTTTCACAGTCCTGGTGACTGACGGTCCTGGTGACTTTCACGGTCCTGGTGACTTTGGCTGTCCTGGTTACTTTGGCTGTCCTGGTGACTGACGGTCCTGGTGACTTTCACAGCCCTGGTGACTGACGGTCCTGGTGACTTTCACAGTCCTGGTGACTGACTGTCCTGGTGACTTTCACAGTCCTGGTGACTGACGGTCCTGGTGACTTTCACAGTCCTGGTGACTTTCACAGTCCTGGTGACTGACGGTCCTGGTGACTTTCACGGTCCTGGTGACTTTGGCTGTCCTGGTTACTTTGGCTGTCCTGGTGACTGACGGTCCTGGTGACTTTCACAGTCCTGTGGACTGACGGTCCTGGTGACTTTCACAGTCCTGGTGACTTTCACAGTCCTGGTGACTGACGGTCCTGGTGACTTTCACGGTCCTGGTGACTTTGGCTGTCCTGGTTACTTTGGCTGTCCTGGTGACTGACGGTCCTGGTGACTTTCACAGTCCTGGGGACTGACGGTCCTGGTGACTTTCACAGTCCTGGTGACTTTCACAGTCCTGGTGACTGACGGTCCTGGTGACTTTCACGGTCCTGGTGACTTTGGCGGTTCTCATGACTTTGATGGTTCTTGTGACTTAGGTGGATCTTTTTTCTTTTTATTGTTGATTTATAAATGTGTCTCTCATTATCCATACGTCAGTCCTGTGACAAATGGACACATGGGGGTACACCTGCCACCGGTATACTCATATTGCGTGCACTTTCAATAAACTCCGAACAGATTACTTTTCGGATGCAATGTGCTCCTTGTCGACATTATAGCACAGGCTTTTAGGGCATCCCATGTTTTTATTATGGGATACTATAAAATGTTTCCGAAGACGCTGCTGTGAAAAACAAAAGAAAGAAAAACGGTTTGTACTTTCAGCTAAAATCACATCTTGTTACACGTTTTGACTAATAATCTAGATGAAAAAAGCAGCCACCCTAGTGAATGTGAATTTTGTGGCCACGGATTTATGAATTTCGTTCTTCTATGGCACAAATATTACTTTTTATTCCATTTTCTTTAATATTTGGCTGAAATGAAGAAAATCTGAAAGTCACAACTTCTCATCTTTTTGGCCTCCTGATCCGTTTATTGTGACGTCAAGCTATTATTGATCCTTACATGTGTCACTCGGTGTCCATACTTCATTCCTAGTGATGAGCGAGCACTACCATGCTCGGGTGTCCTGTACTTGAAGTGAGCAGCTGATGCTCGGATGGGCGCAACTCAAGGGGAAAAATGAGGATTTTACCAGGAAATCCTCTGGAAAAATACTTAAGATCCACGTTGATTTTCATTATATTCAGGTACTCAACTGACGCCCATTCTGCTTTTTACAAGTACCGAGCACCCAAGCATGGTAGTGCTCTCTCATCACTAGTTATTTGTACAATAGATGAAGAAAAGTGCCAGTGGAGGGATTTATAGGGTACATCTACCCACGGTATAGGGATTATTGGTGTACTTTGAAGAAACTCTGGACAGTTAAGAAGATAAATCCTTTTAATTTGGAAGTAATGTGAACATTTTCCACATTAGATCTCGTCTGACTTTTGGGAGGCCTTGTGTTTTTTTTTTTAATCTTTGCACCATTTCTTTAAGTTAAAACCTTTCAATAAGTGATAATATGGTCGTGCTTCATTTTTCAACTACACAAAAAAATAAATTCTCCACGAGACTACAATTGTGCTAGTTGCAATTGAGGAATTAGGCTAAAATATCTAGATAACCAAAACCATGTACAAAAAAAGAATAGATGAATCCAAGTAACATTAGCTTGAAAAAAGGTCAAACTAAATATCTAACAGGAATAAAATAACATAGTCACTATTAGGCAAAGGTGACGTGACCATATTGTACCCTGAGAAAAATGGTCCCATTATACTAATATCTATTTTAAATCTAGCACTAAGCTGTCAATCTGTGATATATAAAAGCAAATCAAAGGCATTTCATGATTCCCTATTGGCTTGTATGGCCAAGTCTGATCCCCAAAACACAGATCAGAGTAGTACCTGCTCTGAATCTCAAAGATCCGTGATAAGAGTAGATCCTTTCAACTCTGAGTCCTTGTGCTGTCTGATAACAAATTGGACAACACAAGGCACATTTCTCATGGGCATATAAATTTAGCTTTCGGTATGTTGGAATCAGTAAGATCAGTCAACATTTTTCTTATGTGTACAACTTTTTCGTGATGACAAGCCTATCCAATTGTTGTTTGGAATTAGGCATAACTTTTTGGTAATATTGCTAATGGTGAATGGAACCGAGCAGCAAATCTGATCTGTCTACTACTAGGACAACTCCTTCTCGTTCCACATGCCCCAGTAAAATAAAAAAAAATAACAACTTATACTCACCCGCCGTGCCGCTACCATTCCAGCAGTTTCGGCACTCGTGTTTTTGGGCCACATGGGAGTTTGCGATGTCATGCGTGTCCCACACCCAATCAACGCCGGCTTCTCTTTCCCCGCCTTCGGGCATATGTGTAAACAACAAAAAGTGAGCGGCTTTGCACAGCTCTAACTTCCCGTTGATTACTTAACAAATTCAAAGGTGGGGAAAGAGAAACTGGTGATGACTGGGCGCAGGGTTTGCGTAACGTCACGTAAGCTGTGTGAATGCCAGTTGTGGCCCTTCTGGAACCACACCGGCAGCATAGGTGAGTTTAAGCTTTTTTTATTTTAATGAACCAAATATGGAAAATGAGAAATAGTTGTCAAAGTAGAAGACAACCCCTTTAAGTATTGCTTCCCTCTTTTATCCTATGGTATGGTGCAAGACTTCCTCAGAAACAAGCCAAAGCTGCATCAGCGAAATATTGCATTATTCCTATACTAAGACATTGCTTCAGTCCTTCAACGTGACATGATGTTAGAACAGCCCTTTGTTTTTTGATTCATTGTTAAAACCACATGAGTAATTACTTCAGCTTTTTTTTGCTTATTTTGGATCTATTTCACCTTATGTAGACTGTAAAAAAATTAAAATACAAAATGATGACCAGCATATAATAAAACAACATCATGTCTATCAATTGGGTATTAAAAATAATTAATTTCTGGAAAAATCTGCTCTGTGGGAATAGTTTGCCTCAAAGGTGTCTAACATCTTGACATAAGGGGTGAGAAAAACCTCAAGCCGCTGAGCATATGTTATCCATTTGTGTGTTTTCATTTTCATGCCTGGCATGGAAGCTATTTTTGTAGCGTATTCCACTAATGCACATACCGCAGTTAGCATATCATTGTATTTTCATGGATTTTATTACACTTTGTACAGTAGGCGTGTGGACAGTGACAAGTGCATTATCAGGGAGAGAATAATTCATTAGCTACAAACTCCCTCCTGTAGAATTGTGAAGTAAATAATTGAATAATCTGTTTTCGACAGTGTTGTATTTCACGACGTGCCAAATTTGTCAAATATCAAACACCTTTTTTTGAGAAGTTTGGTGCATATAATGGAAACACAACCTCAAAAATGCATCTGTGAGGTGGATGGATTATTTCAGTTCCCACTAACACAGGTTTAGACAAATTTGGGAACAACATTTGACCGACTTTTGTGTACATAGAAAATGTCTGAGATATTTGAGTTCAGCTCATGAAAAATGGGAGCAAAACCAAAAGTTTTGTGTTTATATTTTTCTTCAGTGTACGTACATAGATAGATAATACATTTATACTGTGTATTGAAAATATATTTTATCTTTGTGTGTGTTTTTTTTACAGGGCATTGCCTGCAATATGCTCGCTCTATAAGGTAAGAGATAATCTACTTTTATTTCTTGGAACACATTAATTACTGGTGACAGCACAGTCACCCTATATGTTATGCGCTGTAAGTACACTGCACAAGTAGCCATATCAAGTGTGACGGTGATGACAGGCCAGCTGGACTGATCTGTTGGATGCTTGTCCATAAAAAGGCCAGTAAATAAACTGTCGGGAAGAAAAATAGTGCAGTGTTTTTGTTTTTCGTTATAGAATCCAATGACAATACTCCCTTAAGTATAATGTTTGCTATAGCACCTAATAAAGACAGATTATTCCAGTGAGAATAATAATGCAAATGAGATGATAGACACAAAATCATTATAAAAATGAGCTTAAAAACATTTTATGTAATAAAAAGTGACACTGCACAGGATTAGAGAAAAGGATGGCAGCAGCTCGATTATAATGTGTCACCAGTAAGGTAAGTGTACATCCTGTGCATCGATAGTATACATATAATCAACCAAAGTGATATTGTAGTGACCTAAATCGTAGGTGTTAACTTAGCAGAAAATGAAACAGTTCAATTAAACATTGCTAAGTGGAGTTGGTGAAGATCAGTCAGCCATCTACAGCCTAACGTGTGTGTATTTCATGTATTGCTTCAACTTCTTCTTTAATGGCATTCAGCTTGATCTCGAACCACGGTGATTCAATGGATGAAGATCGATCTTGTGAAAGCCTAGATAGGTCCACCAATGTCTTCTCCGCCGTTATCTTGATAGTATCAAGCCATCGGGGGAGGGGAGGGTTTAATAACAGGTCCTAGGTAAGAATACTGATACTACTTTAAAAATGGGAGAGTTAAGGTACCGTCACATAACGAGATCGCTAGCGAGATTGCAGCTGAGTTATGGTTTCCGTGACGCACTAATGATCCCGTTAGCGATCTTGTTATGTGTGACACCTACCAGTGATCAGGCCCCTGCTGTGAGATCTCTAGTCGTTGCAGAATGGTCCAGGCCATTTTCTTCAAAGGCGATGTCCTGCTGGGCAGGACACATCGCTGTGTTTGACACTGTGTGACAGAGTCCCAGTGACTGCTGAGATCGTTATACAGGTCGCTACTGCGACCTGTATTGTTCCGGCATCGCTGGTAAGATCTGACTGTGTGACATCTCACCTGCGACATCCCAGCGACTTACCTGCGATCCCTATCAGGTCGCATCGTTTTCGGGATCGCTGGTAAGTCGTTGTGTGTGACTGGGCCTTTAGAGATCATTATGGACAATGTGATAGCTATAAAATCATAAAGCTGTGATTTCCATAATTATTTTATGATTATTGTAAGCTGCCTTAAAGTGTCAGTGTATGTAACTAAGAGGCACAATGAGCGTTGTTATCGTAAGGGTGTGCCACTTGGTGCTAAGCCTGCAAATCTACACTATATCAGGAAGGAGTTTATATGAAGGTTTTTATGTTCATTTCCAGGAATGGACTGAAAATCGAAAGCCGTGTGCGACAATAAACACATACACCCAAAAAGGGCAATTTATCCCGAACATGTATACATAGATTTGTATATGATAACAGTTAAAGGGAATCTGTCAACAGATTTTTGCTACTTTATCCGAGAGCAGCATGATGTAGAGACAGAGACCCTAATTCCAGCAATGTGTCACTTACTGAGCTGTTTGCTGTCATGTTGATAAAATCATTGTTTTCTCTGCTGCAGATCTTGACGTTTTTAAATATTGAGCTCTGTATATCCTTGCTCACATACCTGATTGACAGTTTTCTGTTTACACTATACACAGTGTAACACCCACGACCGGTGTAGGGGCAGCAAGCGGGATTAGTGGACCCCCTGGACCACAGGGGGAACCTGGGCTTACCCTTTTGTGGGAGGAGTTTAACTAAGCCCCTGTTGTGAAGCGGATGCCAGATACCACTCCCAGGACAATGACTGGTACTGTGGCAGCTGACCCCCAGGACAGAGGATGGACTCAGGTATAGACACAGGTGCAGGCTGAGGCACACAGTCAGTCGAGTACAGACAGGTTTGGTGGACACGGCAGGGACAGATAGGTGTGAGAAGGCAGGTACAGGTGACGGACATGAGGATAACAGGACTGGAGCTCAGGACTTGACAACTAACTAGCTAGCAGACTGAAGACTGAGTAACTCAAGGAGTTTCGCAAGCACCTCCCCTAATGGGAGGGTGCCTTAATTACATAGTGCCTCTCAGACATAGGCTGAGAGGCATGCCCTTGAAATAGAGTGTCACCCCTTTAAGAGGAGGGCTGGTGTGCGTCCGCGCACCCTAAGCACACTCCCGGTAGACCTGGGCTGAGTGCAGGACACATGGACGTCCGAGGGGTGCAATGAGTAAATAGGCGTACCTGCAGGGATGCCAGCACAACACACAGGTTATTATTATTATTTTATTATTATTATTTATTATTATAGCGCCATCAATTCCATGGCGCTTTACATGTGAAAGGGGTGTACATAATAGGGACAAGTGCAATAATCATTAACAATACAAGACACAAACAGGTACAGGAGGAGAGAGGTCCCTGCCCGCGAGGGCTCACAGTCTACAAGGGATAGGTGAGGATACAGTAGGTGAGGGTAGAGCTGATAGTGCGGCGCTGTATCAGACTGAGGGTTATGGCAGGTTGTAGGCTTGTCGGAAGAGGTGGGTCTTCAGGTTCCTTTTGAAGCATGCCAAGGTGGGCGAGAGTCTGATGTGTTGTGGCAGAGCATTCCAGAGTATGGGGGAGGCACGGGAGAAATCTTGGATGCGATGGTGGGAAGAGGAGATGAGAGGGGAGTAGAGAAGGAGATCTTGCGAGGATCGAAGGTTACGTGCAGGTAAGTACCGGGAGACTAGGTCACATATGTAGGAAGGAGACAGGTTGTGGATGGCTTTGTATGTCATGGTTAGTGTTTTGAACTGGAGTCGTTGGGCAATGAGAAGCCAGTGAAGAGATTGGCAGAGAGGAGAGGTCGGGGAGTAGCGGGGGGACAGGTGGATTAGCTGGGCAGCATAGTTTAGAATAGATTGCAGGGGTGCGAGACTGTTAGAAGGGAGGCCACAGAGCAGGAGGTTGCAATAATCCAGGTTATAATAAAAATAACAATAATAAGGTTATACAGGAATCTGCCAATCAGTGGTGGGGGTGGGGTTATACCGAGCTCATAAATATGCAAGAATACCTGGCAGCAGGCCAAGTAGTCCTGTAATGATAATCTACTGCTGATTAAACAGTGATTTTTTTTAAATTACACTAAGAAGCCCAGTAAGTGAAACAATGCTGGAATCAGGGTCTCTGTCTCTATATTATGCTGCTTTCAGAATAGGTCTCAAAAACCTGGTGTTAGATACACTTTAACTATTGCGCGGTTTCAGGGAGCTGAGATATGAGGAGTATTCTGTAGACAGTGAGCCCTCTCGGGCAGGGTCCTCTCTCCTGTACCGGTTTGTGAATTGTATTGTGCATGAATATAATGTTTTAATTATGTGTAACCCTTTTCACATGTGAAGCGCCATGGAATAAATGGCAATATAATAATAATGCTCCATCATTAAACTTGAGCATGTATTAATTTGTTGAGCCTTTCTTTGGGGAACTTTTCCCCAAGAGCCAGCACAGAAGTGCATAGGCAAAATCTGCTGGTCTGTACACCACTCTGCTCCTAAATATTTGTTATTGTTTCTTTGAGCAATTATTGGGAGTCTCAAAGGTCAGTTTCCCTCCATCAAAACCACTAAAAACGGCTACTAACATATCAAATTTTTTTTAAACGTTTAGTTACCCCTGAAAGGGCTTGTGTCAAGTTTCAAAGTCATCCCCCTAACCACAGAATAAGGAATAATTTACCAATCATGGGAAGCCCAGCGTTCACAGGAATAGGGCTCTGCAGACGTGATGTAGCTCGTGGGGGGCTGTGGCTCGCATCCCAAAAATTCTAGTGGCCGACCATGAGTGTCTGAGCCATTAGGCAAGTCAAATTGAAAGGGTGAGAACTCTTCCCCCATTGTATTTGGCTGTAGAGAATGAACAGGTCGATTTAGTGCAATGTTATTCCTCAATCGACCAGCAGGTCAAGTGTCTTGCAAATGCCTAGGCTGCCCACATCGATAACATATGCGCTGCGTCGTACTCCTTCCAATATGCAATCTGGAGAAGGCAGTAGGAGATCCTGGTGACAAAGGCCGGAGCCCATACACTCCAACAGGGGGATCTATAGTGCAGGGGTCAGCAGTACGCTCCAGTGGAGGTAGTTGTACCTCTTCCTAAGGCAGAATGGAATACACAAAATGCACCGGACGAGGTGGAGGTGCATGGGGGTCCATCCGAGTCTTTGTGGGACAACTGGATTGCAGGTGTCCAGGTTCCCCGCACCCATAACATCTCCTCTCTGATTGTCACAGGGCGTTGTCGGAACTGTTGGGGCCCAAAATTGAGAGCCGTGGTTGTCATCGGTCTGCGGCTGATTGGAGGGCCAGATATAACCGGAGAGGGCTGGGGTGCAGGAGCAGACTGTGGCTTATTGTCCAGAAGCCTCCTCCATTGTGGTCAGATAGTAAGGGCCTCATTAGCCAGGGCTGCAGCTCTATCCACGGTGCATGGATACCCATTCCCGAATATCTGAGGGACACTTGTAAAGAAATTGTTCTATAAGAAATACCTGTATAACATCTTCCACAGTGAAGGCATTTTCCGCTTCCAGCCATCTCCGACATGCCTGCGACATCTTGTGGGCATACATCCTAAACGATCCCCCCGTGGTGCATGGGAAGTCTCAGAATTGAGCCTTATATGAGTCTGGGGTGATAGCATGGTATTCCAGGATAGTCTGCTTTACAATGTTGTAATCCCAGTTCTGCTGTGAGTCAGTGGTGCGATAAGCCTCCGCCAAGCTTCCGTTCAGGAGTCCCACTAACAAACGCATCCAGCCAAAGTGAAGCACCTCCATCATGGCACACTGCTGCTGAAAGTCCTTGAAGAACCCCTCCACATCTCCGTATGACTCATCAAATGGCTTGAAGTCCGCCCAGGTAATCTGTACAGGCTTTTGGATCGCTGGGTTTACATTCCAACTCATATTACTCCCTCTGCCGTACTCCACGGCTTCTGGTCTCCTCTGTGCTCGGCGAACAGCCTCCTCCTTATACTCCTGAGATACACCTGGACCTAAAACCGCCATCTCTTCTTCGAACCACACCAGCCACTGGCTTTTTGGGGCAGGGATCCCAGTCTCCAGTGCTTGTCCGTTAGACATCTGGGAGGAGGTAGTCTGGCTCGCACCCACCAGTAGATCAATTAAGGCCTCTTTATTCAGTCCCTGGTGGCTCAGGCCCAGATCTCTGGCTCTCTCCTGTAGACTGGATACGGTCCAGTATCTGTACTCACTCTGTGGGTGGATCTCCATTGGGCTTTGCTCTGTTGATCCCACTGCTGCCACCATTTGTCACGGGGTCCTTTTCTGATATCACACAATCAACAGAACGAGAGATGGATGAACAATCCAAAGAACATTTATTCCATGCAAGTCAGAAGGTCCATAAAATAATCCACCACACAGAGGGTAAAGTAGTCCAGTAATGGGATAAATGTCCCGGGGATGAGTCACAATCCTCCAGCAGTCCTTTTCTAGGGAAATCAGGGTTTCTCACAGTCTCTCTGGAGTGTCAGCTTTCACCTCAGAGGATCAATCTTACTCCTTCTCTCTTGTCTTTCTCAGTCACAATGAATAATCCCCCAGGTAAGCAGAGAATTTAGGTGGATCCCAGGCCCCTCTCCCCCAGACTTGGGGACAAAGCCCGGCAGTGGGTGATTAACCTCCAAACAGGACAATGTACACACAAGGAACACACAGAATGGACAAAGCACCACGCCTAGAATACGAACCTACACAAAATTATACAGAACCCCCCATATTCAACCATCACATTGAGCATGAGCATCTCTACTAAATTTATTCTTGATATAACCGTAGGCAGTCCTCCAAGCCATAGGACGCATCATCCACACAAGGCTGGGAAGAAGGAGGACGGCGATCGCAGCAGAGAAGTAACGCCAGACCCATGAGCAGTGACCCGACCGCCCCTTAGGTGAGTATTATCAAGGTGTTTTTTACGTGATATAGAGCGGCCTGGGCAATTAGATACAGCATTTTAGAAAACTGTATATAAGAGCTCACTGGTGGTGGACGCAGTTTATAAGGGACAAACCTGCTGACAGATTCCCTTTAAAAATTATCAAACGTATACAAACATGAACCACTTCTGTTTGTTTGCATTTTGCTGGGATGAAGGGGTTGTCTCACCATAAGTAAGCAGCATCAGAGAGCCGCTTGTCTGACTCCTGAAACCCAGGGCAAACAGCTAATTTTTTTGGAGGGTCTGGCTACTGGAGAAGTGAAGGGGATCCTGACTGTAGGGCTGTAGAGTCTGATTCTTAGTAGAAGTCGGTAGACGCATGACCACTGCAGCTAATCACTGTCTGTAGCCATGATTGGGCTAGTTGTATGCTGGTGTAGTGATATGCAGGGCTGTGGAGTCGACTCCGACTCCCACATATATTGCTTATATTTAAGTGAAAAATGTATTGTAGTACAATGTGAACATCAGACATTTAATCATTTTATGATAAAATAATCAAGATATTTAGATAGAACATAAAATATATTTATTGGACTACAACTTTAGAACACAAAAAACTGTGATAAATTGTAAATATGTAATACACTATGTAATACAGAACTATATATATAGATCATCTTTCCACTCTACTCTCAAGATCACATCTCACAACCTGCCTACTTGATCCACTCCCATCCTACCTCATCCACAATCTCAACACAGTCTTCATCCCAACCCTAACCCATCTCTTCAACCAATCACTAACAACTGGTGTATTCCCTTCATGCTTTAATCATGCCTCAATCACACCCATCCTTAAAAGCCCTCCCTTGACCCTTCCTCTGTGCCAAACTATTGCCCCATATCACTTCTCCCCTATGCCTCAAAACTACTGGAACAGCATGTCCATCTTGAACTGTCCTCTCACCTCTCCTCCTGCTGTCTCTTTGACCGGTTACAATCTGGCTTCCGACCTCATCATTCCACTGAAACTGCCCTGACCAAAGTCACTAACGATCTACTCACCGCAAAAGCCAAGCAACACTACTCTGTCCTCATCCTCCTGGACCTGTCCTCTGCCTTTGACACAGTGGACCACTCCCTTCTACTACAAATTCTCTCATCTCTGGGCATCACAGACTTGGCGCTATCTTGGATCTCCTCATACTTAACCAACCGAACTTTCAGCGTCTCCCACTCTCACACCACTTCCTTATCTCGCCCCCTATCTATCGGTGTCACCCAAGGTTCAGTTCTTGGACCCCTGCTGTTCTCCATTTACACCTTCGGCCTGGGACAGCTCATAGAGTCCCACGGCTTTCAGTATCATCTCTACGCAAATGATATACACATCTACTTCTCTGGACCGGACATCACCTCCCTACTAACCAGAATCCCACAATGTCGAAAAAGTTTTACAACATTTGGCGGCCATGGATGGAGTTGCCGGGCCTACCCTCTAGTGCACTGGTTCGGGATGCAATGCTGGACCGGTTACTGTTGTGCCTGCAGTGATGGCGTGTGTGAGGAAGGGAATTAAAACTAGTTTTCTTCGGCGCTCCATTGGGAGACCCAGACGATTGGGTGTATAGCTACTGCCTCCGGAGGTCACACAAAGCATTACACTAAAAAGTGTAAGGCCCCTCCCCTTCTGGCTATACACCCCCAGTGGGATCACTGGCTCACCAGTTTTCTGCTTTGTGCGAAGGAGGTCAGACATCCACGCATAGCTCCACTGTTTAGTCAGCAGTAGCTGCTGACTATATCGGATGGAAGAAAAGAGGGCCCATATAGGGCCCCCAGCATGCTCCCTTCTCACCCCGCTGGTGGTTTGTAAGGTTGAGGTACCTATTGCTGGTACGGCGGCTGGAGCCCACATGCTGTTTTCCTTCCACATCCCCCTGAGGGGCTCTGAGGAAGTGGGATCTTACCGGCCCCAAAGCCCTGAGGCCGGGCTCCATCCACAGACCCATTGAACCTGCTGGATACGGAGCTGGGTACCGTTCAGGGACATGGCGGCTATATTCCCCTAGATGGCTAGTCTACAGCAGCAGAAAAGCAGGGGTGCCAAGGCACAGGCTTTCTATGCTGCTTGTATTGCATGTGCTGCGGTGTTCATTTGTACTTTATGCTTGTATGCTATACATTGCACTGTACGATCGCCATTCTTGGCTCTATATCCTAGATGGCCAGCCGGCAGCAGCATATATGCAACACAGGCTTTCGATGCTGTTTTTACTGCATGTGATACTGTTCCACGGCACTGAACCCCATTGTGTGCAATGCTCCCCTGTAGCACTTGGTCAGCCGGGGTCTCTATTAGACGTGGCCAAAGGAACCACCTGTCAACCCTGTCCAAGGACAGGGATGGAGTTGCAATGGGATAGAGACTTGCAGTCCGGACAGGCCATGGGCAATCTGGATCCCCTCCGCTCCGTCATTGCCTCAATGTCTCAAGGAAATTTCCTAGCATCAATAGAAGATGCTTATCTCCACGTGCCGATTGCTACAGAGCACCAACGTTTTCTACGTTTTGTGATAGGAGACGAACATCTCCAGTTCGTAGCTCTGCCATTTGGTCTGGCGACAGCCCCACGGGTGTTCACCAAGGTCATGGCGGCAGTGGTAGCAGTCTTGCACTCACAGGGACACTCTGTGATCCCTTACTTGGACGATCTACTTGTCAAGGCACCCTCTCAAGAGGCATGCCAACTCAGCCTGAATGTTGCGCTGGAGACTCTCCAGACGTTCGGGTGGATCATCAACTTCTCAAAGTCAAACCTGTCAGACCCAATCACTAACGTATCTTGGCATGGAGTTTCATACCCTCTCAGCGCTAGTGAAGCTTCCGCTGGACAAGCAGCGGTCACTACAGACCGGGGTGCAGACTCTCCGTCACGGTCAGTCGCACTCCTTAAGACGCCTCATGCACTTCCTCAGGAAGATGGTGGCGGCAATTGAGGCGGTTCCGTTTGCGCAGTTTCATCTGCGTCCTCTTTATTGGGACATTCTCCGCCAATGGGACGGGAAGTCAACATCCCTGAACAGGAAAGTATCCCTTTCACAGACGGCCAAGGACTCTCTGCAATGGTGGCTTCTTCCCACCTCATTATCACAGGGAAGATCCTTCCTACCACCGTCTTGGGCGGTAGTCACGACAGACGCGAGTCTGTCAGGGTGGGGAGCAGTGTTTCTCCACCACAGGGCTCAGGGTACGTGGACTCAGCAGGAGTCCACCCTTCAGATCAAGGTTCTGGAAATCAGAGCAGTGTATCTTGCCCTACTAGCCTTCCAACAGTGGCTGGAAGGGAAGCAGATCCGAATTCAATCGGACAACTCCACAGCGGTGGCATACATCAATCACCAAGGGGGGACACGCAGTCGGCAAGCCTTCCAGGAAGTCCGGCGGATTATGATGTGGGTGGAAGCCACGGCCTCCACCGTATCCGCAGTTCACATCCCCGGCGTAGAAAACTGGGAAGCAGACTTCCTCAGCCGCCAGGGCATGGACGCAGGAGAATGGTCCCTTCACCCGGACGTGTTTCAGGAAATCTGTAGCCGCTGGGGAAGGCCGGACGTCGACCTAATGGCGTCCAGGCACAACAACAAGGTCCCAACCTTCATAGCACGGTCCCGCGATCACAGAGCTCTGGCGGCAGACGCCTTAGTGCAAGATTGGTCGCAGTTCCGGCTCCCTTATGCTTTTCCACCTCTGGCACTCTTGCCCAGAGTGCTACGCAAGATCAGATCCGACGGCAGCCGCGTCATACTCGTCGCCCCAGACTGGCCAAGGAGGGCGTGGTATCCGGATCTGTGGCATCTCACGGTCGGCCAACCGGGGGCACTACCAGACCGACCAGACTTACTGTCCCTAGGGCCGTTTTTCCATCGGAATTCTGCGGCCCTGAACCTGACTGTGTGGCCATTGAGTCCTGGATCCTAGGGTCTTCAGGATTATCCCAAGGGGTCGTTGCCACCATGAGACAGGCTAGGAAGCCCACGTCCGCTAAGATCTACCACAGAACGTGGAGGATATTCTTATCCTGGTGCTCTGCTCAGGGAGTGTCTCCCTGGCCATTTGCATTGCCTACCTTTCTTTCTTTCCTGCAATCTGGGTTAGAAAAAGGTTTGTCGCTCGGCTCCCTTAAAGGGCAAGTCTCGGCGCTATCCGTCTTTTTTCAGAAGCGTCTAGCACGACTTCCTAAGGTGCGCACGTTCCTGCAGGGGGTTTGTCACATTGCACCCCCGTACAAGCGGCCGTTAGATCCATGGGATCTGAACAGGGTACTAGTTGCCCTCCAGAAGCCGCCCTTCGAGCCTCTGAGGGAGGTTTCACTTTCTAGACTATCACAGAAAGTGGCTTTTCTGGTAGCGATCACATCTCTTCGGAGAGTGTCTGAGCTAGCAGCGCTGTCTTCCAATGCTCCCTTCCTGGTCTTCCACCAGGACAAGGTAGTGCTGCGCCCCATTCAGGAGTTTCTCCCGAAGGTGGTATCCTCTTTTCATCTTAATCAGGATATCTCTTTGCCTTCGTTTTGTCCTCATGCAGTTCATCGGTATGAGAAGGATTTACATTTGTTAGATCTGGTGAGAGCACTCAGAATCTACATTTCCCGCACGGCGCCCCTGCGCCGTTCGGATGCACTCTTTGTCCTTGTCGCTGGTAAGCGCAAAGGGTCGCAGGCTTCTAAGGCCACCCTGGCTCGATGGATCAAAGAAACAATTCTTGAAGCCTACCGTTCTGCTGGGCTTCCGGTTCCATCAGGGCTGAAGGCCCATTCTACCAGAGCCGTGGGTGCGTCCTGGGCATTGCGACACCAGGCTACGGCTCAACAGGTGTGCCAGGCAGCTACCTGGTCGAGTCTGCACACTTTCACCAAACATTATCAGGTGCATACCTATGCTTCGGCGGACGCCAGCCTAGGTAGAAGAGTCCTGCAGGCGGCAGTTGCCTCCCCGTAGGGGAGGGCTGTCTTCGCAGCTCTAACATGAGGTATTTCTTTACCCACCCAGGGACAGCTTTTGGACGTCCCAATCGTCTGGGTCTCCCAATGGAGCGCCGAAGAAGAAGGGAATTTTGTTACTTACCGTAAATTCCTTTTCTTCTAGCTCCTATTGGGAGACCCAGCACCCGCCCTGTTGTCCTTCGGGATTTTTGGGTTTTTTCGGGTACACATGTTGTTCATGTTGAACGGTTTTTCAGTTCTCCGATGTTACTCGGAGTGAATTTGTTTAACCAAGTTATTGGCTTTCCTCCTTCTTGCTTTTGCACTAAAACTGGTGAGCCAGTGATCCCACTGGGGGTGTATAGCCAGAAGGGGAGGGGCCTTACACTTTTTAGTGTAATGCTTTGTGTGACCTCCGGAGGCAGTAGCTATACACCCAATCGTCTGGGTCTCCCAATAGGAGCTAGAAGAAAAGGAATTTACGGTAAGTAACAAAATTCCCTTCTTTTCTGTGGTGAAATGGACTTTGAATGAAGAGGTGAGAGAGGACTGGAACGGTTTCATGGATGACTGCACGGAGAGGGAGGGGCAGGAGAGTATAGCAATATGATGTGGAGCGACACGGCTGATGGAGGAGGTGTTCTGTTAGTCTGAGGCATTATTGCATAATTTAAGTTTTGTTTATTTGTAGAGCCACGAGGTTTGTAGGCTCAAGCTATATAATATAACTATGATTTGAGAACTCTATTATATTTACATATATGCAGAGAAAGAACCTGATTTATAAATCACATGTGTTTATCTGTTTATTGTTATCAGTTATATGAAAAGTGAAATACTCTCTGTATTGATCCCTAATGATTTAATAAAAAAAGATCTGATTTAAAAAAAAGAATCCCACAATGTCTGTCTGCTATTTCATCCTTTTTCTCTGCTCGATCCCTAAAACTGAACATGGACAAAACTGAATTAATTGTCTTTCCTCCTCACTTAACCTCCCCACCTGACATATCCATCAATATCAATGGCTGCTCACTTTCCCCATTGCCACGTGCTCGCTGCCTGGGAGTAATCCTAGACTCTGATCTCTCTTTCAAGCCACACATCCAAGCCCTCTTCACCTCCTGCCGCCTCCTACTCAAAAATATTTCCCGGATCCGTACATTCCTTTCCCAAGAAGCTGCAAAAACCCTAGTACATGCCCTTATTATCTCCCGCCTGGATTATTGCAACCTCCTGCTCTGTGGCCTCCCTTCTAACAGTCTCACACCCCTACAATCTATTCTAAACTGTGCTGCCCGGCTCATCCACCTGTCCCCCCGCTACTCCCCGACCTCTCCTCTCTGCCAATCCCTTCACTGGCATCCCATTGTCCAACAACTCCAGTTCAAAACACTAACCATGACATACAAAGCCATCCACAACCTGTCTCCTCCCTACATCTCTGACCTAGTCTCCCGGTACTTACCTGCACGTAACCTTCGATCCTCACAAGACCTCCTTCTCTACTCCCCTCTCATCTCCTCTTCCCACCATCGCATCCAAGATTTCTCCCGTGCCTCCCCCATACTCTGGAATGCTCTGCCTCAACACATCAGACTCTCACCTACCTTGACAAGCTTCAAAAGGAACCTGAAGTCCCACCTCTTCCGACAAGCCTACAACCTGCCCTCAGTCTGATACAGCGCCGCACAATCAACTCTACCCTAACCTACGTATCCTCAGCTATCCGTTGTAGACTGTGAGCCCTCGCGGGCAGGAACCTCTAACCTCTATCCTCCTGTACCTGTCTGTATCTTGTATTGTTTATGATTATTGTACTTGTCCCGATCATGTACACCCCTTTCACATGTAAAGCGCCATGAAATTGATGGCGCTATAATAATATATATATATATCCCTCATCCTCCCTCACTACCTGTACCCCTGATGTGATCGTGGAATAAAAAGAAAAATATTTTATTCGACCTTTGGAGTGCGACCTTTCATCTCTTCATTGTGGATCTTGTATCGCCTTTGCTTTGGGACACGCACCCAGGTCTCCACCTGCCTGAAAGCACAGCTTTGTCAGCCGTACAGGGATCAGCGGTGCCCGGTATCCTCCACTCAGCTTTATAATATATATATATATATATATAGATAACACTATGTAATAAACCATGTAAGTGGCAAAAAAACTGTTTTCAACATAAAAACATACTAAATAACATTTGTGCAGACTATGAATTTGTTCTAAGAAATAGAATTGCCTCCATCAGATCCTCCTTCATAGATTACCTCAAATCTAACCTAATAATTTTAAGGCTAGAGAACAAGCTCTCTACACTAACTTGGGTTGGAGGCAAAGCCGTAACCACATGGGCAACATATCTAACAATTTCCGGGTATAAAGGAATTGCCTTATGCACAGTCAGTTTTGATGAACGGTTGAATTTTTCTATTTCTTTGAGAGCAAGTGAAAAATTTTGCTGAAATATGGTCAGTCTGCTTGCTATAGGAGACGGAGTGAAATCTTTTTCCTTGCGGCAATGTTTTGCCTGCTCCATATCATCCAAATACTTGTCAAAGTTAAACTGATGAGTTTCTCATCTGATGAGGATGAAGATATGGCAGCAGTAGCACTGTCAGGATCCAAGTCCTCTTGCACCTGGCAGTCCTTGCATCCTAACTTCTACTTCAGTGAGAGCTTCTTTTCCTTTAGTAAGCTGTTGATCATCAAGCAGTATACATTGACTTGGGTCCACATAAACAGCTGCCAGAAGAATTTTATTTTCCAATAGCTGTGTCTCTCTCCGTTTCATTGAAGCAGAAATGCCCTCTGCGATTAAACCTCCTCTTTGAGACAGGCAAAATAGCAAGTTCTTCCACTCCCTTATAAAAATGCCAGGAGTTAAATCGTTAGCTTATAATTTTTTAGTCACGGTAAATGGGTGATTAAGCAATTCCTTCAATTCCGCCACCTGTGTCCATTCACCTTCATTTAGGGTTACCTGAGGGTTCGCCATATCTTTAAGAAAGGTTTTAGTTCAAGCAATCGCTCAATCATGAAATAAGTGCTGCCCCACCGAGTAGCTTGATGAACAATTGCCCCTTTCCCAGCATGTCTCTTTAAGATGGAATCAATTTTAGGGGTTCTGGTGGCAATAACCAATTTCCTCACTTTTCCAATTAGATTTCCAGCATGTCCCTCTTGCAGACTATCTGTTATTGCCTGCTGCAGCATGTGCACAACACAGCACATGTGATGAATATGAAAGTGTTTTGAAGCAGATTCAACAAGATCATCTAATTCTAAAGTATCATTTAGCTGTTCTTCTGTTGTAATATCTGTTTGTTCCTCAGTTACATGAAAGCACTGGCCTTCCATCTCAAACATACTGAATCCTAAATTTTCTTCTACCTGTTGTTCATTACTCTCATTCATCAGTTTAATTGTACTTATCATGTTTGAAGCATAGCAAGAACCTGTTTATTTTTGAGTTCGTAATCTTGCAGAACTTTTTCCACTAAGGCCTGGAGAAACGGGCTGGTGTGATGAGCTTTAGTATCTTTTACTGCCAGTGTCTTGCTAACAATTTCTTTGTTGTCACAAACATATCGAACATTGATGGCTAAATAATTCACTCTGTTACGTGTGCAGGCATCCATTTTAGGAAATATGAAGCATCTTTTGAGAGTCTTTTTAAGATGTTCCTTTTGTTTAAGGGCTTCTTCAATCACTAATTTTCTTATACTTTCTCTTTCCAGAGAAACATTAAGTTTGCGGGCAATTTCTCCATTACAAGCTGTAAAAGCTGGTTGTGCAAATAATGGTACACCGTCCTTCACAACAAGCTGTATGAGCTGTCTTTTAAACATATCTGCTGTCATTTTTACAGTAACTTTGTGACTTACAAAATATCTTGTTAATGTTGTTTGAGATGCTCTTTCCTCCACCTTTATCTGGCAGGAAGTGCTGGGCACTGCTTTCTTGGTGCTGCTGTTATCTTTCTCAGTCACAGCTTTGAAAACTTCTGGATGGAAGCGTTGTAAATGTCTTTTTAGATTGGAAGCTCTTGCAGGAGCATTTTTATCACTACCTGAGTATGCACTGATTTTGGCATCACACTATTTGTTTTCATCTGGGTCACTTGTCATACATTGACACACAAAATATTTTTCATCTTGAGTCACTGTGAAATGCTCAAATACAGCTGACGTCATAGGGAGCTTCTTAGACATTTTGTAATCATATAAATTCACTCTCAAAATAATTTTGACCTGTAAAACAAAATAATGTATATTATAATTCCAGAAAAAACAGGGAACCATGTACAGTGGGGAAAATAAGTATTTGATACACTGACAATTTTGCAAGTTTTCCCACCTACAAAGAATGGAGAGGTCTGTAATTGTACACTTCACCTGTGAGAGACAGAATTTAAAAAAAATCCAGAAAATCACATTGTATGATTTAAATAATTTGCATTTCATTGCATAAAAAATATGTATTTGATACAATAGAAAAACAGAACTTAATATTTGGTACAGAAAACTTTGTTTGCAATTACAGAGGTCAGACGTTTCCTGTAGATTCTGTTTCTCTCAGTTAAAAGGGTACCTATGATAAAAATTTCAGACCTCTCCAACTCTCTGTAGGTGGGAATCGACAGTGTATCAAATACTTATTTTCACCACTGTAAAAGTTTAGATAGAAATAAAACAAACTTTGCAAAAATCAATAGTACGCATGACAAATATAAAGTTTCTAAAATATGTCATTAGATAGCTTTACTTTGAATTTCCAATCTCAGGCTTTTCTTAGGTACAGCTCACTAAATGTTTCACATCAGATTGCTGCAGTCTATGAAGAGGGGAGAAGGGAGGGAGCAAGTTTGTTGTGTGTCATACTCCAGGAACAAAGAAACTGATAACAGAACTGATAACTTGATGTTTTGGCTTCTATAGCTACAGTACAGACTTTAGGCTATGTGCCCACAGGAGCTTGTTTCTGCGGATTTTGCCGCGGAAAACCTGCAGATTTCTCTGAATTTTCCAGATAAATCCGCATGTTTTAGCATGTACAGACACTCCCCATGTTATCCTATGGGACATGGGGAGTGTCTGTGTCCACGCTGAGGAAAATTGCGGCTGCGGAACATGGTGCGGATGTCCCGCAGCAACACGTAACTGCATGTCAATTATTCCTGCAGAATTACCTGCGGAAATCCCGGCCCTCCGCTATGGAGATAGAGGCCGGGACGTCCGCAGGTAATTCGCATGAAAGTCCGCAGGGAAACATGCGCTCGTACCTGCGGATACACCCGCAGGTACGAGCGCCCGTGGGCACATAGCCTAAAAGTTTGGACACACCTTTTCATTCAAAGAGTTTTCTATATTTTCATGACTCTGAAAATTGTAGATTCATATTGAAGGCATCAAAACTATGAATTAACACATGTGGAATTAAATACTTAACAAAAAAGTGTGAAACAACTGAAAATATGTCTTATATTCTAGGTTCTTCAAAGTAGCCACCTTTTGCTTTGATTACTGCTTTGCACACTCTTGGGATTCTCTTGATGAGCTTCAAGAGGTAGTCACCGAAAATGGTTTTCACTTCACAGGTGTGCCCTGTCGGGTTTAATAAGTGGGATTTCTTGCCTTATAAATGGGGTTGGGACCATCAGTTGTGTTGTGCAGGAGTCTGGTGGATACACAGCTGATAGTCCTACTGAATAGACTGTTAGAATTTGTATTATGAGTAAAAAGCTGTGGAGAAGAAGCGCAATAGGGTTTTACCCCAATAACACACGGGGTAGAGACAGGGAGCAGTAATACTCACCAAGTGAAGTTGTGAAAGTCACAACTACTATGCAGGCATGGAAAGTTTTGATCAAGGCAGCAGCAACCCAGACGGCAGATAACAGAGAACAATAGAGGAAAATAGGGTTTATTTGAGCCGCCCCAATGATCACTTCTCAGGTATTCAGATTAATGGATCTTTATTTTGCACAGGTCTGTGCAAAATAAAGATCCATTAATCTGAATACCTGAGAAGTGATCATTGGCGCGGCTCAAATAAACCCTATTTTCCTCTATTGTTCTCTAGAATTTGTATTATGGCAAGAAAAAAGCAGCTGAGAAAAACGAGTAGCCATCATTACTTTAGGAATTGAAGGTCAGTCAGTCCGAAAAATTGGGAAAACTTTGAAAGTGTCCCCAAGTATAGTGGCAAAAACCATCAAACGCTACAAACAAACTGGCTCACATGGGGACCGCCCCAGGAAAGGAAGACCAAGAGTCACCTCTGCTGCGGGGGATAAGTTTATCCGAGTCACCAGCCTCAGAAATCGCAGGTCAGATTAGAGACCAGGTCAATGCCACACAGAGTTCTAGCAGCAGACACATCTCTAGAACAACTGTTAGGGTACGCTCACACGAGCGTATAACTCGCATGAGTATCGGACCGCATCACCCGGCGCGCCTAGCTTCTCTGCTGACAGGAGCGGCTCAGCTGCATGTATTTCTATGCGGCTGACATGCTCCTGTCCGGAGAGTGTGCGGCCGCACCGAGTGATGCGGTCCGATACTCATGCGAGTTATACGCTCGTGTGAGCGTACCCTATAGAGGAGACTTTGTGCAGCAGGCCCTTACGATAAAATAGCTGCTAGGAAACCACTGCTAAAGACAGGCAACAAGCAGAAGAGACTTGTTAGGACCAGGACCCAGGATGGACCATAACATGAAGGGTATTGGATCGACAAGGTATGTCTTATTTACTTTACTATTCTCAGATTTTGTTTAAAACCTTTTTTTCTGTAACAAACATTTATTAAATTGTTTCCAGTTTTTCGATATATTCGCAATAAAAATTGTCTACAGAAATAAAAAAAATAGTTCTTTAAATAGTATTAGTAGCAAAAATGTAATGAAATAATAATTGTATATTTCCTTGCATTAATCTAAGAGTTCTCTAGCGGCCTCTCCCGACATCCTGCCGTAATCTGTGTGTCTTCTGATGACCGCTCCCTCTTCCTAGTATTGAATTCACTCTCAATGACTTGTGAATACCAGCATGCAGGATCAGTTTTACAGGCATGAAAATCCCCTCTGTGTCAGAAAGTCTATTCTGACCATCCAAGTATTTATAACTTTTATCTAATGGCTGGCCTCCCTCGAAGCGCTGGTAAATTATTACGAAAGGTAACAAGTAGAAGACACTGGATGGCTGCCAAAAAGTTCAACTAAATAAGGACCAGTATTGTATTAATATAAATACCCATGTACACTAATATACAGTATTTGTAAGAAATATCACCATTCAAGAAGTTTTTTTTCTTTGATGATTATTAAGAAAACATAAAACTAGACCCCTCTTTTGTGTTACTAGTTACTTCAATCCTTTATATTGGGAAAGATTGTGGAACCCCCAGACTGGTTATTTCCTATTTTGTTTTTTCTGAACATCACCGCATTGTGTAAGTGGGTGGCTAAACTGTGAATAGGCTTTTAACTCCATAAGTACATATGTTCTGGTGGCATGTGGTGTATCTTTGCCAGTTCTAGCCATACTGCACTAATTTATGTTTATGTTGATGTGGTTTTTTATTTTAACTTTTGTTGCAAAGTGGATTTCAGGGCTAGAATTGAGCTATAACCTGTGCATCGGACATATCGTGCTTACCTGATAAGACACTGTCTTGGCTCGAAAAGATGCGCTAGGGCTTATTTTCAGGGAATGTCTTATATTTTGTATTGGTGGCAATGATAGGGTCACCCGTTAATAAAAAATGAATGTTTCCCCCGTCCTTCCCCCGTCCATAATCCAGTCCACCCCTGTGCTGACATCAATGATTGGAACTTGTGTTAAAGAAAGAAATGAATATTCACCCTCTTTCCCTCGGGTGCAGCGTTAGTGATTTTCTCAAACTTTCATATTACTGTTAGAAGTTCGCAGCTCAAGGCCCTCACTGGCTGGAGGGTCTTCTGACCCAAGCAGGTCAGTGTGTATTTCTTTGTAGCTCTCACGCTCAGATGAACAGAGCGGACCGGGCCAGTTGCTAGCATTGCGCTGTGATCCTCGAGCAGTAATACGACAGTCTGATGGAATCACTAATACCTGGCACAGAGAGGTGGGCAGGAAGAGTTGTGAATATTCATTCCATTAACTAGCCGGCATGTGACTATAAACTCTGGGGCTTACAGCAACACAACAGGTCAAAGTAAACCATTAAAAGTTACATATTCCGAAAGAGATGCCAAAGCCCTATTTCAGCATACTATTAGTATGATGATCCACAACAAGTGCTTATTTTTAGGGTAGGTCTTATTTTCATGGAAACACGGTAGGTACATCAGATATCTGTTATCTATGATGTTTATCTATTCTGAGAGTTACCATGAAGTTATGTTTAGGATGATTATGTAATGAGAATCCTCCAAATATATCCCTCTGTACATGCAGCTAACGTGAAAGATAATCTCCATCCTTCCAGTTCCATATACAGTACAGACCAAAAGTTTGGACACACCTTCTCATTCAAAGAGTTTTCTTTATTTTCATGACTCTGAAAATTGTAGATTCACATTGAAGGCATCAAAACTATGAATTAACACATGTGGAATGAAATACTTAACAAAAAAGTGTGAAACAACCGAAAATATGTCTTATATTCTAGGTTCTTCAAATTAGACACCTTTTGCTTGGATTACTGCTTTGCACGCTCTTGGCATTCTCTTGATGAGCTTCAAAAGGTAGTCACAAGGAAGTCAACCAGGCATGTAGAGTCCATCCGTTCACCTTTTCTGCGTCGCGCAAAGACACGGTGGTTGGATCCAAAGATCTTAAATTTGGACTGATCAGACCAAAGCACAGATTTCCACTGGTCTAATGTCCATTCCTTGTGTTCTTTAGCCCAAACATGTCTCTTCTGCTGTTGCCTGTCCTTAGCAGTGGTTGCCTAGCAGCTATTTTACCATGAAGGCCTGCTGCACAAAGTCTCCTCTTAACAGTTGTTCTCGAGATGTGTCTGCTGCTAGAACTCTGTGTGGCATTGACCTGGTCTCTAATCTTAGCTGCTGTTAACCTGCGATTTCTGAGGAGGGTGACTCGGATAAACTTATCCTCTGCAGCAGAGTTGACTCTTGGTCTTCCTTTCCTGGGGCGGTCCTCATGTGAGCCAGTTTCTTTGTAGCGTTTGATGGTTTTTGCCACTGCACTTGGGGACACTTTCAAAGTTTTCCCAATTTTTCCGGACTGATTGACCTTCATTTTTTAAAGTAATGATGGCCACTCGTTTTTCTTTACTTAGCTGCTTTTTTCTTGCCATTATACAAATTCTAACAGTCTATTCAGTAGGACTATTAGCCGTGTATCCACCAGACTTCTGCACTACACAAATGATGGTCCCAATCCCATTTATAAGGCAAGAAATCCCACTTATTAAACCCGACAGGGCACACCTGTGAAGTGAAAACCATTTCTGGTGACTACCCCTTGAAGCTCATCAAGAGAATGCCAAGAGTGTGCAAAGCATTAATCAAAGCAAAAGGTGGCTACTTTGAAGAACCTAGAATATAAGACATATTTTCAGTTGTTTCACACTTTTTTGTTAAGTATTTCATTCCACATGTGTTAATCTATAGTTTTGATGCCTTCAATGTGAATCTACAATTTTCAGAGTCATGAAAATAAAGAAAACTCTTTGAATGATAAGGTGTGTCCAAACTTTTCGTCTGTACTGTATTTCATTTGGCTGTATGCTCAGTCATAGTGGATCATCAGATAGGTCCAATAAATGGCACATACAATGTGGCTGATATTCCCATATCCTCCCAGAAGTTATGTTAGAGCAAAAAGAAAAAACTTTTGGGACCGTGTTAGCCAGTTGAAAAATGATTGAGTGCTCTCTGTGAGAGAAACGAAATTATAATTTTGTAGTTGTGATACTTTTTAATACAAATTCATTACAACGTTTAACTCTGTCCACACAGGACTCAACCTGTCAGGAGGATTTATGACGAACTACAAAATCTGAGCGGTCTGCTCCAGAGACTGTGAGGGCACCAGACCACTGATCCTATATGGATATTGGGACACTAAAACTTTCAAACCACTAATCAAAGCTAATTAAGGATTCACTCTCTAAAGGTATCGTCACACTAAGCGACGCGCCAGCGATCCCACCAGCAACCTGACCTGGCAGGGATTGCTGGAGCGTCGCTACACGGGTTGCTGGTGAGCTGTCAAACACGCAGATCTCACCAGCAACCAGTGACCAGCCCCCAGCCAGCAGCGACGCGTGGAAGCGCACTGACAGCGTGAGAGCAGCGGACGCTGGTAACGAAGGTAAATATCGGGTAACTAAGGAAAGCGCTTCTTGGTTACCCGATATTTACATTGGTTACCAGCGTCCGCAGAAGCCGGCTCCCTGCTCACTGCACATTCAGTTGTTTCTCTCTCGCTGTCACACACAGAGCTGTGTGCTTCACAGCGGGAGAGCAACAACTAAAAAATGGTCCAGGACATTCAACAACAACCGGCGACCTCACAGCAGGGGCCAGGTTGTTGCTGGATGTCACACACAGCAACATCACTAGCACCATCGCTGTTGCGTCACAAAAGTCGTGCCTCAGCAGCGATGTTGCTAGCGATGTTGCTTAGTGAGACGTGGCCTTTAGTTCAGTGTTTGTTTATTTAAATGTCCTTTTATTATGCCATTATCTCTGCTCTGTTTGTGTATATATTTATGTTTCTTCAGATATTTTGTCATACCATGCCTGATGAAGAGACCTGAGAAGTCTCGAAAGCTTGCTTTGTAACATCTCTTTATTTTATTTTAGTTAGCCATTAAAAGGTATCACAGCTACAAAATTATAATTTTGTTTCTTTCACAGACAGCGATCAATCATCTTAGAGCAAGAGACACTGTCGAAATGTGGAGTCTGGAACATGAGCTGCAAAAGAGCTTTGAGAGTATTTTGTGTTGTTACCTCCATGACTAGGATTAAAAAACAGCCATGGCATACAGACCACAAAAGTACACAGTGCAGAAAAAACCTCCCCAGCAGTGCAAAACAAGTACACAGTGCAGCACAAAATACCTCTCCAGCAGTGCAAAACAAGTACACAATGTAGCGAGAAGTACAAAAAGAGAGTATTTTATTAACTTGTAAAATGTTTCTATGACCTTTAATGAAGCTTTAGTTATATGTGTCTAAGACATTCAGTCAAGTATACAAGATAGGAGGATTAAATTGTAAGTCCCTCCTAGGCACAGGGACTGGTTGTCCACCAGTGACGTGTGTCTGTGCCAGCAAAAAAGACAACACAAGATGCTCTCGCACTGAGATAGGGAAGATACGTTGATTTTTTTCGAGCTGTAGGTAAACATCCTCTGCTGTGCGTAGGTCCCAGAGCTGCACATCAGCGTCTTGTGGTTTGGACAAGGAACAGAAAACACTTATAACATCATATCACAAGCCACCGAGTCTACCGGGGGAGAAAGGGGAAACGTGAGTCACAAGTGAATAATGAGAGACATGGGAAATATATGGCTTCAACTGAGATCAGTATGCTAAGGAATATTCTAATATTTGACATTCTGATAGATTTGGATCTACCCAGTGCACCATGCACCTGTCTCCTATAAAAGGGTCCAAGGTGGAGAATAAAGAGATGCCCCCAATGCATTACTTGTTGTTGAAGTGACTGGTAAGGGCCATGTGGAGATAATGTAGATGCTGGACCCGCATAGATCAGATATTCATGGCAAAATACCCATTAGTACTGGCTGTATTGTATCTCATAACAACTAATTAACAATTAGTAAGATCCGTTAGTGTCTCAAAAGAGATATAGGCACCGATGAAATACAAAAGAGTTTGTATGGCATATTTGGTGTATAGCTGGCGAACAGAGTTGATACATTTCACCAGCAAAATAGTGAGTGCAGCTCTGGAGTATAATATAGGAAGTAACTCACGATCAGGATAAGTAATGCAATCTATGCAGACAGTGACTCTACCAGCAGAATAGTGAGTCCTGCTCTGGGGTTTAATACAGGATGTAACGCAGGATCAGTACAGAATCAGTAATGTAATTTATGTACACAATGACTGATCAAGCAGAATAGTGAGAGCAGCTCTGGAGTATAATACAGGATGTAACTCAGGATAAGTAATGTATGTACACAGTGACTGTGGTGGAGTGCACGGGGCAGGCAGCGGTAGTAGTCATGCGTACAGGGGAACAACAGGTCACAGCACAGGCTGTCATTAACCCCTCGCCTCTCCGTCGCCGCACCACACACAGGAGGACTCCGTATCAGTTTCACGCGACACCACATTCACATTATCAAGAAATAAAGTCCAGTCAAAGTTTCTTTTCTCAAAACAAGCCAACTTTATTTTGCGTTATCTTCCGCATCATCTCTGTCTGTGCTTCGCCGGCACCGATACTCTTCCCATAGGGGTTCCTTACACTCTTTCTTCTCTCATACATAATTTAGCACCAGTCCGTATCTCTGGCACCTGAGTACTTTCTGTCACCTCTAGGCCTCTCCTTCAATTATTACACTTCACACTGGCACAAACCAGTTCATGAAGTCTGTTGAGCTGCTTCACCCCACCCACAAAGGATGCTAACACGTAAGAAGGACCGTAAATGACTGGGGTCTCATATCTGTGCCCAGGCCATCCAGCCATACCCTTCTACCTGAGGACGCACTGACCTTTCAGTGAGTGAATAATTAGTTGAGTATTAGCAGCCAGATGACCAGACCTCCGACCGTAGAACTAAACCTTTCTCCTTGGGGGACGCGGTTGACCAATCTGGGCCGAATCCAGCGTGTCACTGCCGAAGGGGCGACCCATAGGATCAGAATCGTCATGGTGGGGTTATTACTCGTACATCTTTCCAAGGGCTTTCCTCCTGTCTGCTTCCTATATCACCCTTTTATACATGCTACTCTCCTCTTCCTTAACTTTTCCCTGCTCACCCAGGTGCCAGGACAGCCATGCTAAAACACTGCCACCTGGTGGCTTTTTATATAATTCACATGCACATTATACTTACATTTTAGACATTATACATAGACCATCAGTGTACCGGCTACTTCTGCAGGGGTGGGCATAACCCTGACCCTCCTACAACTGCATCAGCAGAATAGTGAGCACAGCTTTGGAGTATAATACAGGATGTAACTCAGGATCAGTTCAGGATAAGTAATGTAATGTATGTACACAATGACTGCACCAGCAGAATAGTGAGTGCATGTCACAAGGAGATTTTTGCTGGCATCGCCAACTGTCATGGCAGCATCAGGATCTGTGGAAATGAAAGTTTCTGGCACTCTTCCTGCTAACTTTTCTGATGTCTGTGCAGGGAGACACAAGGGTTGACCCACAGACTTAGGCAGTCCTACAAGAGTTAATCTCTTTCATCACTTGCTGTGGGGAAGCCCATCATGTTCACTCCCCTCCTATATATGCTGGCTGACTAATCCATTAATGGCAGCTATAACTTACCTATACTGGTCTGGGTAGGTGTTATGATCCAGACTTCCTGGTGGTTGTTGTACATTATTGCTGTGAGCGGTTGTGATGTTAACCCTTGTTGTTTTTTTGTTGCTGCCTTTCTGCTCTTGCTTTTATCTTTATTCTCTTAAGCGGGCTTTACACGCTGCGATATATCTAACGAGATGTCGGCCGGGTCACGTCGTAAGTGACGCACATCCGGCATCGTTAGTGTTATCGTAGCGTGTGACAGCTATGAACGAGCAGAAATACTCACCTTCTCGTTCATCGTTGACACGTCGCTCATTTTCTAAAAATCGAACGTCCTGTTGTTCATTGTTCCCGAGGCAGCACACATCGCTCCGTGTGACACCCCAGGAACGCTGAACTGCAGCTTACCTGTGGCCGCCGCCAATGCAGAAGGAAGGAGGTGGGTGGGATGTTTACGTCCCGCTCATCTCCGCCCCTCCGCTTCTATTGGCCGTCCTCTGTGTGACGTCGCTGTGGTGCCGAACGTCCCTCCCCCTTCAGGAAGTGGATGTTCGCCGCCCACAGCGAGGTCGTTTGGAAGGTAAGTACATGTAACGGGGGGGTTACAACATTGTGCGACACAGGCAAGAAATTGCCCGTGCCGCACAAACGATGGGGGTGGGTGCGATCGCAAATGTGATCGCACGATTAATTGTAACGTGTAAAGCAGGCTTTACTGTTTATTCCTGTGGATTTGCAGTGTGACTCAATTTTGATTTTCCCCTCTCTGTCTTCATCTGTGTTTGCTTCACATGAAGAAATGGAAGGCATCTTAAAAAATTTTTTATACCAAAACTCCCCACCATGTGAAAAAATGGAACTGTACAGTGAGCGCGTCTTGCAACTCAGTCTGCAAGATGCCTGTCTCTTTGCCAGATCATGAACTGTTAGTGCGGTTGTTTTATGAGAATGCCAGGAATGCTACAGCTGCACTGAGAGCCTTTTGTCTTTTAAAAGACCTATAAACACGTACCGTGTTTTTCCAAAAATAAGACACTGTCTTGTACTTTTTTTGCCCCCCAAAAAAAGCACTAGGGCTTATTTTTGGAAGAGGTGTTATTCTTGGAGAAACACGGTTGGAGGGTAAGTTTACCCACAAAAAAGCAGACCCCCCCACTTCCCAGGAGACTCATACTTACCAGACCCGGACATCTGCGTGGCTCCCAGGTCGTCCCTGTGATCTCCGGTGGGTGCTGCACACCGTCCACCCCTGTTTCTGGCTGACACACAGCAGATCAGTGACACACAGCAGATCGCTGATCACGCTGAACACACACACCACATCCAGCGTTAAAGAATGCTTCCGGCTGCAGGGAATGATGGGAGGAAGTCACGTGTGTCTGCAGGTCCTGTTGCGGCAGGTCCTTGCGCTCCACTGCACTGCCTCTCAGGATTCTGCCAGCGAGAAGATATCGGTGTCGCTGGATGTGGTGAATATGTCTGAGATCCGATGTGTGTGTGATTTGATGTTTGTGTGTGTGATCCGATGTTTGTGTGTGCGATTTGCTTATGTGTGCGATCTGATTATGTGTGCGATCTGATTATATGTGCGATGCGACGTTTGTGTGTGTGATCCGATGTTTGTGTGTGCGATCTGATTATGTGTGCGATCTGATTATGTGTGTGATCCGATGTTTGTGTGTGGGATCCGATGTTTATGTGTGCGATCTGATTGTGTGTGTGAGATCGGATGTGTGCGGGGGTACGATCACTGCAGTTCCTCTGCCCTTGCATCTGGTGAGTGTGATTGCGAGGTGTCCGCTGTCTATAATGAAGTGTCCTGCAGTATCTAACTTTTTTAGCTGCACGGACACTTCATTATTGATCCGCGACTAGAGCTTATTGTCAGGGAGGGCTTATATTTAAGCCTTGCTCTGAAGGCTTGAAAATCTTGATCTTGAAAATGATGAAAATCCCTGCTAGGGCTTATTTTTGGGGGAGGTCTTATATTTGGTCTTATATTTGGTCTTATATTTGGAAAAACACGGTAGCAGTCCATTGGCTGTCAATTCGCTGAGACAGATGATGACACATTGTGAGGCAACAGGGTTACTGAGTGTTCAGCCATGGTGCGGGC
The DNA here is from genome assembly GCF_048569485.1 of Anomaloglossus baeobatrachus. Taxonomy (NCBI): domain Eukaryota; kingdom Metazoa; phylum Chordata; class Amphibia; order Anura; family Aromobatidae; genus Anomaloglossus; species Anomaloglossus baeobatrachus. The sequence continues at coordinate 91,532,477 of NC_134364.1, read as the reverse complement.
GATGAGCGGTAAGCAGGGAGGTTGTGGAGGACATTTCCACTGCTGTCGTGGAACAGGGGACTAACAACCCTGCCGGGAACAGCAGTGTTTCCAGGCATTTGGGGCTCCCGTACATCACAGTGTGGAAAGTTCTCAGAAAGGTCTTGCGGACATACCCATACAAAATTAGCCATCATCAACAACTTCTTCCTCGTGACAATGATTCCCGCATGACATTTGCATTCATGTTTCTGGTGGGTGTGGAAGTGGATGGCAGTTGAACATGGAATGTTCAATGGTGTGATGAAGCACATTTTACCTGAATGGAATGGTGAACACACAAAACTGTCGCATATGGGCTACCGAAAATCTGCATGTGGTCGATGAGGTTCTGCTGTGCTCGCCAAAGGTAACCGTTTGGTGTGGCTTCACCTCATCATTCATCCTCGGACCGTTCATTTACGAAGAAATGAGGCCAACTGGGGTTGCTACCTGTTCCGTGACAGCAGGAAGATATCAGACAATGCTGGAAACAGTGGTCGTTCCGCAACTCCAACAGCAGCAGTGTCTTAAGACGACCACCTTCATGCATGATGGAGCACCTCCTCACATTGCAATTCGTGTGAAGAACATTTTCCAGATGATAGGATTTTGAGCCACTCCTTCGCCAATGCATGGCCACCGTGTTTGCCTGAGCTCAAACCTTGTGATTTCTGGTTGTGGGGACACTTTAAAGAGAGTGTTTATCGGGGAAATGTCGACACCCTGGCTGACCTCAAAGGCCACTTCATTTTGGAAGTGCGCAGCATCCCACCAGACATGTTCTGCATAGGATGAACATGATCACCATACATGATGGCGGCCATATTGAACTGTTATGCTAGTCTGTGGAACAATTGTGACATCTCCAATTATCGACACACGGTTTTTAGGCCGCTCACTCACTGTACAGCGCATTAGTTTCACCTTGTGGGGAGTTTTAGTATAAAAAAAATATTTAAGATGCCTTCCGCTTCTCCATTCCTTGAATAGCATACATACCAATTTTCAGCCAATTCTGTCCACTGGGTCAGTCTGCACACAGCTCCAAATAACTTAGGTAATTTCATGGAAACATTGTAAGTTGATGTTCATTTATTTCTGTATTATTTATTATATTTGATTAATTTTTATTTACTGGGGAGTTAAATAGAGTTCATGAAACCACCATTCCATCCAGTGACATTAAATTAATTGGTAGCTTCAACTGAATATGTGATCACTTGATGATCGGCGGGGATCTGACCCTTTGTTTCCCAAATGATGCTGAAAATGATGTGGCTACTTTGATGGTGTATTGCTGCTGCCCTGGCCACACGACTGTGCAGGGATGAAGCTGCAGTATGACCCAGACGTGTGTACGCAGCTGTCCGTCTCAGTCTTACGAACAGAGGGAAAACCCTTGAAGTGTTGAACTCTATTCAGCACATGGTGAATACGGAGTAGACTGGAAACATCTCCTCCTCCAGCTAGGAACTGTTCTCCGCTCCTCCAGGAAACTTTCTGCACATTGTTCTGTGCTATAAACAGGATACAGACTGTGCTCGACTTGTGTAAAAAGACTTATTATTAGACTTACTATTAACAAACACAGTTTAGAATACAGAAGTAGAGTTTATGGGATTATAGTCCGCTGGAAGGAGATTGACTTTTCTGAATTATATTAAAAGCATTCTTATCAAAAGAAACATTGTCCTGGCGGATGTCACAGGCATTAATATAGTTTTACTATAAACAATTTTCTAGTATAAAGGAGGCTTTACACGCAGCAATATCGCCAGCGATATCGCTAGCGAGCGTACCCACCCCCGTCGTTTGTGCGTCACGGGCAAATCGCTGCCCGTGGCGCACAATATCGTTAGGACCCGTCACACAGACTTACCTGCCTAGCGACGTCGCTGTGGCCGATGAACCGCCTCCTTTCTAAGGGGGCGGTTCGTGCGGTGTCACAGCGGCGTCACTAAGCGGCCGCCCAATAGTAGCGGAGTGGCGGAGATGAGCAGCCGTAACATGCAACCCACCTCCTTCCCTCCTCATTGCCGGCGGCCGCAGGTACGCTGTAGTTCGTTATTCCCAAGGTGTCACACATAGCGATGTGTGCTGCCTCGAGAACGACGAACAACCTGCATCCTCAACAATCAACGATTTTTTGAAAATGAGCGACGTGTCAACGATGGACGATTTGGTGAGTATTTTCAATCGTTAACGGCTGCTCGTTGGTGTCACACGCAACGACGTCACTGTGTGTCACGGAATCCGTGACCCCGGCGATATATCGTTAGATATGTCATTGCGTGGCCTTAAGCCTGTTTTATGTTCAAATATACTGTGAATTTGGTGCTTTGGATGCTTCCTTGACTTGCACTCTACAACAACAGTAAAAAGATCCACACCAAAATCCACACAGTTTGGTGCAGATTTCCCTGCTGATCCTCACAGAGTTGATGTAGGCTTGGCAAAGTGAGACAGATGAAGCAGATTGAGACAAACTAGGCACAGCAGAGTTGACTGATCAACATAGCAGAGCTGAGTAGGTCAGGGGTCTCACAGCAATATAGCAAAGCCCAGCTCTTTATCAGACTTAAGTAGGATAGGAGACGCACTGTAGTGATGTAGCAGAGCATATTTGAGTAAGTCACATGACATGAAAAAAGTAACAATGTAGCAGAGTCCTGTAATGTAGTAAAGTTAAGTACAGTCCGTAACAAAAGTTCTGTCACTTATCCATGTTATGTAAATAAAAACTTGTAACCTGACTTTAAATTCATTCATTGGTTTTATAAATTGCTCTTTTGAAAGCTGAAACCCTCCCAAATTTGGTTTAGGTTATGAAAATAAAGTTGCTGCAAAGCTGAAATATTGATCATTTAATGAACACAGAAAGGTCAGATTTTGGCAAGACAAAAGTTTTGTCGCCCACAAAAGGTAATGTGAAATTCAAACAAATAATGAACTTCTAATACAAAGATATGTTGCATAACATTGGTGAATATTTTGTTTTTCTTCCATGAGCTTGAAGGACTACATCCATGCGGTTGAACAATGATTGATACAATTGATGAAGTCATCAGGAATAGCAAAGAATGCAGTCTTACATGCCTCCCAGAGTTCCTCTAGATCAGACCTGGGCAAGGGGCGGCCCGCGGGCCACATCCGGCCCGCCTACTCTCTGTGACCGGCCCGCCTGGCTCAGGGTGTCCTTGCTGGCCGGTCACTGATGAGAGCAATCTGACCTGTTGTCCGGAGCTCCAGGCTCCGGGAGGCGCGTGGTCAGATTGCCCTCATCAGTGCCCGGGCAAATGCCGGGGCCCTGGAGAGCCGGGGGGGCCCACTCGGCCTCGTCAGTTCTGGTGACCCTTGGCCAGGGCCCACTCGCCTTAGTTCTGCTGCCCCCGGGCCGAGTTCCGGGGACCGCAGTCCTCGGCAGGAATCTGCAGCGCCGTCACTTTAAGGATCAAAGACTTCCTGGTTGAACTTAATCTGTGGGCGGAGCTACCGGCCGGCGTCCTGCTCATCCCACAGATGAAAGAGTTGCAGTGCCAGCCAGTGACCCCCAGCACAGTGCTTCTTTCCGGCTCTGTGTGGGCCCCCTCTCCACCTTGAGCTGAGCGGTATGTGCCCTCCCCACCCCCCGATTTATGGGCCCTGGTGAGCTGTATGGGCCCTTCTCCCCCCTAGGTGTATTCCCTGCAAACCCCCCCCCCCGGTGCCGTATGTGCTGGGCCCCAGAGCCGCGTGTGTGTCTGTCTGTATGTATATATGTAGCAGAGCTATGTGTGTATGTATGTATATATGTAGCAGAGCTATGTATGTATATATGTAGCAGAGCTATGTGTGTATGTATGTAGCAGAGCTATGTGTGTATGTAGCAGAGCAATGTGTATGTATGTATATATGTAGCAGAGCTATGTGTGTCTGTATGTAGCAGTGCTATGTGTGTATGTAGCAGTGCTATGTGTGTATGTATGTAGCAGAGCTATGTGTGTATGTATGTAGCAGAGCTATGTGTGTCTGTATGTAGCAGAGCTATGTGTGTCTGTATGTAGCAGTGCTATGTGTGTATGTAGCAGTGCTGTGTGTATGTATGTAGCAGAGCTTTGTGTGTCTGTATGTAGTAGTGCTATGTGTGTATGTATGTAGCAGAGCTATGTATGTAGTAGAGCTATGTGTGTATGTATGTAGCAGAACTATGTATGTATGTAGCAGAGCTATGTGTGTCTGTAGCAGAGCTATGTGTGTCTGTAGCAGAGCTATGTGTGTCTGTATGTATGCAGCAGAGCTGTGTGTCTGTAGGCATGTATAATGTGTATCTATGTATGTCAGTGTATATGGCTGTATAGATGTGTCCGTTCTATATGTATTTTTGTGAGTTTGTCTTTAAATATGTATGTGCACGTATGTGTGTCTGCGTGTTGATGGGGCCCACTGGGACTCTTCCGCCCGGGGCCCACAAAAACCTGGAGCCGGCCCTGACCCTCATCACACGCTGCGTGTCGGGTAGGAAACAGAGGACAGATCCTGAAGCTCCGCACAGTGTAGGCAGCGGAACGCAGGAATCTCTCCTCTGTTCCTTGCCCGACACTTTTCTCTGTGACACACACGCGCCCTGATATCGTCAGTACGGCGCGTGTGTCATTTGAAAAGTTCCCGCCCGGCAGGAGAAGCTGCAGAGGCGGGGGCCGTATGGAGAGAGGCAGCGGCGGGGGCTCCTAGGAATACAGCGTCGGCGCAGCCTGGCCATGTGAAGGAGAAGCAGCTCAGCGGGGGGCTCGTACGGAGGTGTCTGAGGACGGGAACGATAAGAAGAGAGGTGAGTGGTTACTAGTAACCTGCGGGGACAATGGGGGCGGGCAGGCGGGGGGCTGGGGGAGAGGGGTAACTTTTGACAAATATTTGGGGTGTAGTGGTTTAGTATATGGGAATGTAGTTTTACAGGTGTGGTATATGGGGGGGTGTAGTGGTGTAGTTTTATAGGTGTGTAGTGGTGTAGTATAATACAGGTGTATATAGGAGTGTAGTATAATACTACACCCCTATATACACCTGTATTATACTACACCACTACACCCCTATATACACCTGTAATATACTGCACCCCTATATACACCTGTATTATACTACACCCCTATATACACCTGTATTATACTACACCACTACACCCCTATATACACCTGTATTATACTATACCCCTATATACACCTGTATTATACTACACCCCTATATACATCTGTATTATACTACACCACTACACCCCTATATACACCTGTATTATACAGGTGTATATAGGGGTGTAGTATAATACAGGTGTATATAGGGGTGTAGTGGTGTAGTATATTACAGGTGTATATAAGGGTGTAGTGGTGTAGTATATTACAGGTGTATATGGGGTGTAGTGGTGTAGTATATTACAGGTGTAGTGGTGTAGTATAATACAGGTGTTTATAGGGGTGTAGTGGTGTAGTATAATACAGGTGTAGTATATAGGAGTGTAGTATAATACAAGTGTAGTATATAGGGGTGTAGTGATGTAGTATAATACAAGTGTAGTATATAGGGGTGTAGTGATGTAGTATAATACAAGTGTAGTATATAGGGGTGTAGTGATGTAGTATAATACAAGTGTAGTATATAGGGGTGTAGTAATGTAGTATAATACAAGTGTAGTATATAGGGGTGTAGTGATGTAGGTTATCACAGGTGTAGTATATAGTGATGTGCTGCAGTTTATTACAGGTGTAGTATATAGTGATGTAGCATATTACAGGTGTATATAGGGGTGTAGTGATGCAATATATAGTGGTATAGTATATAGAGGTGTAGTTTATTACAGGTGTAGTGTATACTGATGTATATTACAGGTGTAGTATGTGGTGGGTGTAGTGATGTAGTATATTGGGATTGTGTGTGTATGTATACATTGTGTGTATGTGTATATATATTATACACGCACAGTATATATGCGTGTTTGTGTGTATATATATATATATATATATATATATATATATGTAGAACCGAGTTAATTATATTAGTCCGGCCCTCTAAAACCATCCCAATTTCTCATGCGGCCCCATGGGAAAATTAATTGCCCACCCCTGCTCTAGATTCTTTGGTTTTGTCTTCCAAGATTCCTCTTTCATCCTACCCCAAACAGGCTCAATGATGTTCATGTCTGGTGACTGGGCTGGCCAGTCCTTGAGCACCTTGATCTTCTTTGCCAGGAGGAACTTTGTTGTAGAGATGGATGTATGAGATGGAGCACCATCCTGCTGGAGAATTTGACCCCTTTTATGATTGGGAATGTAAGAGGTAGCTAATACTTCTTGATATTTTAGGCTATTGATATTGCCTTCCGCCTTGCAAATATTTCGCACACCCCCATACTGAATGTAACCCCAGACCATGATCATTCCACCACCAAACTTAACTGTTTTCTGGATCCATACGGGCTCCAGTAGGTCTCCTGCAGTATTTGTGGTGGCTGTGGTGTAATTCAACTGAAGATTCATCAGTAAAATCCACCTTCTGACACTTTTCCAGTGTCCATCTGTTTAGCAGGCTGTGGGACTTTAGAAATGCCACACGTTTTTTTAATTGCCTTTTGTTTAGTGCTGGTTTCTGGGCAGTGATTCGACAATGGAGGCCATTTCGAGACAGAATCCTACAAACTGTTCTAGATGACACAGGGATTTGAGGTGACCAGGCCTGTTGGAGCTCTGCTGCAGTGGAAGATGGGCTGGCTTTGGATTTTCTAACCAACAAACATTCCTCCTGAGCAGTTGTCTTGCGGGGTCTGCCGGACCTGGGCTTTTCAAAAACATCTCCAGTCTCTTCAAATCTTTTTTTAATTCTTTGTGCTTGATGCTGAGACACATTAAAGGTGCCAGACACCTCTGCAGTGGATCTGATCTACAGCCTCTTGATAATCAAGGCTTTGGTCACAGGAGGGATTTTTGGCATGTTGTCAGAGGTCAAGTTGCTGTTCAACTGAAGGTCTGGGGTGCTGGGTTTCTTTTTATACACACCCACTAATTAACTGACCATTTAGGGAGCACAGGTGAGGATGTAAACTAGGATTGGGTGCATTATATGACAAGGCAACAAAACTTTTGTCTTGCCAAAATCTGACCTTTCTGTGTTCATTAAATGATCAATTTTTCAGCAATATGACAACTTTGCAGCGTTATTTTCGTAACCTAAACCAAATTTGGGAGAGTTTCAGCTTTCAAAAGAGTAATTTATGAAACCAATGGATGAATTTAAAGTCAGGTTATAAGCTTTTATTTACATAACATGGATAAGCGACAGAACTTTTGTCAGGGACTGTAGTTCAGGAGACTCACTATAATGATGTAGCAGAACACAGCTATGTAGCAGATTTGAGTGGTTCACAATACAAACGTTTCAATGTAGCAGAGCTTAGTAGATGGGGACACTAGCTAAAATGATGTAGCAGAACCCAGTGATGTAGCAGAGCTGATTGTTGTAGTAGATCTCAGTGGAATAGTAAAGCTGGGTATATCAGGTGAGTTAAGGGTGCTTGACACGCTGCGATCTCGCTAGCAAGATTGCTAGCGAGCATACCCGCCGCCGTCGGTTGTGCGTCACAGGCAAATCGCTGCCCGTGACGCACAACATCGCTTACACCCGTCACACGGACTTACCTTCCCTGCGGCGTCGCTGTGGCCGGCAAACCGCCTCCTTTCTAAGGGGGCGGTTCATGTGGCGTCACAGTGACGTCACACGGCAGCCGTCCAATAGAAGCGGAGGGGCGGAGATGAGCGGAACGAACATCCCGCCCACCTCCTTCATTCCTCATTGCGGGCGGCCGCACGTACGAGGTTGTTCCTCGTTCCTGCAGTGTCACAAATAGCGATTTGTGCTGCCGCAGGAACGACAAATAACCTCGGTACTGACCAGACAGCGATTTTTGTTAAATGAACGACATATAACAGACCAACGATTTTTGCCTCTTTTGGAATCGTTTAAGGTCGCTCATAGGTGTTAAACGCTTCGATGTCGCTAACGACGTCGGATGTGCGTCACAAACACCATGAACCCGACGATATACCGTTATCGATGTCGCAGCGTGTAAATGGCCCTTTATTGTAGTGAAGTAGTTGATCCCAGTGAAACAACATGCACAATCATACCTGCTGCCGCCAGAGACCTCATGGCGCAAGACCTCAGGAGTGTTCGCTGGATACCATAGAGGAACAGAAGGTGCTGGCTGGAGCAGGGGACGTGATGCCGGAGTTGGGACAGGAGAGTAATAGTGACTTATGTATACAGTTTAAGCTTGGGGAATCTTCAAAGATATTCTTAGGCCTTTTGTATTTAGTTTTGGAGCTATCTGTTTTAAATATGCAAACTAGAGATTTACTTTAAATTATGAAGTACACATTTACGTTTAAAAATCTCTATAGAAGTAAAGATTTATTTTAATTTCCGATTCAATTTGACCCTTTCTTGAAGCCATGATGCAAAAAGGTTCAAGGGCAAAATATTAAGGCATCAGGAAGTGAATACTTCATAGAGCAATTGCTCCACCTTCTGTTAAATCTTGTCATTACGTTTGCACTCAGAAGAAAACCAAGGACAACCTCTACAGGCAATGTGGAGAAATGTTCTGTATAAAAAAGCCATGATGATAATAAATAGGTGTATAATACGACAAGCTTTTTGGTGTGGCCTCAATGAATTGGACTTGTTTTTCCAGCATATCCGACAGGTGAACGATTAGACAGAGATCTTGGGAATTTGGAGACAAGTCATAACCTTTATCCCAGATCATTGCCCCATGACACCTAATCCACTAACTTGTGTTCTTCCCATTGTGCATATTGTTGCCATTTGTTTTCCAAGTAATGTAAATGACGCACATGCATCCAACCAAATACGTGATGTAAAATGTGATGCATTAGACCAGGACACTTTCTTCCATTGCTCTGTGGTCCATTTCTGATACTCATGTGGTCATTGTAGGCACTTTTGGCAATGGACAGGAGACAGAAAGGCACTCCGATCAGCCTGCAAAAAGCTGCAATGCTCTGTGTTCTGACACTTTTCTATCTTATCTGCGATGCTCTGCATGCTTTGATACTTTTTTTCATCATATCTGTGATGCTCTGCATGCTTTGATACTTTTCTGTAATCGCTGTGGTACAGTGCATATTTTAATACCTTTCTATCATAGCTGTGATGCTCTACAAACTCGGACACCTAAAGTAAAGACGAAGCCAGTGCCTGACGAAGGCACTCGCCGAAACGAACGTCCATCGTGTGGGCGCCTTTCCCCAGTTCAACTCCGTGTATAGCGTGCACTTGCACGTTGGTAAGTTTACCGCTTATACTAATATTTGTGTCATCATCTATTACATGGTATCAGGTGGTGTATATGGTATTTATGGAGGGTCAAATATAGTCCACAATTTTCTTGCCATTCATGAGTGCATCACCCTATTTATTTGGATTAAATATATTGTCATTTAATATTGGTACTATTTATCATTAACTTCTCTTTTGTGAGATATAGTTGTTATTGTAACCTCTGATACCATAGGGGGCTTTACACGCAACGACATCGCTAACGAGATTTCGTTGGGGTCACGAAATTCGTGACGCACATCCGGCCTCGTTAGCGACGTCGTTGCGTGTGAAATGTACGAGCGACCGCTAGCGATCAAAATTACTCACCTTATCGTTGATCGTTGACACGTCGTTCATTTCCCAAATGTCGTTGCTGGTTCAGGATGCAGGTTATTGGTTGTTCCTGAGGCAGCACACATCGCTACTTGTGACACCCCAGGAACGACGAACAACACCGTACTTGCGTCCTCTGGCAATGAGGTGGGTGTGTCTTTCATTCGGCTGCTCTCCGCCCCTCTGCTTCAATTGGACGCCTGCCGTGTGACGTCGCTGTGACGCCGCACAAACCGCCCCCTTAGAAAAGAGGCTGTTCGCCGGCCACAGCGACGTTGCTTGGAAGGTAAGTCCGTGTGACAGGGCCTAGCGATTTTGTGCGGGCAGCGATTTGCCCGTGACGCACAAATGACAAGTATGATCAGCAAGTATGATCGGCAGTATGGGGCAAGTATGATCGGCAAGTATGATCGGCAGCGACATCGCTAGCGATGTCGCTGCGTGTAAAGTGGCCTTATGTATCCAATCATTTTGTCTTTTGTGAGTGTTGTGCTTATTGTCCACTATTAACACTAAATGCATTGGATACTCCATTACTCACCTTCCTTTTTTCTGTTGTTTTCTTTTATTATTCTCACACCCATTCATTTTTAATAAAGAATAATTTTTGCATTAGGATGTCTGATTGCTTTTTTCTGTTTTGGGTTGATACTCTGACAGATTTCTATCAAAGCTGTGATGCTCTTCATCCTCTGATATCTTTCTATCATGGCTGCAATGCGCTTTGTGTTCTAGCTCCTTTTTACCATAGCTCTGATGCAAAAGACAAAAAAGTGGGCACATTCATTTAGTGGTCAGCAAAGACACTGGTACTGGGGGCACCTGAGACACAGCATGAGCATGAAACGCAGAAGTGCTATAGAGGTACCTCAGGAGGGGGAAATTAATGGACAACTGTAACAGAGGAATTATAGAGTGATAAAAGAATGTACGTTTGGAACACCAATGGTGTGAACAAGATGCAAGACTCAAAAATATACAACTAAACAATAGGATAAAGAGTTGCACACCAGTCACAATGTATGTGGGAAGGATGAAAAGCAGAACTGCTATGGGAATACTAGACTGAAAAATACAATGGACTATCTGAAAAAAGTGAAAAACATGAAAATGGTATATGCATAACTGCTCTGAATGAGAGATGTTTAGCCATTGTATTGATCAATGCAAAGGAGCTCCAAAACCAAACGCCAAGGTGATCTCTATTTTTGGGGTCCCTATCCTATGTGTGACCTCACCTGCAGTTAAAAAACTTGCTCTGTATGGGAAGCAAAGGACCAAGCTATATATGTGAAATAAGATACATGGCTATGGGTGGGGCAGGGTTCTCAGACAGAAAATGCATACTAATTAAAGAATTATTATTTGAATTAATTATTTGAATTATAGAGTGAGGCTTAAAGGGAACCTGTCAGGTCCAATATGCTCCCAGAACCACAAACCGCTCTGGGTGCATATTGCTAATCCCTGCCTAACCGTCCCTCCACCTTGAAGCATAGATAAAGGGATCTTTCAAAAAATTATTTCTAAAGATCTTTTATCTTATGCTAATGAGTGCGGGGACTAGTCCCCTGGGCGTTAGTTCCCCTGGCTAGTCAGCCCCATTAGCATGTTAGTATGCCCACAGGGGTGAACTAACATGCTAATGAATGCGCAGCATCAGATGATGATCTCACTCATCTCTCTGTTGCCATCGCCGCCGGACGTTGGATTTTGGCTAAGTCCGCATGACCCTGGACTTTCGGTCATGCGCACTACTTCAGTTTGAAGCCGGGACGCGTACACCTGGCTTCATAATGTGCATGACCGAAACTCCGGGGTGATGCGTACTGAGCCGAAATCCCCTGTCAGACGTGATGGCAGCGGACAGGTGAGTGAGTTAATCCGCTGACGAACATTCATTAGCATGTTAGCACACCGACAGGGGCATGCTAACATGCTAATGGGGCCAACTAGCAAGGGAAGTAACGCCCTTGGTAAAAGTCTCCGCACTCATTAGCATATGATAAAAGATCTTTAGAAATACTCTTTCTAAAGATCCTTTTATGTATGCTACTAGATGCAGAGACAGTTAGGCAGGGATTAGCAATATGCACCCAGAACTGCTCGTGGTTCTGGGTGCATATTGCACATGACAGGTTCACTTTAAGTCAGAAATGCTATAGTGCATTTGGTACAAGTAAAATATATCTTTGTACCGTGTTAGCCATTAAAAGGTATCAACCACTGAGGACTTTTTGTTCTTTTAAACAATTTTTTTATAGTGCATTTGGGACATTCATTATTGGAGACAATAAAAGGGGCAACTAAGGAAGAAACACTGTGGGTGGAATATGGGGCTGTGGAACTAGATAGGCACTTTGGGCAGATTCACTTTACAGCGTACCTAAGGCACAGTATAGGGGCAATTGAGGACCAGTATGGAGCATCTGAGACACATCATCATGGGCAGAAACACTGTAAGGGACACCTAGGGAAGGGGGAAATTAAGAACATCTGGGACAGAAGTACTGTAGAATAGCAGACATTTTATTTGGGAACCTGGGACAGGCACTATAAAAGGCATTTAGGACAGATGCACAAGAAGGGCACCCAGGACATAGGTGCTATAGGTAAAATATGGGGAAATCAAACTAGAATGGGAAGAATGGGCAATGGGGACACAAACACTAAAGATGAAACTTGTATGAGAACCTGGGAATAACAGAAAAACATTTGTGAAATAATTGGTAAGAGCAAGAAGAGGCACATTGAGCAAAGACAAAGGGGCCACATGGGACAGAATCACTTTAGGGGTACTTTGCACGTTGCGACATCGCTACTGCGATCTCGTCGGGGTCAAATCGAAAGTGACGCACATCCGGCACCGGTAACGACGTCGCAATGTGTAAAGCCTAGAAGCACCGATAAACGATCGCAAAAGCGTTTCAAAATTGGTGATCTGTGTCACGTCGGTCACTTCCATAATTTCGCTGCAGCGACAGGTACGATGTTGTTCCTCGTTCCTGCGGCAGCACACATCGCTGTGTATGAAGCCACAGGAGCGAGGAACATCGCCTTACCTGCGTCCCGCCTGCAATGAGGAAGGACGGAGGTGGGCAGGATGTTTACGTCCCGCTCCTCTCCGCCCCTCCGTTTCTATTGGCCGCCTGCCGTGTGGCGTCGCTGTGACGCCGCACGACCCGCCCCCTTGGGAAGGAGGCGGGTCGCCGGCCAGAGCGACGTCGCAGGACAGGTAAGTGCGTGTGAAGCTGCCGCAGCGATAAAGTTCGCTACGGCAGCTATCACAAGATATCGCATGTGCGACGGGGGCGGGGACTATCACGCTCGGCATCGCTACAATCGGCTAGCGATGTAGCAGCGTGCAAAGTACCCCTTAGTATTCATATTTGGCTAGCACACATTGTTATGGGAGCTTCATTCAGCTTTTTGGGATCAGTATAAGCAATTTTCAGGTGTTTGAAGGTGTGAAGTATATAACTAATAGGCTGCGGTCACGCAAGCATATAGCATTGGATGCGATATGCTAATGACACTTTCCTCAATCTCTGCTGCGAGCGTGAGACAAGTGCCATTCACTGTGATCCGATTCTCTTGCGTGTGAGAATTGTATCATAGGTACCAAGATGGAGAGCTTAATCTTTCCATCTTCTCTATTGTCTGTCTTGGTGTATATCTGACTGCACTCAGATGACATTCGAGTGCAGTCCAGTGCTTCACACTCACCCATAGACTTGTATAGATGCGCATGATCTAATTTGCAGAGGCACTCGATTGTTTTCTCATGCCAAATCGGCATGAGAAAAAAGCTGGAGATCTATGCCTCATTGAATAACATTGTTCAGAGTGCATTGCGTTTTTTTTCTCGCATTACACTTGTCTGATTTATACGCTCATGTGAACGAGGCCTTAATCTAGTTGTTATGCTGTAAAAAAAAAGATCTTGAGGCTGACAGTGCAATTATGAGCGGCACAGACCTATTTAGATGTTATCAGTATGAGATGGTTACACCTTTCTGCTAGTTTCCAGACATGTCTTTGTGTGCTCATTCTTCATTCCAGTTAGTGTTTCATTGCAGCACTCCCAGAGGTTCAAAAGGGTACTGCAACTGGGATGTAATAAATATGTAAACATTCACATTAGGTCTATACAAAATTAACGCCAAGATTCCTTTGTAAAAATGAGTTACATTCACACATTATATAGAAATGTACTGTATGTAAGGAACACCCCCTATTATAATAACATACTTTTAAAGCGGCGGGTGTCACAGGTGACAGACAGTCATGTGGTTTCTGGCAATAGACGGTCACAGCATTTGGCTGCGGAAAATGCTCCCTGATTTTCTATTGTTCCTGTTTTCAGTATTCATTGTAATAGGTAGCTTTCCTGCTAGATTTACATCTGTCCCCCTTTTGGATCCAGCATAAGCACGCCTTTCACCCAGCTGCTGATGATCAGTATTTTCTTGGTGCTTAATTACTCCCTTCTGTCCTGGACTGGTGCTGGTGATATTATTCAGTTCACTCTAGCTCTGGTTGCAAGCAGGTGGCTTGCTCTCATCTGTAGTATCGTTGCTGAAGCTATGCTGAACTGTCTGACTCATCTGTGGATAAGTAGTTGATGCTTTTTCCCCGTGTGTCCTCCTTGTGCCTTCATTTAGTGTTTAGTGGGGTTGATGAAGAGCTCATCCCACCTGTTCCCTATTTAGGGTTCAGCACTAGGGTCAGGTGTCCGGCTCGGCGGATAGATGTAGGACCTATCTAGGGTGGTGAGGGACTCCAGGGACAAGCAGTAGGTTTGTTCAGAGATCACCATCCCCCCCCTTCCCTAGACACAGGGGTCTCCTTTCCTTACCTTTTGCTGCTCGCTTGGTACTTCCTTTTACCTAGCGTGACAGTGTCATTACTAATTTAACAGAAAATACATTAAGTCCAAACAGACCATTTATTTCCATATATATATTTATAATTATCTGCCTTTAAATATATTTAAGGTTATTTACAAGCCAACACAAAACAATGTATGTCCGAAAAAGTCTAATTTTTACAAAACTACATTTTTCTATTAACCTGCTCAATATATATATAAGTTACTATATATATTAGTTATATATTCTAACTATATATATATATATATATATATATATATATATATATATAAATATATATATAAAGTTGGAAGATATAACTAGTCTCTTTTAATATATTATAACTTTATAGACATTTTTTTCACCTATTTACAGAGGTACACCGGCTTTTTATTATCAGATTGATTGCCTGGATATTGCTGCCAACTTGTGGTCAGTCAGTATATTACATAACAAATAAATACTGTATTGTGAAACTGTACTCAAATAATTTCAGCCCTCATAACTAGAATTGTATTATTCAACCTCTTTGATTAGTGTTATACAACCATTTTTCATTTTGAGACACACATAGGTAGCATTAAAGGGACTCCCTCAGCAGGTTCCTATAATGTAATCTGAAGACCGCATGCTGCAAGAGTTAAAACAGAGACTACAGCCCTGTGTCTGTTATCTCAAAGTCTTTTTTTTTATTTATCTGCAATGTAAGCTTAAGCCTCTTGTCTTTATCATTAGAGTGTCTCAGCAGCATGAGTTCCAGTCAGACTCCTGTGATTAGCAGCTTCTGTCTATGGAAATGTACACTGAAAGCCTGGCGGGGGCAGCTCCTAGAGCTCTGCTACATACAAATTCTCAAATCTTTCACTGTGTTAGAACGGCTGCACACAGTAATATAACTAATACATTGTTGAACTCAGGGCCTCTTTGCCTACATCATGCTGCTCTCAGATGAGGCAGCAAAAACCTGCTGACAGATTCCCTTTAACCACTATTGGACTGCAAAACATCTCTTGGACACCAAATGTAAAGCAGGTACATCATAACCCTGTGTGAATGTCATACAACCTTTAACTCAATTCATTACCATCTCTGAATTAGTGTTCTCTAATGTGAAATCCATCAAGCCCAGATTATAAGTTTGGACACCATATGACACCTCCTCCCATGACAGGTGTTAAAAGAAAAACATTATCCCCAAACTCCCCAATAATGTGCTATCTAACAGCAATGAAGACAATTGTTACAGTTAATCTTATTTTAAGTGGTTAAAGTAATTTTTTTACAGTGATTGGACTTTCTGGCTGCCACAAGAGGGCACTGTGAAGCTTACTGCATACTGTTAGTACATTGAACAGCTGCATTTGCACTGAGCTCCCACTATAGGTGTTGGCAGGTATCCGTCATGTTTGAAGGGGAAATTTATAACATGATTTATGTTACTTTTTTGGTATTTAAAAGTTTAAAATTTTAGCACATGACTAAATTCACAGTACAATTTGCAAATTGTAACTCTTCCCACCATATTTGAAAAATGATTAACGATGAGAAGACACATGGAAGTTTGGTTCGCTGGGTTCAGCCGAACCTTAAAGGGGTTATCCGGCTTCTTTGACATTTTTTTTTTTATTTCCCTATTGGGCTACATTGGGGCAGGTAAGTAGATAGAGACCACTTACCTGCCCTGCTGTCAGCCCCTCTCCCCCGGCTCAGAGCGGTCATGTGACCGCTCCTGACGCGATTTTGCTGCTTCCGGTCATTTCATGTCAACATGGGCAGGGCCATGTTGACATGCAAATGTGGAAACAGCATGTCGCCTCCCTGCTGGGTGTCTACAGTGTGATGAGCCCCGCCCCCTTCCCTGCACCCTCCCACACATTCCCCCGCACCTCTTTTACTCTCCAGTAACCTCCCCCTGCACTGCTGTGGGGTCCGTGACCTGGGGGAGGGGCCTGGCGGCAGCTGCCTTGGTGTCAGCTCCAGCACCGGGCCACCTGCTCAGGATCACACATTCAAATGTACCGGCATCACAGATCACCGATGCCGGTACATTTGAAAGTGCTGATGAGAAGCAGCGCAGCGCTGCTTCTCATCACTGTCCCTCCCGCTGTCTGTGCTCTTTTCAGCACAGCTGTGACGTCACTACTGTGCTGATATGTCCAGACCACAGACAGCGGACGAACGTGCAGGACCGGCGGGGACCGAGGAAGGGTGAGTATGTACTCCCTACATGTGTTCCCGATGGGGATGGGGGAGGTTGCAGAGCCATATGTGTGCATGTGCAGAGCCATATGTGTGTGTGTGCAGAGCCATGTGTGTGCGTGTGCAGAGCCATATGTGTGCGTGTGCAGAGCCATATGTGTGCGGTGCAGAGCCATATGTGTGCGGCGCAGAGCCATATGTGTGCGTGTGCGGCGCAGAGCCATATGTGTGCGTGTGCGGTACAGAGCCATATGTGTGCGTGTGCGGTGCAGAGCCATATGTGTGCGTGTGCGGTACAGAGCCATATGTGTGCGGTGCAGAGCCATATGTGTGCGTGTGCAGAGCCATATGTGTGCGGTACAGAGCCATATGTGTGCGTGTGCGGTGCAGAGCCATATGTGTGCAGCGCAGAGCCATATATGTGCGTGTGCGGTACAGAGCCATATGTGTGCGGTGCAGAGCCGTATGTGCGTGTGCAGAGCCATATGTGTGCGTGTGTGGTGCAGAGCCATATGTGTGCGTGTTCGGTACAGAGCCATATGTGTGCGTGTGTGGTGCAGAGCCATATGTGTGCGTGTGCAGAGCCATATGTGTGCGTGTGCAGAGCCATATGTGTGCGGTGCAGAGCCATATGTGTGCGTGTGCAGAGCCATGCGTGTGTGGTGCAGAGCCATATGTGTGCGTGTGCGGCGCAAAGCCATATGTGTGCGGCGCAGAGCCATATGTGTGCGGTACAGAGCCATATGTGTGCGTGTGCGGTGCAGAGCCATATGTGTGCGGTACAGAGACATATGTGTGCGTGTGTGGTGCAGAGCCATATGTGTGCGGCGCAGAGCCATATGTGTGCGTGTGCAGAGCCATATGTGTGCGTGTGCAGAGCCATATGTGTGCGTGTGCGGTACAGAGCCATATGTGTGCGTGTGCAATGCAGAGCCATATGTGTGCTGCGCAGAGCCATATGTGTGCGTGTGCGGTACAGAGCCATATGTGTGCAGTGCAGAGCCATATGTGTGCGTGTGCAGAGCCATATGTGTGCGTGTGCGGTGCAGAGCCATATGTGTGCGTGTGCGGTACAGAGCCATATGTGTGCGTGTGCGGTACAGAGCCATATGTGTGCGGCGCAGAGCCATATGTGTGCGGTGCAGAGCCATATGTGTGCGTGTGCAGAGCCATATGTGTGCGTGTGCAGTACAGAGCCATATATGTGCGTGTGCGGTGCAGAGCCATATGTGTGCGTGTGCAGAGCCATATGTGGGCGTGTGCAGAGCCATATGTGTGCGTGTGCGGTGCAGAGCCATATGTGTGCGTGTGCAGAGCCATGCGTGTGCGGTGCAGAGCCATATGTGTGCGTGTGCAGAGCCATATGTGTGCGTGTGCAGAGCCATATGTGTGCGGTGCAGAGCCATATGTGTGCGTGTGCGGTACAGAGCCATATGTGTGCGTGTGCGGTGCAGAGCCATATGTGTGCGTGTGCAGAGCCATATGTGTGCGGTGCAGAGCCATATGTGTGCGTGTGCGGTGCAGAGCCATATGTGTGCGTGTGCGGTGCAGAGCCATATGTGTGCGTGTGCAGAGCCATATGTGTGCGTGTGCGGTGCAGAGCCCAATGTGGGCTAGTTATTTGCAATGCTGTAGTGATACCAGGTCAGGTGCTGGGGAAGAATATACTGACAGGGAATGTGTGTGCAGGGGGCGGGCAGAGGGCGGGACTGGACACTGGGGTGGGTGGTGACAGCTCTGACTGAGGTTTAGCACAGAAAGTGGTCATGTTTGCTGGATCTGAATGTAAACAAGGTGCTGCAGAGACTAAAGGGATAATTCAAGAGGAACAAAAGTTAGAAAACAAAAAATAACAATGTAGGTGTGATTTATATGACAATACAGCACAGATAAACTCAAAATTTTTTGTTAAGCTAATGTCGGACAACTCCTTTAAATAAAGTTCAGTTTGGTACCTGGACTTGACCAGGAGAGGGTGGTTTGAGTTTTTCCATTTTTTTTTGTTTGGTGTACACCACCTCCGATCATGCTGTTGGTACCCCCAGTGCGAGCCATTTCAAACAGTACAAGCAGCTCGCACTGGGTTGAGCACTAAGCGTACCCGAGTACAGCAGCAATGCTAATGTGAGTGGTTTCCATGCGTAAAGCACCGGAGCTCTGTTTTTTTGGCAAAGTCTGTGTTTGGTACGAACACTGAACTACGGATTTGCTCATCTCCAAAAATGATAAATTGCTTTGCTTTCTTTCTTTTGGAGGAGGGTTCAATTACGTCTATTTTTCCTCACATGGAACTTTACCTGGCCTATAAGTCTCTCTATGGCACCTGGTAGTCTCCACAAGAAGAAACAGCATCCATTCTAAATTTTCATAGAAGCACAAACCTCATCAAGTGCAGCTTGAACAACAGAAAGGGAACATTTTTTGCAATTTCTGTTGTATTTCAGATTAGATTTGTTGGACCAATGGTGACTACTTTTTTAGAAAGTGGCGAGAGGAGTGAAAAGTTGCAAATGTTAAGGAAGCAGAAATGCCTTTCTTAATAAAGTCAGTGCAGTTCATTCTGACGGAAAAAAACCCACTCCTATAATAAATCTACCCCTAATGATAAATCTCCTGGGACCTGCATCAGCTGGTAGCCCCATAGGGTAGATCCCAGCGGTCTTACTACCACCAATCAATAAATTATCTCATACTCTGTGGATTAGTGATAGCTTGTTTGCTCTGGACAGTCCTTTTAAAAAATAAATGCAGAATTTAAACATATCCTAGATTATAAAAACTCATGTTCCACGGAGGACATTTTCGATAGGCCTAAAGTCACAATTCTGCTGGTTTTCAGAAAGAAGTGCTTTGTGGGATTTCATGTAAAGTCACATGTGTAACCAAGAGGAGGAGCTAAACTGGGTCTTTTTCCAAGGCCAATCAGCATCATTTTTTTCAGCATTAAATATAAATAAACATAACAACATAAAAAATTGATGGAAAATGCTTTTGCTTGGCTAATAGACAGGCAACAGCAATTTTTTTTAAAAAAATTATACTACTGACCCTCCCATTTTGGAAGATTCAAGCAAGGGGATAAATATTTCCAATAATAGCGAGCACAAGTAATACACTAAATGATAAAACCGATCCATTCTCCGCTTTGCTGAATATATGTAATGTTCCTGGTTCTGGGTGAAAGTCTCTGGCGTCTTCCAAGGCGTAGTAAGCTGCATCTGTCAAATTCGTATTTCCTGATATCATCAAGTCAAATACACAGGACTGAAAATACATGTCTTCTATGGCGAGTCTCTCCCGACAGAGTGACCTGGCGCTCTCCATGCTCAGAGAGTGAGTCCTAGTGAAGTCTTTAGTCCTGGAGATCTGCTGGTTGGATGGGCAGCCACCTACACACAGCTGCAAGTCCTGCTCCTCCTGGAAAGCTTGAGATATCTCCTCTGCCATGCGTAAGGAGAATGACAGCTGCCTACCCAGCTGCCGTATACGGATTGTAGTGCCTATATAAGCAGCATGGATCTCTATGTACTTCCCAGGATCCTTCTCATGAATGACAAGGCTGCTGCCACCTGCTCTTTTGCCGCCATTGACAGAGCCGTCATCGAAAGCTGCTGGAACGTGGCCCACTTCTGCCTGGTACACTTTCTGGTCGATGCACTGCTTCATGTTCTTGAAGATTATCGTTAGCTAAAAAGACAAAACAATAAATCAAGCGTTAAAGATGGTGCTATATTGAGACTGTGGCTGGATGATACATTTTACAGTGTCCTGTATCTCATATTGTATTCAATCTTTAATCCACATTAAAGTAAACCAATCAATCAAAATTAAAAATTTGACTATATGTTGCAATAGGATACACACCTAGCACACCATACATGATCAATTTTTCTTCCATGTGTGCATTCTGTTATCTCATTTGCATCTTAGCAAAATAATGTCACAATCTTGGACTTTCTTATGGAGAAAGACCTTCGAAGTCTGAGACACACCAACCCCTGCAGAAGATGACATGGGTTTTATAGACAAAGTGCTGCCATTATCGACAATGACCTATAATTGGGCAGTGAAAGGAAAGGTGTATGTCATTAATGTTCTGCGTAAGGCAGACAAACCCAGCCATTTTGGAAACATACAAAAGGGGGGCTGGAACACAAAAATGTCAGGATTGTTCACGACAAGAGCACCAGGTAGGTTGACTATTCATTGGCAATGGAAAGGGAAATTTTCCCTTTTGACACTGGAGTCACTTTTAGCTGGCCATACACATTAGCTAGTTGTAGGGAATATGACTGTCCAGCCAACAGCTGTTCCTCCCATCCTCCCATTACATATGCACGCTCAGCTCAATGACGAGACCAGAATAAGCGGCTGAGAGACAACTCAGGCTGTGGCTTATGTTTCATAAGAGTATCGTAACATCTAGGTTACCAATTCTTCTTTCTCTGATTAGTTAGATCACCCCCCATAAGCATTAGATGGTTAGCTTACATTCATCTTGCATGTATGGACACTTTTACTTTTTCTCCTTGGGCCATCACAAAAAAGTATGACAGCACTACAGATGCCACAAAATTGTAGGAGCATTTTGCTCACTATGATGGTGCTCTTAATACTGACACATGTGGATTATACATGACGGTTGTACGTTCTCTAGTTATTTTTTCCCTGGCGCTTCCATTACTTGCCAACTTCTGAAAAAAAAAAATCAAATTAACCTGATTGTCATGAATGTTTACCTTGTTTGTAACTGTAGCATTGGAGGAAGGGTGGAGAGGTGTGCTGGTTGCCTGGACAAACAGATATTCATTGTCTAGAAGAGGCCATGAACCATTCACTTTACACGTCTGAAAGTCACCACTGAAAGTGCGCACATGGGGATCTCCAAAAACTCCACAGTGCAGATACTTGGGATCAGTCTCGTGTTTTTCCCGGTAGATCTTCTCATAATCACAAGCCTGCTTCACATGACTATCAGGAAGAGGCTGCGGTGGAGTCTGTCGTCTGGGAGGATTGGTTGGTCCCACCTTGGAGCAGTTATGCTGAATCATACGATCCTCAATGATGTGAACTGCAGAGTGGTATATCAGGTCTCCTCGGCAAGTTCGGGCTGTGTTACGGGTGCATTGAGAATAGGCACGTAAGGCGTTGCACTCTATAGCGTTCTTGTTGGAGATCCTTGGATTCGTTGTGGCGGCAACATAATCGGTGTTACATTTCACAATTTTACACTGTGCATCCACTGTACAAGAAAGAATACTCATTAGTAGGTGTCTTTTCCCTGTATATGTACATAGAGCACACTGAGGATGTGTCTCTAAAGCTCAACCTGATGGATTGGACTGTATGACTATGGGATACATTAAGATGCTCCACTTTAGTTAATGAACAGCGAATTATTTATGATGGTCCTTAGTCAATGAGAGATTACAACAAGCAAAAAAAAACCAAATATGTTTAACCCTTCTCAGGACGATCGTTTTTCGAGCACTGTATAGTAGTAATTACCATCAAACCATCTTAATTTAGTTGTTTTTTTGGGGGAGGGAAAAAGGGCAATGTGCTTCCACATTGCAAAACAGGTCCATCATTGAGTCATTTACACTGAGGAGCAAATGGGTAACAATGTTTTTGAACTCTTGACTTTCAAGCTCCACATCTCACCACCCATTACAGCTTTGAACGTGAGACAATCTTCATTTCATAGACAATCATCTTTGCTATCATACATAAATTTTACTTGCAACTATTTAGCATATGATTAGTTATGCAGATTCTTGTCATGTCACTGCATTGTTACTGTTTTGCTCCTGGTGGTGGAGATACACGGTAAGTTTTTTAACTGCATGAGAGGACACACACAAGCTAGGGACCCCAACGTAGAGAAATACTTTGGCGTAGTGTTGGGGCTCTGTTGCATTGATCAATTCAATAGCTAAATTTCTATATTCATATGTTCATGGCAGTAATGCAGATTCCATTTTTCATACCTTCATTCTTACATATAGCTATTGGATTTTTCATGTCAGTATTCACACAGCAGTTTCTGCTTTTCATATATTCCCCTTACATAGTCACTGGTGTGCATACCTTCTCTCCATATAGTGTAGATTTTTTAGGTTTTTTGTACCCAGTTCAGACTCAGTATGGTGTTCCAGACGTTATTTTTGATTAATATTTCAGGTGAATACATGCCTGAATCTGATCAAGAGCATGTCCAAAAGGAATCAGGTAGCAATGAAAGACAACGGTGAATTTATAAAATACAATGGAACCGTGGATTACGAGCATAATTGGTTCCGGGAGTGTGCTCTTAAATCAAGTTACTCTTATATCAAAGCAAATTTTCCCATACGAAATAATTGAATGCAGACAATTCATTCCACAACCCAAAAATACCGTACTTACTGTATTTATACAAACTTATTACAGTAGTACAATATAACGTACTGTATTCATATGAAATTATTACAGTACACCAATACAAAATACTGTACAGTACAGCAAAAGCATATAAAACAAATTAAACTATGTTAGCTTCCATTAGAATTGTTGGTGTGCGGGAGGTACAGTACAAGCAATGTGCTGTACTGGTTATCAATAAAGTACAATACTGTATCCACAAATGCAAATTGATAGATATGTTATATAGTATATACTGTACTGTATAACTTCAAGAGGAACCTCAAGACCCACCTTTTCCAACAAGCCTACAACCTACAATAGCCCTCAGTCCAGTAGACCACTGCACAACCAGCTCTGTCCTCACCTATTGTACCATCACCCATTCCTTGTAGACTGTGAGCCCTCGCGGGCAGGGTCCTCTCTCCTCCTATACCAGTCTGTCTTGTACTGTTAATGATTGTTGTACGTATACCCTCTTTCACTTGTAAAGCGCCATGGAACAAATGGCGCTATAATAATAAATAATAATAATAATAATAATAATACTGTACAGTGTACAGTACATATGTACAGAAATTTACCTCCAGAGCAGGTCAGGGCTCGGTGAATGGACAGAACCAGAAGTGTGCACAGTGAGTATTTGCTCTTATTGCAAAGCATTGCTTTTAAACCAAGTTACTCTTAATCCAAAGTTCCACTGTACTAACAAAATAATAAAAATGTAAATTTAGATTTTTAGGAGCAAAACAGTAACAAGACAGTGACATGAAAAGAATCTGCATAACTAATCATATGCTAAATAGCTGCAAGTCAAATTTTTATATAAGATAGCCAAGATGATTGTCAATAAAATGAAGGAAGTCTCACGTTTGAAGCTGTAGTGGATGGTGAGATATGAAGCCTGAGAGGCAAAAGTTCAAAACATTTAAACATTTTTACCCTTTTGCTCGTCTCTGTATCTTATTAAATATGGTTTCTTTTAAGTTAAAATTTCCAGCCCACCTACCTTGCTCCCAGAAAATTAGCAGAAGCACGGTCTTGAAGAGGACACTGTCTGTAGATTTTGAGAGGTAACGTCTAGTGGTCGGCTTACCCATTCCAGTCCATTCAAATATCCCAGGATGGTCACTCCTCACAGGCTCTTCATCCACCTGGCACAAGAAAGTTTTTTAGAGTTAGGTCCTGAATCAATTAAATTAGTGTGAAAAAAAAGGATTATAGGCAATATGGCTCATAAGCTGCAACTATATACATACAGTTCTCCTCTGTCAATGCCTTCACCACAGAGTTTTACATTACAGTTCTGACAAAGATAAATCCACTAAGACCGGGACCACACGGGGGACTAATGCGATCCTCGCATGACACTCAGCTCACGCTGGCAACACAGCGGGAGCCGAGTGTCATGCGAGTATCACTGCGACTGAGGTCCGATCCTGCGATCTGACCTCAGCTGGGAGGGGCTGGCTCTGAGGAGGGGCGGGCCGGCGCTGAGGAGGGGCGGGCCGGCGCCGAGGAGGGGAGGGATTTATTTCTCTCCTCTGTTGCCGGCTAGTGCCATTCTCGCCCTGCACTCGCGGTACACTGGTGTACTGCGAGTGCAGTGCGATTTTTCTCTCGCCCCATAGACTTGAATGGGTGTGAGAGAAACCAGGAGCGCATTAGTCACAGCATGGTGCGATTCTTTTCTCGGTCCGATTAGGGCTGAGAAAATATTTGCTCATGGGTGCTGACACATAGGCTAATATTGGTCCGAGTGGAATGCAATGTTTTATCACACTCCACTCGCTCCTATTTTCTTGCTGTATGCCTTATGCCTGCTTTACACGAGCCGATCGATTGTGCGATTTCATGATCGATCGTACCCGCCCCCGTCGTTTGTGCGTCACGGGCAAATCGCTGCCCGTGTCGCACAAAGTCGTGAAACCCCCGTCACACGTACTTACCTGCTGAGCGACCTCGCTGTGGGCGGCGAACATCCTCTTCCTAAAGTCGGAGGGACGTTCGGCGTCACAGCGACGTCAAACAGCCACCGGCCAATAGAAGCGGAGGGGCGGAGATGAGCGGCAAGTAAACATCCCGCCCACCTTCCTTCCGCATAGCCGCCGGGAGCCGCGGGACGCAGGTAAGCTGTGTTCATCGCTCCCGGGGTGTCACACGGAGCGATGTGTGCTGCCCCGGGTACGATGAACAACCGGCACCATTTTAATTAAACAATTTTTTAAAACTGAGCGACGAGTACACGACTCACGATTTGTGAGCGATTCTGCGTCGCTCGGAGGTGTCACACGAGACGACGTCGTGAACGATGCCGGATGTGCGTCACGAAAACCGTGACCCCGACGATGCATCGAACGATAGCTTGTCTCGTGTAAAGCACCCTTTAGGCCTAACAAAGCTCCCCTATCTCCGATCAACAAGCTCAGTTTCCTTACTGAATTTTCAGTTTCAGTGCCCGTTTGGCAACTTGGCAGTTTCTTTTTGTGATGGACCGCGGATGCCATGCATCTCTTGACTGGCAAATATCCAAATTTTCAATAGAGACTGGCTGACTGCCCAATATTTCTTCAAGAGCCTCTTGAAGTTCAAGGAGGAAAAGTAAGGGTTGGTGGAGAAGGATGAGTTTTTTAAGTGAAGTCATAACATGAGTGGTACATTTTTTTTAAGGCTCTGGGATAATTTAGTTTTCTTTGTCGCTCCTAATTCGGAGACCCAGACAATTGGGTGTATAGCTACTGCCTCCGGAGGCCGAACAAAATACTACACTTAAAAGTGTAAGGCCCCTCCCCTTCTGGCTATACACCCCCCGTGGGATCACGGGTTCCTCAGTTTTTTGCTTTGTGCGAAGGAGGTCAGACACGCACGCATAGCTCCACTGTTTAGTCAGCAGCAGCTGCTGACTATGTCGGATGGAAGAAAAGAGGGCCCATACAGGGCCCCCAGCATGCTCCCTTCTCACCCCACTTTCTGTCGGCGGTGTTTGTTAAGGTTGAGGTACCCATTGCGGGTACGGAGGCTGATTCCTTCCCCATCCCCATTAGGGTTCCGGGTGAAGTGGGACTTTACCGGTCTCCAGGCACTGAGACCGTGCTCCATCCGCAGCCCCTGGAGAAGCCGCTGGATATGGAGCTGAGTTTCGTCAGGGACAGACCCTGCTCCGTCAAGGTACTCTGTGTCCCCGTGCATACCGCGCGCACACCGCAGCATGGCTGGGTGTGTTAGTGCGCCGGGGACATCAGCGCTGCTGCGCTTGTGCCATTTCCTCACTACAGCTTGGCTGAGTGGGTAGACTTAGGGCGAACGGTCGCGCCGGCCGCTGGGGTCAGTCACACTGCGACGCGGCTGGGACTTGTGGTGCGCCGGGGACTTCCGCGCTGGCCGTGCATATATCACGGCCGCGCTTATTACTACAGTCCCCGGCTTTTGCGGCCTAGTTCGTCTCGTTCCCGCCTCCGCACCTGCCAGTCAGGAGGAGGGCGGGACGCCGTACAGAGCATCAGCGCTGAGGGCTGGAGTCTGTTTTACATACTCCAGCCCTCACACCAGGCACAGTAGGATGCAGTTTCCCGCACTTTGTCTGTGGCACGCCCACGGTCCGCCCCTCTTCACAGGACGCCGGCAGTCATTCCTGTCTGCACGCTGAGCTGGAGAGGGGAGCCTGGGAGACCCAGACACGGGATTCTACGACCTCATACCCGCTTTTCAGCGGGCGGTAAGCAGCCCTCAAGGGCTCACCCCCACTTGTGCCGTTGTGTACTTGGTATTTTGTGTTTGCAAATACTTTTCACTGTACGGTCGCTGGTGATTCTCGGCTATATACCCTCCTAGATTGCAAGGAGGCAACAGCATGTCGTCCGTTAAACGCAAGGGTGCCAAGGCACAGACTTTATATGCTGCCTGTACCGCATGTGGGGCTACTCTACCGGCAGGTTCCACTGACCCCCATTGTGTGCAGTGCTCGGCCCCTGCAGCACTTGCTCAGCCGGGGCCTCTGCTAGACGTGACCCAGGGTGTACCACCTGTGAATGCTGTCCAGGTGACAGGAACGGAGTTTGCAGCTTTTGCTGATAGATTGTCTATGACAATGTCTAAGATTCTTGAAACATTGCAGTCTAGACCAGTAACTCAGACCACGGACACTGTTGAATCATTGCTCCCTGGTCCCCCTCAACTGGAACACTTCCGGGCTCCGGGGGTGTCACATGCACCCCAGGGTGCCGGCTCTGACTCGGACGACAGTCCCAGACAGCCTAAGCGGGCTCGCTATGAGGGGCCCTCAACTTCGTCTCACTGGTCAGGATCCCAGCGGGATGAATCTATGGGTGATGAGGCGGATGTAACTGATCAGGATTCTGATCCTGGGACCGCTCTCAATCTGGATACACCTGATGGTTACGCCATAGTGAATGATCTTATAGCGTCCATCAATAAGATGTTAGATATTTCTCCGCCAGCTCCTCCTGAGGAGGAGTCAGCTTCACAGCATGAGAAATTCCATTTCAGATATCCCAAGCGTAAATTAAGCTCTTTTCTGGACCACTCTGACTTTAGAGACGCAATCCAGAAACACCACGCTTATCCCGATAAGCGGTTTTCCAAACGGCTTAAAGATACACGCTATCCTTTTCCCCCTGACGTGGTCAAGGGCTGGACCCAGTGTCCCAAGGTGGACCCTCCAATCTCCAGGCTTGCAGCTAGATCCTTAGTTGCAGTGGAAGATGGAGCGGCACTTAAAGATGCCACTGACAGACAGATGGAGCTCTGGTTGAAATCCATCTATGAAGCTATTGGAGCGTCGTTGGCGCCAGCATTCGCAGCCGTATGGGCACTCCAAGCTATTTCAGCTGGGCTTACACAAGTCGACACTGTCACACGTACATCTGCTCCGCAGGTGGCACCATTGACCTCTCAGATGTCTGCATTCGCGTCTTACGCGATTAATGCTGTCCTAGACTCTACGAGCCGTACGGCGGTGGCGTCAGCCAACTCCGTAGTTTTACGCAGAGCCTTGTGGTTGAGGGAATGGAAGGCAGATTCTGCTTCCAAGAAGTGCTTAACCAGTTTGCCTTTTTCTCGTGACCGATTGTTTGGTGAGCGTTTGGATGAAATCATTAAACACTCCAAGGGTAAGGATTCATCCTTACCTCAACACAGACAAAACAAACCCCAACAAAGGAGGGGTCAGTCTGGTTTTCGGTCCTTTCGAGGCTCAGGCAGGTCCCAATTCTCCTCGTCTAAGAGGACTCAAAAGGATCAGAGAGGCTCAGATTCTTGGCGGACTCAATCACGCCCAAAAAAGACAGCAGGAAGAACCGTCACCAAGACGGCTTCCTCATGACTCTCAGTCTCCTCTTTCCGCATCCTCGGTCGGTGGCAGGCTCTCCCGCTTTGGCGACATTTGGCTGTCACAGGTCAAAGACCGTTGGGTGAGAGACATTCTGTCTCACGGGTACAGGATAGAGTTCAGCTCTCGTCCTCCAACTCGTTTCTTCAGAACTTCTCCACCGCCCGACCGGGCCGATGCTCTGCTGCAGGCGGTGGCCGCTCTAAAGGCGGAAGGAGTGGTGACTTCCGTTCCTCTTCAGGAACAAGGTCACGGTTTTTACTCCAATTTGTTTGTGGTGCCAAAGAAGGACGGGTCGTTTCGTCCCGTCCTGGATCTAAAGTTGCTCAACAAACACGTAAAAACCAGGAGGTTCCGGATGGAATCTCTCCGCTCCGTCATCGCCTCAATGTCTCAAGGAGATTTCCTAGCATCAATAGACATCAAGGATGCTTATCTCCACGTGCCGATTGCGCCAGAGCATCAGCGTTTTCTACGCTTCGTTATCGGAAGCGAACACCTGCAGTTCGTAGCGCTACCTTTCGGGCTGGCGACAGCCCCTCGGGTCTTCACCAAGGTCATGGCTGCAGTAGTAGCAGTCCTGCACTCGCAGGGTCACTCTGTGATTCCGTATTTGGACGATCTACTTATCAAGGCACCCTCTCAAGAGGCATGCCAACACAGTTTGAACGTGGCACTGAAGACTCTCCAGAGTTTCGGGTGGATTGTCAACTTTGCAAAGTCAAATCTAACCCCGACCCAATCACTAACATATCTTGGCATGGAGTTTCATACTCTCTCAGCGATAGTGAAACTTCCACTGGACAAGCAGTGCTCGCTGCAGACAGGGGTGCAATCTCTCCTTCAGGGCCAGTCGCACACCTTGAGGCGCCTCATGCATTTCCTAGGGAAAATGGTGGCAGCAATGGAAGCAGTCCCTTTCGCGCAGTTTCATCTGCGCCCTCTACAATGGGACATTCTCCGCCAATGGGACGGGAAGTCGACGTCCCTCGACAGGGATGTTTCCCTCTCTCAGACAGCCAAGGATTCTCTCCGGTGGTGGCTTCTTCCCACCTCTTTGTCAAAAGGAAGGTCGTTCCTACCCCCATCCTGGGCGGTAGTCACGACAGATGCGAGCCTGTCAGGGTGGGGAGCAGTGTTTCTTCACCACAGGGCTCAGGGTACGTGGACTCGGAAAGAGTCCACCCTTCAGATCAATGTTCTGGAAATCAGAGCAGTCTATCTTGCCCTGCAAGCCTTCCAACAGTGGCTGGAAGGCAAGCAGATACGAATTCAGTCGGACAATTCCACGGCGGTGGCGTACATCAACCACCAAGGGGGAACACGCAGTCGGCAAGCCTTCCAGGAAGTAAGGCGGATTCTGTCGTGGGTGGAAGACACAGCATCCACCATATCCGCAGTTCACATCCCAGGCGTGGAAAACTGGGAAGCAGATTTTCTCAGTCGCCAGGGCATGGACGCAGGGGAATGGTCCCTTCACCCGGACGTGTTTCAGGAGATCTGTCGCCGCTGGGGGATGCCGGACATCGACCTGATGGCGTCACGACACAACAACAAGGTCCCGGTTTTCATGGCACGATCTCACGATCACCGAGCTTGGGCGGCAGACGCCTTAGTTCAAGATTGGTCACAGTTCCGGCTACCTTATGTGTTCCCACCTCTGGCACTGTTGCCCAGAGTGCTCCGAAAGATCAGGTCCGACTGCCGCCGCGCCATTCTCGTCGCTCCAGACTGGCCAAGGAGGTCGTGGTACCCGGATCTGTGGCACCTCACGGTAGGCCAACCGTGGGCGCTACCAGACCGTCCAGACTTGCTGTCTCAAGGGCCGTTTTTCCATCTGAATTCTGCGGCCCTGAACCTGACTGTGTGGCAATTGAGTCCTGGATCCTAGGGGCCTCAGGTTTATCTCATGAGGTGGTTGCCACCATGAGACAGGCTAGGAAACCATCCTCCGCCAAGATCTACCACAGGACGTGGAAGATATTCCTATCTTGGTGCTCTGCCCAGGGAGTTTCTCCCTGGCCATTTGCATTGCCTATTTTTCTTTCCTTCCTGCAGTCTGGGTTGGAAAAAGGTTTGTCGCTTAGCTCCCTTAAAGGTCAAGTCTCCGCGCTATCCGTATTTTTTCAGAAACGCCTAGCGCGACTTCCTAAGGTACGCACGTTCCTGCAAGGAGTCTGTCATATCGTCCCTCCTTACAAGCGGCCGTTGGAGCCCTGGGATCTGAACAAGGTTCTAATTGCTCTCCAGAAGCCGCCTTTCGAGCCTATGAAGGAGATTTCCTTTTCTCGGCTTTCACAGAAAGTGGCTTTTCTAGTGGCGGTCACGTCTCTTCGGAGAGTGTTCGAGCTGGCGGCGTTATCTTGCAAATCTCCCTTCCTGGTGTTTCACCAGGACAAGGTAGTTCTGCGTCCAATTCCAGAGTTTCTTCCCAAGGTGGTATCTTCCTTTCATCTCAATCAGGATATCACTTTACCGTCTTTGTGTCCGCATCCAGTTCACCAATTCGAAAAGGGTTTGCATTTGTTGGACCTGGTGAGAGCACTCAGGATCTACATTTCCCGCACGGCGCCCCTGCGCCGCTCGGATGCACTCTTTATCCTGGTCGCTGGTCAGCGTAAAGGGTCGCAAGCTTCCAAATCCACCCTTGCGCGGTGGATCAAGGAACCAATTCTTCACACCTACCGTTCTGCTGGGCTTCCGATTCCATCTGGACTGAAGGCCCATTCTACCAGAGCCGTGGGTGCGTCCTGGGCATTACGGCATCAGGCTACGGCTCAGCAGGTGTGCCAGGCGGCTACCTGGTCGAGTCTGCACACTTTTACCAAACATTATCAGGTGCATACCTTCGCTTCGGCGGATGCCGGCCTAGGTAGACAAGTCCTTCAGGCGGCGGTGGCCCACCTGTAGGAAAGGTCTGCTTGACAGCCCTATCACGAGGTATTCTTTTACCCACCCAGGGACTGCTTTTGGACGTCCCAATTGTCTGGGTCTCCCAATTAGGAGCGACAAAGAAGAAGGGAATTTTGTTTACTTACCGTAAATTCCTTTTCTTCTAGCTCCAATTGGGAGACCCAGCACCCGCCCTGTTTTTTCTTAGGGATTTTGTTTTTCGGGTGCACATGTTGTTCATGTTAATAAGTTCAGTTCTCCGATGTTGTTTATCGGATTGAATTTGTTTTTGAAACAGTTATTGGCTTTCCTCCTTCTTGCTTTTGCACTAAAACTGAGGAACCCGTGATCCCACGGGGGGGTGTATAGCCAGAAGGGGAGGGGCCTTACACTTTTAAGTGTAGTACTTTGTGCGGCCTCCGGAGGCAGTAGCTATACACCCAATTGTCTGGGTCTCCCAATTGGAGCTAGAAGAAAAGGAATTTACGGTAAGTAAACAAAATTCCCTTCTTTACCTTTGCATGAGTAAACTGGTAAGATCTCAACTTTGTAAAATTGGTTTTTTTTGTTTTTAAAATCCTTATATTTTTCGTTTCTCAGTTGTAATCCTTTATAGATTTTGAGCAGTTTTCTAAAAATGTGTCATCTCTTAGGCTCTCTGCTTAGCCAATACATCGAAAGAAAGGAAAGTGGTACGTCAGTTTTATAAAACCCATTTAAAACCTCCCTAAACATATTAGATAGTTTTGGGCTGAACCAATCAAAACATCTATCTCCCTAAGTCCCCCATACATGAGAACTCTCAGTTCAGCCAAGTGCACCTGTGTTCTCTATGAGAGAGACGCTAGCAGAGCTATATAGCTTTCTAGCAGCACGCATTGAATAAACATGGCAAGGAGTTGCGATTTGTATGCTCACGACATGTGTTTTAGGAATTACTGACCCATAGAATTGCCATCGCATATGGACAAAACATTTTTTTAAGTCACTTCCAGGTTATAGTCAAGACGCATATTTAGTTAGCAATAATTACCCTGACACATCTGAAATATTGGTGCTACGACTATGCAGCATGTGTGCGTCATATGTGTCCTGCTTTAAATGGTCGAACTGGCAATCTACCTTCCATCTGTCTCACTAGCTTAGGGTATTAACTGTGCCGTTTGGCTTGTCACGTAGAGGAATGCATTGCTAATACCGCTCAGCTGTGAAAGCTGCCTGGTGCACATGTTGTGCCCTTACGGGTGCAAAGCTTGGTGCATATACACAGCACCACTTAGCAGCGCACAAGAGGCAAAAGTGACCGATGCATGTTCTAAATTTCCATCAAGTTATTAGAATTATGGATGGTAGTAGGAGGCCCATGACCTTTTTTTTAATCCAAGGCCTCCATCCCCCTTTCCCCCACTGATGGTCCTTTTTCAAAGCTAAGTTGCCTGTAATGAGAGCCTATCAATGATATAGGAAGATGTGCACTTATTTACTTTCATGTACATGTAGCAGTGATTGGGAGCAGGGGTATGTAAAAATGATCGTAGTTCCCCCTAGTCTGTGCTACATCTCATTTTCTGGCACAATTATAGGCAACAATGAACCTTATCCAAGCTCTGGTGTCTCCTATCTTACATCTCCCTGCACACCCGTGAACCCCTTTTCTCTCTGGCTTCCTGAGGTTAGAAATGTTATTTTAGTTTAATTTCTCACTATTTTCACATTCCTTGGCACTGACCATGTCCATCTGTTGACGTTCCAGCTGACACAATTTTGGGGTGACATCATTACTTTTTACATTTTTTTTGGAAACTCACCAGATGAAATATTCCCACACCTCACCCCCAGCGTCGGGCGAGCCTTTAACCATCAGTGAACTACTCTACCATATAATCGCACAAATGCATTCCATTCATCTTGCCATCCTCATCTCATTCCAGCAACACAAATGCTGCAGATTTATGTCTGAACTCAGATGTTATAACTAGGAAAGGAAGAAAAAGTCATGTTCTTCCATCGGAAACATCTGCTCCCTCCTCCCCCCACCACTTCTTCAATATATCTCCATTTTTTCACCTGCACTGGGGAATCAGAAGTTAAGCTCACTTGCCACAGACTTGTCTTGACCTCCTTCTAATATAAACCATTTGCTCCCATCATTTTCTTTGCATCAAAGGGCTGAGTCGGGCCACAGTATGGGAAGTGGATGGAGATCAGAACGTAATGCATTAAAATTAGGGGCACCCTTTACGTCCACCTGCTGAACACTGGAGGCTCCGCAGCTGGGAATAGGAGTTGTCTTGGCCAAACTCTTTTTCTGTCAAGCAAATTGCTCTCTGAAGACTTGGGAAGTATTTCCTTCCAGATCAACATGTGTCCAGATGTCTTGGATGAGGAAGGGGGGAGACATTGCAGATGTATATTACCAAGAAAACACTGTGCTCTCTCATAACAGAGGACTTGCTTACTTTGCAAGATCAAGAAGCTTACAAGACATGATATTATGTAATCACCAGCAACCTTCTTTTCTCGTTAAACTTGTCATTTTTTGGAAGAGAGACAGGGGATGAGTTTGAGATCTTTAGGTTATGCTAAGTGCAAAGTTACCACGTTGCATTATTGACCTTGAATTGGGATAAATGTAGCAGAATTAATGTGGTTATTTAACTCTTTCAACTGACCAATAATCAAAGAGGTTTACTTTTTTGGAGATGGTAACGCTTCAGTCATGTTAGGTGGTAAGTCATCATACAATCTATATCGCAACAGCACAACTAAAATGCCAACCTTTTACTCCAAAATCCAACATGTCTAGACTTTTTATATGATAGTCGCTCTGGAAGGGTGATTATTTATTTATTTTTTTGACACACCGCATCCGAAAAAGTTGTTTTTACCCCCAGTGAGAGCCATTCAGAGATTGCAAATGGCTCTTACTGGGCTGAGCAGCAAATGTACCCGAGCACCACTATACTTGATTGAGTGGTTAGCATACAAACAGCACCCAAACTAGGACAAAGACTTTTTTTTTTTTTTAAAAAAGTCTGTGTTCGAGTCAGAGACATGGACACCCGGTGTTCAGTATGAACCCCAAACTTGCTTGCTCATCCCTAAATTTGACCCTCGACTTAACATCTTGATCCACATGCCACATGTAGAACCACACCTCAGCAGAGACCACCATGACATACTCATCTCTGCTTTGGACTCATAGGTGATCAAGTAATAAGAATTTTCTATGCTCACACTGAAGCAAACCTTGATCACCTTCCCACCTAAAACGAAGGATCCACTGCTACCTTCTAACTATATTATCCTTACAAACAGCAAAAAAACTTAGTACAAGACAATCCAATTCTCTGAAGTGCAAGAGGTTAATTTTTTTTTAAGAGAATCACAATATTGTTGCAACAATGTAAACAATGTATCAACAGGAATCCTGGTGCACTGCCAAGATTTATGGTGGTTAGCGGAAAGAAGGGCAGAGAGAACTCTGAGTATAGGTGAACCCCTCTAGATCACAAGGAGACTCCCTAGCTCAAGGTTCAAGACAACAATATAACAGGCAGAAGGTAACGACTGTCTAACAATTCATCATCCACTATTATATCAAATGAGAATTACATATACAGTGCATAAAAAACTATTGGGAGACCGCCTTTCAGTATCTCACTTGAGCTTAGATATTGTGGTATTCTAGTGAACACTTACTACAGGGCTCTTTTTCAGATGGCCATGTTGTGTAGTAATGTGTCCTCTGGCAACTATCGAGGTTGTAAAAACACAATCTCCGTCCACCTGAAATATGTTATTCAAAGACAGCCGGTGTTCATCCCCGTCCACTTTTTTCTCCACTCCTCCTTCATAAGAGTGATAATCCAGGACTTTCAGGAGCAGCTGTCTTTCTGTATCTACAAGGATTTCGAGAGCTTCGGTTGTTGTCAGGACTCTCTCTCTGAGCCACACACAACCTTCTCATAGAACAGATAATTGTATCAGCAGGAGAATTGGGGCATCATCGGTGTCTCCTCTCCAATGGGGTCTGATCTTCAATCCAGGAAGAACACTAAAAGATGTTGTGGAAGTGGTGGATCTTCATCTGTTGAGTTAACAAGGTGGCTATCACAAGATGTTCTTTTCTAGTTGACCATTTCTGTCAGTTTTCCAAAATAATCAGCCCCCCAAAAATATTAATAAACAGGCTTTATAAATCGCTTCACACTGCAGTCATTGAGAAATAGTAGTGCTCCCTTCTCATACACAAAGCTAATGATCAACTGGTTCCCGGTATAGAAAGCAGAAGCCTTGATCTTTTGTCAGTACTGGTCTATGCCAAATCAAATGAGTGTAAATGACCAGAACGCAGATTGGTCATATTATTAAACACAGTTGTGTAATGTGAAGTGCCCAATGCAAATTCGGTAACGTGGAGCTCCATCTATAATACAGTTGTTTTTCTTATGCGTTTAAGAAGTTTGTAGGACCCTCAGGCACTTGTTCCTGGCTGTAACAGCTTTTTCTGCTCCTTCTGTTATCAGACTATGCTTGCCATCTTTTAGAATTTCTTTTTCCAGAAGACAGAGTGGGACTTTGAATGGCTCAGAGTCACGGTAAAGAACATATTGGGGTTACGCTGCGCTTTTTTTGGGGAGATTCCAGGAGGTTTCTATGTTGGCTCTGGAGTAATTCCAGGAGGTATTCCATTTTTCTGGGAGCTTCTCGGACTTTCCGGGATAATTTGCAAGTATGAGTTAAGGCCATATACAATAATGAACGATTGTTTGGCTGACTTCTATCTCTCTGAACTCCCGCATACAGTAGTGTTATCTTTTTTCTTTGGTCACGTGCTTCTTGACTTGCTATGAGAAAACTTTGGTCAGACTCCTCCGTTAGCGGCTTATCTCCTGGACAATAAAAGGATCGGCCATAGGAATATCCAATGTGTTTAATCTTCTCCGTCATCTGTCGTGGTGGGTGAGGCCCCTG
Source organism: Anomaloglossus baeobatrachus (assembly GCF_048569485.1). NCBI lineage: Eukaryota > Metazoa > Chordata > Amphibia > Anura > Aromobatidae > Anomaloglossus > Anomaloglossus baeobatrachus. The sequence continues at coordinate 91,496,072 of NC_134364.1, read as the reverse complement.
TACACATTAGACTGTTCGCCTATCCTTTTGGCTATTGGCAGGTTCGTCAGACGTTAGTGTATAGAAGCCTTTAGTCTCTTGATGACTTTATTTACAAGTCCATGATAGAGTAACAAGTTACAACCTTGTGAAACTTGGCATTGTTGTAAGGTAGTGTCATGGTTTTAAGGTTCCAGATTGTAATTATTGATGTAGAAGTTAACAAAAATATTTTGGTCAAGGTTATATTTGCTTACTCTACTGAAACATCTGGGAGGCTCCCAGAAAAAGGAAGACTTCCTGTACTCTGGGAGAATTGATACACTCCAAAACCTTCCGTAGGATTCTTTAGGCTCTTGATGACTTCTTTATTTACAAGCCCATGATAGAGTAACAAGTTCCAACCGTGTGAAACTTGGCATTGTTGGATGGTAGGGTCATGGTTTTAAGGTTCCAGATTATCTTTGATTTAAAAGTTCCCCAAAAAATATTTTGGTCAAGGTTATGTTTGCTAACTCTACTGAAACATCTGGGAGGCTGACAGAAAAAAAAAAGACTTCCTGTACTCCCTGGAGAATTGGCACACTCCAAAACCTCCTGTAGGATTCTTCTGCCTGATGCTGGAATGCTCCATCAATAGACTGAACCTGTACTTTGAGGAGGCAGCAAATGAGGGATAGATGGGGGTTGAGAACAAAGAGTGCTGCAAAGCCTAAATCATGAAGGTTCGTTTGGCCAGTGTTCTCCAGAGCATGAGGTTGTATAGTCATTACCTGCTCCATCCTTTGTGTAAAAAAAAAAATATAAAATTCCCTCTTAGAGATATAGAATAATCAAATAGGGTATGAATCAATTCATCTTGTCCTGTCACTATTCATGTCCTCTTGTTTTTCTCCTAACCATTTTGGAGCCAACATTTTTTCTCCTAGTCACCCTGGATTCTTAGAAATGTATTGTCCCTGCTTTCTCCTCCCCTTGCCTATTTCTGACTCCTCTTTCATGTCATCCACTTTTTTAGCACTCTACTAGAGACTATTACGTTACTAATCAGCCATAGTATTATATTATATTCTAGTATTACCCACAATGCAGTTCTCCGATTTGCTCATTAAAATGTCTCTACGTTCTCACTAAGACCCCGTCCCCTTTATGGGAAGCGTGCTGTCCTCTTGCTTCCGTTTATTTTGGTAAAGCTACAAGCCCGTGTTAAATTTAGATTCCACTCCGGACAGGGCCAATTAAAACATGCACCTGGCAGGCGGTTGTAGAAATAGTTGATGTGGGGGGCATTGCCTGGACTTAACACCATTGTCAATGTGCTGTGGTACTTTCTGCCAAGCCCATCGATTAGCAAATTACCCAACCTGTGTTCAGCATACACATGAAAAGGTATGTAAAAAATCTTAAATTCTTATCCACACTTTGCAGGGAAAATAATCTGCACCAAAATTGATGTCAGATAAATTTATGCTTCAGAATTTATCCTTTGGAGTAAATGCATATGTGCTGCTGATTTTCTGCAGATTATCTGCACTGATTTGACTGCATTGTAATAAAGCATAAGAAGTGAGATTTTAAAATCTACACATTGTGGAAATTTTCACTTTTAGTTGACCTTTGCTGCAAATTTTAAGGTCCACAAAATTCCTTAGGGTGAAATCATCAAGAAAATATTTTCTTTGCCTCTTTGCAAAGCCTGTAGCGTTTCCGTTCCATGTGAGCATAGTCTTAATGTTTTTGTGTAAGTTCAGAGAGCTTTTGTCAATTTGCATCAGCGCAATAATAATATAGTTTAGGCATCCATCTTCCCGCTAGTATAGGACTTTTATTGCAGTCGGTTCTGTCAGATGGGTGTCGTAAACGAAAAATGATGTTCTTCACGTGTTGCCTGTTAATGGCGCACACATGTAATTAGAGCGGCGAGGTGTCGGGGGATGGAGCACATCTGACCGATGATTGATGTGATCTAGTAATATTTCTGCACGTAGAACATAGGCCAAGGGTCTTCCCATGTGCTAACTCCAGCCAGGTGCTGAGGAGCAAGGGGAGCGGCCATGTTGGATATGTCAAGTCGAGCTCTGTGGAACAGGCTATGAAATGCATCACTAATCTGCTCGTATCAGGGCTGCTCGCAGCTGTTCAACAGGTTGAGCACCCGAGGCAAAGTCCTATATTAATTTGGCGCAGTGATATTTAGTTGCATATATACGTGGCGCTCTGTATGATAACTTTGTACCTTAGAGTCTGACACTTCTTCAATAATGTCCCAGAAATTGGCCAGAGTACAGAACCGGAAGACTCAACACCTTCATACATTAATTAATTTAATTGGGTACTATGTAAGTCCTTAGCCACCCTGTGGTCATCTCACCATAGGAAGCTCTTCACTTTCTCTTCCACTTTGAATAATGCCACTTGTGTCTGCTTTTAGACAGTCTCTAGGATCAAAGAGATTGTCATTGATTGGCAGAGACTGGAATATGCTGGTTCTATATTGGACTGGTGAGACCTCCCTGCTATCCTCTATACAGGGGGTCCAGATTTTCCCATTCTGGATGGTGACTGTGTCGGTGTCACCTGTGCGTAGCACTCACTATCCTGATAAGTGTGAGCTGCTGGTTAGTCACCAACTGGACACGAGCGAAAGACGTTTTCTCCAGTAACTGTCTTACACTTCACTGATAGTGACTTTCTGTGACCACGTTTGAGATACTTTACATTAAATAGTGACACCGAAAAGGAGAAGTGGTGAAATTAAAGAAATTGCAGGATGAATAGACATGGTGCTCATCTGCAAATTATGACAAAATGGGTATAACATTTTCACAGTAGTACAAGGAACAAACAGCTCCTAAGACACTCTGAAGAAATGTCCGCACCACTTGTTCCACCGCCAAATCAATGCAATCCTGAGCTGTTAAAGTAAACTAAAGGGGTCCAGCTACCCTACAATATGGCACCGTAATCCTGGGAATAGGAACAATGTGATGGTCCCTTGCAAAGGCCTCTTTATGGAGTTGACCACGTGATCTCCAAATGAGACGTCATTGGCCAGTGATTACACAGGAGCTGCCAGCAGCGGATCTTAATGATTTACCTAAGAACATTCAGTGTGGCAGAACCTTTCTCAGATGTATATTAATAACCTCACTGATAACAGCCAAAGCTAGCAGTCCCGGGATTTATCCACATGGCTCAGATGTCCAGAAAAACTTCCATTTTTTTTTTATCATTTGCAGATCAGTAAGATGTCTCTATTCTGTGATTCCACCTCCTTTCCTTCTTGGTTTTGGAATTTCAATGCCACTTCCAACCATAATCCAAACCCTCCTTAGATCCTATACTGCCAATCTCCACATTTCTTGTGAAAAGTTGATCCCTCTCACATCAAAATCCTACTGATCACCCTTTCTGGAAAAGTATGTTGCCCCTGGCCTGTGATGAATCTAGATGCAACACTGTTTTGTTTTGTTTTTTTACTCCACTCCTGACATTCTCGGTGCTGCAGAGATACCCTGCTCCTCTCCGCATCTGTACCTAATCTCCCAATTAATTAATTCACATCTTTGTCCATCCACAATACCTTATTCAGAAATGTGGCCAGTTCAAAGGGCTTCGCCACAGCAGTATGTGCTACTGAAATACTCTGTGCTGCTGTAACACTTTGACCTCTCTTGTGTTTATTTTCCTCACTGCTCTTGTCACACACTGTTCTACTTTCTTTTGCAATTATATGAATAGATCAGAACAGGTGGTTACCCCCTTGCTCCTCTCCTGAAATACTCTGTGCTGCTGATAGAGATTGATTTCCCAGATAAGTTGAACACTGTCAGGTGCTCTCTTATCACACCTCTGTGGACCTGGCATGACCCCTTTACCTCTCACCGATCCACACTAAATCATTCAGATTGGATTTAGCGCAGATTTTACCCTTCACATTTTATACTGTCAAAAAACAACTCCAGCAAAATACTTACCCCATTGCTTCTGGACTACTGCAATTTTATGACACCAGTTGTCTGCAGATTTGCCTTCCTCCTTACAGCTAAGTGCCATATTGTTTAGCAGTTCAGTGTGATCCATGTGTCACCCCTCTAGTAATGACTACTATAATCAGTAGCCCCCACCGGTCCCAAAGACCAAACTGTCAAAAGCAAATTCCTGCAATGTTACTACGCAGCTGCCGGGTCACCCTGAATGGCCGGACTTTAGAATTCCTCAAAAAAAAAAAATTATAGACACACAACCATGGATTTCAGACTTGAAGACCCGACGGGCATTTGGACCAATCACCCTCAAATTCCCTTTCTCGATTGAGTCAGAATCGGCCAAGCTGTGAGTTTTCCTCACACCAATGACTTTGTTCTTCTCTCTTATTTGTACAAGAGTTTAGAAGCAAATGTAAAAACAACTGGGACCGCAAGGGGCTTATTCAACCCTCAAAAGGGGCATTCCCCCCCCCCCTTCCCCAAATTGAACGAAAAAAATCTATTTAGCCATTTCTATTTGTATAAATGGCAAAATAGATTTTTGGGGGGAAATGACCTTTTGGGGGTTGAATGTGCCCTTCGCGGTCCCAGCTGTTTTTATGTTTGCTTCTAAGCTCTTGCACAAATAGGGAGAAGAACAAAGTCATTGGTGTGAGGTAAACTCACAGCTTGGCTGATTCTGCGGTTTGATGGGCAGCTGGGGTAGACGACCGCACCACCGTGTGACATCTGAGCTGCAGGGCATTTCCATATGCAAAGGATAACAAATACAGGGTAAAACAGTGGGGATAATGCGCCAACAGTGGCTGTTGCAGAACTACAGATCCCAGCAGTATAAATGCAATCTCCAATTTATTTTTTTCTACTTTAGCATTTACCAAATGCCATTATAGTTCTGACGTTTAAAATTGAAGTGCAGTATCCAACAGAGACCTCAGTAGAAAAGTTAACAAGAAAATTACTACTGAATCTCAGAAATAACCTTAAACATTTATTTTTATTGTTTTTATATTTTTAAAATTCATTGTTATATATAAATTGCATGATGTAAAAAACAGATATACTAAAAGCTTTAGTTGCCTGTTACATAAAAGAGGATTGTCTGTGTCTGATAGTTGCCTTTGCAGACATGCGCATGTCACTTACCTGGCACACCGCTCTCAGGCAGTAGGCTTCACTTGCCCATGATTCTTGATTTGCCCTTGACTCATGAAGCCGCACTGTTGCAGGTGTTGGTGACTGCGATGTATTAAATCGGCATCTCATCGGCCACCGTAAGGTTGTACCCCAATACTCTAGTGGCAGAATAATATCAAATGAACCCACTCCACTTTTCCCAGCTCTGTACCATCATCTAGGACCACCTATTTTTTTTTTTTTTAGGGTGGGTGCAGCTTGTCTCAGCGGGGCTCCGGAGATACCAGAGGGGAGATAAATCAGTGGACATTGGCACCTGCTCTTTGCTTGAACAACTGTGTTTGGCCCCCTCAGCGCTGCAGGCTCTGTGCATATGTTACTTGCAGGATGGAAGAAGTACAGTATAGGGTGTGTGTGAGAGAGAGAGAGGGAAGGGGGAGAGACTAAGGGGGTCTAAAAAAAGATTGAAACAGATGTAGGGGAAGCTAGCAAGCTCAATATATCAACCTTCCTGGAGCTCAGTCTAAAGTCATGCAAGTGACATTTCGGAAAGGGGATGGAGCAAACCGAAGATGTGTAGTCACCGGGAACAGGACATCAGCGCATTCATATTTACGGTATAAACCGCATAACAATTTTTAAGAGTCATACCACCAATTTAAGATCTCAAATAGGTGAAGTTATTGAAGGGAGTTATTGTAGACTTTTCACCTGAAACTAGTAACTGCGGCAGCTTCTCCCAAAATTGGTAGTAAACAACCAGGCAAGTGCTCTGGATGTTGTCACTAACCCCCCATCCCTTTTTTTTTTTTTAAATCTTGATTGTTAACTTCCTTATGCTTCTTTTTTCAAATTCTGCACTTAAGCCGCTACCAGTGACACATGCGCAATAAGTTTCCGGTAGCTGCTACATTAGGCTTCTTCGCTGGTGCCATCAATCAACACTGAGGTGATTAAGTTGGGGTCTGGTTTCAGTGTCGAGAGCTAGAGTTCTTGTCATACTGGACCGCCAACTGGGAAGATGAAGTTAGTTTTTCCTCTAGTGGGAAGTTAGGTCTGAAGTGTCCAGTGGGCGGTTCCAAGCAGTTGTCACTAATCTCTTTGTAATAACCTTCCCTTGGTGTCAATTGATAGGATTCCAGGACAGGCTGCGCCAACGCAGTTAATCCACAGCAAGTGGGCGGTGCCAAGGTGGATTTAGCGACATTTAGAGAATCTGCCTAGTTTGGGACCACCCACTCTACACTTTTAATCTAATTTGCATATGCATTCAAAGTTCATTTTTTCCCTGGCGCTAAGTTTGTCAGTGCCTAGAAAGGTCACATCATTAAGTGTACTACCGGTATTATTGGTTTAATACAGAGAGAGCTTTTTTTTTCCTATTTTTCTTTTTTTTCCGCTCTTGCAGATCCCCCATCAGTTTCCAAAACATGAACTTTTCTTTCTGAACTCTGACTGAAGAATCATGATATTTTTGTAGTCTTACACTAACAACGTCCTTTCATCTCGCAGTATTTATATTCGGGCCCCCGTGCTCTCGCTCTGTAGTTCCATTCATGGAATGTATTATAAGACTTTCGATTCCAATTTTACACTAAGTCATTGAAAAATGTATTTAATGTGGAGATGACTTTACTCATTCTCAGCCATTGTATTGATTCGTCCATGATGTAAAATTACGGAGTGTGTGGATTAACCCTTCAAGGAATAGACATGTCTGAAATGATAGGAAAATAGAATTTACACCTGTTAAAATTCTACATATTTCTTAGAGTTGATGAAAATTTGCAGGCCCTGGTCCATCGATTATTTTGTTGATCAGTGGTTGTTGCACAGGAGCCCTGAGAACCACTACTACATGATTGCATCTGAGGCTCTTCTTTTCATTCGCTGGCCTCATGCGACGTGCCATGTATGTCACATCAAAATGATGACTTTGCAACAGTCAAAGAGGTAGGGCTCTACCGAGACGTAGAGCGTGGCCACAGATTATTGATGTTCCTGATGGATCGGGTCCATCATATCGATTCGCATCACCTCTAATATTTATAGCAAGTGACGGATTCTCTTTAAGGCCGGCGTCACACTTGCGATTAACTCCCACGAGTGAAATGCGAGAAAATCTCGCATTGCACTTAGACCAATGTTAATCAATGAGGCAGCTCTGATCTGCTATTTTTTCCTCAGTTCAAATCGGACTGAGGGGAAAAAAAAAAAAAAGAATCGCAGCATGCTGCGATTTCTAGAGTTTCTTGTGCAAGACTCTCCAATGCAAGTCTATGGGTGAGAGAAAAAAAACGGACGGCACACGGCCCATCCTAGTGACATCTGTTTTTCTAAATATAATTCTATCATGTAGCAGAGAACCCTGTAAATGCTACTGTGCATGACTGTATATAAGTAACAGCTAATGAGGAAGAAAGAACAGATTGCTAACTGACAGCACACTGACGGCACATGGATGAAAAGTGAGAAAAAAATCGTTCTACTCTCCAGCATGAGAATTGGACCGATTTTTCAATCGCAAGTGTGACGCCGGCCTAAGACGTAGCCTTTAACTATAAATTGCAGCAGTTTCCTGACATGGTAGCTAAAGCATTAAAATGGGGTTTCTAAGTGAGCAATACGATGGGTTTGTGATCCCCCATGAGTCAAAGACTAACCTCAGCCCACAGATGGATTTTCTACAAGGAGCTGTGGTTAGGCAAAAAGCCTGTGTGGTGAGTGGGGTGGATGATGCACCCTCCAATCATAAACCACTGCCAATGTGACAACCGAAACCTTCCCCCCCCCCCCCCCACCCCACCCCCCGCCAAAAAAACAAACAAAACAGCACTGCAGGGGTGTGTCTTAACAGATGCCTCCTCACTGGTGGAGGTACTTTTAAGCCATGTGCGCACGTTGTGTTCAGTAACTTGCAGAAATGAAAGCATCCTCTGGCAGAATTTGTCAGTTAAATTTGGTTTTGACCACATAAACGCAGGAAATACAAAGGCGTTTTTGCCGTGTTTTACAGGCATTTTCATTGCTTAAATTGAGATGCGTTTTCAATACAAATACACAACTAAATAAAGTTTGAACATTCAAACAGTAGGAAAAAAAGGGGAAAAAAATAAATAAATAATAACCTTTAAATCATACACTATAATGATAATTTACCAAAAATGATTGAGATTTAATAATTATATTCAAAATAAAAAGTGTTGTTTGACTCATTTTTTTTAAAGTCGGAATGGATGTGAGGGCAAATGGAAACCTCTTGACCTCACTAGAATGCCAAAACGCATGGTTTGATTTTGACAAAAAAGAATGCGTTTAGCATCAAAAAATCATGTAAAACGCTAGAAATGTCTTTTAGGATGAGTTTTGATAATTCTCATTGACTTCAGTGTTAGCAAAATGCTGCCAAAGAAGGGAATTTTGTTTACTTACCGTAAATTCCTTTTCTTCTAGCTCCAATTGGGAGACCCAGACAATTGGGTGTATAGCTACTGCCTCCGGAGGCCACACAAAGTACTACACTTAAAAGTGTAAGGCCCCTCCCCTTCTGGCTATACACCCCCCCGTGGGATCACGGGCTCCTCAGTTTTAGTGCAAAAGCAAGAAGGAGGAAAGCCAATAACTGTTTTAAATACAAATTCAACCCGAGAAACAGCCTCGGAGAACTGAACTGTTCAACATGAACAACATGTGCACCCGAAAGAAACAAACTTCCTAAGAAAACAGGGCGGGTGCTGGGTCTCCCAATTGGAGCTAGAAGAAAAGGAATTTACGGTAAGTAAACAAAATTCCCTTCTTCTTTGTCGCTCCTAATTGGGAGACCCAGACAATTGGGACGTCCAAAAGCAGTCCCTGGGTGGGTAAAAGAATACCTCGTGATAGGGCCGTCAAACAGCCCTTTCCTACAGGTGAGCCACCGCCGCCTGAAGGACTTGTCTACCTAGGCCGGCATCCGCCGAAGCGTAGGTATGCACCTGATAATGCTTGGTAAAAGTGTGCAGACTCGACCAGGTAGCCGCCTGGCACACCTGCTGAGCCGTAGCCTGGTGCCGTAATGCCCAGGACGCACCCACGGCTCTGGTAGAATGGGCCTTCAGTCCTGATGGAATCGGAAGCCCAGCAGAACGGTAGGTGTGAAGAATTGGTTCCTTGATCCACCGCGCAAGGGTGGATTTGGAAGCTTGCGACCCTTTACGCTGACCAGCGACAAGGACAAAGAGTGCATCCGAGCGGCGCAGAGACGCCGTGCGGGAAATGTAGATCCTGAGTGCTCTCACCAGATCCAATAAATGCAAACCCTTTTCAAATTGGTGAACTGGATGCGGACACAAAGACGGTAAAGTGATATCTTGATTGAGATGAAAGGAAGATACCACCTTGGGAAGAAATTCTGGAATTGGACGCAGAACTACCTTGTCCTGGTGAAACACCAGGAATGGAGATCTGCATGATAACGCCGCCAGCTCGGACACTCTCCGAAGAGACGTGACCGCCACTAGAAAGGCCACTTTCTGTGAAAGACGAGAAAGGGAAACCTCCTTCATAGGCTCGAAAGGCGGCTTCTGGAGAGCAATTAGAACCTTGTTCAGGTCCCAGGACTCCAACGGCCGCTTGTAAGGGGGGACGATATGACAAACCCCTTGCAGGAACGTGCGTACCTGAGGAAGTCGCGCCAGGCGTTTCTGAAAAAATACGGATAGCGCGGAGACTTGACCTTTAAGGGAGCCAAGCGACAAACCTTTTTCCAACCCAGACTGCAGGAAGGAAAGAAAAGTAGGCAATGCAAAAGGCCAGGGAGAAACTCCCTGAGCAGAGCACCAAGATAGGAATATCCTCCACGTCCTGTGGTAGATCTTGGCGGAGGATGGCTTCCTAGCATGTCTCATGGTGGCAACCACTTCATGAGATAAACCTGAGGCCGCTAGGATCCAGGACTCAATGGCCACACAGTCAGGTTCAGGGCCGCAGAATTCAGATGGAAAAAATGGCCCTTGAGACAGCAAGTCTGGACGGTCTGGTAGTGCCCACGGATGGCCTACCGTGAGGTGCCACAGATCCGGTTACCACGACCTCCTTGGCCAGTCTGGAGCGACGAGAATGGCGCGGCGGCAGTCGGACCTGATTTTGCGGAGCACTCTGGGCAACAATGCCAGAGGTGGGAACACATACGGTAGCCGGAACTGCGACCAATCTTGAACTAAGGCGTCTGCCGCCAGAGCTCGGTGATCGTGAGACCGTGCCATGAAAACCGGGACTTTGTTGTTGTGCCATGACGCCATCAGGTCGACGTCCGGCATCCCCCAGCGGCGACAGATCTCCTGAAACACGTCCGGGTGAAGGGACCATTCCCCTGCGTCCATGCCCTGGCGACTGAGAAAGTCTGCTTCCCAGTTTTCTACGCCTGGGATGTGAACTGCGGATATGGTGGATGCCGTGTCTTCCACCCACGTCAGAATCCGCCGGACTTCCTGGAAGGCTTGCCGACTGTGTGTTCCCCCTTGGTGGTTGATGTATGCCACCGCTGTGGAGTTGTCCGACTGAATTCGGATCTGCTTGCCTTCCAGCCACTGTTGGAAGGCTTGTAGGGCAAGATAGATTGCTCTGATTTCCAGAACATTGATCTGAAGGGTGGACTCTTTCCGAGTCCACGTACCTTGAGCCCTGTGGTGGAGAAACACTGCTCCCCACCCTGATAGACTCGCATCTGTCGTGACCACCGCCCAGGATGGGGGTAGGAACGACTTTCCTTTTGACAATGAGGTGGGAAGAAGCCACCACCGGAGAGATTCCTTGGCTGCCTGAGAGAGGGAGACCTCCCTGTCGAGGGACGTCGACTTCCCGTCCCATTGGCGGAGAATGTCCCATTGTAATGGACGCAGATGAAACTGCGCAAAAGGAACTGCTTCCATTGCTGCTACCATCTTCCCTAGGAAGTGCATGAGGCGCCTCAAGGGGTGCGACTGGCCCTGCAGGAGAGATTGCACCCCTGTCTGTAGCGAGCACTGTTTGTCCAGTGGAAGTTTCACTATCGCTGAGAGAGTATGAAACTCCATGCCAAGATATATTAGTGATTGGGTCGGGGTTAGATTTGACTTTGAAAAGTTGATGATCCACCCGAAACTCTGGAGAGTCTTCAGTGCCACGTTCAAACTGTGTTGGCATGCCTCTTGAGAGGGTGCCTTGATAAGTAGATCGTCTAAATACGGGATCACAGAGTGACCTTGCGAGTGCAGGACTGCTACTACTGCTGCCATGACCTTGGTGAAGACCCGAGGGGCTGTCGCCAGCCCGAAAGGTAGAGCTACGAACTGCAGGTGTTCGCTTCCTATAACGAAGCGTAGAAAACGCTGATGCTCTGGCGCAATCGGCACGTGGAGATAAGCATCCTTGATGTCTATTGATGCTAGGAAATCTCCTTGAGACATTGAGGCGATAACGGAGCGGAGAGATTCCATCCGGAACCTCCTGGTTTTTACGTGTTTGTTGAGCAGCTTTAGATCCAGGACGGGACGGAACGACCCGTCTTTCTTTGGCACCACAAACAAATTGGAGTAAAAACCGTGGCCTTGTTCCTGAAGAGGAACGGAAGTCACCACTCCTTCCGCCTTTAGAGCGGACACCGCTTGCAGCAGAGCATCGGCTCGGTCGGGCGGTGGAGAAGTTCTGAAGAAACGAGTTGGAGGACGAGAGCTGAACTCTATCCTGTACCCGTGAGACAATGTCTCTCACCCAACGGTCTTTGACCTGTGACAGCCAAATGTCGCCAAAGCGGGAGAGCCTGCCACCGACCGAGGATGCGGAGAGAGGAGACTGAAAGTCATGAGGAAGCCGTCTTGGTAACGGTTCTTCCGGCTGGCTTTTTTGGGCGTGATTGAGTCCGCCAAGAATCTGAGCTCCTCTGATCCTTTTGAGTCCTTTTGGACGAGTAGAATTGGGACCTGCCTGAGCCTCGAAAGGACCGAAAACCAGACTGTCCCCTCCTCTGTTGGGGTTTGTTTTGTCTGGGTTGAGGTAAGGATGAATCCTTACCCTTGGAGTGTTTAATGATTTCATCCAAACGCTCACCAAACAATCGGTCACGAGAAAAAGGCAAACTGGTTAAGCACTTCTTGGAAGAAGAATCTGCCTTCCATTCTCTCAACCACAGGGCTCTGCGTAAAACCACGGAGTTGGCTGACGCCACCGCCGTACGGCTCGTAGAGTCTAGGACAGCATTAATCGCGTAAGACGCGAATGCAGACATTTGAGAGGTCAATGGTGCCACCTGCGGAGCAGATGTACGTGTGACCGTGTCGACCTGTGTAAGGCCAGCTGAAATAGCTTGGAGTGCCCATACGGCTGCGAATGCTGGCGCCAACGACGCTCCAATAGCTTCATAGATGGATTTTAACCAGAGCTCCATCTGTCTGTCAGTGGCATCTTTAAGTGCCGCCCCATCTTCCACTGCAACTAGAGATCTGGCTGCAAGCCTGGAGATTGGAGGGTCCACCTTGGGACACTGTGTCCAGCCCTTGACCACGTCAGGGGGAAAAGGATAGCGCGTATCTTTAAGCCGTTTGGAGAAACGCTTATCTGGATAAGCGTGGTGTTTCTAGATTGCGTCTCTAAAGTCAGAGTGGTCCAGAAAAGTGCTTAATTTACGCTTGGGATACCTGAAATGGAATTTCTCCTGCTGTGAAGCTGCCTCCTCCGCAGGAGGAGCTGGTGGAGAAATATCTAACATCTTATTGATGGACGCTATAAGATCATTCACTATGGCGTCACCATCCGGGGTATCTAGATTGAGAGCGGCCCCAGTATCAGAATCCTGATCAGTTACATCCGCCTCATCACACAGAGAGTCGTCCCGCTGGGACCCTGACCAGTGTGATGAAGGTGAGGGTCGCTCATAGCGAGCCCGCTTAGGTTGTCTGGGACTGTCGTCCGAGTCAGAGCCATCACCCTGGGGTGCATGTGACACCCCCGGAGCTAGGAAGTGTTCCAGCTGAGGGGGACCAGGGGGCAATGAATCAACAGTGCCCATGGTCTGAGTTACTGGTCTAGACTGCAATGTTTCAAGAATTTTAGACATAGTCATAGACAATCTGTCAGCAAAAGCTGCAAACTCCGTCCCTGTCACCTGGACAGCATTCACAGGTGGTTCTCCCTGGGTCACCTCTAGCAGAGGCCCCGGCTGAGCAATTGCCACAGGGGCCGAGCACTGCACACAATGGGGGTCAGTGGAACCTGCCGGTAGAGCAGCCCCACATGCGGTACAGGCAGCATATAAAGTCCGTGCCTTGGCACTTTTGCTTTTTGCGGACGACATGCTGTTGTCTCCTTGAGAAATCTAAGGAGGGTATATAGCAGAAATCACCAGCGACCGTACAGTGTAAAGTATTGCCAGCACAAAATACAAAGTACACTATGGCACAAGTGGGGGAGAGCCCTTGAGGGCTGCTTACCGCCCGCTGAAAAGCGGGTGTGAGGTCGTAGAATCCCTTGTCTGGGTCTCCCAGCCTCCCCTCTGCAGCTCAGCGTGCAGGCAGGAATGGCTGCCGGCGTCCTGTGAAGAGGGGCGGACCGTGGGCGTGCCACAAACAAAAGTGCGGGAAACTGCGACCCACTGTGCCTAGTGTAAGGGCTGGAGTATGTAAAACAGACTCCAGCTCTTAGCGCTGCTGGTCTGTACAGCGTCCCGCCCTCCTCCTGACCGGCAGGTCTGGGGGCGGGAACGATACGAACTAGGCCGCAAAAGCCGGGGACTGTAGTAATCTAGCGCGGCCGTCATATATGCACGGCCAGCGCGGAAGTCCCCGGCGCACCACAAATCCCAGCCGCGACGCAGTAAACACTGACCCCAGCGGCCGGATCGGCCGATCGTACTAAGTCTCCTCACTCAGCAGAGCTGTAGTGAGTAACGGCACAAGCGCAGCAGCGCTGTTTACCCCGGCGCACTAACACACCCAGCAATGCTGCAGTGTGCGTGCGGTAAGCACGGGGACACGGAGTACCTTAATGAAGCAGGGTCCTGTCCCTGAGGAAACTCCGCTCCGTATCCAGCAGGTCCTCCAGGGGCTGTGGATGGAGCACGGTCTCAGTGCCCGGAGACCGGTAAAGTCCCACTTCACCCAGAGCCCTAAGGGGGATGGGGAAAGAATCAGCATGTGGGCTCCAGCCTCCGTACCCGCAATGGGTACCTCAACCTTAACAAACACCGCCGACCGCAAGTGGGGTGAGAAGGGAGCATGCTGGGGGCCCCCGTATGGGCCCTCTTTTCTTCCATCCGACATAGTCAGCAGCTGCTGCTGACTAAACAGTGGAGCTATGCGTGGATGTCTGACCTCCTTCGCACAAAGCATAAAACTGAGGAGCCCGTGATCCCACGGGGGGGTGTATAGCCAGAAGGGGAGGGGCCTTACACGTTTAAGTGTAATACTTTGTGTGGCCTCCGGAGGCAGTAGCTATACACCCAATTGTCTGGGTCTCCCAATTAGGAGCGACAAAGAAATGGCAAAAACAATTCACATGTTGCTTCTAGAGATTTTGACAAATTTTCTACAACAAAAACGCCGCGTTTTTAAAAGCATCGTGCGCACAAGAAAGCCTTATTTTCCATAGACTTTGTCTGGAAATCAAAACACATGCAATTTTGTATTAAAACGCTGCAGCTCAAAACGCTGCCGAAGCACATGAAATACGCAACGTGCGTACACAGCCTTAAACCCTGCCCCAAAGCAAATATATTATGAATATCTGAATAAGCCCACCCACTTTGTTACAACTCCCCCCAATAAACCAGTTAGGATGTATGGCGTGTGGTATTACATCCTCCTTATGGCGATAAGTAGGGTCTAGTGATGATACGTCACTCCCTCAGTACCAATGATTCAATTAGATTAGGTCTCAGGGTTGAGGGGCACTTTCACAGGTAGTGTAGAAAGAACAGATTGTGAGATCCAACCGTTGCACAACAACAACTCCCAGCAGGTTCTGGCTCTCCAGCTATAGCAAAACTAAAACTCTCAGTGAATTGCATACAACTGTATTCCAAGTGAATCCACGGCATACAGCTTCTGCGCTACAAATCAAAATTTTCCTTTTTCTAGCAACAGTGCCACCTCTTTCTCTGTGGTCAGTGTATGGTGTTGCAGCTCAGACCTAATTTTACTGATTAGTAGCATCTGATACTGTAGTTAAACACTCTTGAATTTTATAAATTATATTCTTCATTTACTTGACCTCAATTTCACATGTCCGATGGTCATGGTCCGCACACAGACCATGGTGTCCACACTGGCTAGGTGTCTCCCACCCTGAACTCAACAGCTTCATATGTGCCTGTAAGGCTGTTGCGTTTGAGCCAGAGGACTGGTCTGGTCACTGTGGACTATACTTCAACTGGTATTGGAAGCTAGTGGTAACTCTTGTCTGATGATCTTTCCAAAGACAATCAATGATACTGTGAAGTTCACAAATTTTGCACACTAGATGACGCGATCAACTAAAAAGAAATGACAGAAGGAAGGCATCGGGTTTGAGATCACACTTTACTGATATTACATCTTCAGATAACAGAATTAAAAGGAAAATTGAAAACTATGTACAAGCTGCAAGGGTCACTCCCGTCTTGTCTCACAGGATATAATAAAATGAAGTTATAACTATAATTATGTAACATTCAAACTCAATTCATAACAACGTGTTGCTCCTGATAACAAGCGCTCCCCCGAACTTCATCATGTTATCTGTAAGGAAATATGAAAGATGGATGTGATGAGCAGACGTCGGCAGGGTCTGGTTACTGCCAGGCAAAATTCTGATTGTACCATAAACGTCTACATGTAGTATGGAAGGAAATAAAGAGAGTGGAAGAAGAAACAGCAGCATAAACCTCTCTAAGTAGTATGGGAGAAAAGAATGAGAGAGTGGAATAATAAACAGCTGAACGAGAAGGAAGAAGGGAGAAAAAAGAAAATATTAATTGGAAAAAAAAAGAAAGGAAACCAGGAAGAGCAGAAGATTGGAGAGGTGAAGGTCAAGAAGAAAAAAGTGGAAGGAAAAAAAAGGAGAGGAAGAGCAGGAGAATGAAGAAATAAAAGTGGAAGAGTTCGAGGAAGAAAACAGAAAATAAGGGAAAAGACGGAACAATTAGAAAAAGGTAGACAGATGGAAGAAAGAAGGGAATTTTGTTACTTACCGTAAATTCCTTTTCTTCTAGCTCTTATTGGGAGACCCAGACGATTGGGGTATAGCTACTGCCCTCCGGAGGCCACACAAAGCACTACACTAAAAAGTGCAAGGCCCCTCCCCTTCTGGCTATACCCCCCCGTGATATCACGGGTTCTCCAGTTTTAGTGCCAAAGCAAGAAGGAGGAAAGCCAATAACTGGTTTAAACAAATTAACTCCGAGTAACATCGGAGAACTGAAAAACCGTTCAACATGAACAACATGTGTACCCGCAAACAACAAAAAAATCCCGAAGGACAACAGGGCGGGTGCTGGGTCTCCCAATAAGAGCTAGAAGAAAAGGAATTTACGGTAAGTAACAAAATTCCCTTCTTCTTCAGCGCTCTATTGGGAGACCCAGACGATTGGGACGTCCAAAAGCTGTCCCTGGGTGGGTAAAGAAATACCTCATGTTAGAGCTGCAAGACAGCCCTCCCCTATGGGGAAGCCACTGCCACCTGCAGGGCTCTTCTACCTAGGCTGGCGTCCGCCGAAGCATAGGTATGCACCTGATAATGTTTGGTGAAAAATGTGCAGGCTCGACCAGGTAGCTGCCTGGCACACCTGTTGAGCCGTAGCCTGGTGTCGTAATGCCCAGAACGCACCTACGGCTCTGGTAGAATGGACCTTCAGCCCTGAAGGAACCGGAAGCCCCGCAGAACGGTAGTCTTCAAGAATTGGTTCTTTGATCCATCGAGCCATGGTGGCTTTAGAAACCTGCAACCCCTTGCGCGTACCAGCGACAAGGACAAAAAATGCATCAGAGCGGCGCATGGGCGCCGTGCGGGAAATGTAGATTCTGAGTGCTCTCACCAGAACCAACAACTGTAAATCCTTTTCATACCGGAGAACCGGATGAGAACAAAAGGAAGGAAAGGGTATATCCCGATTAAGAAGAAACGCGGATACAACCTTAGGGAGAAACTCCTGAATAGGGCGCAGCACTACCTTGTCCTGGTGGAACACTAGGAAGGGAGCCTTGAATGACAGAGCCGCCAGCTTAGACACTCGCCGAAGCGACGTGATCGCAACCAGAAAGGCCACTTTCTGTGACAGGCGCGAAAGGGAAACTTCCCTCAGAGGCTCGAAATGCGGCTTCTGGAGAGCAACTAGTACCCTGTTCAGATCCCATGGATCTAACGGCCGCTTGTACGGGGGCACAATATGACAAACCCCCTGTAGTAACGTGCGCACCTTAGGAAGACGTGCTAGACGCTTCTGAAAAGAACACGGATAGTGCCGAGACTTGCCCTTAAAGGGAGCCGAGCGACCAACCTCTTTCCCAACCAGATTGCAGGAGGGAAGGCAAAGTAGGCAATGCCGATGGCCAGGGAGACCCTCCCTGAGCAGAACACTAAGATAAGAATATCTTCCACGAGTTGTGGTAGATCTTGGCAGACCGCGGCTGGCTAGCCCGTCTCATGGTGGCAATGACGTCGTGCTCACGGTCGACCGACGGTGAGATGCCACAGATCACGGTACCACGACCTCCCCGGCCAGTCTGGGGCGACGAGGATGGTGTGGCAGCAATCGGTAGCTGGAACTGTGACCAATCCTGAGCCAAGGCGCCTGTCGCCAGAGCTCTATGATCGTAAGACCGCGTCATGAAAATCGGGACCTTGTTGTTGCCGAGAAGCCATGACGTCGACGTCCGTCTTCATCCTGCGTCTACAGAATTCTTGCAAACAAACGGGTGCAGAGCCCATTCCCCTGCGTCCACGCCCTGGCGACTGAGGAAGTCTGCTTCCTAGTGTCGTACGCCCGGGATGTGAACAGCTGATATGGTGTATGCTCTGTCTTCTACCCATAGCAGAATCCGCCGGACCTCTTGGGAGTCTTGTCGACTGCGTAGTCCGCCTTGGTGGTTGGTGTATGCCACCGCTGTGGATAGTCCGACTGAATTCGGATCTATTTGCATTCCAGCCACTGCAGGAAGGCTTGCAGTGCAAGATACACTGCCCAGAGCTCCAGACCACTGAGTTGAAGAGTGGACTCCTCTGAAGATGGTCTTTGACCGTCTGGAAAAGCTAAAACTCGCCTCTGGATGAGGCGCCTCCTTGAAGGAGAGACTGTCCCCTCGTCTGTAGTGAACGCTGTTTGTCCAGCGGAAGCTTCACTATCGCTGAGAGAGTGTGAAAACTCTCCAGGAGATGCCAGCGATTGGGTTCAACCTTGAAAAGTTGAAGACCCACCCGAAACTCTGGGAAGGGTCCAGCGCCATGTTCAGGTTGTGTTGGCATGCTTGTAAAGGAGAGTGCCTTGACCAGTAGATTGCCCAAGTAAAGGATCACAGAGTGACCGTGAGAGCGCGGGACTGCTCCCTCTGCTGCCACGAACTTGGTGAACACCCGTGGGGCTGTCGCCAGCCAAAAGGTATGGCTACGAAACGAAATATTCTCGTCTTTAATAACGAATCGTAGCCAACGCCGGTGCCTCGGAGCAATCGGCACGTGTAGATAAGCATCCTGATGTCTATTGAAGCTAGGAAAACTCCTTGAGACAGAGAGGCAATGACGGAGCGGAGTGATGCCATCCGGAACCGCCTGGTTTTCACGTGCTCGTTAAGCAGTATAAAGTCCAGAACGGGACGGAAGGAGCCGTCCTATTTTGGCACCACGACCAGGTCGGGGCAAAATGCGTATCTGGTTCCTGAAGAGGAACAGGGATTACCGCTCTTTCCGCCTGCAGAAGAGCCTCGGCTCGGTCGGTGCGGTAGTTTGAAAACAAACTGACTCTCACTCACAGGCCCTTAACCTGCGGTAGGTAAATGCCGCTAAAGCGGGGGAGTCTGCCCCCCCGCGGTTGCGGAGTGAGAGGGCTGAAAATTATGAGGAAAACGCTTTGGTAGCGGATCCTCCGGCTGCCTTCCCCGGGCGTGAATTGAGCCCGCTAGGAATCTATGCCCTTCTGGGCTTTTTGAGTCGTCTTGGATAGTTGAATGATTTCATTCAACCCTTACCAACAGACTATCACTAGATAAAGGCAACCTGGTTAAGCACTTCGTTGGAAGCAGCCTCTGTTCCAATCTCTCAACTACTAGCCTCTGCGTAAAAACACGGAGTTGGCGGATGCCACTGACGTCCGGCTCGTAGAGTCTCGGACAGCAATAACAGCATGATTCGCCATGCCGACATTGCGAGTTAAAGACGCTGCTGGGACCGAGAGTACCTGTGACAGCGACCCTCTGCGCAATACTAGCTGAAATAGCTTGGAGTGCCTTCACGGCTGCGACTGCCGGAGCAGCCGACCTGCCGATAGCTTCATAGACAGATTGCAACCAGAGGCCAATCTGCCTGTCAATGGCATTTTGAAGTGAAGTCCTATCCACCACTACAACTATAGATCTAGCTGCAAGCATGGAGATTGGGGGATCCACATTTGGATACTGGGTCTAGCGCTTGACCACGTCAGGGGGAGTGACACGTGTCTCATTAATACGGTCGGAGAAACGCTTATCGTGATAAGCGTGTCGTTTCTGGACTGCGTCTCTGGAGTCAGAGTGCTAAACAAGTACTCAATATATAGAGATTTCTCTTGCTGTGAAGCTGACCCCTCCACTGGAGGAGTTGAGGGAGAAATACCCAACCTTTCGTTGATGGACGCAATAAGATTATTCACTATAGCGTCACCATCCGGTGTATCCGGATTGAGAGCGGTCTCAGGAACAGAGTCCTGAACAGCTACGTCTGCCTCATCGTACAGAGAGTACTCCAGCTGGGACCTTGCCCAGTGATGTAGTCGAGGGCTAATGCCAGCGAGCCCGCTTAGGCCATCTGGGACTGTCGACCGTGTCGGATGCCTGCTCTCTGGGATGCCTGGAATCACTCTGGCGCCTTGAGATGCTCCAGATCAGGGCGGCCAGGGTCATTGCAACCATATTGCCCACGGTCTGCTTGGGGTGCAAAGTCTGTAAGATGTCAGTCATAGTCACAGACAATATATCAGTGGAAAAACTGCAACTTCGTCCCTGTCTCTGGACAGAGATCACAGGTGGTTCCTTTGGCCACATATAGCAGAGACCCCGGTTGAGCAATTGCACGCACTGGGGGTCCTGAAACCGTATGACATGCAGTACAAGCAGCATAGAAAGCCCGTGCATTGGCAACTTGTCTTTTTCTGCTGTTGTTGTCTAGCTATCTAAGAGCCTAGCCGAGGATAGCGACCGTACAGTGAATAGTCATACAAGCATGAAGTACAAATAAACACTTCAGCACATGTAGTACACGCAGCATTGAAAACTTGTGGCTTGGCACATTTGCTCTTCTGCTGCTGTTGTCTATTTATCTAGGAGCATGAGACAAGGATAGCGACATACAGTGAATGTATAGCATACAGCATGACAGTAAACACTGCAGCCCATGCAATCCAAGCAGCATTGAAAGCTTGCGCGTTAGCACCCTAGCCTTTCTGCTGCTGTTGTCTATTTATCCAGGAACATTAGCCAAGGATAGCGACATACAGTGAATGTATAGCATACAAGCATGACAGTAAACACTGCAGCCAATGCAAGTCAAGCAGCATTGAAAACTTGTGCCGTAGCACCATTGCTCTACTGCTGCTTTTGTCTGTTTATCTGGGCGCATTAGCCAAGAATAGCGACATACAGTGAATGTATATCATAACAATAAACCGTGCAGCACATGCAAGCGAAGCAGCATTGAAAGCTTGTGCCTTAGCACAAATTGCTCTACTGCTGCTGTTGCCCAATCTGACAGTAAACACTGCAGCACATGCAAACGAAGAAGCATTGAAAGCTTGTGCCTCAGCAGCATTGCTTATTTGCTGCTGTTGCCCAGAATAGCGACAGTACAGTACAGTGCATAGCATATCAGCACACAGCCCAAAAGCCCACTTCAGCATTAGTGGTGTCAGTTGCTTACCGCCCGCACAAGAGCGGGTGCGAGGTCGCCCAAAAACCTGTGACTGGTTCCGTTCTCCCAGAGTGGAAACCATAATGGCTGCCGGCTTCTCTTCCCCGTCCTGTGCAGAGGGGCGGGCCGTGGGCGAGCCCCAGCCAAGAGCGGGAACCCGGCGTCTCACTGTGTTCAGTGAGAGGGGGCTGGAGAATGCAAAGCAGACTCCAGCTCCCTGCGCTGAGCTACTGTACAGCGTCCCGCCCCTCCTCTGACTGGCAGGGCTGGGGCGGGAACGAAACGAAAACTAGGCCGCAAAGCTGGGGACTCTAGTAATAAGCGCGGCCGTCCTATGTGCACGGCCGACGCCGAAGTCCCCCGGCGCACCACAAGTCCCAGCCGCGCCACAATGTAAAAAACAACCAGCAGCGGCCGGCGCGGCCGTTTTCAATACATAAATTCACTCAGCAAAGCTGCAGTGAATAATAGCACCAGCGCTCCGCGCTGTTGTCCCCGGCGCACTAACACTCCCAGCAATGCTGGTGTGTGTGGGCGCGATGTGCATGGGAACACAGAGTACCTTGATGTAGCAGGGCCCTGTCCCTGACGATACTCAGCTCCATATCCAGCAGGTTCTTTTGGGTCTGTGGATGGAGCTCGGTCTCTGTGCCTGGAGACCGGTAAGATCCCACTTCACCCAGAGCCCCTCATGGGGATGGGGAAGGAAAACAGCATGTGGGCTCCGGCCTCTGTACTAGCAATAAGTACCTCAACCTTACAACACCATCCACGGGTGAGAAGGGAGCATGCTGGGGGCCCTACATGGGCCCTCTTTTCTTCCATCCGACATAGTCAGCAGCTGCTGCTGACTAAAATCTGTGGAGCTATGCATGGATGTCTGACCTCCTTCGCACACAAAGCTAAAAACTGGAGAACCCGTGATATCACGGGGGGGTATAGCCAGAAGGGGAGGGGCCTTGCACTTTTTAGTGTAGTGCTTTGTGTGGCCTCCGGAGGGCAGTAGCTATACCCCAATCGTCTGGGTCTCCCAATAGAGCGCTGAAGAAAGAGGAAATATCGGGAGGAAAAACAAGAAATGGAAGAGACGAAGGTAGAACATAAGAGGAGAAAGAATTAGGAGGAAGCAAAAGAAGTGGATGAAACGTCAACAAAGGATTAATGGGGAGGAGGAAGGGAGAGAAAAGTGAAAGAGTGACAGAAGGGCAAAGAAGTAAAAAAATAAATTAATATAAAGTGGAAGAAAAGAGAAGAGTATGAAAAGGGAACAAAAAGACAAAGAAGAGAGTATCATGAGCAGACGACCTCCCACATGAATGATGTCAATATGACATAATTGAGCGTATGCATTGGGGTGGTCATCGCTGTCACTTACAGAGACATTTTCCTCATTTAGGGCGGATTGCTAATTTTGTTTTTGAGGATGCCAGCAGGGTAAACGCCAGGTTTAGCAGGAGCCTGACTGGGCCATGTGGCTGGACGCCCCTCTGACGAGAACCCGGTAGAAGCCGAAGGCTGAGTCTGGGGACCTTGGGGTCCTGTAAAGTAAAGAATGATGATATTCAACAATTTGGACTTCATATCATATAAATCTAAGTACATGGGAGATGCTGCTCTGAATTGCTACTTTTCTTTAATTTGTAAAACCTGTCACATCACAGCCAATCCTTCCAGTCCACTAGCCAAAATACTTTTCAGCCGTTAAGGGTTTTTTCCCACCCGAGACATGGGGATGCCCCTCTTTATTAACAAAATGGCACAAATTGTGACATAAGCGACCACTTCAAAGGGGACTGGCAACAGCTTACTCCACTATCCCCATAAAAGTCTGAAAAGTCAGATACATACCAGGAGGTTTGTCCATTCCAGCTCCATACGTCCCTCTGCTACTGTACTGGGGTTGCCACTGGTTTTGGTTGTACTGCTCTGTGACAAAATACAATATTTTTTATGTAAAAGTTTTCCTCCATTATACACACGTCCTGTTTACCTACAGATCCCACAACTTTCATACTTCACCTAGAGCGAATAGCACAGATACCAAAGCATTAAATCATGCACACGTTAATAATACCATCATATCTTCCCGGACCCATGGTGCCTGGTCGCGCCTCGCTATAGAAACTCTGGTTTCTGGACGATGGTTCGCTATTCCACGCCATCTGTTTATAACCCCCTTGTTGATCTATGAAGGTAAAAGCATACGTGTCATATCGCCAAGCAAAACAAATATATATGGCATTAATCTGAGACACGAGTGGTCTGGAATGTTATCAGAGACCACCCATAGACCTAAGAGGACCCCAACCAATCTTATATTGCTGACCTATCCTATGGCTAGACCATCAGTATCAAAGTCCTTCAAAAAACCTCTAACGTTGGCTTACAGTAAAGGTGTAAACAAGATCATCTGTCCGTTCTCTGATCCTGACGGTCAGTTATTACCTGCTCCAAATGGTGGTCTGTTATTATCGAGGGATCCACTGTTTTCAGGCCGGGCACTGTGATACGGCTCACCTTGGTTATATCGACCGTCCGACTCTGTACACGAAGGATTACAGAATTAGAACCATCTTTGAGCTATTGAGTAGAGACGAGCTGATATGTCTGTGTGAGCTGTATATGGAAGATATCCGGAGTCATTCCTGCTGCGCTGTCACTATGTATCACCTGTTCAGAAACCAGCAGCATCATGGTAGACATTAAACAATAGTACTGAGCAGTGTTGCTGTGAATCCAGACCTCTGGCTGCTTTTTGAAGAAAGCAACAATGTGGAGGACATTATACAGCAGTAATGAGCAGTGTTGCTGTGAATCCAAACCTCCAGTTGCTTTTACTAGAAAGCAGCAGTATATAAAGCAGTACTGAGCAGTGTAGCTGTGAATCAATCACTTGAGTTTGATAAAACACTTCAAGTAAAGCAACAACAGCATGAAGAATATTATAGAGCAATACTGAGCAGTGTTGCTGTGATTTAGGATACCTGGATATCTGCCTGGTGCTTGTCCCATGAAGGATTTTGGTTGATTAGAGGGGTTTGGATGATCAAATCTGGAACCAGGCATTTGCGGATTTTGACTAAAACGCATGTCCGGATCTGTAAAACAAACAAACCAGATAGAGTTAATAGAGGGAGTCTTCTGTTTATCATTTCTTGGTGCGTCTCTCGCTCTCGGGTAAACATTGTGTATTACAGTTTCAGGTCATATCAGTTAATTGTGTAATACATAATTTCCCCTCTGGAGGCACTGCAGCGAATTTAGACATTGCCTGGTTTATCTATAGATTACAGCTGATCGCTGGGGATAGGGATCAGATTGTCAATGGACTCTGCTAACAAGCAAAAACCCCTTCATCTTCGATCCTGAAGGTCAGAAATCACCTAATCCTGATGGTCTTGGTTTATCGAAAGATCCACCGGTGTCAGTCCTGGCAACAGGATACGGCTCACTCTGGTTATAACGACCATTCGACTCTGTACACGGAGGATGATAGAATTATAATCGAGGCTGAACACAAAGAATCACCTAAAGGGTAGCACCTGTCCCAACACACCACGGATACCTGGATATCTGCCTACTGTTTGTCCCATCAGAGGCTTGGGGTCCTTTGGGAGATTCATATCAAATCTGGAAGCAGGAATTCCCTGATTTTGATTGAAGCGTGTTTCAGAACCTGTGAAACACAAAACACAGAATTTACGAGACTATGAGCGGACGGACATTATATACTTCTACGTGTGCATAGAGGGTAAGACTACAGACATGTAAACTCCATAGGTAGTATATACAACCATAAAGGGGTTGGCCCACTATGACAATGGACAACCTATCCATAGGACAAATGATAGTTGGGGTAGGACTACAGAGGACCCGAATGATCAAGAGTGCTCTGTCCTTCATGTTTGGAAGAACTCTCTAAGGCATTGATACTAGTCTGCAGCCATTATGATGTAGGGCTACCTTGAGTGCTTGGACCAGCTTGTAGCTGAGTTTGGCTGGGGTTCATGGAAGCTGGGAATGCAAGGAGACATTGATCTTACTGTCCAAACTAAGAAATAAAACCACATGTGGAAATTATTCCTGTATGTAGCTGTATATTAACATTGTCACCTCAAGGAGGAACTAGAGGCATCGGCAAAGTGCAGAATTTGAGTCCAAATGATTGTCCAAATGGACCACCCATTTGTTCCCCTTATTATGACATATAGATGTCATTGGGGAATCCTGCTCCGCCAGATGTAGGGATCAGCGGGTGTCACAGGGGCTTTATAGGGATTAACCTTTCCCTGCACCACAACGTCATTTGCATCATAGGTCAGGTGAATTTGTATCTAGCCGGGACATGCATCTAACAGCAGAAACAGGAGATAGCTTTGATCCCTGCTGTTTAATTATTTAAAAGCTGCTGTCAATCACTAAGTGATTCACAATACCTCTGATGGACAGGCACGCCATGTGTCTGACTCCACTAATCAATATTGTGATCACAGAAACCCTTGTAGCATAATCGCTAGAGTGAGTATTTCACGATGCGGGAATTACCTGAATATACGCCCCCTCCTTGTCCCTGGAAGGGAGGCCTTTGTTCCTTAGAGGGGTCCGGATTATTAAATCTAGATCCAGGGATCTGCAGATTCTGAGCAAAACGCGTTTCAGGGCCTGAAAAAGTCAGATTTGTTAATAAGATGAAAGCAGATGAAACCCATCAGTATTGTTGTGCCACAGCACTGTCATGGGATAGGTGAGGGTATCAATTCTTCATTCTTTAACCCATTCTCAGCCATTTGACATGCTGATCAAGTCAAAGAGAAACACCTCCACCATCAGCCCTGCATTGTAATGGGGAGAGCGAAACTTGAATTTACAAAACTGGATCTTCTAACCGCAATCATTTGAGGTCATTACTACGATAATTACCTGGAGTTCTCTGACTGGCTTGAGGTGCAGGACTGGAGCCGGGCAATTGCTGGTAGCCAGGCACATGCTGGGAAGGGCGGACATTCTCTGCTGCCAAAATATAATCCATATGCTACTGAAAGATCCATACAAAGATCATGGAACAATGTGTGATTGTCTGTCAGAATGTAGAGCATTAGAAGGAGCAAAAATGGGAATCCCTTTGTGCTGCAGCTTTCAGAATAGTATCACAATCCGCAAATACCTGGATATTTGCTGACTCCTTGCCCTGTGAGAGGTTTCTGTTCCTTAGATGGATTTGGAGTATTAAATCTAGCGCCAGGAATCTGTGCATTCTGACTGGGGGCAGCATTAGAGGCTGTGATTGTAGATAAAGGGGTATATAGATTTAACAACAACATGTATACATGGGAAGAGACTGCCCATACACATCGTCTAGTATTCATCTATGGTCTATTTATAATTTACAATTACCTGCAGGTAAGACTGGTCTGGTTCCACCCATAGGACCCCTGATGTCATATTGAGAACTGGGTTTTGGGTTAGAAGGATTAGCAGCATCCACTACATGGAAGAGAAATAGAAACATATGACTAAAGGCCCCATACTCAACAGGGCAATGCCCGCTATTGGGGCCTTTCATGTACAGGGCTCTCCCTCATGACAGTCACTTATGGGGAGCCTTCTCTCCTGAATATCGCATACAGGAGTCCTCCCTCCTGTCACTTACAAGGACCCCCCTCTCCTGACTGTTATATATAAAGGCCCTCCCTCCGGTGGCATACAGAAAGCCCTCCCTCCTGGCTGTCGCGTATACAAGGCCCTCCCTTATGACTGTCGTGTATAAGGGACCTTCCTCCTGTCGCTTACAGGAGGCCCTCCCTCCAGACTGTCGCTTACAGGAGGCCCTCCCTCCAGACTGTCGCTTACAGGAGGCCCTCCCTCCAGACTGTCGCTTACAGGAGGCCCTCCCTCCAGACTGTCGCTTACAGGAGGCCCTCCCTCCAGACTGTCGCTTACAGAAGACCCTCCCTCCGGACTGTCGCTTACAGAAGATCCTCCCTCCAGACTGTCGTGTACAGAAGGCCCTCCCTCCTGACTCACATTCCAGAGCCCTCCCTCCTCACTGTTGCGTATAAGGACACTCCCTCTAGGCAAATCATGTGGGGGAAGAAAAGGATTAGACATGCTGAATTCCATTGCTCTGCTCAGCACCTGCAGGGTGCGTATAGGGGTAGGAGTTAAGACTTACATATGTGCCAAGTTGCAGCCATACCCATCGCTCTCATCTGTCCCGCCCCCTCATCCCCAATGATATGCATGAGAAATAACCACAGAGTTACCGTGAGGTCGCAGGAAAAGCTGTTGAAGTATTTGCCCTACGCCGGCCATTAATGTCTGGGAGATGGGAGTTTGTTGGGTCGGGGTGACATTCTGTGCTGCACGCAGGATATAAAATCTCAGTGTTACTGGGAGATCTGTATGTTACCAGTATATTTATAGGAATCGCTTCATTACTATACCGTTACCTGCAGGTTTCTGGGTGACTTGTTTTGTTGGTGCCATCAACGGATTCTGGGAGCCGGGCGCAGTTACTGTAGCATACACAGTATAAAATCTCAGCATTAGCGGACACTCCTCTGTACAAGGGGCTGTGTACCCTCCAGAGGAATCCAATTCTTACCTGGAGTGGCTTGAGGTGCTGTTGATGCCAAGCTTTCCAGCAGCGCTTTCTTGAAGGTGGTCAGCTGTGGGGGCTCCTTAACTTTGTGTGGCAAGAAAGGTATAAAATACATATCAAAGGGGGTCTCTACAAGTTCCAGATAGCAGGAACAATGATAAGACAGAATAAAAAAAAAAAAAAAAAAAAAAGATTAACTGCCGCTGGTCATAGGCCGCACATCTTTAATGTGACCACTGAAAACAATCAGCGAGCCGCGCACGGCAATGGCAATGATGTGAGATGCTCTCATAAATCGGCAGTGTCTTCGCTACCTGCATATCATATCCTCATTGTCTCAACAAAGACCCCCCCACTGTCCATCATTAACCCCTTAACGACCGCAAGCAGTAACATTACGTCCTAGCGGTCATAGTGTTAATGCCCGTGGTCTGCTGCAAGCAGCGTGCAGTGATCGGCGCACAGATCAGCTGATTTTAACAGCCGACACGTGTGACTGCTAAGCACAAGTAAAATCGTTATCCGCCCGTGCCTTTTAACCCCTTAAATGGCGCTGTCAATATGCGACAGCGCTATTAGAATGGTGATAACGGTAAACATTTACTCACGGCAGATACCGGAAGTAACGTGACGTGATCACGTGACTTCCGGTGGTTGCCATGGTAGCACAAAGTCATGTGAGGACTCCTGTAGCTCACGACTCACTTCCTGCCCTCACACGGCCGAGAGCTTGGTGAGACATGAAATGAGCATATCTGCTGTTCACAACTCTGTACCTGTGATCAGCAGATATGGCAGAGCAATCGGACTGCTGATCCATTAGTCCCCTAGGACTAAAAAAAATAAAAAAAGTTAAAAAAGTTAAAAAAATTGAAAAAAAAATAAAATAAAAACTCTAAAAGTCCAAATCACCCCCCCTTTGGCCCCATTGAAAATTAAAGGGTTAAAAAAATAAAAAATACACACACATTTGGTATCACCGCATTCAGAAATGCCCGATCTATCAAAATATAAAATCAATTAATCCGATCGATTAACGGTGTAGCGGCAAAAAAATTCCAAATGCCGAAATTACGTTTTTTGGTCGCCACAAAGTGATCAAAATGTAGCATGTGCGCAAAAGTGGTACCGTTAAAAACGTCAGCCTGTGATGCAAAAAAAATAAGCCATCACTGAGCCATAGATCCCGAAAATTGAGAATGCTACGGGTCACGGAATATGGTGTAAAACGTGCGCCACTTTTTTCGAACAAAACATCTAATTTTTTTTAAACCCTTAGATAAAAGTAAACCTTATGTTTGGTGTCTACGAACCCGCACCGACCTGAAGCATCATACCGACATATCAGTTTTACCATATAGTGAACACAGTGAATAAAATATCTCAAAACCCATAGTGCTATCGCACTTTTTTGAAATTTTTCCGCATTTGGAATTTTTTTGCAGTTTTCCAGTACACTATATATGGTAAAACTCATGGTTTCATTTAAAAGTACAAACAAAAATGAGCCCTCACATTACCATATGGACCGAAAAATAAAAAAGTTACTCGGAAGAAGATAGGCGAAAAAAAAATAAATGGAAAGTGCAATATTGGGCGGTCGTGGAGGGGTTAAAAAAAACAAACAAAAAAAGTAAGGTAATTGCACAGAACTGGGAACATTATACATAATTGCAAATTGTACCCCCCCACTGTATTAATAAAGACACCTCCCCACGCTACATAGAAAAGTGCAGATTTTAATTTTTGTCTATGGAGTGGAATACCCTTTATTGTTACATTGTTACCTTGTTTCTTAGCTGGCACAGGCAGCTTCTGGGCGACGGGCATGGGCTGGGCGACGGCCATGTGCTGTGGTGCGCCGATTGGTATGTGCTGGGGTAGACCAATGGCCGTTGGCAGGGGCGAGCCGACCAGCATTTGCTGGAGCGTGGCCATGTAGAGGGGAGGGCACGTGGGCGTGGGCAGGAGCGCACCCATGGGCGCAGGCAGGAGCGGGCCGACGTTTTGGGCTGTAGAAAGGATATAAAATCTCAGCGTTACTGGAGATTTGTACTAGAAGAACATGGACATCTGACAGCTCAATACTATATAAATCACCTGGTGCTTGAGGCTTTACTTGGGACCCTGTTACTTCATTAAACAACTTCAGGATCTCGGGTTCTGCAAAATTAAAAAATAAAGATTTAAAATTATATATTTGTTTTTCACCAAATTTTTAAAAATGTAACAATAAAAAGGGATAAGAGATAACAAAATATTAACAGGGAAAAAGGAAGCTTGGTACGAAGATCAAAAAAATCTGATTTGGAGCCAATCAGATGCTTTCCTGATGGTGTTGTGATATAGACACACACAGCCAGGGCTGTGGAGTCATAGAGTCTGTGTTCATTTTGGTGGAGTCGGTATAAAATGGACCGACTCCGAAAATATATAATAAATTGGGGAGAATAGTGCAATGCAGAATGTGCTGAATATTTTTTCATAGGAATTTGGGAAAGTTATGAAATGCCCTATAAATGGCTGTTCTATTCCTGGCTGTTCTATTCCTGATCTAAGGCTACATTCACACACAGTGTTTTTGCTGCGTTTTTTGAGGATACGTTTTTCAGCTGCAAAAGCAGATCAGCTTTTTAAAAAACCATCACCTGAAAGATTTTTGAGCTCATAGATAATGTTTTCAATAGCAAAAGCAGATCAGAAAAACGCCACACAAACTGCCTGCTCATTCTTAGTGAGGATCCATTTTTGAAGCCTCCAGTTTCTCCAGTGGAAAACGTTCTGCAAGATTGCGAACTCAAAAAAGAACAGGTTCTTGCTATTGTAAAGGACAATGCTTCAAATATAAGCACAATTACACTGATGAATGAGAGTAATGAACAACAGCTAGAAGAAAATTTACAATTCAGTATGTGTGAGATGGAGCCACAGCTCTGCTCATGTAACTGAGGAACAAACATATTACAACAGAAGAACAGCAAAATGATACTTTAGAATTAGATGATCTTGTTGAACCTGCTTCAAAACACTTTCATATTCATCACATGTGCTGTGTTGTGCACACGCTGCAGTTGGCAATAACAGATAGTCTGCAAGAGGGACATGCTGGAAATCTGATTGGAAAAGTGAGGAAATTGGTTATTGCCGTCAGAACCCCTAAAATTGATTCCATCTTAAAGAGACGTGTTGGGAAAGGAGCAATTGTTGATCAAGCCACTCGATTGGGCAGCACTTTTTTAATGATTGAGTGATTGCTTGAACTAAAACCGTTTCTTATAGATATTGTGAACCCTCAGGTAACCCTAAATGAAGGTCAATGGACAAGTGGCTGAATTGAAGGCATTGCTTAATCACCCATTTCCCGTGACTAAAAAATTACAAGCTGAGGATTTAACTCCTGGAATTTTCATAAAGGAGTGGAAGAACTTGCTATTTTGCCTGTCCCAAAGAGGAGGTTTAATCGCAGATGGCATTTCTGCTTCAATGGGACAGACACAGCTATTGGAAAATAAAATTCTTCTGGCAGCTGTTTATATGGACCCAAGTCATCGTATACTGCTTGATGATCAACAGCTTACTAAAGGAAAAGAAGCTCTGACTGAGGTAACCGTTAGGATGAGCGGCTACAGGACTGCCAGGCGGAAGAGGACTTGGATCCTGACAGTGCTACTGCCATATCTACATCCTCATCAGATGAGGAGTTTAACTTTGACAAGTATTTGGATGACAGAGCAGGCAGAGCGTTGCCGCAAGGAAAAAGATTTCACTCCGTCTCCTATAGCAGCAGATTGACCAGATTTCAGCAAACGTTTTCACTTGCTCTCAAATAATAGAAAAATTAAAGCGTTCATAAACACTGACCGTGCATGAGGCAAGTCCTTTATACCCAGAAATTATTAGAGATGTTGCCCATGTGGTTACGGCTTTGCCTCCAACCCAAGTTAGTGTAGAGAGGTTGTTCTCTAGCCTTAAAATTATTAGGTCAGATTTGAAGTCATTTATGAAGGAGGATCTGATGGAAGCAATTCTATTTCTTACAACAAATTCATAGACTGCACAAATGTTACTGTTTTTGTTGAAAACTGTTTTTGCCACTTACATAGATTACATAGTGTTATATATTATCTGTATTACATATTTACAGTTTTTTGTTTTCTAAAGTTGTAGTCCAATAAATATATTTTCTTCATCGTTCCTATGGGAGACCCAGACCATGGGTGTATAGCTTCTGCCTCCGGAGGACACACAAAGTACTACACTAAAAAGTGTAGCCCCTCCCTCCGAGCATATACACCCCCTGGTTAACCAAATATAGCCAAGTTCAATGCTTTGTGTTCAGGAGGCACACATCCACACATGCATTCTCATCTGATTTTGATTTTTGGAAAGAGTTTGAAGAAAAGCGGGTCCAAGCCTGGACTCCCGACATGTCCCTTCTCACCCCACTGTGTCGGCAGTGTTGTTAAGGTTGATTTCAGGGCTGGAGCCTTACATGCCGCGCTCCTTCACCATCCCTCCGGGGCTCTGGCTTGAAGTGGGAGCCAGCACGGTTCTCCCTGCCTTGCAGGAGACCGGTCTCCATCCGCAGCCCTTTCAGGATCCTGCCGGACGGAGCACTCATCCCTCAGGGACCTGGCTCTGCGTCTCACAAGCTAAGTATCTGAGACGTTATTATCGGGGGGTCCCTTGTACTTTATTGTTGGGGAGAGTGTGCTGTGTATCTATTGTGACATTTCCGGCCGGTTCTCTGGTTTTTACCTGAGAACCGCGCCGATGGTGCCTGCTCGCCGGCCGCATCGTTAAATTTAGGCCCCGGCTTCGCCTGAGGCCTAGTTTCGTTTTCACTGCCCCTGCATGCCAATCATGCAGAGGGACAGTGCGGCTCCGCCCAGCGACTGTTCAGCACTGGGGAGGGACACTCCTCTGAGGAAATATTCCCTCCCCTGTATATCTCCTTGGCCCTCCGATCCCGCTCTTGTAGTTGGCCCCGCCCCCTCTCCTCGCTCCGGCGCCATTTTATCAGCGTTCTCATGCATGTCTGCATAACCACATTGTGACAGCGATCGACGCTGGCCATCTCTCTGGGGGTCCGGGCTGTGGATCTGGAGGGCACAGAGATGTCTCTATGTCAAACGGTCTGGCAAGCCACAACCTCCGGTTGTGGACCTGCTTATATACACTGTTTATATACTCTGCTGGGGGTCATTCTGGCCAGAGCCTCCACTTCAGCAGCATGTCTCACATCAGAGCAAGGCTGCAAGGCTGTACTTAATATGCACTGCTGTAGGCTCGTACTGCCTGTACCGAGCACATAACCACATTGTGATGCCTGCTCTAACATAGTGGTGCCTCAGCCTGGAGGCTCATCCCCAGTGGTCCCTCCGGCTGCTCCGGCTCCGGTGGCTGAACCCCCGGCTTGGGTAGAATCCCTCTCTCCAGGGGACAGCTGTCCCGGACACTGCTGAGCATGCATCAGCCCCCTTCTCAGGGCGCTTCTGCTGCTACGGCTCGCTCAGCAAAGCTCACAGAGGATTCTTCATCTGGTCTCAGACCCCGTCCTCCTAAAATGGAGACGCAGGGTCCCCTTTCCTTCCTCGTCCCGCGGCTCTGGTTCACGAGCTGACTCGCAGGACAAGGAGGATGCCTTTACTGGGGGCTCGGACGCTACTCCATGTACCCCATTGATCTGTCCGAAAGTGACGCAGATGCTAATGATTTGATTGCGTCCATTATATTTGTACTGGACCTCAATCCGCCTGTATCAGGGGAGCAACCCTCTCTGGCAGAAAAGCATCAGTATACCTTGCCTAAGAGAACAAGGAGTGTGTTCCTTATCCACTCCAGTTTTTCAGGCCACTGTGCCCAAGCCCAGAGCCTGTCCTGACAGACGCTTCCCAAAGCGTGGTTCTGATAACCGTTTTCCGTTTCCACCAGAGGTGGTCAAGGAGTGGGCTCATTCACCAAAGGTAGACCCTCCGGTGTCTAGACTCTCAGCCCGGAAAGTTGTATCAGTGGCTGATGGCAACTCCCTTAAGGATTCCAATGTCCACCATCTGTATATGAGGAGGCAGGGGCCCCGTTCTCCCCATCTTCTGCAGCAGTGTGGGCTTCAGAGCCATCTCTGCTTCTCTAAAGGAGATGCATTCCCTCACCAGGGACTCTATGCCCAAGATGGTTGCCTTAACTTCCAGGTCTTCAGCCTTTTCATCCTATGCCATGTCTGCCATGCTGGATGCTCCGCACTGCGGTGGCTTCGGCCAATTCTCTCGCTATCCACAGGATCCTGTGGCTTCGAGAGTGGAAGGCAGACGCTTCTTCAAAGAAGTACCTTGCTGGGCTCCCATTTGCTGAGCCCAGGCTGTTCGGTGAACAACTGGATGAAATTATTCAGGAAGCTACTGGCGGGAAGAGTACTTCCATGCCACAAGCCAAAACCAGGAACCTGTACAGGGCAGGAACCAGTCGAGGTTTCGTTCCTTTCGTTCCTCCAACTGGTCGTCCTCTAAACCCTCGGCCTCGTCCACTAACTCAGCCAAGGACCAAAAACCCAACTGGCGCACGAAGCCGCGTCCTCAGAAGACCGCAGGAGCTGCTGCCACTGAGGCAGCCTCCTCTTGACTATCTGGCCGCGCCAGCAATGTCCTTGGTCGGTGGTAGGCTCTCCCGCTTGGTGACATGTGGTTTCAACACGTCTCCGATCAGTGGGTGCGGGATATCATCTCCCACGGCTACAGGATAGACTTCTATCCAGCCCGCCAAACAGATTTTTTTTTTTCTGTCAACTCCCCCCTGCTCCAAGGCCGCCGCCTTCTCTCAGGCCATGGCATCCTTGCAGGCCAACGGAATAATTGTACCGGTTCCCGCCTGGGAACGGTTCAGAGGTTTCTACTCAAATCTCTACCTAGTCCCCTAAAGGGACGGTTCCTTCCGGCCCATCCTGGATCTCAGGCTTCTCAACAAGCATGTTCAGGTGCGGCTTTTTCGCATGGAGTCTCTCCGATCAGTCATTGCCTCAATGACCCAAGGAGATTCCTTGCATCTTCAACATCAGAGATGTCTATCTGCATGTGCCAATTGCAGTTTCGCACCAGCGTTGGCAACGTTTTGCAATCAGAGAGGAACATTTCCGATTCGTGGCTCTTCCCTTCGGGTTAGCCACGGCCCCTCGAGTATTCATCAGGGTCATGGCAGCAGTGGTTGCGGTTCTGCACCTCCAAGGGTTGGCATCCCTTTTCCTGGACGGCCTTCTAGTCAAGGCTTCATCCTGTGCAGACCGTCAGCGGAGTGCCTCGCTCACTCTCGCCACTCTAGTCCAATTCGGGTGGCTTGTCATTCTGCCCAAGTCCACTCTGACTCCGACCCAGAAGCTCACGTACCTAGGGATGCAATTCGAGACTCTGCCGCCACTTGTGTAGCTGCCTTTAGTCGAACAGCAGTCCCTCCACTAGCGGTGCGCTCTTTGCTGAGGCCCCGCCGTCATTCCATCAGGCACCTAATGCAGGTGCTGGGTCAGATGGTGGCGTCAATGGAAGCGGTTCCCTTGCCCAGTTCCATCTGCGTCCTGCAGCTGGACATTCTCTGCTGTTGGGACAAGCGGACTTCCTTCTTGCACAGGTTAGTGGCTCTGTCGCCACATACCAGGGACTTCCTTCAGTGGTGGCTTCGGCCCCTCTCTCTTCAGGGACGCTCCTTCCTGGCCCCGTCCTGGGTGATCCGCACCACGGATGCCAGTCTATCCGGCTGGGGAGCGGTATATCTCTACCACAGAGCGCAGGGCACTTGGACTCCGTCCGAATCAGCCCTCTCGATCACTGTGCTGGAAATCAGAGCTGTGCTTCTAGCTCTCTTGGCCTTTCACCACCTGCTGGCGGGCAAGAACATTCGAGTCCAGTCAGACAACGCCACAGCGGTTGACTACATTAACACCAGGGTGTGACACTCAGCCGCCTGGCACTGTTGGTATCCTTCAGTGGACGGAGGATTCCAGGTCCACCACATCCGCAGTCCACAACCCAGGCGTGGAAAACTGGTAGGCAGATTGTCTCAGCCGTCAAACCGTGGACAGCGGCGAGTGGGCTCTGCATCCGGCAGTGTTTCGGTTAATCTGCCGCAAGTGGGGCTCTCCGGAAGTGGATCTTCTCTCCCACGATCCTCAGGCCTTTGCAGCAGACGTGCTGGTTCAAGATTGGTCCCAGTTTCGTCTGTCTTACGCGTTTCCCCCTCTAGCTCTTGCCCAGAGACCTGCGCAAGTTCAGAATGGGGGGCCGTCGGGTCATTCTCATTGCCAGACTGGCCCATGCGAGCTTGGTACCCTGACCTGCTCCATCTGTCCGTTGAGGTGCTGTGGCATCTCCCGGACCTTCTCTCACAAGGTCCGTCTTTCCGCCAGAATTCTGCGGCTCTCAGATTGACGGCGTGGCTCTTGAGTCCTGGATCTTGACGACTTCTGGTATCCTTCCTGAAGTCATCTCCACTATGACTCGGGCTCGGAAGTATTCCTTGGCCAAAATCTATCACAGGACCTGGAGAATTTTCCTGTCCTGGTGTC
The DNA here is from genome assembly GCF_048569485.1 of Anomaloglossus baeobatrachus. Classification (NCBI taxonomy): domain Eukaryota; kingdom Metazoa; phylum Chordata; class Amphibia; order Anura; family Aromobatidae; genus Anomaloglossus; species Anomaloglossus baeobatrachus. Next base: position 91,459,738 of record NC_134364.1, on the reverse strand, counting down.
GCCCTTCTGGCCATGCTTCTTGGCCTTTTTTCCTTGCCGACACTCCGGTCCTTTCTACAGTCCGGTCTGCAGCTAGGACTATCCCTCAATTCCCTCAAGGGACAGGTCTTGGCTCTGCCAGTGTGTTTCCAGCGGCGTATCGCCCGGCTGGCTCAGGTGCGCTCCTTCATACAGGGCGCATCTCACATCATTCCGCCTTACCGGCGGCCTTTGGATCCCTGGGACCTTAGTCTGGTCCTCACGGCTTCCAGAAAACCCCCCTTTGAGCCTCTTAGGGAGGTTTCTTTGTCTCGTCTTTCACAGAAAGTGGTCTTTCTAGTGGCCATAACTTCCCTCGGGAGAGTCTCTGATTTGGCTGCATTCTCCTCGGAGTCACCTCTTTTGGTTTTTCATCAAAACAAGGTGGTTCTCCGTCCGACTCCGGACTTCCTCCCTAAGGTGGTTTCTCCTTCCACCTTAACCAGGACATTTCCCTGCCTTCCTTTTGTCCGGCTCCTGTTCATCGCTTATCGCTTTGAAAAAGCGTTGCATATCCTGGATCTGGTGCAGGCGCTCCGGATCTATGTGTCTCGCACCGCTGTTCTTAGGCGGTGCACCTCTCTTTTTGTGCTGACCACAGGTTGGCGTAAGGGCCTCTCGGCTCTAAGCCGACCCTAGCTCATTGGATTATGTCGGCCATTTCCGATGCCTACCAGAGTACTCAAGTGCCTCCCCCCGCCGGGGGATCAGGGCACACTCGACCAGAGCTGTCGGTGCCTCTTGGGTTTCAGGCACCAGGCTACGGCTCAGCAGGTCTGTCAGACTGCCACTTGGACTAGTCTGCATGCCTTTTCGAAGCACTACAAGTGCATGCTCATGCTTCGGCAGATGCGAGCTTGGGCAGACGCACCCTTCTGGCGGCTGTCGCCCATTTGCGAAGTTAGGTTTCGCCTACTTCTCAGTTTTCTGTTTATTCCCACCCATGGACTGCTTTGAGACGTCCCATGGTCTGGGTCTCCCATAGGAACGATGAAGAAAAAGAGAATTTTGTTTACTTACCGTAAATTATTTTTCTTATAGTTCCGTAATGGGAGACCCAGCACCCTCCCTGTTGCCTGTTGGCAGTTTCTTGTTCCGCGTGTTATCACCGGCTGTTGTTGTAGACAGAGGCTCCGGTTGTTCCGGTTTTTTGCTCTATCTCTACTTGTGGGTGGCTACTCTCCTTCAGCTTTTGCACTAAACTGGCTATATTTGGTTAACCAGGGGGTGTATATGCTCGGAGGGAGGGGCTACACTTTTTAGTGTAGTACTTTGTGTGTCCTCCGGAGGCAGAAGCTATACACCCATGGTCTGGGTCTCCCATTACGGAACTATAAGAAAAAGAATTTACGGTAAGTAAACAAAATTCTCTTTTTATGTTCTATCTAAATATCTTGATTATTTTCTCAAAAATTATTAAAATGTCTGATGTTCACATTATACTACAATACATTTTTCACTTAAATATAAGCAATATATGTGGGAGTCGGAATCGTGGAGTCGGTGCAAGGGAAATTGAGGAGTTGGAGGTTTGGCTTACTGACTCCACAGCCCTGCGCACAGCACAGTGCAAATGGTTTAGGCCAGGGGTGGGGAACCTTTTTGCTGCCGGGGGCCATTTGGAAATTTCTGCCAACCTTCGGGGGCCGCATAAAATTATCAATGTGAAAATGAACCAACTATATTTGGTCAAACAGTTTATTAACTCACCCTTACTGTAATGGCTGGAGCGGCTTCTCTTTGGTGCGGCTGTGATGTTCGGTGATACTTATGTTGCTTCTCTCTTTTCCAGGTTTGTCTCGGTCTGGAGCGCAGGCAACTCTTCGTGATAATAAGATTGGTAGACTACATACATCACACAACAGACACAGGGACTGGTGTATATAAATCACAGGAGACACATACATGACTGAAGGGGCTGTTGGGATATACATCACACAGGAGACGCTGGGACTGCTGTATATACATCACAGGAGACACCTACATCACACATGTATATGCCCCCAGCCCCCTTCTATGATGTATATGCTTTCAGCCCCTCCTGTGAGGTATATGCGCCCAGACGCTCCTGTGAGGTATATGCGCCCAGACGCTCCTGTGAGGTATATGCGCCCAGACGCTCCTGTGAGGTATATGCCCCCAGCCCCTCCTGTGAGGTATATGCCCCCAGCCCCTCCTGTGAGGTATATGCCCCCAGCCCCTCCTGTGAGGTATATGCGCCCAGACGCTCCTGTGAGGTATATGCGCCCAGACGCTCCTGTGAGGTATATGCGCCCAGACGCTCCTGTGAGGTATATGCGCCCAGACGCTCCTGTGAGGTATATGCGCCCAGACGCTCCTGTGAGGTATATGCCCCCAGCCCCTCCTGTGAGGTATATGCGCCCAGCCCCTCCTGTGAGGTATATGCGCCCAGCCCCTCCTGTGAGGTATATGCGCCCAGACGCTCCTGTGATATGTACAGCCCCAACATCTCCAATGTGATGTATATACCCCAGCGTGTGATGTATATGCCTCCTAGCATCTCCAATGTGATGTATATATCACAGGAGGGGTTGGGGCATACACATAACAGGAGATGCTGGGGCATATCCATGACAGGAGATGCTGGGGGCATATACATGACAAGAGGGGCTGGGGAACAGACATAACTAGGTCACAGGGAGGCGTAAGCATTGCTGTGGGGCACAGACGGCACTGGGGTGGCACACACATCACTAGGGCAGCACAGAGAGCACGAACATCACTAAGTGGGGGGGCACACAGACAGCACTAAGTGGGGGGGCACACAGACAGCACTAAGTGGGGGGGCACACAGACAGCACTAAGTGGGGGGCACACAGACAGCACTAAGTGGGGGGCACACAGACAGCACTAAGTGGGGGGAACGCAGACATCACTAAGTGGGGGGCACACAGACATCACTAAGTGGGGGGCACACAGACATCACTAAGTGAGGGGCACACAGACATCACTAAGTGGGGGGCACACAGACATCACTAAGTGGGGGCACACAGACATCACTAAGTGGGGGCACACAGACATCACTAAGTGGGGGCACACAGACATCACTAAGTGGGGGACACGCAGACATCACTAAGTAGGGGCACACAGACATCACTAAGTGGGGGCACACAGACATCACTAAGTGGGGGACACGCAGACATCACTAAGTGGGGGACACGCAGACATCACTAAGTGGGGGACACGCAGACATCACTAAGTGGGGGACACGCAGACATCACTAAGTGGGGGACACGCAGACATCACTAAGTGGGGGACACGCAGACATCACTAAGTGGGGGACACGCAGACATCACTAAGTGGGGGACACGCAGACATCACTAAGTGGGGGACACGCAGACATCACTAAGTGGGGGACACGCAGACATCACTAAGTGGGGGGCACGCAGACATCACTAAGTGGGGGGCACGCAGACATCACTAGGAGACTGGGGGGCACAGACGTCACTAGGGGGTACACAGCATTGGAAAGAAGACAGCACTGGGAGCTGCACACTCCACTGATGGGGCACGATGCTACACCGGAGAGCGGAAGGCGGAGGGGAGCGGGCGGTACACATACTGGGAGCTGCACACTCCACTGATGGGGCACGAGGCACCGGTGAGCGGGAGGCGCAGGGGAGCGGGCGGCACACTCCACTGATGGGGCACGCTGTACCAGAGAAGGGGCGGTGAGGGGGGCGTCACAATGCTGTGGGACGGAAGCGCACGCAGAGCGCTAAACCCACCCACAGAGTCGAGTTCTGAGCACGCTGACACCTGCTAGCGAAAGAGCTCATTGGTGCGTTCAAGCAGCACATGTGGAGATTTAAAGGGCCGGCGGCCGGTAAAACCACGGCGATGGCCGGAGTACTGCGCCCCCGGGAATCTGCCCGGGGGCCGCAGAAAAGGTCATGGCGGGCCGCATGCGGCCCGCAGGTTCCCCACCCCTGGTTTAGGCAGATCTGGGAAAAAATGCTGTAAGGTAAGAAGCTTTCAAAAATAGAAATGTTAGTTGTTTATCTTTTTTTAATCAACTAACAAAATGTAAAGTGAATGAACAAAAGAGAAATCTAATCAGGTCAATATTTGGTGGACTGCCCTTTGACATCAATACAGCATCAAGTCTTCAGGGATTTGATGCAAGGAGTCTCCCAAGAAAAGTTTTACAGCAGACTGGAGTTTCCAGATATGTTGCTCAAGCTCTTTTGAAGAAACACCAAGAAATGGGTAATGATGATGCAGTGGTCGGCCAAGGAAACCTATCGCAGCAGACACATCGTGCTTTACTTCCCTTTCGAATTTGGAAGATGTCCAGCAGTACCATCAGTTCAGAACTGGCAGCAACCAGTGGGACCAGCTACATCATCTACTGTCATTTGAAGTCTGGCGAGAAGTCATCTTCATGGAAGAGATGGGAAGAAAAACCCAGACTTTCTACATGGAAAAGAAGGGAATTTTGTTACTTACCGTAAATTCCTTTTCTTTTAGCTCTTATTGGGAGACCCAGACGATTGGGTGTATAGCACTGCCTCCGGAGGCCACACAAAGCAATTACACTAAAAAGTGTAAGGCCCCTCCCCTTCTGGCTATACACCCCCAGTGGGATCACTGGCTCACCAGTTTTAGTGCAAAAGCAAGAAGGAGGAAAGCCAATAACTGGTTTAAACAAATTCACTCCGAGTAACATCGGAGAACTGAAAACCGTTCAACATGAACAACATGTGTACCCGCAAACAAACCAAAAATCCCGAAGGACAACAGGGCGGGTGCTGGGTCTCCCAATAAGAGCTAGAAGAAAAGGAATTTACGGTAAGTAACAAAATTCCCTTCTTCTTCGGCGCTCTATTGGGAGACCCAGACGATTGGGACGTCCAAAAGCTGTCCCTGGGTGGGTAAAGAAATACCTCATGTTAGAGCTGCAAGACAGCCCTCCCCTACGGGGAGGCAACTGCCGCCTGCAGGACTCTTCTACCTAGGCTGGCGTCCGCCGAAGCATAGGTATGCACCTGATAATGTTTGGTGAAAGTGTGCAGACTCGACCAGGTAGCTGCCTGGCACACCTGTTGAGCCGTAGCCTGGTGTCGCAATGCCCAGGATGCACCCACGGCTCTGGTAGAATGGGCCTTCAGCCCTGATGGAACCGGAAGCCCAGCAGAACGGTAGGCTTCAAGAATTGGTTCTTTGATCCATCGAGCCAGGGTGGCCTTAGAAGCCTGCGACCCTTTGCGCTTACCAGCGACAAGGACAAAGAGTGCATCCGAACGGCGCAAGGGCGCCGTGCGGGAAATGTAGATTCTGAGTGCTCTCACCAGATCTAACAAATGTAAATCCTTCTCATACCGATGAACTGCATGAGGACAAAACGAAGGCAAAGAGATATCCTGATTAAGATGAAAAGAGGATACCACCTTCGGGAGAAACTCCTGAATGGGGCGCAGCACTACCTTGTCCTGGTGGAAGACCAGGAAGGGAGCCTTGGATGATAGTGCTGCCAGCTCAGACACTCTCCGAAGAGATGTGATCGCTACCAGAAAAGCCACTTTCTGTGATAGTCTAGAAAGTGAAACCTCCCTCAGAGGCTCGAAGGGCGGCTTCTGGAGGGCAACTAGTACCCTGTTCAGATCCCATGGATCTAACGGCCGCTTGTACGGGGGTACGATATGGCAAACCCCCTGTAGGAACGTGCGCACCTTAGGAAGGCGTGCCAAACGCCTCTGAAAAAAGACGGATAGCGCAGAGACCTGACCTTTAAGGGAGCCGAGCGACAAACCTTTTTCTAACCCAGATTGCAGGAAAGAAAGAAAGGTAGGCAATGCAAATGGCCAGGGAGACACTCCCTGAGCAGAGCACCAGGATAAGAATATCCTCCACGTTCTGTGGTAGATCTTAGCGGACGTGGGCTTCCTAGCCTGTCTCATGGTGGCAACGACCCCTTGGGACAATCCTGAAGACGCTAGGATCCAGGACTCAATGGCCACACAGTCAGGTTCAGGGCCGCAGAATTCCGATGGAAAAACGGCCCTTGGGACAGTAAGTCTGGTCGGTCTAGTAGTGCCCACGGTTGGCCGACCGTGAGCTGCCACAGATCCGGATACCACGCCCTCCTCGGCCAGTCTGGGGCGACGAGTATGACGCGGCTGCAATCGGATCTGATCTTGCGTAGCACTCTGGGCAAGAGTGCCAGAGGTGGAAACACATAAGGGAGCCGGAACTGCGACCAATCTTGCACTAGGGCGTCTGCCGCCAGCGCTCTTTGATCGCGAGACCGTGCCATGAAGGTTGGGACCTTGTTGTTGTGCCGGGACGCCATGAGGTCGACGTCCGGCCTTCCCCATCGGCGACAGATTTCCTGAAACACGTCTGGGTGAAGGGACCATTCCCCTGCGTCCATGCCCTGGCAACTGAAGAAGTCTGCTTCCCAGTTTTCTACACCGGGGATGTGAACTGCGGATATGGTGGAGGCTGTGGCTTCCACCCACATTAGAATCCGCCGGACTTCCTGGAAGGCTTGCCGACTGCGTGTCCCCCCTTGGTGGTTGATGTATGCCACCGCTGTGGAGTTGTCCGACTGAATTCGGATCTGCCTTCCTTCCAGCCACTGCTGGAAGGCTAGTAGGGCAAGATACACTGCTCTGATTTCCAGAACATTGATCTGAAGGGTGGACTCCTGCTGAGTCCACGTACCCTGAGCCCTGTGGTGGAGAAAAACTGCTCCCCACCCTGACAGACTCGCGTCTGTCGTGACCACCGCCCAAGACGGTGGTAGGAAGGATCTTCCCTGTGATAATGAGGTGGGAAGAAGCCACCACTGCAGAGAGTCTTTGGCCGTCTGGGAAAGGGAGACTTTCCTGTCCAGGGATGTTGACTTCCCGTCCCATTGGCGGAGAATGTCCCATTGAAGTGGGCGCAGATGAAACTGCGCAAACGGAACCGCTTCCATTGCCGCCACCATCTTCCCGAGGAAGTGCATGAGGCGTCTTAAGGAGTGCGACTGACTTTGAAGGAGAGCCTGCACCCCAGTCTGTAGTGACCTCTGCTTGTCCAGCGGAAGCTTCACTATCGCTGAGAGAGTATGAAACTCCATGCCAAGATACGTTAGTGATTGGGTCGGTGACAGATTTGACTTTGAGAAGTTGATGATCCACCCGAACGTCTGGAGAGTCTCCAGTGCAACAGTCAAGCTGAGTTGGCATGCCTCTTGAGAGGGTGCCTTGACCAGTAGATCGTCCAAGTAAGGGATCACAGAGTGTCCCTGAGAGTGCAAGACTGCTACCACTGCCGCCATGATCTTGGTGAACACCCGTGGGGCTGTCGCTAGACCAAATGGCAGAGCTACGAACTGAAGATGGTCGTCTCCTATCACGAAGCGTAGAAAGCGTTGGTGCTCTGTAGCAATCGGCACGTGGAGATAAGCATCCTTGATGTCTATTGATGCTAGGAAATCTCCTTGAGACATTGAGGCAATGACTGAGCGGAGGGATTCCATCCGGAACCGCCTGGCGTTCACATGCTTGTTGAGCAGTTTTAGGTCCAGAACAGGACGGAATGAGCCGTCCTTTTTTGGCACCACAAAGAGATTGGAGTAAAAACCTTGACCTCGTTCCTGAAGAGGAACAGGGACCACCACTCCTTCTGCTCTTAGAGAATTCACCGCCTGCAGAAGGGCATCTGCTCGGTCGGGATGTGGGGAAGTTCTGAAGAACCGAGGCGGAGGCCGAGAACTGAACTCTATCCTGTACCCGTGAGACAAAATGTCTGTTACCCACCGGTCTTTGACCTGTGGCAGCCAAATGTCGCAAAAGCGGGAGAGCCTGCCACCGACCGAGGATGCGGAGGGAGGCGGCCGAAAGTCATGAGGCAGCCGCCTTGGAAGCGGTACCTCCGGTTGCTTTCTTGGGGCGTGAGTGAGTCCGCCAGGAATCAGAGCTCCTTTGCTCTTTCTGAGTCCCTTTGGACGAGGAGAATTGGGGCTTGCCCGAGCCTCGAAAGGACCGAAACTTTGACTGCCACTTCCTCTGTGGAGGTTTGTTTGATCTGGGCTGGGGTAAGGAAGAGTCCTTACCTTTGGACTGTTTAATGATTTCCGCCAATTGCTCACCAAACAGTCTGTCTCCAGATAATGGCAAGCTGGTTAAACATTTTTTAGAAGCAGAATCTGCTTTCCATTCCTTTAACCACAAGGCTCTGCGCAAAACTACAGAGTTGGCAGATGCCATTGAGGTACGGCTCGTAGAGTCCAGTACCGCATTGATAGCGTAGGTCGCAAACGCAGACATTTGCGTAGTCAGGGACGCCACTTGCGGCACTGCTGGACGTATGAGAGAGTCCACCTGTGCCAGACCAGCTGAAATAGCTTGGAGCGCCCACACGGCCGCGAATGCTGGAGCAAACGACGCGCCGATAGCTTCATAGACAGATTTCAACCAAAGGTCCATCTGTCTGTCATTGGCATCTTTAAGTGAAGCCCCATCCTCCACTGCAACTATGGATCTAGCTGCAAGCCTGGATATTGGAGGGTCCACTTTTGGACACTGGGTCCAGCGTTTGACCACGTCAGGGGGAAAAGGATAACGTGTATCCTTAAGGCGTTTAGAAAAACGCTTGTCCGGATAAGTATTATGTTTCTGGATGGATTCTCTGAAGTCAGAGTGGTCCAGAAAAGTACTCAATTTACGCTTGGGATACAGGAAATGGAATTTCTCCTGCTGTGCAGCTGCCTCCTCTGCAGAAGGGGCTGGGGGAGAAATATCCAACAGCCTATTGATGGCCGCTATAAGGTCATTTACCATGGCGTCACCATCTGGCGTATCCAAATTGAGTGCGGCGTCAGGACAAGACTCCTGATCACCCACCTCTGAACCCTCATATAGGGACCCTTCTCGCTGAGACCCTGATCCGCGTGATGACGTGGAGGGTCTCTCCCAGCGAGCTCGCTTAGGCGGACTGGGACTGTCATCGGAGTCAGAGCCCTCAGCCTGTGATGCCTGGGACCCCCTTGAAGTACGGATTAGTTCCAACTGAGGGGGACCGGGGAACATAGACACAGCAGTGTCTATGGTCTGAGCAACTGGCCTGGACTGCAAGGTTTCCAGGATTTTTGTCATAGTCACAGACATTTTATCAGCAAAGACTGCAAATTCTGTCCCCGTCACCGGGGCAGGGTTCACAGGCGTCTCTGCCTGGGCTACCACCACAATAGGCTCTGGCTGACGAAGTGCCACTGGGACTGAACATTGCACACAATGAGAGTCGTTGGAGCCTGCTGGTAGATTAGCCCCACATGCTGAGCAAGTAGTGTATACAGCCCGTGCCTTGGCACCCTTGCGTTTTGCGGATGACATGCTGTTGTCTCCTCAAAGCAATATAGGGTGTACAGCCAAGAAGCGACCTTACAGTGCAGTATATAAATATATCTAGACACAGCAGTGTCTATGTACAGCGAAAAATATAACACTGTGGCACTAGTGGGGCCGCACGTATGTGCTGCTTACCGCCCGCTTAGCGCGGGTGTGTGGTCGCCAGAAACCCCTAGCCTGGGTCCCCCAGAGCCTGCGTCCGTTCTCCAGCCAGACTGTATGTGTATAATGGCTGCCGGCGTCCTGGGGAGCTGCAAGCCTGGGGGCGGGCCTAGGGCGTGCACAGAGAAAAAGCGCGAAGCCTGTGTCCTACTGTGCTCAGTGAGAGGGCTGGAGCATGTAAATCGTGCTCCAGCCCTCGGCGCTGCCGATTGAACAACGTCTCTCCCCTACCCTGATTGACAGGGTGGGGGGCGTTAACGAAGCGGAGCTAGGCCGCAGAAAGCCGGGGACTAAAGTTAGAAGCGCCGCCGCCGTAAAAGCGCGGTCGGCGCGTCCCCGGCGCACTACAAGTCGCAGCTGCGCCGCCGCTCCAGGGGCGGTCGGCGCGGCGATCCACACACATAAAGTCCCCCAGTAATCTGCGGGGACTATAAGCCCAGCGCACAGCGCTACAGTCCCCGGCGCACTAGCACACCCAGCAAGCCTGGGGTGCGCGTGGTCTGCCATACGGGGACACAGAGTACCTGAAAGTTGCAGGGCCTTGTCCCTGAACGGCACTCCCGCTCCACATCCAGCAGGTTCTATGGGTCTGTGGATGGAGCTCGGCCTCAGGGCTTGGTGGCCGGTAAGATCCCACTTCCTCAGAGCCCTTCAGGGGGATGGGGAAGGAAAACAGCATGTGGGCTCCAGCCTCCGTACCCGCAATGGGTACCTCAACCTTACAAACCACAAGTGGGGTAAGAAGGGAGCATGCTGGGGGCCCCATATGGGCCCTCTTTTCTTCCATCCGATATAGTCAGCAGCTACTGCTGACTAAACAGTGGAGCTATGCGTGGATGTCTGACCTCCTTCGCACAAAGCAGAAAACTGGTGAGCCAGTGATCCCACTGGGGGTGTATAGCCAGAAGGGGAGGGGCCTTACACTTTTTAGTGTAATTGCTTTGTGTGGCCTCCGGAGGCAGTGCTATACACCCAATCGTCTGGGTCTCCCAATAGAGCGCCGAAGAAAGGAAATGTGTCTCAACCATGCCCAAAAACAAGGACTGGGATGCAGTACAATGGCAGCAGGGGCTCTGGACTGAAGACGTCAGTATATATAATATCTGGTTGTAACAAAAGTAGTTTGGAGGTGAAGGGCTGGAGAGTGGCACAATTATAAGAGTTTGGAGGAAGACTGCAGCAAATGGAGTTGGTCAGGATTAATGGTGTCCTCAGTGCTGATAAAATCCAGGCAGATACTTGATGAAGGCAAATGTGGTCATCAAATATTATAGGATTTAGATTTATGTTTCTTTTTTTCCCATTCTCTTTGCCAATAGAGAAAAAACATTTACACTTCGATTTTTGTTTGCCTGGGTCTCAGTTTTCTGTCAGGGCAGTCAACCTTATAACTGGCTTATCTGCTGCTAGGCCGGGTCTCTGTACTTACCACAAATCTTTGTGCTGCTTATCTTATCCTCTTTCCGCTTCCTCATATCTTGAAATTTCTAGATTAAATGAGAAGCAAAGTGGTGAAGATTTGTGCTGTCCCGTTTTAGGACTGTACTGTAAAGGTGGTGTCACACACAGCGACAACGACGTCGCTGCTACGTCACCATTTTCTGTGACGTTGCAGCAACGTCCCGTCGCTGTGTGTGACATCCAGTAACGACCTGGCCCTTGCTGTGAGGTCGCCGGCCGTTGCTGAATGTCCAGCTTCATTTTTTGGTCGTCACTCTCCCGCTGTGATGCACACATCGCTGTGACAGCGAGAAAGCGACGAAATGTAGCGAGCAGGGAGCAGGAGCCGGCGTCTGCTGTAACCAGGGTAAACATTGGGTAACCAAGGGAAGACCTTTCCCTGGTTACCCGATATTTACCTTCGTTACCAGCGTCCGCCCTTGCTGCCAGACGCCGGCTCCCTGCTCATGTAGCTGCAGTACACATCGGGTAATTAACCCGATGTGTACTGTAGCTAGGAGAGCAGGGAGCCAGCGCTAAGCGGTGTGCGCGGCTCCCTGCTCTGTGCACATGTAGCTGCAGTACACATCGGGTAATTAACCCGATGTATACTGTAGCAAGGAGAGCAGGGAGCCAGCGCTAAGCAGTGTGTGCGGCTCCCTGCAAATGTAGCTGCAGTACACATCGGTTAATTAACCCGATGTGTACTGTAGCTAGGAGTGCAGGGAGCCAGCGCTAAGCGCGGCTCCCTGCTCTCTGCACATGAAGCACAGCGTCGTTATGATCGCTGCTGTGTCTGCTGTGTTTGACAGATAAGCAGCGATCATAACAGCGACTTACAAGGTCGCTGTTACGTCACAGAAAATGGTGACGTAACAGCGACATCGTTGTCGCTATGTGTGAACCCAGCTTAAAAAGGTAGTGCCCACTGATGACAGTCCAGGGTTTTGTTAGATTGCTTGTCCATAGGATATGTTATCACTATCTGCTCAGTGGGAGGCAGGCAGCTGGCACATCCATAGATCAGCTGTTCTAAGCCCTAATGGCACAGATCAGTGGAGATACCAAGTGCAATCAATATACAACCTCTTTTACTTAAAGGTGTGTTCTCATGATCTTTCTTCAGGAGCAAACCACTCCCCTGCAATCCCTTTAAAGTCAGGTTCATGTTTACTGATCATCAGAACAGGAGATGTATGGCCTTGATTCTCTTCTAGTCGTCTAAACCTGTGATGCAGCTGGTTGCAAATGTGACCTGATACATCATTCCATTCTCTTTGGGAATCAAGAAAGCGCATATGAAGTGAAAAAAACCCTTTAAAATATATCTCTTTTATTTATATACTTCTTAAAAATATTCCCAAGTGATTCACCTGTACAGCAAATATCAAGGGTAGTATAAATATACACCAGGGATGCCACTCCTAATCAAAGGATAAAAAATGCAATCAATGATGGAGGACAACACAAAGGCAGTGCAGATGCACTTCAAAAAGGGAAGTTATTATTTTTTGCTTAATATAATGATATTTAGTCATTGTAATTGAGATTGTACACTGGTATTATTCCAGGTTATCGGGATTGCCTCATGGAAGTTAAGAAGGGAATTTTGTTACTTACCGTAAATTCCTTTTCTTCTAGCTCCTATTGGGAGACCCAGACGATTGGGTGTATAGCACTGCCTCCGGAGGCCACACAAAGCAATTACACTAAAAAGTGTAAGGCCCCTCCCCTTCTGGCTATACACCCCCAGTGGGATCACTGGCTCACCAGTTTTAGTGCAAAAGCAAGAAGGAGGAAAGCCAATAACTGGTTTAAACAAATTCACTCCGAAGTAACGTCGGAGAACTGAAAACCATTCAACATGAACAACATGTGTACCCGAAAAACAACCAAAAATCCCGAAGGACAACAGGGCGGGTGCTGGGTCTCCCAATAGGAGCTAGAAGAAAAGGAATTTACGGTAAGTAACAAAATTCCCTTCTTCTTCGACGCTCCATTGGGAGACCCAGACGATTGGGACGTCCAAAAGCTGTCCCTGGGTGGGTAAAGAAATACCTCATGTGAGAGCTGCAAAGACAGCCCTCCCCTACGGGGAGGCAACTGCCGCCTGCAGGACTCTTCTACCTAGGCTGGCGTCCGCCGAAGCATAGATATGCACCTGATAATGTTTGGTGAAAGTGTGCAGACTCGACCAGGTAGCTGCCTGGCACACCTGTTGAGCCGTAGCCTGGTGTCGTAATGCCCAGGACGCACCCACGGCTCTGGTAGAATGGGCCTTCAGCCCTGATGGAACCGGAAGCCCCGCAGAACGGTAGGCTTCAAGAATTGGTTCTTTGATCCATCGAGCCAGGGTGGCTTTGGAAGCCTGCGACCCTTTGCGCTTACCAGCGACAAGGACAAAGAGTGCATCCGAGCGGCGCAGGGGCGCCGTGCGGGAAATGTAGATTCTGAGTGCTCTCACCAGATCCAACAAATGTAAATCCTTTTCATACCGATGAACTGCAAGCGGATAAAAGGAAGGCAAGGAGATATCCTGATTAAGATGAAAAGAGGATACCACCTTAGGGAGAAACTCCTGAATGGGGCGCAGCACTACCTTGTCCTGGTGGAACACCAGGAAAGGAGCCTTGGATGACAGTGCTGCTAGTTTGGACACTCTCCGAAGAGATGTGACCGCTACCAGAAAAGCCACTTTCTGTGAGAGTCGAGAAAGTGACACATCCCTCAGAGGCTCGAAGGGCGGCTTCTGAAGAGCAACAAGGACCTTGTTTAGATCCCACGGATCTAACGGCCGCCTGTACGGAGGTACGATATGACAAACCCCCTGCAGGAACGTGCGCACCTGAGAAAGTCGTGCTAGCCGCTTCTGAAAAAACACGGATAGTGCCGAGACTTGCCCTTTAAGGGAGCCGAGCGACAAGCCCTTTTCCAACCCAGATTGCAGGAAGGAAAGAAAGACAGGTAACGCGAATGGCCAGGGAGACACTCCTTGTGCAGAGCACCAGGATAAGAAAATCTTCCACGTTCTGTGGTAGATCTTAGCAGAAGTGGACTTCCTAGCCTGTCTCATGGTGGCCACGACCCCTTGGGATAATCCTGAAGACGCTAGGATCCAGGACTCAATGGCCACACAGTCAGGTTCAGGGCCGCAGAATTCCGATGGAAAAACGGCCCTTGGGACAGTAAGTCTGGACGGTCTGGTAGTGCCCACGGTTGGCCGACCGTGAGATGCCACAGATCCGGGTACCACGACCTCCTCGGCCAGTCTGGGGCGACGAGTATGACGCGGCCGCAATCGGATCTGATCTTGCGTAACACTCTGGGCAAGAGTGCCAGAGGTGGAAACACATAAGGGAGCCGGAACTGCGACCAATCTTGCACTAAGGCGTCTGCCGCCAGAGCTCTTTGATCGCGAGACCGCGCTATGAAGGTCGGTACCTTGTTGTTGTGCCGAGACGCCATTAGGTCGACGTCCGGCACCCCCCAGCGGCGGCAGATTTCCTGAAACACGTCCGGGTGAAGGGACCATTCCCCTGCGTCCATGCCCTGGCGACTGAGGAAGTCTGCTTCCCAGTTTTCTACGCCCGGGATGTGAACTGCTGATATGGTGGATGCTCTTTCCTCTACCCACATCAGAATCCACCTGACTTCCCGGAAGGCTTGCCGACTGCGTGTCCCTCCTTGGTGGTTGATGTATGCCACCGCTGTGGAGTTGTCCGATTGAATTCGGATCTGCTGTCCTTCCAGCCACTGCTGGAAGGCTAATAGGGCAAGATACACTGCCCTGATCTCCAGAACATTGATCTGAAGGGTGGACTCCTGCTGAGTCCACATCCCTTGAGCCCTGTGGTGGAGAAACACTGCTCCCCACCCTGACAGACTCGCGTCTGTCGTGACCACTGCCCAGGATGGGGGCAGGAATGATCTTCCCTGCGATAATGAGGTGGGAAGAAGCCACCATAGCAGAGAATCCTTGGCCGTCTGAGAAAGGGAGACTTTCCTGTCTAGGGAAGTTGTCTTCCCGTCCCATTGGCGGAGAATGTCCCACTGAAGTGGACGCAGATGAAACTGCGCGAACGGGACTGCCTCCATTGCTGCCACCATCTTCCCTAGGAAGTGCATGAGGCGCCTTAAGGTGTGCGACTGACCCTGAAGGAGAGACTGCACCCCTGTCTGTAGAGACCGCTGCTTGTCCAGCGGAAGCTTCACTATCGCTGAGAGAGTATGAAACTCCATGCCAAGATACGTTAGTGATTGAGTCGGTGCCAGGTTTGACTTTGAAAGGTTGATGATCCACCCGAAAGTCTGGAGAGTCTCCAGTGCAACATTCAGGCTGTGTTGGCATGCCTCTTGAGAGGGTGCTTTGACAAGTAGATCGTCCAAGTAAGGGATCACCGAGTGTCCCTGAGAATGCAAGACTGCTACCACTGCCGCCATGACCTTGGTGAAAACCCGTGGAGCTGTCGCCAGACCAAATGGCAGAGCTACGAACTGGAGATGGTCGTCTCCTATCACGAAACGTAGAAAACGTTGGTGCTCTGTAGAAATCGGCACGTGGAGATAAGCATCTTTGATGTCTATTGATGCAAGGAAATCTCCTTGAGACATTGAGGCAATGACAGAGCGGAGGGATTCCATCCGGAACCGCCTGGCGTTCACATGCTTGTTGAGCAGCTTTAGGTCCAGAACAGGACGGAACGAGCCGTCCTTTTTTGGAACCACGAAGAGATTGGAGTAAAAACCTTGCCCTTGTTCCTGCAGAGGAACAGGGATCACCACTCCTTCTGCTTTTAGTGAGCACACCGCCTGCAGAAGGGCATCTGCTCGGTCGGGATGTGGGGAGGTTCTGAAGAACCGAGGCGGAGGACGAGAACTGAATTCTATCCTGTACCCGTGAGACAAAATGTCTGCTACCCACCGGTCTTTGACCTGTGGCAGCCAAATGTCGCAAAAGCGGGAGAGCCTGCCACCGACCGAGGATGCGGAGGGCTGAGGCCGAAAGTCATGAGGCAGCCGCCTTGGAAGCGGTTCCTCCGGTTGCTTTCTTGGGGCGTGACTGAGCCCGCCAGGAATCTGAGCTCCTATGCTCCTTCTGAGTCCCTTTGGACGAGGAGAATTGGGTCTTGCTGGAGCCTCGAAAGGACCGAAACCTCGACTGCCACTTCCTCTGTTGAGGTTTGCTTGATCTGGGCTGGGGTAAGGAGGAGTCCTTACCCTTGGATTGCTTAATGATTTCAGCCAATTGTTCACCAAACAGTCTATCCACAGATAGCGGCAAGCTGGTTAAACATTTTTTGGAAGCAGAATCCGCTTTCCATTCCTTTAACCACAAGGCTCTGCGCAAGACAACAGAGTTGGCAGACGCAATTGAGGTACGGCTTGTAGAGTCCAGGACAGCGTTGATAGCGTAAGTCGCAAACGCCGACATTTGCGAGGTTAGGGACGCTACTCGCGGCACTGCTGGACCTATGAAAGAGTCCACCTGTGCCAAGCCAGCTGAAATAGCTTGGAGTGCCCACACGGCCGCGAATGCTGGAGCAAACGACGCGCCAATAGCTTCATAGACAGACTTTAACCAAAAGGTCCATCTGTCTGTCATTGGCATCTTTAAGTGAAGCCCCATCTTCCACTGCAACTATGGATCTAGCTGCAAGCCTGGAAATTGGGGGATCCACCTTTGGACACTGGGTCCAGCGTTTGACCACGTCAGGGGGAAAGGGATAACGTGTATCCTTAAGACGTTTTGAGAAACGCTTATCTGGGTAGGCATGGTGTTTCTGGACTGATTCTCTGAAGTCAGCGTGGTCCAGAAAAGTACTCAGTTTAGGCTTGGGATACCTGAAATGGAACTTCTCCTGCTGTGCAGCTGCCTCCTCTGCAGAAGGACAGGGGGAGAAATTTCCAATAGACTATTGATGGCCGCTATAAGGTCATTTACCACGGCGTCACCATCAGGAGTATCCAGATTGAGAGCGGCTTCAGGATTAGACTCCTGATCACCCTCCTCTGTCTCATCATGTAGAGACTCCTCTCGCTGAGACCCTGATCCGCGTGAAGACGTGGGGGGTCTCTCCCAGCGAGCACGCTTAGGCTGCCTGGGACTGTCATCTGAATCAGAGCCGTCAGGCTGAGATGCCTGGGACCCCCTTGAAGCACTGATTAACTCCAACTGAGGGGGACCGGGGAACATTGCCGCAGCAGTGTCCATGGACTGAGTAACTGGCCTGGCCTGCAAGGTCTCTAGGATTTTTGTCATAGTGACAGACATCCTGTCAGCAAAAACAGCAAACTCTGTCCCCGTCACCGGGACAGGGTTCACCGGCGACTCTGCCTGGGCCACTACCACCACAGGCTCCGGCTGACGAAGTGGCACAGGGACCGAACATTGCACACAATGGGGGTCATTGTAACCTGCCGGTAGATTAGCCCCACAAGCGGCACAAGCGGCGTTCACAGCCTGTGTCTTGGCACCCTTGCGTTTTGCAGATGACATGTTGTCGTCTCCTCAGAGCAATAGGGGTATACAGCCAAGAAGCGACCTTACAGTGCAATATATATAGATATATCTGGTACAGGAAAAAGTACACCAAATAACACTGTGGCACTAGTGGGGCCAGCACGAATGTGCTGCTTACCGCCCGCTTAACGCGGGTGTGTGGTCGCCAGAAATCCCTTGTCTGGGTCTCCCAGAGCCTGTGTCCGTTCCCCAGCCAGACTGCATGCAGGAATGGCTGCCGGCGTCTCTGTGGAGGGGGGGCGGGCCCTGGGTGTGCTCAGACAAAAAGCGGGAAACCTGCGTCCCACTGTGCCCAGTGAGAGGGCTGGAGCATGTAAATAAGGCTCCAGCCCTCGGCGCTGATGATTGCACAACGCCTGTCCCCTTCCCTGAGTGACAGGGAGGGGGCGGGAACGAAGCGGAGCTAGGCCGCAAAAGCCGGGGACTAGATTTATAAGCGCCGCCGTCGTAAAAGCACGGTCGGCGCTAAGTCCCCGGCGCACTACAAGTCCCAGCCGCGCCGCCGCTCCCGGAGCGGTCGGCGCGGTAGTTCCCAACACATAAAGTCACTCAGCTAAGCTGCAGTGACTCAAACCCCAGCGCGCAGCGCTACTGTCCCCGGCGCACTAGCACACCCAGCAAGTCTGGAGCGTGCGCGGCCAGTCCATAGGGGGACACAGAGTACCTGAATGTTGCAGGGCCTTGTCCCTGAACGGTACCCCGACTCCTTATCCAGCAGGTTCAATGGGTCTGTGGACGGAGCCCGGCCTCAGGGCTTGGAGGCCGGTAAGATCCCACTTCCTCAGAGCCCCTCAGGGGGATGGGGAAGGAAAACAGCATGTGGGCTCCCGCCTCCGTACCCGCAATGGGTACCTCAACCTTACAAACCGCAAGTGGGGTGAGAAGGGAGCATGCTGGGGGCCCTATAAGGGCCCTCTTTTCTTCCATCCGATATAGTCAGCAGCTACTGCTGACTAAACAGTGGAGCTATGCGTGGATGTCTGACCTCCTTCGCACAAAGCAGAAAACTGGTGAGCCAGTGATCCCACTGGGGGTGTATAGCCAGAAGGGGAGGGGCCTTACACTTTTTAGTGTAATTGCTTTGTGTGGCCTCCGGAGGCAGTGCTATACACCCAATCGTCTGGGTCTCCCAATGGAGCGCCGAAGAAACACATTGTTTAGGTTTGGGTTTTGACCTGTATATGAATCTGTAACCCTGTACATGAATCTGCAACCCTGTATTTTGGGGTATATTGGATTGATATAGATGTTAACAGGGTTTTACAATATCTATTTGATTTTGCCCTCTCTCTGAGATATCCTGAGGGTATGATAAGGCCAACCATTAATTTTTAGTGTTCTTGCATAGGCATCCTCATTTGTCCTTATATGGTAGGGAATTATCAGGGTAAGTTAGGGATAGCCACCGAGGAACGGGGGCGCCCAGTTAAGTTAAGGCGGTATCACCTCTGTTGGTAGGAAGGAGTTAAGTTGAAGGTTTATAACAGGGTTACTTTAATCCCCCTGTGGGACCCCAAACTCCCTTTATGTTGTCCTCCATCATTAATTGCATTTTTTATCCTTTGATTAGGAGTGGCATCCCTGGTGTATATTTATACTACCCTTGATATTTGCTGTAAGGGTGAATCACTTGGAATATTTTTAAGAAGTATATAAATAAAAAAGAGAATTTTGTTTACTTACCGTAAATTCTTTTTCTTATAGTTCCGTATTGGGAGACCCAGACCATGGGTGTTTAGCTTCTACCTCCGGAGGACACACAAAGTACTACACTTAAAAGTGTAGCTTCTCCCCCTGAGCTTATACACCCCCTGGTGAGCAGACCCAGCCAGTTTAGTGCAAAAGCTGAAAGAGAATAGCCACCCACAAGTAGAACAGAGCAAAAGCCGGAACAACCGGAGACTCTGTCCACGACAACAGCCGGTGATAACACGCGGAACAAGAAAATTGCCAACAGGCAACAGGGAGGGTGCTGGGTCTCCCAATACGGAACTATAAGAAAAAGAATTTACGGTAAGTAAACAAAATTCTCTTTTTCTTTATCGTTCCTATGGGAGACCCAGACATTGGGACGTCTCAAAGCAGTCCATGGGTGGGAATAAACAGAAAAACTGAGAAGTAGGCGGAGCCTAACTTCACAAATGGGCGACAGCCGCCTGAAGGATGCGTCTGCCCAAGCTCGCATGTGCCGAAGCATGAGCATGCACTTGGTAATGCTTTGAAAAGGTATGCAGGCTAGTCCAAGTGGCGGCCTGACAGACTTGCTGAGCCGTAGCCTGGTGCCTGAAAGCCCAAGAGGCACCGACAGCTCTGGTCGAGTGTGCCTTGATCCCCGGCGGGAGAGGCACCTGAGAACACTGGTAGGCATCCGAAATGGTCGACCTAATCCAACGGGCTAAGGTCGGCTTAGAAGCCGAGAGGCCCTTACGCCGACCTGTGGTTAGCACAAAAAGAGAGGTGCACCGCCTAAGAGCAGCGGTGCGAGACACATAGATCCGGAGCGCCCGCACCAGATTCAGAGTATGCAACGCTTTCTCAAAGCGATGAACAGGAGCCGGACAAAAGGAAGGTAGGGTAATGTCCTGGTTAAGGTGGAAAGGAGAAACCAACTTAGGGAGAAAGTCCGGAGTCGGACGGAGAACCACCTTGTCTTGATGAAAAACCAAAAAAGGTGACTCTGAAGAGAGCGCAGCCAAATCAGAGACTCTCCTGAGGGAAGTTATGGCCACTAGAAAGACCACTTTCTGTGAAAGACTAAACAAAGAAACCTCCCTAAGAGGCTCAAAGGGGGGTTTCTGCAAAACCGTGAGAACCAAATTGAGGTCCCAGGGATCCAAGGGCCGCCGGTAAGGCGGAATGATGTGAGACGCGCCTTGCATGAAGGTGCGGACCTGAGCCAGCCGGGCGATACGCCGCTGGAACAGCACTGACAGAGCCGAGACTTGTCCCTTGAGAGAGTTGAGGGACAGTCCCAGCTGCAGACCGGACTGTAGAAAAGACAGAAGGGTCGGCAGGGAAAAAGGCCAAGGAGAATGGCCGGAAGAGCGACACCAGGACAGGAAAATTTTCCAAGTCCTGTGATAGATCTTGGCAGAGGAAGACTTACGGGCCCGAGTCATAGTGGAGATGACCTCAGGGGGGATACCAGAAGCCGTCAAGATCCAGGACTCAAGAGCCACGCCGTCAACCTGAGAGCCGCAGAATTCTGGCGGAAAAACGGACCTTGTGAGAGAAGGTCTGGACGGTCCGGAAGATGCCACGGCACCTTTACGGACAGATGGAGCAGGTTTGGGTACCAAGCTCGCCTGGGCCAGTCCGGAGCAATGAGGATGACTCGACGACCCTCCGTTCTGATCTTGCGCAGAACTCTGGGCAAGAGAGCTAGAGGGGGAAACACGTAGGACAGACGAAACTGGGACCAGTCTTGAACCAGAGCGTCCGCGGCGAAGGCCTGAGGATCGTGGGAGCGAGCCACGTAAACCGGAACCTTGTTGTTGTGACGGGATGCCATTAGGTCCACTTCCGGAGTGCCCCACTTGCGGCAGATTGACTGAAACACTGCCGGATGCAGGGACCACTCGCCACTGTCCACGGTTTGACGGCTGAGATAATCTGCTTCCTAGTTTT
The DNA here is from genome assembly GCF_048569485.1 of Anomaloglossus baeobatrachus. Classification (NCBI taxonomy): domain Eukaryota; kingdom Metazoa; phylum Chordata; class Amphibia; order Anura; family Aromobatidae; genus Anomaloglossus; species Anomaloglossus baeobatrachus. Next base: position 91,438,612 of record NC_134364.1, on the reverse strand, counting down.
CCACGCCTGGGATGTGGACTGCGGATATGGTGGACTTGGAGTCCTCCGTCCATTGAAGGATGCGTTGTACCTCCAACATTGCCAGGCGGCTGCGTGTCCCGCCTTGGTGATTGATGTAGGCAACTGCTGTCGCGTTGTCTGACTGGACTCGGATGTGCTTGCCCGCAAATAGGTGGTGAAAAGCTAGGAGAGCCAGAAGCACGGCTCTGGTTTCCAGCACATTGATCGAGAGGGCTGACTCGGACGGAGTCCAAGTGCCCTGCGCTCGGTGGTGGAGACATACCGCTCCCCAGCCGGATAGACTGGCGTCCGTGGTGAGAATCACCCAGGACGGGGCCAGAAAGGAGCGCCCCTGAGACAGAGAGAGGGGCCGAAGCCACCACTGAAGAGAGCTCCTGGTCTGTGGCGACAGAGCCACTAACCTGTGCAAGGAGGAAGGCCGCTTGTCCCAACAGCGGAGAATGTCCAGCTGCAGTGGCCGCAGATGGAACTGGGCAAAGGGAACAGCCTCCATTGACGCCACCATCTGACCCAGCACCTGCATCAGGTGCCTGATGGAATAACGGCGGGACCTCAGCAGAGAGTGCACCGCCAGTTGGAGTGACTGCTGTTTGATTAAGGGCAACTTCACAAGTGCCGGCAGAGTCTCGAACTGCATCCCTAGGTACGTGAGCCTCTGGGTCGGAGTCAGAGTGGATTTGGGCAGATTGACAAGCCACCCGAATTGGGCTAGAGTGGCGAGAGTAAGCGAGACACTCCGCTGACAGTCTGCGCTGGATGAAGCCTTGATTAGAAGGTAGTCCAGGTAAGGAATCACTGCCAACCCCTGGAGGTGCAGAACCGCAACCACTGCTGCCATGACCTTGGTGAATACCCGAGGGGCCGTGGCTAACCCGAAGGGGAGAGCCACGAATTGGAAATGTTCCTCTCAGATTGCAAAACGTAGCCAACGCTGGTGTGAAACTGCAATTGGCACATGCAGATAGGCATCTCTGATGTCGATGGATGCCAGGAAATCCCCTTGGGTCATTGAGGCAATGACTGACCGCAGAGACTCCATGCGAAAATGCCGCACCTGAACATGCTTGTTGAGAAGCTTGAGATCCAGGATGGGCCGGAAAAAAACGTCCTTTTTGGGGACTAGGAAGAGATTTGAGTAGAAACCTCTGAAACGTTCCCGGGCGGGAACCGGTACAATTACTCCGTTGGCCTGCAAGGATGCCACGGCCTGAGAGAAGGCGGCGGCCTTGGAGCAGGGGGGAGTTGAGAGAAAAAATCTGTTTGGCGGACTGGAAGAGAATTCTATCCTGTAGCCGTGGGAGATGATATCCCGCACCCACTGATCGGAGACGTGTTGAAACCAAGCGTCGCCAAAGTGGGAGAGCCTGCCACCGACTAAGGACGTTGCCGGAGCGGGCAGATAGTCACGAGGAGGCTGCCTTAGTGGCAGCAGCTCCTGCGGTCTTCTGTGGACGCGCTTTTGTGCGCCAGTTGGATTTCTGGTCCTTGGCTGAGTTAGTGGACGAGGCCGAGGGTTTAGAGGACGACCAGTTGGAGGAACGAAAGGAGCGAAACCTCGACTGATTCCTACCCTGGACAGGTTTCCTGGCTTTGGTTTGAGGCATGGAAGTACTCTTCCCGCCAGTAGCTTCCTTAATAATTTCATCCAGCTGTTCTCCTAACAGCTGGGACCCAGCAAAAGGGAGCCCAGCAAGGTACTTCTTTGAAGAAGCATCTGCCTTCCACTCTCGAAGCCACAAGATTCTGCGTATAGCAAGGGAATTAGCCGAAGCCACCGCAGTACGGTGAGAAGCCTCCAACATGGCAGACATGGCATAGGATGAAAAGGCCGAAGCTTGGGAAGTTAAGGCATCCATTTCGGGCATAGATTCCCTGGTGAGGGAATGCACCCGCCGCTTCATACACGGATTTGGCCAGAAGGTCAATCTGGCGGTCAGTGGAATCCTTAAGGGAAGTGCCATCAGCCACCGACACAACGGTCCGGGCTGCGAGCCTAGACACCGGAGGGTCTACCTTTGGGGACTGAGCCCACTCCTTGACCACCTCAGGTGGAAAGGGAAAACGGTCATCATAACCACGCTTTGGGAAGCGCTTGTCAGGACAGGCCCTGGGCTTGGTCACAGCGGCCTGAAAACTGGAGTGGTTAAAGAACACACTCTTTGCTCTCTTAGGCAAGGTAAACTGGTGCTTTTCTGCCAGAGAGGGTTGCTCCTCTGATACTGGCGGATTGAGATCCAGTACAGAATTAATAGAAGCAATCAAGTCACTAAGATCTGAGTCACTTTCGGACAGATCAATGGGGCACAGCGAGTTAGCCTCCGAGCCCCCTGTAAAGGCATCCTCCTCTTCCAGCGAGTCATCTCTGAATCAGAGCCACGGGAGGAGGAGGGAGAGGGAACCCTGCGTCTCTTCTTAGGAGGACGGGGTCTGGGTCCTGATGATGAATCCTCTGTGAGCTCCGGTCCTGAGGGACCCCTAGCAGCAGAGGCACCCTGTGAAGGGGGCTGATGCATATTCATCAACGTCCTGGACAGAAGTCCCATGGACTCAGCAAAAGACTGGGAGATAGACCTAGAAAAGGATTCTACCCAAGCCGGGGGTTCAGCCACAGGAGCAGCCTGAGAAATCACTGGGGGTGAGACTCCAGGCTGTGGCACCGCCAAGTTAGATCAGGCATCACAATGTGGGAAGGTGCTCGGTTCAGGCAGCAGGAGCTTACATGTAGCGCATACAGCATAAAGCTTTGGGGCCTTGCTCCTCGTGTGAGACATGCTGCTGGAGTGGGGGCTCTGCCAGAGAATGAACCCCAGAGAGTATATACAGAGGTCCACAACCGGAGACCGGTTGTGGCTTACCAGACCGCTGGAGCGGTGTTGTGTGCCCTCCAGATCCCGAAGCCCGGACCCCCCAAGCACAGCACCTCAGCAGAGATACTGCAGACCAGCGCTGCAATGACTGATCGCAGAGAGAACGCTGAGAAAATGGCCGCCGGAGCGAAGAGAGGGGGCGGGACTTGCTTGAGGAGCGCGATCTGAAGGGCCATAGAGACCTACAGTGGAGGGGACACACACTGCAGTGGGGAGTGTCCCTCCCCTGTACAGAACGGCCGCCGGGAGGAGCCGAGCCTGTCCCTCTGCATGAGTGACATGCGAGGGCAGTGAAACAGAAACTAGGCCTCCGGCGAAGCCAGGGCCTAAATTTGAGCGGCGCGGCCGACGCGCAGGCACCATCGGCGCGGTTCTCAGGCGACAGCTAGAGAACCCGCCGGAAATGTCCGTAAACACAATAAGCACACTCTCCCCCAACAATAAAGTACAGGGACCCCGAAATCTAAACGTCTCAGGTACTTAGCTGCTGAGACGCAGGGCCAAGTCCCTGGGGATGAGTACTCCGGTCCAGCAGGGTCCTGAAGGGCTGCGGATGGAGACCGGTGTCCTGCCAAGCATGGAGACCGTGCTGGCTCCCACTTCAAGCCAGAGCCCAGGAGGGATGGGGAAGGAGCACGGCATGTAAAGGCTCCAGCCTAGGAATCAATCTTACAACACCGCCGACACAGTGGGGTGAGAAGGGACATGCCGGGGGTCCAGACGTGGACCCCACTCTTCAATCTCGTTCCAAAAGGAAAAATCATATGAGAATGCATGTGTGGATGTATGCCTCCTGAACACAAAGCGATAAACTGGCTGGGTCTGCTCACCAGGGGGTGTATAAGCTCAGGGGGAGGAGCTACACTTTTAAGTGTAGTACTTTGTGTGTCCTCCGGAGGTAGAAGCTAAACACCCATGGTCTGGGTCTCCCATAGGAACGGTAAAGAAAGAGATATTTTAAAGGGATTTGTTTTTTTCACTTCATATGCACTTTGACTATCCCGGAACGTATTTGAATTGTTAGCCGAATCAGGAAAGCCCCATCTCCTCTAATTCAGAAGTGCAGGGACGGTCACACAGAACACAATACCTTCTTCTCATCTGCCAGCCTAGTCTTCTCCTGCGATATCCACTTCTTCAGATCCTCCATCCGGGTTTTGTGACGGACCAAAGACTGAGATAAGATCTTTATGGACTCCAGGATGAACTTGACATCTTCATCATCTCCGATGTCGTAGCATTTCTAAGAAAAAGAAAAAATCAGAAGAGAAATGTCTACACTTCTACATTACAGCTGAGGACAATTTTTGTTTTTTCACTTTGAACTTTACTATCGAGCATTAAATTGCTCAGCATCTCTTCACATAAGATGTCGTCTTACCAAATAATCAAACAGCTCCTCATTACACCAGAAGTCTTCTGGTTCACATTCGCTGAAGTCCTACAGGGAAATGGCAGAAATATTTATATAATATATATAATCTTGAGCCATATGCGGGTCAGATTTCATATACCGTACAGCCATAGGTCACGTACCATACTGCACACATCCATGTCGCTGTCAGAGTCCTTCTCCTGAAAAACAGATAATAAGGTGAATGTGTCATTGCTTAGTGACGTCCGTGTGTTTTATCCACGACTTCTTGTGGATGCTTACCGGCTTCTTTTTACACAGGGGGAGATTTGCGCTGCTGTAAAAGAAATAAGTCCTTGAGTATTTCAAACATCACATGGGGAGGCATTGTGTCAGCTGCATTTGGACAGAGCTGTATATTACGGAGATTTCCATTATGGCATTAAAGGATTAATCAATCACACGTGGATATTAGAGGCCACACTCATGAGAATATGGATACAGGGAACCCCTGGTATTGCAGTCGCAGTAAATGAAGAGACAACCTTTTCTATTCACTTTCTGAACTTCCATAGAAGTGAATGTAGAGAGCGACGCATACACAGCCATTTCTTTATTCAAACAAGACTCCATTCTTGAGAGGTGTTTGGTTCCCAGAGGTGGGACACATGCTTACTTAAAGAATGAAGGTCTCCTGACGCCTGACTTGAGAGGCACTGCTGCGCATGCGTTGTTCTGCCCATCAACCCTAGGAGTTAATGGAGAGCTGAGCATGCGTCGGGCCCTATTCTTAAGGCCAGTTTCACACGAAAAACACATGAAAAACACTGACGTTTTCACTGGCTTGTAAAACACGCACATGTCCCTCCGTGTGCCGTGAATCACGGCACACGTGGGTTGTCTAAGTGCAATCCGGGCTCCGTTCTCCGTGGCCCGTGATTGCACTTAGAAATCAACTCACCTGTGCGCGCTCCCGCTCTCCATGGTGCTGATCGCTCCCACGGTGCAGCATCCGGCCGGCGCTGACCCCCGCGCAGCAGCTACTTTCGGGTCGGCTGTGTCGTGCATCATGAATATGCGCGACAATAACGAGCCGGCTCAGAAGCAGCCGGCTGCACAGGACATCGCTGGACGCCGGGTGAGTAAAAATAATTTTTATTTTATAAGCACGTTTTTTTCTGGCACGTGTTTCACGGATCACACCACTGCGTGGTCCGTGGGACATCAGTGATGCCAGAAAAAAATGGACATGTCTCCGTGCAGCAATCACGGACACAGGTGAACGCTGCACGGAGACACGTTCAGTGAAAAATCACTGATGTGTGAGCAGACCCATTCATTATAATGGGTCTGCGTAGGTCAGTGATTCCGGTATGTTTAAAAAAAGCACAAACGTATCAGAATCACTGACGTGTGAAAGGGGCCTAAGACAGGTGAGATGGGCAGTTTTCACATGAAGGGAAGTTTTGTAACCCCCACCTCACGGCTTGTAAGTGAGCAGTTGCTACGCATGCGTCTTTACTTGTTTGGTAGCGCTAAGATGGCTCTTCTACTCAAGGACTGTTGGAGAGAGGTGAATATAGAAAGACACCTCACTATTCACAGCAGTGTCAAAATTGGGTCTCCTATCGAAATCTGTACAGGACTCAGTGGTGGGAGGAGTACTTTTCTGAAAAATGGAGGTTTCTTTACACTGAGCTGTTTCCAACGAAATCTTTTTCATTTACAGTACCAGGAAGCATCATTCTCAAGATGCAACTGGGACCTTCACCTGACATTTATGGTATATTCCGCTGATGTGGAGAGATAGGATTGAGCAGCCTGAATTGCACTGTATTTCATGAAAGCTTCACAAATCGCGACCAAATAGCCGTAACCATGTGGAAACCTACAACATTGGTAATAGAAGCATCCTGCATTAACGTCACAGGATTTTTCCTCAGTACTAACCTGAAACCGTATAGATGTCCGATGTTGGCTGCCTTCAGTTCTGAAATGATACATGCATGTGTTAAGTACAGTAGTAACCAGGATAGACTAGGTGGTACAGAAGGTCAAAGACCTGTGACCCATCCCCAAGACCTTCTTTAGAGAAGTCTCTTCTATGCAAACGAGGTTTTTGTGGGCAAACAAGCCGGCGAGATTGGCGCGGTCGCTGTTGTGTAGACCTAGAACCCGGGGTGGGCTTGGCCTCCCGGATCTCAAGGCATACTATGTAGCCACGCACTTAGCCAGAGTAGTGGATTGGTGCAGGCATTCCAAGGCCAAACCCTGGGTGTCGGTGCAGCAGAGCTTCACAGATACTCCACTAGCGGCGCTCCCATGGGTGATTTCCCAAACAGGTACAGAACTTCGGACCCATCCCACGATTGGCGCCACGCTATCTTGTTGTTCTCAAGAGGTGGTCCGGAGATCCCTAATCCCTTTACCCTCCCCCCGATCGTTGGCGCTCCAGAATTCCCCCCGGGTCTCTTTGACCCGGTGTTTCGCCTATGGATCTCCCGAAATAGATTTCGAGCCCACCAAATTGGAGTTGGGGGGCATTGGCCAACGTCGGAGGAACTCCGGAACTTCCGCGTCCCCGGGCCTTTGGGCCAGTGGCGTTCTATGCAGCTTCGACATTTTCTGTGCTCTCTACCAGACTATAGTCAGTTTGACAGACCCCTCACCGAATTCGAGAAGTTATGCATGGAGGGGGGAACCCTTAGACACTCACTGGCCATCTCACATACCATGCTAAACAACTCCACGAATCTGCCTCCTCCTAGGTTCCTCCTGCAGTGGGAGTCGGACCTGGGCCTCACCCTTTCTGCCACGCAGAGAAACAAGGTGCTGTCCCTTGCTCACAAAGCATCCATGAGTTCAAAACTTCAAGAAGCCAACTTTAAATGCATTTCCCGGTGGTATAGGGTCCCAACAAAACTCCACAGGATGTTCCCAGCAGTGGACCCGGGGTGCTGGAGATGTGGCACAGGGGAGGGAGACTTCCTACACATATTTTGGGAATGCCCTGCGCTACAGCAGTTTTGGGAGGGGGTACGGGGAGTGATCAGGCATGTGACTGGACACACACAGACCCTGGGCCCGGAACTCTTCCTGCTCCAATTATCAGAGTCCTCTGCCCGTGCGTACAAAGGGTCTCTGTTAAGCTTCCTGGTGATGGCCGCTAGGACGTGCATCCCTCTGAGGTGAAGATCCCCTTCCCCGCCGACGTTATCGATGTGGGCAAATAGGGTGAACGAATTGTTATACATGGACCTGACAGCGTCTCTTTACGATAGACATGAGGCCTTTTACAAGACTTGGTTCTCCTGGATCGAGTTTAAATACTCTAATGACTATGGCACATGGATACACCCTGATTGAGGGGGGCCCCCATGGATGCCATGGGACGGAGGTGCTCTGAGAGGATGGATCCCTGCTTTGCGTTCGTTCGTGCCCCAGTGTCTTTCCCTTTCTTCCCCCTTCTGTACCCCCCCCCGCTCGTTTCTCGCTAAACCTTTCTTGCCTTACTCGTTTCCTTTTTCTCTCTTTCTTAATCTACTCGGGTATTCCCGTACTATAAAACCTTTGGTAAACATGGAGAGGTCAAAATGTTGAAAATATTCATGTGTCACAGTTAGTCTTTAATACAATGGTTGTGAAATGTATTGCAACTGATCCAGACTGGAATGATTCCATGTTTATGGTTAAAAAAATAATTTAAGAAAAAAAAAAAAGAAAGACCTGTGACCCAGACGGAAAGCAGAAGATGAGCTCACCTCGAAATGAGATGCCCCCTGAGGGCACCACGGACCGCACGTCAATATCGCCACAGCTGTCTACAAATCTGGATCCGCCACTACTACGCCTCTTACTGCGGCGATCTGGAGAACGGCTCCGCTTCCTACGATCTGCCCTGCGGTCATCAGATGGATAATCTTTCAGGAAGTTGAGTCGAGATGCAGAGGCACTGCCCTGGCTTATGTTTCTGGCATCGAAATCGTCATCGTGAAGGAGGAATTTCGGCAGGTCTTTACTGTCACGTGATGAGGAATTGTGGTCACGGTGCCTGGATCGGTCGTCACGATCATCGTCTCCCTGTTGAGAATTCAACATGTCTCTAAACTTCTGTGCTCGCCTCCGTCCTCTTCTCGTTTTACTATTCACTTTGCTACCATCTATATTTTCTTCTTCTTTTTCATCTTTTTTTTCATCTTTCTTTTCATCTTTCTTTTCATCTTTCTTTTCATCTTTCTTTTCATCTTTTTGTTCAACTTTTTGTTCAACTTTTTGTTCAACTTTTTGTTCAACTTTTTGTTCAACTTTTTGTTCAACTTTTCTCTTTTCTAGTTCTTCTTTAGAGGGAATATTTTCTGTGAATTTAAGGGGTGGAGCGAGGTTAAAAAAAACAAAAACATGTTTTTGAAACAGTTTATGGAAACAACCCTTTTGTGGCAACTGTCCCCCATTCACTTCACTAGTGTTGAGGTGCAACACCTCACACTCACAGATGTGGCGCTATCCATGCATCAGTATGTAGCTAGCAGTGAAGAGTGGTTGAAGGGGCTTCAGCAGGTCCCCGACTGTCATGGCAACTCATTGGCACTACACAATCCTGTATCAAGGAGCTTTTATACCCCGATCGCTCCATGATGAAGTGTAAAGAGTTTAAAACATGATACATATAACATATCAGAAGGTTTCACCAGGAGGGGAAGCTTCTCCTAGGATCACTTTTTCCTCCCCAGGTTGTAGACGTACCCACAAGATACATTTCTAAATCACTGACTTCAGTGACGTTCGGCTTCGATACATAAACTTCCTCCACAACCTAAATGTAAAAATAAACACATACAAGGCATCAGACGTCATCCTATATATCTTGTCTAAATCTGGCTGCTATCTATGAACATTTGTTAACCCTTTTGTAATGCCGTCGCCCCCTCTCTGTGCTGCTTCCTCCTCCAGGAAGGGACACCAGTGCACTCGCCCAGCCCGGCTGCTTCTGTCCTCCCTGCTCTCAGGGCCTGTGCACACCACATAGATCCCCCGGGAGCGCACACCATGTCTCTTCAACGGTATTTTTTTTACTTTTTGTAACACATTAAAGATCGAACATTTTACCAGAAGTTGGAACCTCTTTCCTTTATTCGTATCCTATTGCATCTCTGGTCTAACAGTGGTTCTGTGCACAGTGGACTTTCAAACACTGTGAACGGGCTACAAACCTTTCCTTGTTCTACTGCTTGAGACATTGCTACTAGTTGTTAGATCCCGTTCCCATCCCTTGTATCCCGTCTCAGTTACCTGTGCTTGCTAACACCTACCTGTGTTCTAGTACCTGTCTGAACCATCCGTGCCTGCTGTACCCGCCTGCACCAGCCTTCCACTCTCCTGTCTGCACCAGAGACTGTTCCTGCATGCATCAGCGCCCACTCCTGCAGATCCAACCTCTGGGGTCAGATGCCACAGTACATAGCAATCCCATCGAGTAGCACCTGGCAGCTACCTTCCAGCACAGGCCTAACCTAATCATCAGAGGCTCTAATGAAGATGAGGCAGTTGCTTAGTTACGCCCCTCCAGTGAAGGCCTGTGCCAGCAGCGCATCGCCCTTCCTGACAGGCATATGGCTTGAAAACGATTGAACCCCCTCCCTTCACAGCTGACAGCATCTTGCAACTGATGGGATTGGAGATAACTTAGATTTTAGCAACTCAACCCCTTATATGATGCAGTCAGTAACTGCCATGGCATCTAAGCAGTTATTCAGAGAAACATGGCTTCTTCTGTCATGCCATAAACCTAATGAGCTTCCAGAGTAATTGGAGGCTTAAAAACCAAAAAAAAACAAACAAACAAACAGGACCGCTTTCTCAGTACTTTTAAAAATGACTAATACAAAACTATTGTATTGTACCAGCAATTGAGTGATTGCCGGGGAGATGTATAGCAGAGTAGGGTGGCTGTTCAAGCAATGTCTAAAAAACAACATACAGAATATACAGTTTAACAAAGACAAGAAAAGGCTGCAGGGGGGGGGGGGGTCCCTATATTATAACATTTACCCTGTTATTTAAAAACACAGGCCTAGAGTTGGCAAAAACGCCACCACTGTCCTTAAGCCATGTCTGGTATTGGCGTATTCCAGTTACAGGGGCATGATAAATGGACATCCCCTTGAAAATGTGTAACTCACATTAATTTTCTTCCTTCCGTGTGTCTGCTCGATGGCGAGGGCATTATTGGTTAATTTTCGGTAATGTACAAGTTGTAAGACTTCGTAACTGTCCTCTATTCCCATAATGGGATGATGCTTCGCCTAGAAGGAGAAATAAAAACCACCTTAACAATCTGAACCGAAACCATAAACACCAATACAGTAGTCGGCAGGCAACAGGGTTTAATGTCCAGAAAACATTCGCCAAAAATTGAGGAAAATCCCACCAATGGGGAAAGGTCCCACTGGTTGAGGCAGGTCCCACCAATGTGGGAAGGTTCCACCGGTCAGGGCAAGTGCCACTAATCAAGCCAAGTCCCATCAATTGGGGCGGGTCCCAACAACGGGGAAAGGTCCCACTGGTCGAGGCAGATCCCACTAACAAGGGAAGCATCCACCGGTCGGGGCAAGTCCAACCATTTGGGGGAAGGTTTCACCAATCAGAAAGTGATATTGTATGTGAAGATCCCTTGTATCCCTCCTACGTGAGGAGTCTGTGCCGCCCGTACTTACCAGGTACAAAATCCGATGCTGGATCCCTACAATGTGGAAGAAGATGGAGGCGACTCTGAAGGCAGAGTTGCACAGCTTACATTCATACATGCGGACCCCTTCACTATCCGCCGCATACTCATAGATGTACTCGAGGCCTGCCAAAAGAAAGCCACTGTAGTATTGCATTCATTAATCGTCTCTCCACCATTTCGTACCTTACTAGCTGTGCTCTGTATATCCCCTTACCAGCTGATGAAGACGGCATGAGCTAGTGAAAGCAGTGATTGGCTGCAGCGGTGATGTGAGCTCTCCACATGACGTCATTGCTGATGATAAATGATCACTACACCCAAAGTCTCCTGTGTGACTGGAGTGGTGCTCACACATGACAGGAGCAATCAGGGGTGTGGGGGTCGCGCCTTCCTCCTCCCAGTGACACACACACAGTGCTGCTGGCAAGGTAGCCCCCAAACCAGTCTACAGAAGCCCCTTCCGCTGTGGAGTGCAGGGTCCTGACTTTCTTACCAATGAAGGACTCCTTTTTGCCGGTTTCTGTCATCTGCTCATTCAGCGTTTTGAGTTTTCCCATATAAGACAGCTGTGTTCGCCTCACCCCCTGTGTTAGAAACGATATACATCATACAGCACAGACCCAATAACCTGCCGGATTATATCATCTGGGCTGTCGCTTACCATCATGAACTTGTGGAACTGCTCGTTGTAATGGACATCCTTGTCCTTGTAGTTTGTGAACTTCGCTTCGCAGAGCTGCAAAAAGAAGGGAATTTTGTTACTTACCGTAAATTCCTTTTCTTCTAGCTCTTATTGGGAGACCCAGACGATTGGGGTATAGCTACTGCCCTCCGGAGGCCACACAAAGCACTACACTAAAAAGTGCAAGGCCCCTCCCCTTCTGGCTATACCCCCCCGTGATATCACGGGTTCTCCAGTTTTAGTGCCAAAGCAAGAAGGAGGAAGCCAATAACTGGTTTAAACAAATTAACTCCGAATAACGTCGGAGAACTGAAAAACCGTTCAACATGAACAACATGTGTACCCGCAAACAACAAAACAATCCCGAAGGACAACAGGGCGGGTGCTGGGTCTCCCAATAAGAGCTAGAAGAAAAGGAATTTACGGTAAGTAACAAAATTCCCTTCTTCTTCAGCGCTCTATTGGGAGACCCAGACGATTGGGACGTCCAAAAGCTGTCCCTGGGTGGGTAAAGAGATACCTCATGTTAGAGCTGCAAAACAGCCCTCCCCTACGGGGGTGTCACTGCCGCCTGCAGGACTCTTCTACCTAAGCTGGCATCCGCCGAAGCATAGGTATGCACCTGATAATGCTTGGTGAAAGTGTGCAGACTCGACCAGGTAGCTGCCTGGCACACTTGTTGAGCCGAAGCCTGGTGTCGTAATGCCCAGGACGCACCCACGGCTCTGGTTGAGTGGGCTTTTAACCCTGAAGGAACCGGAAGCCCCGCAGAACGGTAGACCTCTAGAATTGGTTCTTTGATCCATCGAGCCAGGGTGGCTTTAGAAGCCTGCAACCCCTTGTGCGGACCAGCGACAAGGACAAAAAATGCATCGGAACGGCGCATGGGCGCCGTGCGGGAAATGTAGATTCTGAGTGCTCTCACCAGATCTAGCAAACGTAAGTCCTTTTCATACCGGTGAACCGGATGAGGACAAAAGGAAGGCAAGGATATATCCTGATTAAGATGAAACGAGGATACGACCTTAGGGAGAAACTCCGGAATGGGGCGCAGCACTACCTTGTCCTGGTGGAACACCAGGAAGGGAGCCTTGGATGACAGAGCTGCCAGCTCCGACACTCGCCGAAGCGATGTGATCGCAACAAGAAACGCCACTTTCTGTGACAGGCGAGAAAAAGAAACTTCCTTCAGAGGCTCGAAAGGCGGCTTCTGGAGAGCAACTAGTACCCTGTTCAGATCCCATGGATCTAACGGCCGCCTGTACGGGGGCACAATATGACAGACCCCCTGCAGGAACGTGCGCACCTTAGGAAGACGTGCTAGACGCTTCTGAAAAAACACGGATAGTGCCGAGACTTGCCCTTTAAGGGAGCTGAGCGACAAGCCCTTTTCCAACCCCGATTGCAGGAAGGAAAGAAAGGTGGGCAATGCAAATGGCCAAGGGGATACTCTCTGTGCAGAGCACCAGGATAAGAAAATCTTCCACGTTCTGTGGTAGATCTTAGCAGACGTTGACTTCCTAGCTTGTCTCATTGTGGCTACGACTCCTTGAGATAATCCTGCGGACGCTAGGATCCAGGACTCAATGGCCACACAGTCAGGTTCAGGGCCGCAGAATTCTGATGGAAAAACGGCCCTTGGGACAGTAAGTCTGGTCGGTCTGGCAGTGACCACGGTCGACCGACCGTGAGATGCCACAGATCCGGATACCACGATCTCCTCGGCCAGTCCGGGGCGACGAGTATGACGCGGCTGCAATCGGATCTGATTTTTGCGCAGTCCTCTGGGCAAGAGTGCCAGAGGTGGAAACACACATGTGAGCCGGAACTGCGACCAATCTTGCACTAAGGCGTCTGCCGCCAGAGCTCTGTGATCGCGCGATCGTGCCAGAAATGCCGGGACCTTGTTGGTGTGCCGAGACGCCATTAGGTCGACGTCCGGCACCCCCCAGCGGCAACAGATTTCCTGAAACACGTCCGGGTGAAGGGACCATTCCCCCGCGTCCATACCCTGGCGACTGAGGAAGTCTGCTTCCCAGTTTTCTACGCCCGGGATGTGAACTGCGGATATGGTGGATGCTGTGTCCTCCACCCACATGAGGATTCGCCGGACTTCCTGGAAGGCTTGCTGACTGCGCGTCCCTTCTTGGTGGTTGATGTATGCCACCGCTGTGGAGATGTCCGACTGGATTCGGATCTGCTCTCTTTCTAGCCACTTCTGGAAAGCTAGTAGGGTAAGATACCCTGCCCCGATTTCCAGAACATTGATCTGAAGGGTGGACTCCTGCTGAGTCCACGTCCCCTGAGCCATGTGGCGGAGACAAACTGCTCCCCACCCTGACAGACTCGTATCTGTCGTGACCACTATGAGGTGGGAATAAGCCACTATTGCAGATAGTCCTCGGCCGTCTGGGAAAGGGAGACTTTCCTGTCCAGGGAGGTTGACTGCCCGTTCCATTGGCGGAGAATGTCCCATTGCAGTTGGCGCAGATGAAAATGCGCAAGGGAACTGCCTCGATGGCTGCCACCATCTTCCTTAGGAAGTGTATGAGGCGCCTTAAGGGGTGCGACTGGCCTTGAAGGAGAGACTGCACCTCTGTCTGCAGTGAACGCTGCTTGTTCAGCGGAAGCTTCACTATTGCTGATAGAGTATGAAACTCCATGCCGAGATACGTTAGTGATTGAGTCGGAGACAGATTTGACCTTGCCAAATTGATGATCCACCCGAAAGTCTGGAGAGTCTCCAGCGTAACATTCAGGCTGCGTTGGCATGCCTCGAGGGAGGGTGCTTTGACGAGTAGATCGTCCAAGTACGGGATCACCGGGTGTCCCTGAGAGTGCAAGACTGCTACCACTGCTGCCATGACCTTGGTGAACACCCGTAGGGCTGTCGCCAGACTGAATGGCAGAGCTACGAACTGAAGATGTTCGTCTCCTATCACAAAACGTAGAAAACGTTGGTGTTCCGTAGCAATTGGCACGTGGAGATAGTCATCTTTGATGTCTGTTGAGGCAAGGAAGTCTCCTCGAGACATTGAGGCAATGACGGATCGGAGGGATCCCATCCGGAACCGCCTGGCGTTCGCATGCTCGTTGAGCAGTTTCAGGACCAGAACAGGACGGAAGGAACCGTCCTTTTTTGGAGCCACAAAGAGATTGGAGTACAAACCCTCGCCCTCGTTCCTGAGGGGGGACAGGGATCACCACTCCTTCTGCTCTTAGAGCGTCCACCGCCTGCAGCAGGGCATCTGCTCGGTGGGGGGTGGGGCCGTTCTGAAGAATGGAGTCGGAGGACGAGAACAGAACACTGTCCTGTGCACGTGAGCACAATGTCCGTCACCCACCGGTCTGTGACCTGTGGCAGCTAAACGTCGCCAAAGGCGGGGGAGTCTGCCATCAACCGCGGATGCGGAGAGAGAGAGAGAGAGCTGAGAGTCCTGAGGAGGCCGCCTTGGTAGCGGTTCCTCCGACTGCCTTCCTTGGGCGTGATTGAGCCCGGCCGGAATCTGAGCCCGTCTGAGGTTTTGTAGCCCTTTTGCACGAGGACAATTGGGACCTGCCGGAGCTTGGGAAGGACCGAAACCTCGACTGTACTTTTAGGACAGTATAAACAGGGTAAGTCGCAGTGCAGACATTGCGGGGTTACGGACGCCTCTGCGGTACAGATGTCCCTGTGCTCAAGGCCAGCTGCGCAAGAACAGCTGAAAAGGTTAGGTTGCCTATACGGCTGTGGATGCCGGAGCAACCGACACGCCGATAGCTTCCTAGACAGATTTCAACCAGAGTCCATCTGTCTGTGAATGGCATCTTTAAGTGAAGCCCCATCTCCAGTGCAACTATGGCTCTAGATGCAAGCCTGGAGATTGGAGAATCCACCTTTGGACCCTGGGTCCAGCGCTGACCACGTCAGGGGAAAAGGGATAACGTGTATCCTAAAAAACGTTTGGAGAAGACGCTTATCTGGTAAGCGTGGTGTTCCTGGACTGCTTCTCTGAAGTCAGCGTGGCCAGAAAAATACTCAATATCTGTGTGAGATACTGAAAAAGGACTTCTCCTGTTCGTCTCCTATCTCCACTGGGGGAGCTGAGGGAGAAAGATCCAACCTTCCATTGATGGACGGTATAGGATCATTCCGTATGGCGTTACCACCCGAGAGCGATGTCAGGATCAAAGCCCTGAAGAGCTGCCTTTTGGTCAAGTAGATTGCCCATGGCCTGTCTGGACTGCAAGTCTCTATATTATGACTACTCCGTCCCTGTCCATGGACAGGGTTGACAGGTGGTTTCTTTGGCCACGACTAGTAGAGACCCCGGCAGACGAAGTGCTAGAGACCCCGGCAGACGACGTGCTACAGGGGAGCAGGCACACAATGGGACGGTGTCATGAACAGCATCCCATGTAGTAAAAACAGCACTGAAAATCTGTGTTGCTTTTTTGCCGCTGCCGACTAGCTATCTAAAAGTATATAGCCAAGATTGGTGACCGTACAGTGCAATGTATAGCATACAGGCATAAAGTACAAATGACCACTGCAGCACAAGCAATACAAGCAGCATAGAAGCCTGTGCCCTGGCACCCCTGCTCTTCTGCTGCTGTATACTAGTCATCTAGGGGAATATAGCCCAGAAGAGTGACCCTACAGTGCAATGTATAGCATACAAGCACAAGTACAAAAGAACACTGCAGCACATGCAATACAAGCAGCATAGAAGCCTGTGCCCTGGCACCCCAGCTCTTCTGCTGCTGTAGACTGGTCATCCAGGGGAATATAGCCCAGAAGAGTGACCATACAGTGCAATGTATAGCATACAAGCACAAGTACAATGCACACTGCAGCCCATGCAATACAAGCAGCATAGAAAAAAACCTGTGCCCCAGCACCCTTGGTTTTCTGCTGCTGTAGTCTAGCCATTCCAGGAGAATATAGCTAAGACTAGCGACTGTACAGTGCAATGTATAGCATATAAGCATAAACACAAATGAACACCTCAGTCGTGCAATACAAGCAGCCTAGAAAGCCTGTGCCTTAGCACACCTGCTTTCCTGCTGCTGATGTGTCGCTCCCCAAGCTGGCATATAGCGACCTATGCAGTTAAAAACAACACATGTACACACTGCATATATATTGTGGTCAGCACTATGTGTGCCGCTTACCGCCCGCCTATAAGCGGGTGTATGGTCGCCACCGTCCTGCCTGGTTGCCGAAAGTCCGAGCTCGGACTGCAGTAATGGCTGCCGGCTTCTTCCCCAGCTCGTGTGAGGAGGGGCGGGCCGTGGGCGTGCCCCAAGGCAGAGCGGGAATCCGGCGTCCGACAGTGTGCAGTGAGAGGGCTGGAGCATGTAAATAAGGCTCCAGCCCTCGGCGCTGCTGATTGCTCAGCGCCTGTCCCCTTCCCTGAGTGACAGGGAGGGGGCGGGAACGAAGCGGCACTAGGCCGCAGAAGCCGGGGACTGGATTTATAAGCGCCGCCGCCGTAAAAGCGCGGTCGGCGCCCAGTCCCCGGCGAACTACAAGTCCCAGCCGCGCCGCCGCTCCCGGAGCGTCCGGCGCGGTAGTTCCCAAAACACAAAGTCACTCAGCAAAGCTGCAGTGACTGTAACCCATTACTGTCCCCGGCGCACTAGCACACCCAGCAAGTCTGGAGTGTGCTGTGTCCGTGTGACCGGGGACACAGAGTACCTGTAATGGTGCAGGGCCATGTCCCTGAACGGTACTCCAGCTCCGTATCCAGCAGGTTCAAATGGGTCTGTGGATGGAGCCCGGCGTCAGAGCTTTGAGGCCGGTAGGATCCCACTTCCTCAGAGCCCCCCAGGGGGATGTGGAAGGAAAGCAGCATGTGGGCTCCAGCCTCCGTACCAGCAATAGGTACCTCAACCTTACAACACCATCAACGGGTGAGAAGGGAGCATGCTGGGGGCCCTATATGGGCCCTCTTTTCTTCCATCCGAAATAGTCAGCAGCTACTGCTGACTAAAATCTGTGGAGCTATGCATGGATGTCTGACCTCCTTCGCACAAAGCTTGAAAACTGGAGAACCCGTGATACCACGGGGGGGTATAGCCAGAAGGGGAGGGGCCTTGCACTTTTTAGTGTAGTGCTTTGTGTGGCCTCCGGAGGGCAGTAGCTATACCCCAATCGTCTGGGTCTCCCAATAGAGCGCTGAAGAAAAACAAAACGGGTTTGTAGTAATGGTCTAAAGAAGGGAATTTTGTTACTTACCGTAAATTCCTTTTCTTCTAGCTCCTATTGGGAGACCCAGACGATTGGGTGTATAGCTACTGCCTCCGGAGGCCACACAAAGCATTACACTAAAAAGTGTAAGGCCCCTCCCCTTCTGGCTATACACCCCCAGTGGGATCACTGGCTCACCAGTTTTAGTGCAAAAGCAAGAAGGAGGAAAGCCAATAACTGGTTTAAACAAATTCACTCCGAGTAACATCGGAGAACTGAAAAACCGTTCAACATGAACAACATGTGTACCCGAAACAACCCAAAAATCCCGAAGGAAACAGGGCGGGTGCTGGGTCTCCCAATAGGAGCTAGAAGAAAAGGAATTTACGGTAAGTAACAAAATTCCCTTCTTCTTCGTCGCTCCATTGGGAGACCCAGACGATTGGGACGTCCAAAAGCTGTCCCTGGGTGGGTAAAGAAATACCTCATGTTAGAGCTGCAAAGACAGCCCTCCCCTACGGGGAGGCAACTGCCGCCTGCAGGACTCTTCTACCTAGGCTGGCGTCCGCCGAAGCATAGGTATGCACCTGATAATGTTTGGTGAAAGTGTGCAGACTCGACCAGGTAGCTGCCTGGCACACCTGTTGAGCCGTAGCCTGGTGTCGTAATGCCCAGGACGCACCCACGGCTCTGGTTGAATGGGCCTTCAGCCCTGATGGAACCGGAAGCCCAGCAGAACGGTAGGCTTCAAGAATTGGTTCTTTGATCCATCGAGCCAGGGCGGCCTTAGAAGCCTGCGACCCTTTGCGCTTACCAGCGACAAGGAGAAAGAGTGCATCCGAACGGCGCAAGGGCGCCGTGCGGGAAATGTAGATTCTGAGTGCTCTCACCAGATCTAACAAATGTAAATCCTTCTCATACCGATGAACTGCATGAGGACAAAAGGAAGGCAAGGAGATATCCTGATTAAGATGAAAAGAGGATACCACCTTCGGGAGAAACTCCTGAATGGGGCGCAGCACTACCTTGTCCTGGTGGAAGACCAGGACGGGAGTCTTGGATGACAGCGCTGCCAGCTCAGACACTCTCCGAAGAGATGTGATCGCTACCAGAGAAGCCACTTTCTGGGATAGTCTAGAAAGTGAAACCTCCCTCAGAGGCTCGAAGGGCGGCTTCTGGAGGGCAACTAGTACCCTGTTCAGATCCCATGGATCTAACGGCCGCTTGTACGGGGGAACGATATGGCAAACCCCCTGTAGGAACGTGCGCACCTTAGGAAGGCGTGCCAAACGCCTCTGAAAAAAGACGGATAGCGCCGATACCTGACCTTTAAGGGAGCCGAGCGCCAAACCTTTTTCTAACCCAGATTGCAGGAAAGAAAGAAAGGTAGGCAATGCAAATGGCCAGGGAGACACTTCCTGAGCAGAGAACCAGGATAAGAATATCCTCCACGGTCTGTGGTTCTTAGCGGACGTGGGCTTCCTAGCCTGTCTCATGGTGGCAACGACCCCGTGGAATAATCCTGAAGACGCTAGGATCCAGGACTCAATGGCCACACAGTCAGGTTCAGGGCGGCAGAATTCCGATGGAAAAACGGCCCTTGGGACAGTAAGTCTGGTCGGTCTGGTAGTGCCCACGGTTGGCCGACCGTGAGCTGCCACAGATCCGGATACCACGCCCTCCTCGGCCAGTCTGGGGCGACGAGTATGACGCGGCTGCAATCGGATCTGATCTTGCGTAGCACTCTGGGCAAGAGTGCCAGAGGTGGAAACACATAAGGGAGCCGGAACTGCGACCAATCTTGCACTAGGGCATCTGCCGCCAGCGCTCTTTGATCGCGAGACCGTGCCATGAAGGTTGGGACCTTGTTGTTGTGCCGGGACGCCATTAGGTCGACGTCCGGCCTTCCCCAGCGGCGACAGATTTCCTGAAACACGTCCGGGTGAAGGGACCATTCCCCTGCGTCCATGCCCTGGCGACTGAGGAAGCCTGCTTCCCAGTTTTCTACGCCGGGGATGTGAACTGCGGATATGGTGGAGGCCGTGGCTTCCACCCACATCAGAATCCGCCGGACTTCCTGGAAGGCTTGCCGACTGCGTGTCCCTCCTTGGTGATTGATGTATGCCACCGCTGTGGAGTTGTCCGACTGAATTCGGATCTGCTTTCTTTCCAGCCACTGCTGGAAGGCTAGTAGGGCAAGATACACTGCTCTGATTACCAGAATATTGATCTGAAGGGTGGACTCCTGCTGAGTCCACGTACCCTGAGCCCTGTGGTGGAGAAAAACCGCTCCCCACCCTGACAGACTCGCGTCTGTCGTGACCACCGCCCAAGACGGTGGTAGGAAGGATCTTCCCTGTGATAATGAGGTGGGAAGACGCCACCCTTGCAGAGAGTCCTTGCCGTCTGTGAAAGGGATACTTTCCTGTTCAGGGATGTTGACTTCCCGTCCCATTGGCGGAGAATGTCCCATTGAAGTGGACGCAGATGAAACTGCGCAAACGGAACCGCCTCCATTGCCGCCACCATCTTCCCGAGGAAGTGCATGAGGCGTCTTAAGGAGTGCGACTGACCTTGAAGGAGAGTCTGCACCCCAGTCTGTAGTGACCGCTGCTTGTCCAGCGGAAGCTTCACTACCGCTGAGAGGGTATGAAACTCCATGCCAAGATACGTTAGTGATTGGGTCGAGACAGGTTTGACTTTGAGAAGTTGATGATCCACCCGAACGTCTGGAGAGTCTCCAGCGCAACATTCAGGCTGAGTTGGCATGCCTCTTGAGAGGGTGCCTTGACAAGTAGATCGTCCAAGTAAGGGATCACAGAGTGTCCCTGTGAGTGCAAGACTGCTACCACTGCCGTCATGACCTTGGCGAACACCCGTGGGGCTGTCGCCAGCCCGAATGGCAGAGCTACGAACTGAAGATGGTCGTTTCCTATCACGAAACGTAGAAAAACATTGGTGCTCTGTAGCAATCGGCACGTGGAGATAAGCATCTTTGATGTCTATTGATGCTAGGAAATATCCTTGAGACATTGAGGCAATGACGGAGCGGAGGGTTTCATCCGGAACCGCCTGGCCTCCACGTGCTTGTTGAGCAGTTTTAGGTCCAGAACGGAACGGAAAGAGCCATCCTTTTTTGGCACCACAACCAGCTTGGAGGAAAACCGTGTCTTGTTCCTAAAGAGGAACCGGGATTACCACTCCTTCTGCCCGCAGAAGAGCATCTGCTCGGTGGGGACGTTCTGAAGAATCGAGTCGGAGGACGAGAACAGAACTCTGTCCTGTGCACGTGGGCACACTGTCCCTCACCCACCGGTCTGTGACCTGTGGCAGCTAAATGTCGCCAAAGGCGAGCGAGTCTGCCATCAACCGCGGATGCGGAGAGATGAGAGAGCTGAGAGTCATGAGGAGACCGCCTTGGTAGCGGTTCCTCCGGCTGCCTTCCTTGGGCGTGATTGAGCCCGGCCGGAAGCTGAGCCCCTCTGAGGCTTTTCAGCCCTTTTGGACGAGGACAATTGGGACCTGCCCGAGCCTGGGAAGGACCGAAACCTCGACTGTCCTTCCAGGACAGCATTAATAGGGTAAGTCGCAATGCAGACATTGCGAGGTTACGGACGCCCCTGCGGCACAGATGTACATGTGCTCAAGACCAGCTGCGCAAGAACAGCTGAAAAGCTTAGGGTGCCCATACGGCTGTGAATGCCGGAGCAACCGACACGCCGATAGCCTCATAGACAGATTTCAACCAGAGTCCATCTGTCTGTCAATGGCATCTGTAAGTGAAGTCCCATCTCCACTGCAACTATGGCTCTAGCCGCAAGCCTGGAGATTGGAGAATCCACCTTTGGACCCTGGGTCCAACGCTTGACCACGTCAGGGGGAAAGGGATAACGTGTATCCTTAATACGTTTGGAGAAAACGCTTATCTGGGAAGCGTGGTGTTCCTGGACTGCTTCTCTGAAGTCAGCGTGGCGAGAACAATACTCAATATACGTTTGAGCTACTGAAATGGGATTTCTCCTGCTGTGAAGCTGACTCCTCCGCTGGGGGAGCTGAGGGAGAAAAGATCCAACATTCCATTGATGGACGCTATAGGATCATTCCTTATGGCGTCACCATCCGGTGTATCCGGAGTGAGAGCGGTGTCAGGATCAAAGTCCTGATGAGCTACGTCTGCCTCATCATACAGAGAGTCGTCCTGGGACCCCCCCCGGAGCACCGATTTTATTCCAAATGAGGGTGGCCAGGGAGCAATGCTCCAGATTGCCCATGGCCTGTCCGGACTGCAAGTCTCTATCCCATCGCAACTCCGTCCCTGTCCTTGGACAGGGTTGAGAGGTGGTTCTTTTGGTCACGTCAAGTAGAGACCCCGGCTGACCAAGTGCTACAGGGGAGCATTGCACACAATGGGGTTCAGTGCCGTGGAACAGTATCACATGCAGTAAAAACAGCATCGAAAGCCTGTGTTGCTTATATGCTGCTGCCGACTTATAGAGCCAAGAATGGCGACCGTACAGTGCAATGTATAGCATACAAGCATAAAGTACAAATGAACACTGCAGCACATGCAGTACAAGCAGCATAGAAAGCCTGTGCCTTGGCACCCTTGCTTTTTTGCTGCTGTTGTGTAGCCATCTAGGGGAATATAGCCCAGAATAGCGACCATACAGTGCAATGTATAGCATACAAGCATAAGTACAAATGAACACTGCAACCCCTGCAAAACAAGCAGCATAGAAAAAAACCTGTGCCTCAACACCCTTGCTTTTCTGCTGCTGTAGTCTAGCCATTCTATGGCGAATATAGCCAAGACTAGCGACCGTACAGTGCAGTGTATAGCATACAAGCATAAATACACATGAACACCTCAGTACGTGCAATACAAGCAGCATAGAAAGCCTGTGCTTTAGCACCCATGCTTTCCTGCTGCTGATGTGTCGCCATCTAAGAGGGCATATAGCCAAAAATAGCGACCTATGCAGTGTAAGCATAAAATACAAATGGACAAACTGCGGTATTTAGTGTCAGCACTTCAGGTGCCGCTTACCGCCCGCCTATAAGCGGGTGTGTGGTCGCCCTAGTCCTGTGCCTGGTTGCCCAGAGTCCGTTCTCTCAGCTCGGACTGCAGGAATGGCTGCCGGCGTCCTTCTCCAGCTCGTGTGAGTAGGGGCGGGCCGTGGGCGTGCCCCTAGTCAGAGCGGGAAACCGGCGTCCCACAGTGTCCAGTGAGAGGGCTGGAGCATGTAAATAAGGCTCCAGCCCTCGGCGCTGCTGATTGTACAGCGTCTCTCCCCTACCCTGATTGACAGGGTGGGGGCGGGAACGAAGCGGAGCTAGGCCGCAAAAGCCGGGGACTGGATTTATAAGCGCCGCCGCCGTAAAAGCGCGGTCGGCGCTAAGTCCCCGGCGCACTACAAGTCCCAGCCGCGCCGCCGCTCCCGGAGCGTCCGGCGCGGTAGTTCCCAATAAATAAAGTCACTCAGCTAGGCTGCAGTGACTGTAACCCTTTACTGTCCCCGGCGCACTAGCACACCCAGCAAGTCTGGAGTGTGCTGTGCCTGTGTGTACGGGGACACAGAGTACCTGAATGGTGCAGGGCCATGTCCCTGAACGGCACTCCCGCTCCACATCCAGCAGGTTCAATGGGTCTGTGGATGGAGCCCGGCCTCAGGGCTTTGGGGCCGGTAAGATCCCACTTCCTCAGAGCCCCTCAGGGGGATGGGGAAGGAAAACAGCATGTGGGCTCCAGCCGCCGTACCAGCAATAGGTACCTCAACCTTACAAACCACCAGTGGGGTGAGAAGGGAGCATGCTGGGGGCCCCATATGGGCCCTCTTTTCTTCCATCCGATATAGTCAGCAGCTACTGCTGACTAAACAGTGGAGCTATGCGTGGATGTCTGACCTCCTTCGCACAAAGCCGAAAACTGGTGAGCCAGTGATCCCACTGGGGGTGTATAGCCAGAAGGGGAGGGGCCTTACACTTTTTAGTGTAATGCTTTGTGTGGCCTCCGGAGGCAGTAGCTATACACCCAATCGTCTGGGTCTCCCAATGGAGCGACGAAGAAAAGGATGATATCAGGGGCCCCTTGTAGACTGGCGGTGAGGTGGCACCAGGTGAAGACGGGTTCTGTACCTACCACCTAGAACTGAGTGGCTGCGGTACTTACATGGCACCTATGGATGATTTCTTTTTTCTCCTTGTCCGCCATGCTGATTCTGCAATGTAAAGAAAGATGTGAGGATGATGTGGATGGAGCACGTCGGCCACCATTACAACATGTCTTGGTAAGTATAACCCCTCAACAACCCATGGCGGACATATTTATCACAGTATAAACTGGCTCAGGAGCTGAGTTATACAGCCATCTTATGCCTGTGATTGCGCGGCTGGAGCTCACAGAGGAGTGACCTTGAAATAACATCACTGCAAGAAATGGCTCCCATATATTGCCCCTCACATCATCAGGGGCTGTAAGGAAGCCCCCAGGACCACCTTACAGAATACTGATACATTGTGCTGTGCCAGTGGTGAGCGGCCACTGCCATGCTCGGGTACACAGTAATCGTAACTAACAGTCAGATGCTCGGATAGGCTTGACTCGTGTACTGGGTATGATGGAAGTCAATAGGGAATTTAAGCAGTTCTGTGTTCTCCACTGACTTGCATTGCACTCGGGTACTCGGGTCGCGCCGAATAGAGCATCCAACCGCTTGTTACGAGTACCTGAGCATGGTAATGCCCACTTATAACTGGTAATGTATGAGTATTGTAGTAGGCAGTCCTGGGGTCTTCTTTATGGTCCTTGACTGGGGGAGGTGGGGGTGTAATGAAGCCCCCAGGACTGTCTACCACAATTTTAACATTTAAAACCAAATAAAAAATAAAATACCTTAAAAAAAAACACATTAAAATAAATGTATTAAACCAAAAATCATTTCAAATTGAAAATATACATTTTTAAAAATCCCCATAAAAAAATTGACAAATGAAAAAAAAAAAAAAAAAAAGTAGGAATTTTACATATCAAAAAAATAAAAACAAAAATTACAACATAAAAAGAAAATAATAATATTTAGAAAATAAGTTTAAAAAAATAAAAATGAAATATATCTTAAAATAAAACAAAATATCTCAAAACAAAATACATTTAAAAAATGTTTTTAAATATCTTAAATCCTCCCCAACAAAAAAATAAAATAAAATGATGGCCTCCCCCTTACCAGTGGCTAAATAACACTATGGATATTATCGCGTTTCAGGACGGTGGTGAATGATGCGATTTCTTCTTGGCAGGAAGGGGTTAAACTCAGCAGCGCAGCCTCCAGTATTGGGGTCCCGCACCCCTTCTCCCTCCGCTTGGCACAGACACCTCACCTCACACTTCGAGCGCGGCTCCCTCTCTCCTCGCCACCGTTCCTCGCAGACCCACACCGCCCTCAACTACGAGCTAGTGGAAACACAGTCGGAGTCTGATTGTCTCCGGTGCCGCAGCCATTTTTGAGGCGGTATCCCGTTGGGAGCTCATGACTAAGGCTCCGACAAGATGGAGGACGGAGAGAAATAGGTATAACACAGCGGACAAAAAAAAACAAATAGCGCTTTGATGATGTCATGACCACGTGATCAGTAACTTGATTAGAATTCTCTTATTCCGGCTGGGCTAACGGAAATGTAAAAGCGCCTATTGATGACGTCATTTGCTGTGCGACCAGTCGCGTGTGGGAGAAGCTTTGGGCTATAAAGATTTCTGAATAAGTAGCCAAGCAGGAAGCATAAGTTTGTCTCCATGAACAATACTAATAAAGTTTTTACTGTGTCAAAGCATCCAGTCAGAATCCAGGTTACATTTTTCCAAAGCTTTTCAGAATACAAGCTGAGTTCCAATTAGTTGCTTAGTAGACGTGACGTCTGTTGTAGTTACACCGTCTGACACGCAGACGGCGCCCGCACGACTCGGCTGTACACAGAGAGGCGCTCTATACAACTGTTAGGGGGCGTGGCCTGTATTACAACGACGTTCGTACGTCGTGACGTGCCTGGAGGTTGTCGTGAAGGCGGAGAGCGGAGCTGTCGCCATGTCAGCGATGAGCGGGTGAGGAGTGCTGATGTATATTGCCCTCACTCTGTGGGGTCCCCCTTGTGGCCCAGTGTAGGGCGCTGAGGCTCCTGCAGTCCCGGGTCAGCGATGAGCGGGTGAGGAGTGCTGATGTATATTGCCCTCACTCTGTGGGGTCCCCCTTGTGGCCCAGTGTAGGGCGCTGAGGCTCCTGCAGTCCCGGGTCAGCGATGAGCGGGTGAGGAGTGCTGATGTATATTGCCCTCACTCTGTGGGGTCCCCCTTGTGGCCCAGTGTAGGGCGCTGAGGCTCCTGCAGTCCCGGGTCAGCGATGAGCGGGTGAGGAGTGCTGATGTATATTGCCCTCACTCTGTGGGGTCCCCCTTGTGGCCCAGTGTAGGGCGCTGAGGCTCCTGCAGTCCCGGGTCAGCGATGAGCGGGTGAGGAGTGCTGATGTTGTATATTGCCCTCACTCTGTGGGGTCCCCCTTGTGGCCCAGTGTAGGGCGCTGAGGCTCCTGCAGTCCCGGGTCAGCGATGAGCGGGTGAGGAGTGCTGATGTATATTGCCCTCACTCTGTGGGGTCCCCCTTGTGGCCCAGTGTAGGGCGCTGAGGCTCCTGCAGTCCCGGGTCAGCGATGAGCGGGTGAGGAGTGCTGATGTATATTGCCCTCACTCTGTGGGGTCCCCCTTGTGGCCCAGTGTAGGGCGCTGAGGCTCCTGCAGTCCCGGGTCAGCGATGAGCGGGTGAGGAGTGCTGATGTATATTGCCCTCACTCTGTGGGGTCCCCCTTGTGGCCCAGTGTAGGGCGCTGAGGCTCCTGCAGTCCCGGGTACAGTCATGTTGGGATTGGACATCTTGTTTTCATTTCTCTTTTTATGTTTATAGACGGAGAAGTAAATGGGACCAGCCTGGCCCTGCAGCGTCCGGCCTCCTCCACCCCGGGGTGATGCCGGTTATCCCACCCGTCCCCACCACTATGTTCATGCCATCCTCTGAGGACAAACTGCCGGTGTGTGAGACGGTGAGCGCCCCCTCTGGAGCCCTGGACGCAGCGGCCGCTGTGGCTGCCAAGATCAACGCCATGCTGATGGCCAAGGGGAAGATCAAGCCTGCCCTGAGCATGCCGGACAAGGTGAGGGCATCCGGCAGGGTCACCGGGCCACTGCCCTGGGCCCCATGTCTCCACCCTGTCGCTGACACTCACCCTCATATTTTCCAGGTCCCGGACGCTGCAAAGCCTCCAGCTGCTACCAAGAGCAAAGACGACCTAGTGGTGGCTGAAGTGGAGATCAACGACGTTCCCCAGACCTGCCGGAATCTGCTGACCCGGGGGCAGACGCAGGATGAGGTGGGTGCACCGCCCTCTGACCACAGATTGTGAGGAGAGCGATCATTACATTCCACGCTCTCCCCCTCTGCAGATCAGCCGGCTGAGCGGAGCTGCTGTATCCACCAGGGGGCGATACATGACACCGGAGGAGAAAGTCAAAGGGCCAGGGTACGTGCAATCTAGCGGGGGTAAGAGGGCACCTCTGATCCTGGGACAGTTAGTGGGGAGACTTGGGGTATCCTTATCAGGGGTGGGTCTGGCCAACCTGACCTGATCCCTGGGTAATGAGTACATCCCCTTTACCTCCATTTAATGCGATATTCCCGGATCTATCTACAGATCTGGCAAAAATTGTTTCTAAATGATTATGAACTTGTTTTCTTTGCATTATTTGTGCATTGTTTTGTTATTTTCTCATCTTCAGAAAATAAATGCAAAATGTATTGCTAGCAATTTGGAGACGTTGTCAGTAGTTTATAGAATAAAGGAACAATTTACATTTTACTCAAAAATATACCTATAAAGAGAAAAATAAGAACTGACAATTTTGCAGTGGTCTCTTAATTTTTGCCAGAGGGCTGTATTTGGGTAGGGGGTGGAAACTTTACCCCGTGGTGCCCATTTCTCATTTCACTGTCTGTTCCTTCCTTCTGGCAGGGATCGGCCGCTCTATCTCCACGTTCAAGGCCAGACAAGGGATCTTGTGGACCGTAAGTGGCATATTGTAATTGTACCACGGTGATGTCTTGCGCAAGGTGGGTGGGTGCGACACCAAATGGGTGGAGCACTGCATGGGTAAAACTGGGTGAGGTGTGGGGGTGTGGCATATTGTCGTGTGGTGATATGTGGGTCTCAAGATGAGGTGAGGTCTCAAGGTGATGTGCGACGCGATGCAGCATGATACATGCAATATGACAGGCTCCGTTATTTACGTTCTCAGGAGCAGTGAATAGAATTAAGGAAATCATTACTAACGGAGTTGTTAAAGCTGCCACTGGCTCCAGCCCGACCTTCAACGGTGCCACGGTTACCGTGTATCACCAATCGGCCCCTGTGACGCCAGCAGCCCCTGCGGCTCCTCCCAAGCCCTCGTTCCAGTCCGGAGTATGTATTCCTTCCAACCCTAATACCTGCCTTTTAGATGTTGGGGTGCGGAGAGCTCAGATTTGTTTTCCGCTTTTAGTTGCACTATGTCCAGGACAAGCTGTTTGTGGGGCTGGAGCACGCCGTGGTCACCTTCAATGTGAAGGAGAAGGTGGAAGGGCCACTCTGCTCCTACCTCCAGCACATTCAGTTAGAAACTGGTGCCAAAGTTTTCCTGAGGGGGAAAGGCTCGGGGTGCATAGAGCCCGCGTCCGGCCGGGAGGCTTTCGAGCCCATGTACATCTATATCAGGTTTGTGATTACACAACCTTCTGGGCACCACTTACCTCCTGATACAGGAGCGGAGAAGTGGAGCGGTGCAGATGGTGTGAATATCTGAGTGTTTTCTCTCTCCTTCTCTACAGCCACCCAAAACCTGAAGGCCTAGCATCTGCCAAGAAGTTGTGCGAGAACCTCCTGCAAACAGTGAGTACCCAGACCTCACTTGTAGTTGTAATGTGGAGGGTGAAGAAAGCAGAGTCTGTGAAGTGAGATTGTGCTGATACTGCCCTCCGACAGCAAATGTATGGTCAGAGAGCAGCCGTGCTCCCAGGCAGAGCCAGGGCTGACTGCACCATGCAACATCCACCCAGGCATGATGGTCCTGGCCCCCCATATACACTGCAGTGGCATCTCCTATTGAAGTGAATGGGAACGGCCACCAACTTCTGCATGTAGCCGTGCCGTTTCATCTGGTCTGTGGTATATATGAAGCTGCGGTCTTTAACAGAAAGATAAATACAAAGATGATGTTCTTTGCAAGACCACCCCTTTAATTGTGTAAATGGCTTTCTGTCCTGCAGGTCCATGCAGAGTATTCCAGGTTCCTGAGTCAGATTACGTCGCCTGCTCCTCTGCCCGGTACGTCAGCCCACTGTCTGGACACCAGACTCCCCTCTGCTTCCTGTCAGTGAATGGCAGTATCAGTTGTGACGGCTGTTACAGTTGTTTCAGGTTTATTCAGTCGTGTGAGCAAAACAGCTGCGACTCCAGAGATGCATTTTACCTGCACTAACACATTGTTACAAACTCACTTTTTTAGGCTATGTTCAGCAACCAGCGATATCAACTGTTCCTATCCAGCCTCCATACTATGCAACAAATGGCTACCAGGCTGGTTTTCCTGTGGTTCCAGCCATACCGCCACAGCAACCGGTGCAAGTGCCATATGTAGTACCCACTGCAATGAGCAGCCCAGTACCAGCAGTACCTGCCGCTGTACCCACCATGCCCGCTCCTGTACCCCCTATACCAACACAGTATCCGATCGCACAAGTGCAACCACCTGTGACCGCTATTCCAGTAAGTGACTGCACCAGCATACTAGTGAGTGCAGCTCTGGAGTATAGTACAGGATGTAACTGTTTAATGTTTTTTTCCTCTTCTTCAGGCTCCTATTCCTAGTCCATATGTTCCGCCTGCTCTTGTTAAACAAGCCACTGCACATCTGCCAATTCCCAACTTAACCCCTCAAGGTCAGAAACGGCGTTTTACAGAGGAGCTTCCAGAGGAACAAGACTCCGGTCTGCTGGGTTACCAGGTGCTTTAATGCCTCTCTATCCATCTGTATCTCCCTTCGCTTTCTCTGCCCCTTGTATGAACTCTGGTTTTATGGCCATCGCTCTCGATCTAGTGATCAGCACTGGGAGACATTGACTCTTAGGGGTACTTTGCACGCTGCGACATCGCAAGCCAATGCTGCGATGCCGAGTGCGATAGTCCCCGCCCCCATCGCAGCTGCGATATCCTTGTGATAGCTGCCGTAGTGAACATTATCGCTACGGCAGCTTCACATGGACTCACCTGTCCTGGGACGACGCTCTAGCCGGCGACCCGCCTCCTTATTAAGGGAGCGGGTCGTACCGCGTCACTGCGACGTCACACGGCAGGCGACCAATAGGGGCGGAGATGAGCGGGATGTAAATATCCCGCCCACCTTCTCCCTACCGCATATCCTACGGGAGCCGTGGTGACGCCGGTAGATGTTCCTCGCTCCTGCGGCTTCACACACAGCGATGTGTGCTGCCGCAGGAGCGAGGAACAACATCGGACCATCGCGTCAGCGTAATTATGGATTACGCCGACGCTACACCGATGATACGATTACGACGCTTTTGCGCTCGTTAATCGTATCATCTAGGCTTTACACACCACGATGTCGCCTGCGATGCCGGATGTGCGTCACTTTCAATTTGACTTCACCGACATCGCACCTGCGATGTCGTAGTGTGCAAAGTACCCCTTAGTGCCTCAATCATTTGGCTCATTAGAAAGGGTCCCAGTAGGGGGTCTCCTCTGTGATAGAAGGGAATTTCTGGACTGCAGATCTCATACTGATGAAGTTCTTGTAGTCCTAGGGGGTTTCTGGGTAGCCCGGTTGCCCGCCCCCCATGCAGCAGGAGTAGGAGATGGCACGCACCTGTAGTATTGCTAATAATGCCACTGTGTCTTTCTGCTCATAGCATGGACCCATTCATATGACTAATTTAGGTACAGGCTTCCTGGGCCAGAATAAAATGGACGCTGGAGTCGCCAAACCAGACACCGCCGTCGGCAAGGAGCGAGAGAGGGACAGGTGAGATGAGACTCCATGGGCTCCATCATCATGCTTGTAGGCCAGTCACCCAGGGGACCTGCCGTGAGCATAGATGCCCGCAAGGTCTGGGTCTCACAGCTGTCGTTACATTCAGTCTGTTATTAACCCCCCTGCAGGCAGCTGATGCCCCCACCAGGGTTGCCACTGACAACGCAGAGGAGTCCAGAGGAGCGCAGCAGCTTGCGGAGCTATGAGGGTGCAGATGGTGAGTGTTGTGAGCCCCGGTAGGTGGAACCCCCACTCCCCGCCAGATTTTCGCCTCCTCCCCGGATTCTGCAGGCTGCCGGTGCCTAGAGACGGCCCTGTGTATGTTATACTGCTCCTGCCACCCATTATACATCGGCTGGGGGGGCAGCTTGGTGCAGTCTCAGGTGTCATCTCTAACTGCATATTTTTGTATTTTTTTTGTGTCTTTTTTTTTTTTTTTTTTTCTCTCTCCATTTGCTCTTCTCTTCCATGACCGTGGACTGCGTGCCTGTGCTGTGCTTGACCCGACGCGTGACCCGCCCGGGGGGAACCCTCACAAAACTCCCGACTAATGTGTTTATTTCTCCCGAATTAACGGATGCGGGTATTTTCTCTCTGGTTGTGTCCATATCCCTCCTTGTTTTTGATTCCCCCCCCCCCCCCTCGTCGGCTCTTGTTTCGTTTTTTCTTTTTTTACAGATTCTCCCACCAAAAAGATGAAGGCTGATAAAACGTTTGGGCTGGTAGCATACGCCGGAGACTCATCTGACGAGGAGGAGGAGCATGGGGGGCACAAGAGTACGGGTTCCTTCTCTCCGGGGTGGAATGTAGGATACCAGTATCCCGCCTCCCAGCAGCGGGCCAAACAACAGATGCCTTTTTGGATGGCACCGTAGCTTGTTGGGTAGATTCTGGTCCACGAGGACCTGTAGCAATAATTCAGCATGTGCTCACCACACAAACGCGCGTATCAGACTTTATAAGCAGGAGCAGGTAAAGAGATGACAATGGGATCAATCTTTCCCTTCTCCCCATCCAGTCCTTGTCCTGCCCCCCTCTACGCTCTTACTGTTCTCTTGAGGTCTGCCAGAGCTGGCCCTTGTACTTCATCCTCGTAGACCAGTGGATGGCAACGTCTGGTATTATGACATAACAGCTCCTAGCATGCCCTGCTCACCTGGTGCAGTCGGGTATGCTGGAAGGTGTAGTTCTGGAGTTGCTGGCCCTTCTACCCCCTGTGTATTTTCACCTGTCTTATTCAATAGGACTATTCTGCGTGTGGGTAAAAAGCATTTTCCTAATAGGCGATAAGTCAATCGAATCTGTGGTCAAATGAGTTCCCCAATCTAACAACGGGAGGTGACTTTCAGGGACTGAAAAGTGTGATTCTGTTCTTAAAGGGAATATTTCATCTCCCCAAATGTCAGCCTGCAGATAAAGGGTTAATCTGAATGCTGTTCAGCCACCATATTGAGTGTGGCTATCAACAGACAATAATATAATATATTTATTCATTTATATAGCGCTATTAATTCCACAGCGCTTTACATACATTGGCAACACTGTCCCCATTGGGGCTCACAATCTAAATTCCCTATCAGTATGTTTTTGGATCAAACCTTATTCCTCCTGGCAGCCCCCTTCTGGAAGGAATAACGTTTTCTCCCTGTAGCTGCGCTTTCAGTAAGTGGCTGGACAACATTGAAACACAGTTTACCTGCAGCTTGTTCGGGGGGTATGCTTGGGAGGGTCAATTTGGGAACTGTCGCCTGGCTGATAACCATTAATGGGGATACACAGGGAAGGAGCCACAGTACTGCATCCACACCACCCTCTGGATCTGTGAGGACATAACCTAGCCATATGACAATGTTTTTGGCTCAGAATACCCATTGAAAGGGTAAATCATAAACTTTGTGGATTCATTTTTTTTCCCTTTATTAAGACGTCTTCTCAGTCACTAAAGGGGTATCTCAGCTTTTCCTCCCTTCTGTGTCAGCAGGTGACATTACTGACAGTTAATAATGGTCGGCTGATATGGATGTGATGTCGCTGGCTCTCTACTTTACCAATGCAAATGGGAGTGGAACTGGAATACTTCTTGTAAATGAAAGTAAACCTTTGCCGGACGGTTCCCTAGTTCACAACATGATAGGTGCCATTTTAGTTGTTGCACCTTGTGAAGTGATTTTCTGCTATGTACAACTTTTGTTTCACCTATTAAAGGTAGGGATCCCAAATTGGTAAGGAAGGTAATGACCATTCTAAAGCCATGGCTACATGGTTAGGTTGCTTGCGATTGATTGGGCTGTAATGAATATTGGGGTACTGTAATGGGGTCTATCCTCACCCCACAACTCTTCTATATATATATTGAGGCTATAATGTATTTTGGAGACCTGTGATGGGGGTTGGGGGGTCTCAATTTACCCCACGATTCTTCCATATATGTTGTAGATTGAAACCTGAGTACCGCTTGGCATGTGGTATCTGCCAGCTGAGTTGGGTGGAGGGATGTGTGGAATAGGATTACCGAGCCCCCTTTATTCTAACATCTGCGGTAATGTTAAATCCAGTACCATTAGGAGCTTTGTAATTTCTGTAGACCCCTTTCCTGTATACACAGATACACTCCTCTCCCCTCACTCCGTGCTCAGTCACCCTCCCCCCTGTTATTTGCATGTTGTCACCGTGCTCGGATATTTATATCTACACACTTGATCGCAGCTGCCTCCTATATACTCCCGATCTGTTCCTCGTGTCAGGATCCCTCCCCGTCCATCTCCCACCTCCTGCTTTGTACCTTATTGTCTTATTTTGCTGTAAATATGGGAAAATCTTTTATTGTAAATAAATGTATTCATATTCAAGACTGTGTCCGTGTGGTGTTGGGGTCACATGACAGAAATCATTGAAAGACTCAAAACTCTCCTATGTATTCGGTGACCACTTTGTCAGTGAATTGAGGGGTCAGCTGCCATCGGACACTGCTCTTCTCTGGCTGACCAGGATGAAGCAGTGACATTTGGGCATTTCCAGTTAAAGGTGAGTGTCGACCCCTATTCACCACCGGTCCACATAATTTTCACGGATTGGGGTTGTTATAGAATCATTGCATGTGCACAGGATTCATGTGTAGGGATGAGCTCCCTGCAGGTTTTAGTAAGTGTCCGTGCACAATGCTGGACTCTGGAAAGAGGATGCTGTGGTCAGAGGCCAACTGGAGCTACTTCAGCTGTTCATAGCTGTGGGGAGTCAGGTTCCATGTATGTAAGCTGGAGCTGTGCTCTCCACTACAATTCCCCTGTCACTGCTCAGTGTTCAGCAGCGAGAAGAGTAACCACTGCGCTGGAGGAAAACGAGAGCGGTGCTCAGGTGGTGCAACATTCTAGGGACAACAACAGCTTGGTAGTCTGGCATTAGTAGTACAATGACAGGCTGTGCTGTCACCGCAGTGTTCAGAGCACAGCAGAAGTCCTTACACAGCTGTGCTCTGGATACTGAGTCTGTTACGTCTTCAGTCAGACATCCCAATGAGGCTTTGCTGCATCCAACTCAATCACAGTAAAGGCCCTGTCAGAGATAAATCTGAGGCAGATCTGTGGTTGCAGTGAAATTGTGGACAATCAGTGCCAGGTTTGTGGCTGTGTACAAATGGAACAATATGTCTATGATTTCACTGCAACAGACCCAGCGCACAGTCACCGTCATTGTACAGGGCAGACACTGCAGTGAAGCCTCATTTAGACGTCCCTGCATAACTGACCGCACAGAAGAGACACTGCTATGCGTTGACCAGGAAAATCTGCCCTCCCTTTTGTCGCGCGCGCCCAGTGTCTCGCCCCTCCCGGTGTCATACATTTCAGAGATATGTATCTAATCCAATCTTGTTTGATTTATCAGTTGTATCTGGCAGGATGGGCTTATATGCACTCCAGAGTATTTAAGCAAGCTGGGCTTACACACTCTGGATGGGTTTGGATACATGGTATTCTGTGATGGATGAGTTCAGATACACTGTTTAAAACACGGGCTGAGCTTAGATACACAATGTACCATGCCGGGTGGTCTTATACATCCCGGCAACTGCGCAAGTTGGGCTTAGATAAAATGCCCCTGTTGTGCAGAATCGGATTAGATACACCAGGTGTATCTCGTTAGATGAGTTCGGATATACTGGGTATATTGCGCTTAATGGGCTCAAATACACTGAGTGTTTTATGCAGGAAGGGCTTAGATACAGGGTATGCTTAGATACTCAGCGTACTGCGCAGCATGGGCTTAGCTAAACTAATATCGCACAAGATGAGTTTAGATGCACTCAGAACTACACAGGAAGAGCTTAAATGCAATGCATGTATCATGCAGATTGTGCTTAGATACACTGTGTATCGCACATGATGGGAGGGCTTACACTGATACACTGCACCATAAAATATGGGCTGAGATGCACCCTGTAGACAGCGCAAGTTGGCTTAGATACCACTTGTGTACCAGACAGGAAAGGTTTAGATACAGATTGTATCACATGATATGGGCTTTGATGCACACCGTGTACCGTATACGATGTATTTAGATAAAACGGGTGTATCGTACAAGATGGGTTCAGAAACACTACCACCCAGGATGAGCTTAGTTGCAGCCCAGGATAGATTTGGATAGACTGTGTACCATATAAGGTTGGCTTAGATACACTCTGTACCATGCTGCATGGAATTAGATATACCAGTGGACCACACTGGATGGGCTTGGATTCAGTGAGAAGTACAATGATGGATGGGCTTCTTGTGTACTGCACAGGATTGGCTTAGATACCACTTGTGTACCACACAGGAAATGCTTAGATACACTTAATTTACAGCTCAGGATGGGTGTAGATATAACTTGGGTGCGATACAAAGGGCTTGGATACATCCTGTGTACCGTGCAATATGGACTTGGATGTACCCCTTGAACCTCGCAGGATTGGATTAGATATGCTGATTGTTCCACACAGCATGTGCTAAGATACACTGTACCGCATAGTATGGGTTTAGATGTAACTTGGGTACCACACATAAAAAGCTTAGAAACACCTTAGGTTTTGTGCAATATGACCATAGATGCACCTCATGCATAGTGCAGCATGGGCTTAGATATGCTCCATGGACCATGCAGGATGGTTTTAGATACATCAGGTTTTCAGACACTGTACCACGTAAGAAGGGCTTACATACACTCTGTAGCACACATGACAAGATTATTTCCACTCCTGGTACTGAACAGCATAGGCATAGATACATCGCAAGGATGAGCGTTGAGGCACCCAATGTACCATACAGCATGAGTTTAGATACTCCTTGTACAGTGCAGCATAGGCTCAGATACACTGTGTATGGTGCAGCACAGGCATACACTCCTTTTACCATGCACCTACATTCACAATGTGTGCCACACAGGATTGGTTTAGATACTCTATATCACGCAGAATGGGTTTAGATATTGTCCCGTATACCATGCAGTAGTTTAGATACACCTTGTGTATCACACAGGATGTGCTTAGATACTCTCCCAGGCACCAAGCAGGATGGGTTTAGATATATACACACCGTGTGCAATTTAGGATTGGCTTAGATACATTGAATGTACCACGCAGGATGGGTTTAGATACTGCTTCTGTACTACGGAGGAAGGGCTTAGATTCACCCTGCACACCGTGCAAAATTAGTTTAGATGCAACTTGTGGCTCACACAGGAAAGGCTTAGATACATATTGTATCACACATTATGGGCTTAGATACACCCAATCACTCAGGATATGCTCATACACTTCATGTACCGGACAGTAGGGGTAAGATACTGCTTGTGTACCACAGAGGATCAGCTTGGATGTACACAATGAATAAAGTGGATGGGTTCAGAAACACTGTTTACTGCAGTGGTTGGGCTTAGATACACCCAGTGTACCACAAACAATGGACTTAAATACACTGTATACGGCAAAGAATGAGCCTAAATGTAGCCCATCTACCATGTAAGATGGGCTTAGATGCACCTTGTGTACCACACAGGGTAGGCTCAGACACATTCCGTATACTACCCACGGTGTGCTTAGATACACTGTACTATGCTGGTTGAGCAGAGATATACTCCAACAGTGCAGCATGGGCTTAGATGTAGCATGCATGATGAGCTTTGATGCACTCAGTGTACCAAGCTAGATGACCTTAGATACACCCTGTATTCCACTCATGATGTGCTTAGATATTCTCTTCTACCATGCAGGATTTGCCTAGATGCTCTCTGTATATAATGCTGGATGGGCTGATACACTGGATGTATCACACATAATGGGCTTAGATATACCCCATGTATCACAGAGAATGGGCTTAAATAAACCATGTTTACCATGCCGCATAGGCTTAGATACAGAGAGTTTGATGTGACACGGGTTGAGATGCACTGTACCACAAGGGAGGGGCTTAGCTACGCCATTTGTACCATGCAGGATTGGCTTAGATAAACTGATTGTATCAGGCTGGATGGGTTTAGATACAGCCTGTGTACCTCACAGAGTGTACTTAGATACACTAAGTGTACAATGCTGGATGGGCTTAGTTATAGTCCAATGTACCACACAGGATGGGCTGAGATACACTCCATGTGTTACACAGGAACGATTTAGATACATTCTGTATACCATGCAGGACAGCCTGAGATACACCCTTGTGTACCGAACAGGATGGGCTTAGATACATACCATGTACGACACACGAAGGTTTGCGATACCTTGTATTGGGCAGCACAGGCTTAGATACAATGGCTGTACCACACATGATGGGCTTTGCTGCAGTACGTGTTTTGCTCATAATGGACTCGGATACACTAATTGTATCATGCAAGACGGGCTGAAATGAAATCCGTGTCTCGCTCAGGATGGTCTCAGACCATCCTGCGTGATACATTCAGTGTATCTAAGCAACTTCGGCGAGATACACGGTGTATCTAAGCATATCCTGCTTGTCACACGGTATCTAAGGTCATTCTCCATATATCTGATCCCATTGTGTGTACGGCCTCTATCACACATGCGGGGATTAGGTAGATGGAGTGGAACACATTTTAGGGTGTCTTTCCCTTTACTAACAGTGCAGCAGCACACAATGCCTCCTCTGCGGGCGCTGCACTGTAATAGGAAGAACATGACCCAAACACGGACGAGAGGAGACGATGGAAATCCGGGCAGAATTTTCAGCTTTCTTTTTGTTTGTTCGGTGTTATAACTCTTCGCCCACAGTTTTCGGCATGTGACGTCATCATTCCGCGCTGGAAGGCACCGCTAGCTGGTGGTGACGTAACCAGTGCATGACCTATGCCTTGCACTGGGAGGTGACGTTATCAGCCATCGCCGGAAGCACGTGTG
Organism: Anomaloglossus baeobatrachus; assembly: GCF_048569485.1. Taxonomy (NCBI): domain Eukaryota; kingdom Metazoa; phylum Chordata; class Amphibia; order Anura; family Aromobatidae; genus Anomaloglossus; species Anomaloglossus baeobatrachus. Next base: position 91,400,289 of record NC_134364.1, on the reverse strand, counting down.
TGCTGTGGTGAGTTACTGAGTGCGGCGCGGCGGTTACAGTGGGCGCTATAGTGCAATATATCAGCAGGCTGTCAGGGAATTCTCCTCCTCAGAGGTCACAGCTAAGTTCAGGTAACTGAGGATGTGTCTCCCTTTACATCTGTTGGACTGGGGTCAGCTCCTTGATTCCACCCACCCCTCAGCGCTGGGGGCGTTATCCCCTTCATTTCCAGCTGATTTTTCCTACCCTTCTTCCAGGAGTCGTAGGTGCCAAGGGGTTAATAATCCTGTGGTGACTCCTCACAGCCTGGTGTGTTATGTATGGAATTTTCTTGTAAGTGATTGTCCAACTTATCGCCTTTATAACTCTTTTAGGGAAACTACGGAATAAAGGACGATGGAGACAGATCGGAAGAAACTTACTGGGCGCAAAAAAAATCAAGGCAGCCAGAGGATCTGGGAGGCAAAAAAGGCGGAGGAGAGTCCGGCCCCGGCCCTGGACCCCAAATTTGTGGGATATTTCCGACGAGTGAAGGAAACTCTGGAGCAAGACTTCGAATCAGAAGAAGATCGGGGTAAGAAGCTCCGGAAAGAAGTCTGGACATTGAGGTTACATTAGGCTTTCTTACATCTGTCCCCATTATAACTGAACTGATACATTATAACAAACCATCAGCACTGGAGCGATGCACTTGCCACAAACCCCCAGTTGTGAAAAGTATTAGTTCTGCAGAAGTTTTTGTGTATCGCCCTAAGGTTTCCATTCACTGACAGCAAACAGCAAGTGAAACATCAGATAACGGTTCAATTTCCTCTTCTCCGTCTCTTCACAGCTCTCTTTATCCGGAACGTCTTCAAGGAGGTGAAAGGGAATGAGCGGGCAGTGGCAACGAACGTCTCTGCGAGCATCACCATGCAGAAGCTGCTGGCGCTCGCGTCGTCAGCCCAGCTGTGCCAGTTTTTGGATGTTCTGAGTAAGAGCTGGCAGACCATATGTTGGCACCGGACCGGATCACATGTGGTTGAGACTGCTCTCCTCCAGTATGAGAGGCTTCAGGGAGCGGAGGAGGAGAATGATGATGATGATGATGATGAGGATGGGGGTGAGCCCTGCAGCAGCCTGGATGATCTGATTCTGAGTCTCTGTGCAGAAGTAAAGAGCAAATTTTTGCCCTACAACCAGAACACACACGGCAGCTTCATCGTACGGACTCTGTTCCAGGTGCTGAGCGGAACTGTTCTCTGCAAGGACCCCAAAAAAGGAGGACAAGGGTCCACAGGTAGACATTTTTTTTTATCCTACTTGTTTTAAGTTCAGTTCTGAGCAGAGGTTCTCAGCAAGCAGAGGTATTCAAAAGAAGAAATGCAAAGAAACATCATACGATTACATGTATAGAAGAGCTGCAGTACCACTCGCCTTCACTACACCATATATTGCGCTGTGCCAGTTCTCCCATTTACTTGTGTGGGAGAGAGCTGCAGTACCGCTCATGGTCACTAAACCATGTATGGCGCTTATACGGTAGAGACCTAAAGTACCATTTATGGCCACTACACCATGTAAGGCTCTGTGCCATTTCTCCCATTTAATTGTATGGTTGAGAACTGCAGTACTACTCATGGCCACTACACCATGTATGGCGCTGTGCGAGTTCTCCCACTTATACAGTAGAGACCTACAATACCACTTAGGCTGGTTTCACACTACGTTTATTTAACATCCGTCCATAACGTTTTTTTTAGCGGAAAAGCGGATCCAGTGCAAATGCGTTTTCATTTCAATGCATTTGCAATGGACTCGCGTTAACATGCGTTCACCTGCGTTATAGTGAGGATCCAGCGACTTGCAGTTTTTTAACATGTTTCAAAAACGCTACTTGTAGCGTTTTTGAGCTGCGTCCAAATACTGCATGTCACCGGATCCTGACTAAACAGCACGCAAACGCAGGTGAACGCTGGCGTGCTGATAGACAGGATCCTGCTTTTGTACTGAGCATGCCCAGAAAGTACTGAGCATGCCCAGAACCAGTCTCGCGTGATCTGTCTCTCTCTCCTCCTCCCTCCCTCACCCTCTCTCTCTATCTCTGTCTTTCCCCCTTCCTCCCCTTCCTCTCTCTCCCACCTGAGAGCTGCGGACACTCGTAACCAAGATAAATATCGCGTAACCACTTCTCTTAGTTACCCGATGTTTACGTTGGTTACGTGTGCAGACAGCCCTGCTCCTAGCAGCTGCAGACACTCGTAACCAAGATAAATATCGGGTATCCAAGCCCGATGTTTACCTTGGTTACCAGCGTCTGCAGCTGTCAGAAGCCGGCTCCCAGTCTAGTTCCCCTCACTCCCGATCACATGACTCCAATGCCCGCCCCTAAACATCCAGTGACAGGATCCTGCAAAATAACAGATGCGTTTGCATGCGTTTTTTGCTGTAAAAGCAGGATCCTCTTTTGCAGCAAAAAAACGTTCCTGACGCATGTTAAATAAACGTAGTGTGAAACCAGCCTTATGGCCACTACACCATATATGATGCTGTGCTAGTTCTCCCATTTACTTCTATGGGAGAGAGCTGCAGTACCCCTCATGGCTCCTAAACCATATACGGTGTGTACTAGTTCTCCCATTTACTTGCATGGTAGAGAGCTGCAATGCTGGTCCTGGCCACTATAGCATATTCTTTTCTGATTAAAGAAAACCTGTCACCAGATTTTTACCTATTAAACTAAAAGAATCACCTTCTGCAGCTCCTGGGCTGCATTCTATGAAGGTGCACTGTTGTGAATACATTTGAATTAGATTCCAGCTTGGGGCTCCCTCTTGTGGTCAGTGCTGGTAATGCAGCTGACTTGCTGAGTGGGAACTGGACAGCTGAGTAGGATTTACAATCAGGCCATTTGGTTTGGGTTTATATAACTGTGTAGCTTCCTTTTGTTCCTTGACGGTGCTTAATTGTATTTCCTGTGTTTTTAAGAACTTCCTGAAACCAGCCCTGTTCTGTGTCTACCAGAACTCCTCTCAGATAAGTTGGTCTTGTATCTTTGCTTATGGTTTTTCACTTTCTTGTGATTTTGCCTGTATGGAGTTCCTGGTGGAATTGGATTATTCCCTGCTCGGAGTATCTGTGTACCTTGCTCCATGTTCTGTTATGTATTGTGTTTTGTCATGCTTGGTACAATATTCAGTCCCCTCTCTATATCATGTTTTTCTTGGATCCCAGTAACACCAGAGTACTGATATAGCGGGGGAGATCCTGTTCAGGCTCAGTATTTTTCCATGTCAGGCGTGCTGGTATTTATTAGGGTTTTTACAGCTGCAGTCAGTGCTCTTTCCTATGCAGATAGTTTTGGGCCTCATCTTTGCTGTTCTCTAACTACGTATTCTGTTTTCCTATATCACCATAGTCTTTACATGTGAGGGGCTATCTATATCTTTGGGGATTGCTCAGAGTTAGGTTAGCTTTCTTTTATCTCTATCTGTAAGAATATTTAGTTCTCCGGCTGTGTCGAGGCGACCAGGTCATCGTAGGCTCGCCCCACGGCTACTTCTAGTTGTGTGTCAGTATTAGGTCTGAAGTCCGTTAAGGTTCCAGCCACTCTGGTTATTTTCTGGGTTTCCGAGTTATTGCTCTTTTTCTGATCCTCCTCGGTCACTGGATCACAACAGTAGCACCGGTCTTACCTAAGATTCTAGGGTACTCTAAAGAAAGAGAAGGGAAGAAAAGAAAGGGAAAAAAAAAAAGTGTCAATTTTTTTTTTATTTTTTTCTTTATCTCTGGGTGCCATGGAGGATCTTGTGCTGCAATGGATATTACACAATTATCTGGGTGAGTCAATCAGCTTACTTCTCAGGTTAAGGATATATCTGATTATCTTGCCCAGACACCTGCTGTAGAACCTAAGATACCGTTACCGGATTTGTTCTCTGGGGATCTGTCTAAATTTTTGAACTTCAAGAACAACTGTAGGTTATTTTTTTTCCTTGAAACCCAAGTCCTAAGGGTCTATCAGGCAGCGAGCTCAGATTATCTCCCTGCTGCGTGGTGACCCCCAGGATTGGGCCTTTTCCCTGGCGCCTGAAGATCCTGCTCTTGCTGATTTGGATTTTTTTTTTTCAGGCTCTGGGGTTGTTATATGATGAACCTAATGCTATTGATCAAGCCGAGAAAACTTTAATGGCTTTGATCCAGGGTCAGGAATAGGCAGAGATATACTGTCATAAATTTCGTAAGTGGGCGGTCCTTACTGAGTGGAATGATGCCGCTCCCTTTCGGAAGGGGTTGGCAGAGCCTGTGCAAGATAAACATAAATAAGCACTCAGCCTTGCCAATGACGTATAATGTGTACCTCTTTATATGGAATCAGTTTTGGGGTAATTCACATGCCATGAATAAGACTCTCTGGTCGAAACGCGTTGGTTTACACGCATAATACTTGTGCCTCTGTGCTCACTGGACCACATTTTGTTTTTACTCGTCTAATAAAAGCAAGTTTTAATCCACTGCTCTCCTTGATGCTGGATATCTGCCTTTTTTGAGCCTGTGCAAGATGTTATGGTGGGTTTTCCTGTCCACTCTTGTCTCGATGCCTCTGTCATTGGCCATTCAGATTGACAGACGTTTACGTAAACGTAAAACAATGCGTGCTGAGATGTCCCTCTAGGAGCGTTCTCCAGAGCCTATGCAGTGTGATAGGGTCCTTTCTAGGGCGGAACAGCAGGATTTAAGACGGCGGAATAAGCTATGTTTCTTCTGTGGAGACGCCTCTCATACTAGTTGTCTGCCCTAAGCGCAAGAAACTATTTATTTACTTTGGGCGGTTTACATTCTGTTTCTTTTGTCAGTTTCTTTGATCTGTTCCCTATCATCATTTTCGGCTTTGGCTTTTATTGATTCTGGAGCTGCCCTGAACTTGATGGATTTTGGGTTTGCTGAGCGTTGTGCTTTTCCTATGGGTACCTTTGCATGCTTCTATCCCTTTGAGGAGTATTGATGCTACTCCTTTAGCTGAAAATAAGCCCCAGTTTTGGACCCAGGTGATGATGCAGGTCACGCCTGACCATCAGGAGGTTTGTAAGTGTTTGGTGTTGCATAATTTGCATGACATTTTGGTACTGGGATTTCCTTGGTTGCAAACCCATAATCCAGTTCTTGATTGGACTTCTTTATCTGTGACTAGTTGAGGCTGCCAATGTGTGCATAGTGATACTCCTGTTTTGTCTATTTCACTCAGACACGGGAAGTCCCTGACTATTTTGGTGGATTTCATGGATGTGTTTAATGAGAACGAGGCCGCGTCTTTGCCTCCGCATAGCGACTGTGATTGCGCTATTGAATTGGTGCCTGGTTGCAAATTTCCTAATGGACGGCTTTTCAATTTATCTGTACCTGAACATGTTGCTATGCAGACTTACATTAAGGAGTCTTTGGAGAAGGGTCACATCAGATCGTCATCTTCCCCTTTGGGCACCGTTTTTTTTGTTTTTTTTTTTGTTTTTTTTTGTGGCCAAGAAGGATGGCTCATTGCAGCCCTGTACTGTTCATTGTCTCCTTAATAAAGTCACGGTTAAAGGGGTTATCCGGCTTATTTTGACTTTTGTTTTATTATTACACTATTGGGCTATATTGGGGCAGGTAAGTAGATAGTGAGCACTTACCTGCCCCGCTGTCAGCCCCTCTCCCCCAGCTCAGAGGGGTCATGTGACCGCTCCTGCCGCGATTTTGCTGCTTCCGGTCATTTTATGTCAACATGGGCAGGACCATGTTGACATGCAAATCTGGAACAGCATGTTGCCGCCCTGCTGGGCGGGCACAGTGCGTGAGTCCCCGTCCCCCCTTCCCTGCACCCTCCCACACATTCCCCCGCACCCCGTACTCTCTTGGCCCACAGTGTCACCGCCAGCACCGGGCCCCCTGCTTACAGTGCTTAGGATAGCAGAGGGCCCGTGCAGTCTGTGTCCCGCTCCAACCCCGCGGCTGCCTTCATTGCAGTGTGTGTCTGCCCGCATGCAGATTCTCACACTGCAGAGCTGGTAGCCGCCAGGAGGTTAGATGACATCATTACCTGCTGTGACGCTCTCCTCTTCCCTCCTGTCAGCGCGGTCACTGCCGTCTATGCCCGCTGCGTTCTCACGTCACTAGCGGTGACGTCACGGGCGATACTGCTGAGAACACAGCGGGCATAGGCGGCAGTGACCGCGCTGACAGGAGTGCAGGAGATGATCACTGCAGGTAATGATCTCATCTAACCTCCTGACAGCAGCGCTCATCATCCCCTGCAGTGACCTGGGCTATTGATGTTAGCTCAGGTCACTGCATTACTCTCCCAGCCAATGGGGAACATTCTGTTCTTCACTGACTGGGACAGTGACTATGGTATGGATAGTTATGTGTCCCCCTTATTGGATTAAGCCGGACCCGGATTTGATTGTTCTTTTCAATAAATTGGTGAAAGAGGGAATGTGGGGAGTGTTTTTTCAAATAAAACGTTTTTGTTGTCCTTTTTTTTTTTTAATTTATTTATTACTGACTGGGTTGGTGATGTCGGGTATCTGATAGACGCGTGACATCACTAACCCCAGGGCTTGATGCCAGGTGACATTACACATCTGGCATCAACCCCGTATATTACCCCCGTTTGCCACGAACCAGGGCAATGGGATGAGTTGGGGAAAAGCGCCAGGATTGGCACATCTAATGGATGCGCCACTTCTGGGGCAGCTGCGGCCTGCTATTTTTAGGCTGGGGAGTGTCCAATAAGAGTGGACCTCCCTAGTCTGAGAATACCAGACCACAGCTGTCTGCTTTACCTCGGTTGGTGATCCAATTTGGGGGGGGGGGACCCCATGTTTTTTGTTTTAAATTATTTATTTAAGTTAAAATAGCGAGGGGTGCCCTCTGTTTTGGATTATCAGCCAAGGTGAAGCTGCCAGCTGTGGTCTGCAGGCTGCAGCCGTCTGCTTTACCCTAGCTGGCTACAAAAGATAGGGGGACCCCATGTCAGGTTTTTTTTTTTTTTTAAATTATTTATTTATTTTCTTGGCTAAATACAAGGCTAAGCACCCTTTAGTGCCACATGAAAGTCTCTAAAGGGTGCCAGCTTAGAATATGCAGGGGGGTAGGACTAATATGTGTGTATGTATGGATGTATGTCTTTCTCATCTATTATCTATCTGTCTATCCATTATCTATTTGTCTATCTATCTATCTCTCCATTCATTCATTCATTCATCCCTCTGTCTCTATATCTATCTATTCATCTCTATATCTACTCATCTATTTATCTTTCTTGCTGCTTCCGTTTTTTGCGGTCCGCTAAAAAAACGGAAGGCACACGGATGACACACGGATGCATCCGTGAAAAAATGGTCCCTTTTTTGTGGACCGCAAAAACGGAACGGTCACGTGAATGTAGCCCACATGTGTTCCCTATGGGGGTAGGGGTCGGTACAGAACGATGGTGGGGGAGGGGTCGGGGGTCGGTACAGAGCGCCGTGTGTGTGGGTGGTGGGAGGGATGTGATGTGGGGCGCAGAGCCGTGTGTGTGGCACGATGTGGGGCTGTAATTTGTAATGCTGTAGTGATAACAGGTCAGTGCTGGGCAGAATACTGACAGGGAATGTGTGTGTGCAGGGGGTGAGGCTGGACACGGAGGCTGGGCGGTGCCAGCTCTGACTGGGAGGTTTTGCACAGGAAGTTAGCATATTTGCTGGAGCTGAATGTAAACAAAGAGCTGCAGAGAATAAAGGGATAATTCAAGAGGAACAAAAGATAGAAAACAAAAAATAACAACGTAGGGGTGTTTTATATGACAATACAGCACAGAAACTCAATTTTTTTTTTGGTAAGCTAATGTCAGACAACTCCTTTAAATATCAGTGTCCATTACCTCTGATTTCCGACCTGTTTTCTAGAATGAAGGGTGCTAGTTGGTTTACGAAGCACGATCTTCGGGGAGCATAAAATCTCATTCGCATTAAACAGGGTGATGAATGGAAGACGGCGTTTAATACCTCTGAGGGGCATTTTGAGTACCTGGTAATGCCCTTTGGGCTCACTAATGCCCCTGCCGTCTTCCAACCTTTCATGAATGATATTTTCCGGGACTTTAATGACAAGTTTTTGATTGTCTATTTGGATGACATTTTGATTTTTTTCTCACGACTGGGATTCTCATGTTGAACAGGTTCGGACAGTATTTCAGGTTCTTAGGGACAATGCATTATATGTCAAGGGATCGAAAATGTCTTTTTGGTGTACAAAAGGTCTCTTGTTTGGGGTTTATTTTGTCCCCATCCTCTATTGAGATGGATCTGGTCAAGGTCCAGGCCATTCATGATTGGGTACAGCCTACTTCTTTGAAAGCCGTTCAGACGTTTTTGGGTTTTGCTAATTTTTATCGTAAATTTATTGGCAATTTTTCCAGTATTGTCAAGCCGTTGACTGATTTGACCAAAAAGGGAGCTGATGTTGTGAATTGGTCTCCAGAGGCAGTCTTGGCCTTTCAGGAGCTGAAAAGGAGGTTTACTTATGCTCCGGTCTTGCGGCAACCTGATGTGTCTATTCCTTTTCAGGTGGAGATCGATGCGTTGGAGATGGCAGCTGGGGCTGTCTGTACTAAAAGGGACCCTGTGACTTCTAAACTTAGACCCTGTGCTTTTTTTTTTCCTGGAAATTTTCTCCACCAGAACGAAATTGATGTGGGAAATCTGGAATTATTGGCTATGAAGTGGGCCTTTGAGGAATGGCGACATTGGCTGGAGGGGGCGAGACATCAGATTGTTGTACTTACTGATCATAAGAATTTGATCTATCTTGAATCCACCAGGAGGTTGAATCCTAGGCAGGCTAGATGGGCCTTGTTTTTCACGCGCTTTAATTTTGTGGTCTCTTATATTCCGGGCACCAAAAATATTAAAGCGGATGCCCTTTCTAGGAGTTTCTTTGCTGCTTCTCTGGTTGTGACCGAGCCTGCTACCATCCTGCATGAAACTGCTGAAAGGGGGGAGAAAAGGCGCAAATAGGGTTTTACCCGGTATTAACCGTGTAAGGATGTAGAAAGATACACTCACCTGGAGCGGTTGTGCCAGTCACAACCCCTTGTAAAGCATATGAGTGTCCGCGTGGTTCCAGCAGCAGCCCCGTGAAGACTTAGTGAAAAAAAGGCATATATATATAGTTTTTTAATATAAACTACATCCTGGCAACAGTGGTTTCTTAGCGCGGCTAAAACCCGATTCTCATATATATATATATATATATATATATATATATATATATATATATATATATATATATATATATATATATATATATATATATATATATATATATATATATATATATATATATATATGTGAGAATCGGGTTTTAGCCGCGCTAAGAAACCACTGTTGCCAGGATGTAGTTTATATTAAAAAACTCTTTCTTTATTACAGCATCCAACGCGTTTCAGAGACATAAGCCGTCTCCTTCTTCAGGGAAAAAGAGAATGATTCTCATATATATATATATATATATATATATATATATATATATATGCCCTTTTTTTTCTTTGTCGCTCTATTGGGAGACCCAGACAATTAGGGTGTATAGGCTATGCCTCCGGAGGCCGCACAAAGTATTACACTTAAAAGTGTTAAGCCCCTCCCCTTCTGCCTATACACCCCCCGTGCTCCCACGGGCTCCTCAGTTTTTTGCTTTGTGCGAAGGAGGTCAGACACGCACGCACAGCTCCACAGATTGGTCAGCAGCAGCTGCTGACCATGTCGGATGGAAGAAAAGTGGGCCCATATAGGGCCCCCAGCATGCTCCCTTCTCACCCCACTCTTGTCGGTGGTGTTGTAAGGTTGAGGTATCCATTGCGGGTACGGAGGCTGGAGCCCACATGCTGTTTTCCTTCCCCATCCCCCTCAGGGCTCTGGTGAAGTGGGATCCTATCGGTCTCCAGGCACTGAGACCGTGCTTCATCCACAACTCCTGTGGAGCCTGCTGGATAGGAGCCGGGTATCGTTCAGGGACATGGCCCTGCTACTTGGAGGTACTCTGTATCCCGGTGGGGACCGCGCACAGCAACACTCCAGCATTGCTGGGTGTGCTAGTGCACCGGGGACCACGGCGCTGACCGGGTTAATATGTGCCATTACACACTCAGCGTTGCTGAGTGTGTTTATCTATAGGGACTGCCGCACTGACCGCCGCTGCCATGGAAACACTGCGGCGCAGCTGGGACTTGTAGTGCGCCGGGGACTTCCATGCCGGCCGCGCTTTTACGGCGGCCGCGTTTATTACTAGAGTCCCCGGCTTTTTGCGGCCTAGTTCCTTTCCTCCCACCCCCAGCCCTGACAGGCAGGGGAAGGGCGGGACGCTGCTCAGAACGAGCAGCACTGAGGGCTGGAGCATGCTTTGCATACTCCACTCCCCTCACTGTGCACAGTGCAGGCACCAGTTCCCGCTCTTTCTGGGTCACGCCCACGGCTCCCTCCTCTCCTCAGGACGCATTCCTGTCAGATCCTCGGACGCTGCAGAGGGGGACAAAGTCTGGGAGACCCAGGCAGGGACTCTGGTGGCCTCACAACCGCTTTAAGCGGGTGGTAAGCAGCACCTGTGGTGCTAGCCCCATTGTGCAGTAGTGTAACATTATATGTTTATTTTACACTGGTATAGTGCACAGTTGATTTCTGGCTATATACCCTATTGTGTTACTCAGGGAAGATAATAGCATGGCGCCCACGAAAGGCAGGGGTGCCAAAACACAGGCTTATTATGTTGCCTGCGCCGCATGTACGACCCCGCTACCGACAGGTTCCACTGACCCTCATTGTGTGCATTGTTGGGCCCCTGTGATAATTCTTCAGCCAGGGCCCCTGCTAAAAGGGGCCCAGGGGGAGCCACCTGTTGACGCTGTCCTAGTGACGGGGACGGAGTTTGCAAAACTCTCTGAGACTATGGCTAAGATACTAGAAGCCTTGCAGTCCAGGCCGGTATTTCAGCACAGGGACTCTGTTGAATCTTTGTTCCCTGGCCCACCTCAGCTGGACCAACAATGTCCTCCCGGGGTGTCTCATGGATCCCAGGCTGAGGGTTCTGACACTGACCCCAGCCCCAGACCGACTAAGCGAGCTCGCTTAGATTTTCCCTCGACATCATCATATTGTGCAGGGTCTCAGAGGGGGGAATCTCTGGTTGATGATGCGGAGACAGCTGATCAGGATTCTGATCCTGAGGCCGCTCTCAATCTTGATACTCCGGACGGGGACGCCATAGTGAACGACCTTATTGCGTCCATCAATCGTATGTTGGATATTTCTCCCTCAGCTCCTCCGGTGGAGGAGTCAGCTTCCCAGCAGGAGAAATTCCGTTTCAGGTTTCCCAAGCGTACACCGAGTATGTTTCTGGACCACTCTGATTTCAGGGAGGCAGTCCAGAATCACCATGCTTGTCCAGATGAGCGTTTTTCTAAGCGCCTTAAGGATACACGTTATCCCTTTCCCCCTGACGTGGTCAAAAGTTGGGCTCAGTGTCCCAAAGTGGATCCTCCAATCTCCAGACTGGCAGCTAGATCCATACTTGCAGTGGAAGATGGGGCTTCACTCAAAGATGCCACTGACAGGCAGATGGAGCTCTGGTTGAAATCCATCTATGAAGCTATCGGCGCTTCTTTTGCCCCAGCATTCGCAGCCGTATGGGCGCTACAAGCTATCTCAGCAGGTCAAGCGCAAATTGACGCAGCCACACGCACGTCCGCGCCACAGGTGGCGTCCATAACCACTCAGACGTCGGCATTTGCGTCTTACGCTATTAATGCTGTCCTGGACTCTGCGAGCCGTACGGCGGTTGCAGCCGCCAATTCGGTGGTACTCCGCAGGGCCTTGTGGCTACGGGAATGGAAGGCAGATTCTGCTTCCAAAAAGCGCTTAACCAGTTTGCCAATTTCTGGCGACCGATTGTTTGGCGAGCGTTTGGATGAAATCATCAAACAATCCAAGGGAAAGGATACATCCTTACCCCAGCCCAAACCGAACATACCCCAACAGAGGAAGGGGCAGTCGAGGTTTCGGTCCTTTCGGGGCGCGGGCAGGTCCCAATTCTCCTCGTCCAAAAGGCCTCAGAAAGATCAAAGGAACTCTGATGCATGGCGGTCTAAGTCACGTCCTAAAAAGACCACCGGAGGTGCCGCTACCAAAGCGGCTTCCTCATGACTTTCGGCATCCTCACTCCGCATCCTCGGTCGGTGGCAGGCTCTCCCGCTTTTGCGACACCTGGCTGCCACGGGTAAAAGACCGTTGGGTGAGAGACATTCTGTCTCACGGTTACAAGATAGAGTTCACCTCTCGTCCCCCGACTCGATTCTTCAGGTCATCCCCGCCTCCCGAGCGAGCCGAGGCTCTTCTGCAGGCGCTGGGCATTCTGAAGGCAGAAGGAGTGGTGGTCCCTGTTCCTCTTCAGCAACAGGGCCACGGTTTTTACTCCAACTTGTTTGTGGTCCCAAAGAAGGACGGGTCTTTCCGACCTGTCCTGGACCTGAAACTTCTCAACAAACACGTAAAGACCAGGCGGTTCCGGATGGAATCCCTCCGCTCCGTCATCGCCTCAATGTCCCAGGGAAATTTCCTTGCATCGATCGATATCAAAGATGCTTATCTCCACGTACCGATTCCTCCAGAGCACCAGCGCTTCTTGCGCTTCGCCATAGGAAACGAACACCTGCAGTTCGTGGCACTGCCGTTCGGCCTGGCAACAGCCCCACGGGTTTTCACCAAGGTTATGGTTTCTGTAGTAGCGGTCCTCCACTCTCAGGGTCACTCGGTGATCCCGTACTTGGACGATCTGTTGATCAAGGCACCCTCTCTAGAGGCATGCCAACACAGCCTCGACGCTACCCTGGAGACTCTCCAGAGTTTCGGGTGGATCATCAATTTTCCAAAGTCAAATCTGACACCGGCCCAATCGCTGACATACCTTGGCATGGAGTTTCATACCCTCTCAGCGATAGTGAAGCTTCCGCTGATCAAGCAGCGGTCACTACAGACAGGGGTACAATCTCTCCTTCAAGGTCGGTCACACACCTTGAGGCGCCTCATGCACTTCCTGGGGAAGATGGTGGCAGCAATGGAGGCAGTTCCTTTCGCGCAGTTTCACCTGCGTCCTCTTCAATGGGACATCCTACGCAAATGGGACAGGAAGCCGACGTCCCTCGACAGGAACGTCTCCCTCTCGCAGGCGACCAAAGCTTCCCTTCGGTGGTGGCTTCTTCCCACTTCATTATCGAAAGGGAAATCCTTCCTACCCCCATCCTGGGAGGTGGTCACGACGGACGCGAGTCTGTCAGGGTGGGGAGCGGTTTTTCTCCACCACAGGGCTCAGGGTACGTGGACCCAGCAAGAGTCCTCGCTTCAGATCAATGTTCTGGAAATACGGGCAGTGTAGCTTGCCCTGAAAGCGTTCCAGCAGTGGCTGGAAGGCAAGCAGATCAGAATTCAGTCGGACAATTCCACAGCGGTGGCATACATCAACCACCAAGGCGGCACACGCAGTCGGCAAGCCTTCCAGGAAGTCCGGCGGATTTTGATGTGGGTGGAAACCACGGCCTCCACCATCTCTGCAGTTCACATTCCAGGCGTGGAAAACTGGGAAGCAGATTATCTCAGTCGCCAGGGCATGGACGCAGGGGAATGGTCCCTTCACCCGGACGTGTTTCAGGAGATCTGTTGCCGCTGGGGGGTGCCGGACGTCGACCTCATGGCGTCCCGGCACAACAACAAGGTACCGGCGTTCATGGCACGGTCTCAAGATCCCAGAGCTCTGGCGGCAGACGCCTTAGTTCAGGATTGGTCGCAGTTTCAGCTCCCTTATGTGTTTCCTCCGCTGGCACTGTTGCCCAGAGTGTTACGCAAGATCAGGGCCGACTGCCGCCGCGTCATCCTCGTCGCTCCAGACTGGCCGAGGCGGTCGTGGTACCCGGATCTGTGGCATCTCACGGTCGGCCAACCGTGGGCACTACCAGACCGACCAGACTTGCTATCTCAAGGGCCGTTTTTCCATCTGAATTCTGCGGCCCTCAACCTGACTGTGTGGCCATTGAGTCCTGGATCCTAGCGTCTTCAGGGTTATCTCAAGACGTCATTGCCACTATGAGACAAGCTAGGAAACCAACGTCCGCCAAGATCTACCACAGGACGTGGTAAATTTTCCTGTCGTGGTGCTCTGCTCAGGGTATTTCTCCCTGGCCTTTTACCTTGCCCACTTTTCTGTCCTTCCTTCAATCTGGACTGGAAAAGGGTTTGTCGCTCGGCTCCCTTAAGGGACAAGTCTCAGCGCTCTCTGTGTTTTTTCCAGAAGCGCCTAGCCAGACTTCCACAGGTACGCACGTTCCTGCAGGGGGTTTGTCACATCGTCCCTCCTTACAAGAGGCCGTTAGAACCCTGGGATCTGAACAGGGTGCTGATGGTTCTTCAGAAACCACCATTCGAGCCAATGAGGGATATTTCTCTCTCACGCCTTTCGCAGAAAGTGGTTTTTCTAGTAGCAGTCACTTCACTTCGGAGAGTGTCTGAGCTAGCAGCGCTGTCATGCAAAACCCCTTTCCTGGTGTTTCACCAGGACAAGGTGGTTCTGCGTCCGGTTCCGGAATTTCTCCCTAAGGTGGTATCCCCCTTTCATCTCAATCAGGATATCTCCTTACCTTCTTTTTGTCCTCATCCAGTTCACCAATGTGAAAAGGATTTGCACTTGTTAGATCTGGTGAGAGCACTCAGACTCTACATTTCTCGTACGGCGCCCCTGCGCCGCTCGGATGCACTCTTTGTCCTTGTCGCTGGCCAGCGTAAAGGGTCACAGGCTTCCAAATCAACCCTGGCTCGGTGGATCAAGGAGCCAATTATCGAAGCTTACCGTTCGGCTGGGCTTCCGGTTCCCTCAGGGCTGAAGGCCCATTCTACCAGAGCCGTGGGCGCGTCCTGGGCTTTGAGGCACCAGGCTACGGCTCAGCAGGTGTGTCAGGCGGCTACCTGGTCGAGCCTGCACACTTTCACGAAGCACTATCAGGTGCATACCTATGCTTCGGCGGATGCCAGCCTAGGTAGACGAGTCCTTCAGGCGGCGGTTGCCCACCTGTAGGAAGAGGCCGTTTTACGGCTCTCTTACGAGGTATTATTTTACCCACCCAGGGACTGCTTTTGGACGTCCCAATTGTCTGGGTCTCCCAATAGAGCGACAAAGAAGAAGGGAATTTTGTTTACTTACCGTAAATTCCTTTTCTTCTAGCTCTAATTGGGAGACCCAGCACCCGCCCTGTTTTTTTGTGTACACATGTTGTTCATGTTGAATGGTTTCAGTTCTCCGATATTCCTTCGGATTGAAGTTACTTTAAACCAGTTTATAATTCTTTTTCCTCCTTCTTGCTTTTGCACCAAAACTGAGGAGCCCGTGGGAGCACGGGGGGTGTATAGGCAGAAGGGGAGGGGCTTAACACTTTTGAGTGTAGTACTTTGTGCGGCCTCCGGAGGCATAGCCTATACACCCTAATTGTCTGGGTCTCCCAATTAGAGCTAGAAGAAAAGGAATTTACGGTAAGTAAACAAAATTCCCTTCTTTTCACCATCCTGCATGAGGGAGTGATTCTCTCCGTGATCACCTGATTTGAGACTTGCTCTTGAGGAATTTCAGGAGAAGAAATCTGAAAGATGTCCTGTGGGGAAATTTTATGTTCCTGACCAATGGAGGAGTAAAGTGATGTCTGAAATTCATTGTTCTGTGTTGGCTGGTCATCCTGGGATTTCTTGCACCAGGGATTTGGTGGTAGGTCCTTTTGGTGGCCTTATCTATCTTGTGATGTGAGGAGTTTTGTGCAGTCCTGTGAGATCTGTTCTAGATCCAAGCCTTGTTGTTCTAGTGGACTGTTAGGAGACTATGGACTCGCATCTCTATGGATTTTATTTCTGATCTCCCTGTTTCTCAGTGGATGACGGTTATTTTGGTAATCTGTGATAGATTTTCCAAAATGATTCAGTTGGTGGTTCTGCCTTAGTTGCCATCAGCTTCGGGGTGCTACCTTTGTTTCTTTGTTAGGTGGTTCGTTTGCATGGTATTCCTGAGAAAATTGTGTCCGACAGGGAGTCCAGTTTGTGTCTAGATTTTGGATAGCTTTCTGTTCTAGGCTGGGAATTGAGTTGTCCTCTACCGCGTTTCATCGACAGACTGAGAGGAGAAATCAGACTTTGGAAACCTATTTGAGCTGTTTTGTGTCGGCTGATCAGGATGACTGGGTTTCCTTTTTGTCTTTCGCTGAGTTTCTCTTAATAATGGAGCTAGTTGGGCCACTTTGATGTCTCCTTTCTTTTGCAATTTTGGGTTTCATCCTCGATTTTCTTCAGGGCAGATGGAGGCTTCAGCCTGCCCAGGTGTTGATTCTGCAGTACAGAAAATGCAGCAAATTTGGGATCAGATCGTGGCTAAATTGTCCCACTCCCAAGAAAATGCAGAACGGTTTGCCAACCGGCGTAGGACTGTGGGTCCCCAGTTTAAGATAGGGGACTTGGTCTGGTTGTCTTCCAGACATGTTCCTATGAAAGTTTCTTCTCCGAAATTTAAGCCAAGGTTTATTGGGCCTAATAAGATTTTGGAGATTATAAATAATGTCTGTTGCTTTCCGCTTGGCTCTCCCAGAGACTTTCAAGATTCACAATATCTTTCATAAGTCTTTGTTGAAAAAGTATGTTGAACCGGTAGTGCCCATGGCTTCACCTCCTGACCCGGTGTTGGTCGAGGGGGATCTGGAATATGTAGTGGAGAAGATTTTGGATTCCCGTATTTCCAGACAGAAGCTCCAGTACCTGGTCAAGTGGAAAGGTTATGGTCAGGAGGATAATTCTTGAGTGGTTGCTTCCGACATACATGCTGATCGCTTGATCCGTGCTTTTCATCAAGCTCATCCTGAGAAACCCGGGGGTTCTGGTGAGGGTTTGGTGACCCCCCCCCCCCCCACCTCCTCCTCAAGGGAGGGGGGGTACTGTTGTGAATACATTTGAAATAGATTCCAGTTTGGGGCTCCCTCTTGTGGTCAGTGCTGGTAATGCAGCTGACTTGCTGAGTGGGAACTGGACAGCTGAGTAGGATTTGCAATAGGGCCATTTGGTTTGGGTCTATATAACTGTGTAGCTTCCTTTTTGTTCCTTGCCGTGCTCGATTGTATTTCCTGTGTTTTTAAGAACTTCCTGAAACCAGCCCTGTTCTGTGTGTACCAGAACTCCTCTCAGATAAGTTGGTCTTATACCTTTTGCTTATGGTTTTTCACTTTCTTGTGATTTTGCCTGTATGGAGTTCCTGGTAGAATTGGATTATTCTCTGCTGGGAGCACCTGTGTACCTTGCTCCATGTTCTGTTATGTATTGTGTTTTGTCATGCTTGGTACAATATTCAGTCCCCTCTCTATATCATGTTTTTCTTGGATCCCATTAACACCAGAGTACTGATATAGCGGGGGAGAGCCTGTTCAGGCTCAGTATTTTTCCATGTCAGGTGTGCTGGTATTTTTTGGGGTTTTTACGGCTGCAGTCAGTGCTTTTTTCTATTCTTTCCTATGCAGATAGTTTTGGGCCTCATCTTACTTGACTCTGTTCTCTAGCTACGTATTGTTTTCCTATATCACCGTAATCTTTACATGTGGCGGGCTTTTTTCCATTTCGCTCTGTTAGAGTATTTAGTTCTCCGGCTGTGTCGAGACGACTAGGTCATCGTAGGCTCGTCCCACGGCTACTTCTAGTTGTGTGTCAGTATTAGGTCAGCAGTCCGTTAAGGTTCCAGCCACTCTGGTTATTTTCTAGGTTTCAGAGTTATTGCTCTTTTTCTGATCTTCCTCGGTCACTGGATTACAACAATGCACCTTGGCTCTGACTCCCCTTCCAGACCCCAAAAATATCTTTATAAAACTTGGCCATTAGGTATGCTAATTACCTGTGTTGGCCAAATGGGCGGGCTCATTTTCTGCTCCCCTCTCTCCTACTGCCGCTGATCGCTGTCCTCCTTTCTTGATTGACGGGCTGACACTTCCGTCATCCTCCTCGTCACATTTTCAAATCTCGCTCCTGTGCAGTTAGGTTGGTTCGTGCAGGCGCAGTTCGCTGTGCCATATCGCAGGCAGAGCAGAAAACAGCTGCTTGCGCATTTAACTTACCGGCACGAGCCATTATGGGCGGGTACGAGCATGGCGCTGGTGAGGTCGTGCACAGCGCAGACCTCACCAGTGCCATGGTTGTACCTGCCCATAATCTCACGGCTGCGCATTTAGCTCACCGGCGCGAGCGAGGCAGTTATGTTTTCTGCACTGCCCGCGATATGGCAGAGCGAACTGCGCCTGCACGAGCCGACCTAACTGCACAGGTGTGAGATTTGAAACTGCGATGAGGAGGATGACGGTAGGCATCATCCCGTCAATCAAGAAAGGAGGACGGCGATCAGAAGCAGGAAGGGGGGAAAGGAGCAGAAAATGAGCCCGCCCATCTGGTCAACACAGGTAATTAGCATACCTAACGGCCAAGTTTAATAAAGTTATTTTTGGGGTGTGGAAGGGGAGGCAGGGCCAAGGTGCACCTTCATAGAATGCAGCCCAGGAGCTGCAGAAGGTGATTCTTTTAGTTTAATAGGGAAAAGTCTGATGACAGGTTCCCTTGTAATGAAATCCCTTTTATTCAGGTGATTGATGGTAGTCTGACTCCTGGCAATCCCACCCATTTATCCAGAAAGCCCCTTGAGTCTGCGTATTCACCTTCTTTCTTCTTTCTTGCAGTCCAGTCTGAGTTTGACGTGCCACCCAGTTTCCTGGAAGAGTTGCAGGAGATGAGCGGATTATTTAAAGCAGATATCGGAGGTGAGTTCATGTTGCCCCTGAATGTCTTATTATGTCACTGAAACATGCACCTGACCTCGCTCTATGCCCTCCGCAGTCTTTGCCACCCATGAACTGGCCAGTCTCGGCATGCAGACCGCTCTAGTGGTTCTACACAGAAAGTCTCCTCCGGCGTGCACTGCGCTCTGCGATGATGTGCTCGGTTACCTATCAACCAGGAATGTCTCGGGACCTGGCCGGTAAGAGCTGATGGAGGCAGGTGGCGATGTACAGTGCTGCCTGTTGAGGAGAGTCTTTCCATTAAATACTTAATAAACCTCTTGACAAGGGATTGTGGGAAATATGTCGATTTGCCTTACATAATTCAGGTTTCAGATCATACACATGACACAGATTTGAAGATGACCTTCTCCTGTTCTTCACACCTTGCCTGGAATGCAAGGAATGTCCAGATGTAAGAAGACCACCATATAAGGAAAAGACCCACTGGCCAAGCTAGAGGACCAACCCACAGATCAGATGACACCAAGGATTCAGTCAATGACGTCAGACCCGCCCATCAGCATCAATACGGATCTCCCCATTGGCTAGCCCATGAACTGTGCCACTAAATGGGCATATCCGAACTTGTGTACGCCTCTAGCCTATATCAGGGGCCGCATGATCTTTCCTGTGCTCTTGGCTGCCATTTTTACTGTGATCAAGAAGAGATTTCACATCCGACTGTGTCTGAAGTGATTCCTTACGCATGCACTTAATCCACACCAATTAGGCCAGGCAGTAGGCAACTAATGATCTCTGGTTAAAGGGGTTGTCCGAAATAACAAACTTTTGAGTTTAAGCTAATCTGTGCTGTATTGTCATATAAAACACCCCTACATTGTTTTTTAATTTCTAACTTTTGTTCCTCTTGAATTATCCCTTTATTCTCTGCAGCTCTTTGTTTACATTCAGATCCAGCAAACTGACCACTTCCTGTGCAAAACCTCAGTCCCAGCTGGCACCGCCCGGCCTCACTGTCCAGCCCCTCCCCA